>NC_047528.1:98610223-99295223 GCF_012275295.1 Melopsittacus undulatus
CCTCTCACGGGTGTCAAGGTCCCTCTGAATGGTATTCCTTCCCTCCAGAGTATCAACCGAACCACACAGCTTGGTGTCATAGGCAAAATTGCTGAGGGCGCACTCAATCCCACTGTCCATGTCAATGACAAAGATGTTGAATGAGACCAGTCCCAACACCATCTCTGTTACTGGCCTCCAACTGGACATTGAGCCATTGACCACAACTCTTCTCATGCAGCTGTCCAGCCAGTTCTTTATCCACTGAGTGGTCCACCTATCAAATTGATGTCTCTCCAATTTAGAGACAAGGACGTTGTGTGGGACAGTGTCGAATGCTTTGCACAAGTGCAGGTAGATGACATCAACTGCTCTACCCTTGTCAATCAGTTCTGCAGCCCCATCATAGAAGGCCACTAAATCGGTCAGGCAGAATTTTCCCTTAGTGAAGCTATGCTGGCTGTCACCAAGCACCTTGTTTTTCATGTGCCTTAGCATGCCTTCCAGGAGAATCTGCTCCAAGATCTTGCCAGGCATAGAGGTGAGACTGACTGGTCTGTAATTCCCTGGGTCATCGATTTTCCCCTTCTAGAAAATGGGGGTTATATTTCCCTTTTTCCAGTCATCAGGAACTTCACTTGACTGCCATGATTTTTCAAATATGATGGCCAGTGGCTTAGCAACTTCATTTGCCAGCTCCTTCAGGACTCACGGACGGAATTCTTCAGGTCCCATGGACTTGTGCATGTTCAAGTTCTTAAGATGGTCTCGAACCCAGTCCTCTCCTACAGTGGATCTAGGGTCTTCATTCTCACAGTCCCTGTGTCTGCCTTCCAAGACTTGGGTGGTGAGGTAAGAGCCATTGCCAGTGAAGACTGAGGCAAAGAAGTCATTAAAAACGTCAGCCTTCTACAAATCCAGTGTAGCCAGTTCTCTCAATAGCTTCCGAAGAGGGTCCAAGTTGTCCCTAGTCTATCTTTTATTTGCAAAGTAACTACAGAATCCCTTCCTGTTATCTTTAACATCCCTAGCAAAGTTCAATTCTAACTAGGCCTTAGCTTTCCTAACAGTCCCTAGCTTCCCAGAAAACATTTCTGTATTCTCCCCAGGCCACCTGTCCTTGCTTCCACCTTTTATAAGCCTCTTTTTTCTCCTCTAAGTTTCCTCATCAACTTCTTATTCATCCAAGAGGTCTCCTGGGCCCCCTACTGCATTGCCTTCTAGTTGGGACACAACACTCCTGAGCTTGTAGCATGTGATCCTTGAATATCAACCAACAGTCTTGGGCCCCCCTGCCCTCTAGGACTATATTCCATGGAACCTTGCTAAACAGGTGTCATGGTTTAAACCAAGTCCCCCAACTCCCGGAGAGTTAGGAAGGAGAATCCAAAGAATGTAGCCCCCACGGATTGAGATAAGAACGGTTTAATTGCTAAGGCATAACACAAAACCCCTACTGCCATTTACTACTACAAATAATAATGATACAGCCAATAACAAGCGACAAGAATACAACACCACACCAGCCACCGACCCATAACTCACTCCACCCTGCCCAGCCGAGCACCGCGTGCTCCCTCCTCCATTTTCCTCCAGAGCTCTCCCCCTCCAGCTTTCTCTTTCCCAGTATGCATCCTGGGCATCACGTGCTATGGTATGGAATACCTCATTGACTAGCCTAGGTCAGGTGCCCTGTCTCTCCTTCCTCCCAGACTCCCCTCCTCCACCTGGCTGGAAAAAAACCTTGAACAAAAACACCCTTAAAACATGCTCAAACCATGACATTATCCACCCCTTATTCCATACCATTCACGTCATGCCCAGATCCCACATTTTCAATACACCATCACTCTTAAGTCCACCCCTCGGTCATGAGACATCTCTGTGTTGCATCTCTGGAATGATGGCCTGAAGTATCTGGGCCCACCAGGCTCAAAATCATTCACTGTCCCGTTCAGCAGTTCTACAGCTTGGTGCTGGGGACTCCATGCAGCTGCCTTCCACCTCCAATGCTTCCAAAGCACTGGAGGGGCCCAGTGGATCAGATACCTGGCCATACTGTCCCACATGCCCTGCCACTCATGACTGTCCAGCCTTGGGGACAGTCTCCTGGTGCTCCGATATCCTTGTCTAACCCTAGACAAGACCCAAACCTGACTCTGCTTAACTTTTGGGATCAGACAAAATGATTGTGGATAGAACACACTCTGTGTGTGTGCCACCATGCTGATCCCTATCACAATCAGCAGGCATGTCCCAAGGGCACCCAAAAGCCATTTATAACCGTCAGAACTCTCAGGTGCTGCTGCTGCACTTGTCACTGGGGCTGATGTAGCTGCCCTGCTTGCCAGTTCTCCCACCACCAGCTTCTCTTCTCCTGAGTCCGGATCTTCCTTCTCTGCCTTGCTGGGAAATGCTGCGTGGTCTCCTGTATCCTGCTGGGGCTTGGCGGGTGACTTCCGGGGAATATTCTCGGACGCTGCGGGGTTCGGAACGGCGGCAGGACTCGGTTCCTTCTCTGCCTTGCTGGGAAGTGCTGCGTTGTCTCCTGCATCCTGCTGGGGGTCGGCGGGCGACTTCCGGGGGACACTCTCAGCCGTCAGAGGGTCGGGAACGGCTGCGGGACTCACCTCCCCCGCTGCCTGATCCTGCTGCTCAGCTACCGCCCCGCTCCGCTTCTCCCCCGCCTGCTCCCGCTGCTCTGCCACAGCCGTTTGGCTCCCCGTGCCGCTCTCCCTGGCAGTCTTAGCTGCCGGCAGCTCCCGGGGCCACTCCTTCCTGGCTTCACGCAGCTCCACGCAGACAACGACGAGGATAAGGGCAAGGACGACGAAGAGCAGCAGGACAGCCTGGTACAAGTCCAAGTCCACGGCCACATCCATCCCCCCCTGCTGCCGGAGCCCCACCGTATTACAAGCCTCCGACACAAAGTACAGTGAAACAAAAGCTTTAGCCCAAGCCCCATGATCGACAAACACAAACACATCCAATCCATACACAAAGTACCTGGCAAAATCCCAAAACCGCGAGATCCAGAGAAAAACCTCTAAGAGCCAATAAATCAGCATTGTGACAAGAGACCATAAATCCTCTCAGATCTGTTCTTATCTCAAACCCTTGGGCCCCACGTTGGGCGCCAAAAATGTCGTGGTTTAAACCAAGTCCCCCAACTCCCGGAGAGTTAGGAAGGAGAATCGAAAGAATGTAGCCCCCACGGATTGAGATAAGAACGGTTTAATTGCTAAGGCATAACACAGAACCCCTACTGCCATTTACTACTACAAATAATAATGATACAGCAAACAACAAGTGAAGAGAATACAACACCCCACCAGCCACCGACCGATAACTCACTCCACCCTGCCCAGCCGAGCACCGCGTGCTCCCTCCTCCATTTTCCTCCAGAGCTCTACTTCTGCAGCTCTCTCTTTCCCAGTATGCCTCCTGGGCATCACGTGCTATGGTATGGAATACCTCATTGACTAGCCTGGGTCAGGTGTCCTGTCTCTCCTTCCTCCCGGCCTCCCCTCCTCCACCTAGCTGGAAAAAACCTTGAACAAAAAAAAACCACCCTCAAAACATGCTCAAACCATGACATTATCCACCCCTTATTCCATACCATTCACGTCATGCCCAGATCCCACATTTCAATACACAATCACTCTTAAGTCCACCCCTCGATCATGAGACATCTCTATGTTGCATCTCTGGACTGATAGCCTGAAGTATCTGGGCCCACCAGGCTCAAAATCATTCACCGTCCCCTTCAGCAGTTCTACAGCTTGCTGCTGGGGACTCCATACAGCTGCCTTCCACCTCCAATGCTTCCAAAGCACTGGAGGGGCCCAGTGGATCAGATACTTGGCCATACTGTCCCACATGCCCTGCCACTCATGACTGTCCAGCCTTGGGGACAGTCTACTGGTGCTTCTATGTACTTGTCTAACCTTAGACAAGACCCACACCTGACTCTGCTTAACTTTTGCGACTGGGGCTGATGTAGCTGCCCTGCTTGCCAGTTATCCCACTATCAGCTTCTCTTCTCCTGAGTCCGGATCTTCCTTCTCTGCCTTGCTGGGAAGTGCTGCGTAGTCTCCTGCATCCTGCTGGGGGTCGGCGGGCGACTTCTGGGGGACACTCTCGGCCGCCGGAGGGTCGGGAACGGCCGCGGGACTCACCCCCCCCCGCTGCCTGGTCCCGCTGCTCAGCTACCGCCCTGCTCCGCTCCTCCCCTGCCTGCTCCCGCTGCTCTGCCACAGCCGTTTGGCTCCCCGTGCCGCTCTCCCTGGCAGCCTCAGCTGCCGGCAGCTCCCGGGGCCGCTCCTTCCTGGCTTCACGCAGCCTCACGCAGACGACGACGAGGATAAGGACAAGGACGGCGAAGAGCAGCGGGACGGCCTGGTACAAGTCCAAGTCCACGGCCACGTCCATCCCCCCCTGCTGCCGGAGCCCCACCGTATTACAAGCCTCCGCCACAAAGTACAGTGAAACAAAAGCTTTAGCCCAAGCCTCAAACACATCCAATCCATACACAGAGTACCCGGCAAAATCCTGAAACAGCGAGATCCAGAGAAAAACCTCTAAGAGCCAATAAATCAGCATTGTGACAAGAGACCATAAATCAAGAGACCATAAATCCGCTCAGATCTGTTCTTATCTCAAACCCTCGTGCCCCACGTTGGGCACCAAAAATGTCGTGGTTTAAACCAAGTCCCCCTACTCCCGGAGAGTTAGGAAGGAGAATCCAAAGAATGTAACCCCCACGGATTGAGATAAGAACGGTTTAATAGCTAAGGCATAACACAAAACCCCTACTGCCATTTACTACTACAAATAATAAAATACAACACCCCACCAGCCACCGACCCATAACTCACTCCACCCTGCCCAGCCGAGCACCGCGTGCTCCCTCCTCCATTTTTCTCCAGAGCTCTACTCCCTGCAGCTCTCTCTTTCCCAGTATGCATCCTGGGCATCACGTGCTATGGTATGGAATACCTCATTTACTAGCCTGGGTCAGGTGTCCTGTCTCCTTCCTCCCGGACTCCCCTCCTCCACCTGGCTGGAAAAAAACCTTGAACAAAAACACCCTTAAAACATGCTCAAACCATGTCAACAGGTTCCTGAAGAGGCCAAAGTCTGCTCTCTTGAAGTCCAGGGCAGTGAACTTGCTGCGCGCTCTTCCCACTGTCCTGAGGATCTCGAACTCGACCATCTCATGATAGCTACAGCCAAGGCTGCCCTGGACCATCTCATTTCCAACCATCTGTTGGTGAGCATGAGGTCAAGCAGGGCACCTCTCCTTGTCAGCTTCTGTATTACTTGCAGAAGGAATTTGTCTTCCACACAATCGAAGAATCTCTGGGACTGCTTGTGCCGGGCCATACTGTCCCTCCAACAGATTTCAGGATGGATGAAGCTCCCCATGAGGACAAGGTCCTGCAAGCGTGAGGTTGTTCCTATCTGTCTTTAAAGTGTTCCATCCACAGATTCCTCCTGGTCAGGCAGTCTGCAACAGACCTCCACAGTAAAGTCTCCCATAGCTGTTCTTCCTTTAACCCTAACCCACAAACTCTCTTTTGACTGATCACCTGTCCCCAGACAGAGTTCCATAATCTCCAGCCTACCCCTAACATAAACAGTAACTCCACTTCCCCGTCTGCTGGGCCTGTCTTTTCTAAAGAGCCTGTAACCTTCCATTCCAACACTCCAGTCACAGGAGCCATCCCACCATGTTTCTGTGATGCCGATTATATCATACCCCCGTAGACGTGCACATGTCTCTACTTCCTCTTGTTTCCCCATGCTACGGGAATTTGTACAGAGGCATCTGAGCCGAGCTCCAAATTAAGCCAGCTCATTGGCTCGAGCAGCTGGAATATCTCTACATTGCTCTGAGCATTTGGTGCTGGCAACTGACCAGGAGTGTTGGGATGGAATGATGCCTCCTTCCCCAGTACATCTAGTTTAAAGCTTTCTTGACCAGCCTGGCAAGCCTCCTACCAAAACCTCTCTAACCCTTCATTATCACAGCAGCTCCACCAGCCCCCAGTAGACCTGGACTCCCAAATCGAGTCCTATGTTCTAAATACCCAAACCCCTGCCTATGGCACCACTGTTCTAAGCCATTTATTAACCTGCCTTTTTAAGGTTCTCCCCTTTATCCTGAAGAATTGATGAAAAGACTATCTGAGCTCCAGAGCCTCTAATCACTTCTCACAGGCTCTGTAGTCCTACTCTTCTCTGGGCTACTGCAGTCTATATCACTAGCACCTATATGGATCACTAGAAGTGGGTAATAGTGGGACTTACTAGACCAGGCAGCCTCTCTGCAGCATCCCTGATCCGTACCCCTGGTAGGCAACACACCTCCCTTGAGACTGGGTCAGGCCGACAGATGGGTACCTCTGTGCCTTTCAAAGTAGAGTCCCCTACTGCTATGCCCCGCAGCTTTTTCCTGGCAGCACCAGCAGTGATCTTTATCAGTGAACCAGCTGGTTGTTCATGTTGAGAGCTGTGTTTCATTGTTAGTCCCCTGCAGAAATGGGAAGCGGTTCTGTGTGGGAACATCAGATTTTGGAGGAAGCCCCTTGCTTTTAATTGTCCTCTTCCTCCTTTTTTTTGTTGGTTTTGTTACTAGTTCCCAGCTTCCTGGGTTAATGCCCTCCTTCTTTCCTGCATGAGCTACGATGGATGCTTGAGGCTCCTGCACAGTTTGGGCCTGGAACAAGCAGTCCTGCTTCCTCTCATCTTCCCTGACATCTTTGCAGCCTATGAATAGCATCCCGCAGCTCAGCCCCTGCTGCAGGACCTCCACCAGGGAGTACCGAGTGCAGCCCTGCCCATTCTGCACCCTCTCCAGTGCAGGCACTCTCTACACTCCGAGCTCTGCACTGCAGCCTCCCCTCTCATCGGGTCTATCTGGTGCTGACTCTGGCCACCGCAGCAGCAGCCAGAGCAGGACCCTAGTCATGAAGGAAGGGGGCACCATCCCGCTCGCTGCCCCCGCGAACTGCCACACCAAAGCCTGTTTGCCCGCCCTGTTGGCCGCGGTCTTAGTCTCTCAGGCTCCCTGGGGCGGGTTTTCCCCTTTCAGGGAGGTGCCGTCCCTCCTGGTGCCGCCCCCTGAAAGTCCCTGCTCGCCTCAGCAGAGCTGTCGCCTCTAGCTGGTTAGGTCCTGTCCAAGGGCTTGAGGCTCCCTCGGTGTCTCTTGCCTCTCTGAACTGAGGCTCCTGGACGCTGAGCTTGCCCCCCCCCCCCCCCCCCCCCCCCGCCTTCAGGTGTTGAAGTCATCCTCTCTGGACCTAATCACCTCAGCGACTGAGTACCATACATTAATGTTTGATTTAGTGTCCACTTTGAAACAATCTTAAAACTCGCTTCCATTTAGCTTCAGGAATACCTTGCTATTTTTCCAAAGAACGTTATCGGGTTTTTTTTTGTTCTGATCTGATAGTATATGTCATAGAGTTCTAGGTGTGTGCATATATAATGGGATCTGAGTTAATGTAACATACATAGTTTCCACTTTTAAGTGTCAGATGCAGTGCATGATGAATTCTTCATCCTCCTCCATTTTGCTGTAGCTTAAGTCTAACTTATGATTACTGTCTTTCAGTCTGAAAGCCCAGCGTATCCCTAGGGAAATGTGGTGAGATGACATCTGTGGTGGTGAGATTGTCATAAGAACAAGAGGTAATACAGAAATGATGGGTGGTCATGGAAAAAAAAAAAAAAAGATTAATGACATAACTTGCCAGCCAGAACAAGTTCTCCTCAGGGGAAATTAAAAAAAGAAATAGTGGGGAAAAGAAGCACTGTAGCCATCTGAAAACATCACCAATGTCATGATTGCATCATGAGCACCAACAGAAACACTTCTTGCAGAAACAGAAGTTTGATCGCTTTGCTTTGTGGTCACTTTGCTATCTGTAATATTATTATCCAATACATCTCTTATTCACAGTGAAATTGAATCTAAAACAGCTGAGCTGCTATCATATTTTACTTTAACATTCAACAATTGTAAGGAAAGACAGAATCTAAAAATAGCAACAATTTAAAGGTAACTGATTTTACTCAGCCTATGCTGACTGAATGCATTTTCACCGTATGTGTTGCAATAGTACTGCTGGGTAATGTGACATAGTCTTTGGCACAGAAGATTAAGGTATTTTATTTTACTTATTTTTTAATTTAATTTTATTTTATTTCATTTTATTTTATTTTCCAAATGCAACAAGGCCCCTATTAGCGTAACATTTGATCACATTTAAAATTAAGCAAGTGAGCAAACCAGCAATGAAAATGATGCTAAAATATTCTACCTAGGGGACAATAACTCACATTCGGATATGGAAACAGAGAGGAAATTAATTGAGACAGTGGGTCTACATGATTTATACTATAGAGGATGAACATCAGGTGATTTCAATGTTCCTCTTAGAGATAGCCCTTCAGGTAGTGTAGCAATTTTACTAAAACTAAAAAGCCACCAACAAAACAAAAAAAAACCCCACAAAAAACAACTGTGGAAGAAAAATGTTAAAAAAGTAAATGGGAAATTAATACCATTTATAACAGCCAATCTTTGAAATGCTGTTAAGATGTTTCAAGGTTTAAACCATGCATATACAGCAAGATATACACGTTCACTGAGAACAAAATCAGAGCACAAACTAGATGACTGAGAGAAGGCAGGTTATGTAAATACGGCAGAGGGATATTATAACTGTGTATGTTAATATGTGGATAAACAGAAAATGTTCAACTAGCATCAAGTAGATAAAAAAGTATACCTCCATTTTATTCATGTATTAACTGCAGCTGGGCTAAATAGTAATTTATTTGGAGAAAGTGCATTATTTTGAAAATAAAATTTATACTGTAAAAAAATAAAAGTGCATCTGAAAATTAGAGTTTATAATACAGGAAAAAAATAAAATCAACAGATATTTCTAAACCAGAAGAAATAAGAATATGACAAGGTTCTGCCTTCACATCTAAGCATCTGTTTCACAACCTAGTTTTCCAATATTTCAATCATAAAGGTAACTGCAGTTGTAATCAGGAAACTGGTAGGTGGGATCCCATGGGAAGCAGCTATGAAGTGCAAAAGAACTCAGAAATCCGTCAGCTCTTTAAAGACTGCATGCTCCGGTTACAATAGCAGCTCATCCCAATAGTTAGAAAAATAAGTAGATATACCAGGAGGCTGGCTTGGCAAAACAGACAAATCAGAGCTCCAATGCAAAAAGGCAGCATGCAGAAGGCAGAGCAGAAATAAGTAAGAAGGAGGCATTTAGGAACAATGCCTGAGCACGAAGGGGTGGTGTTATAATAACGAATGCTCAAGTGCATATAAGACCTGCAAGGTAAATTAAGGTCAACAAGAGCTTCTACTGCTACATTAGCAGTAATAGACTGAACAAGGAAAATGTATGTCAGTTGCTGAACAGAATTGGTGATTTAGTGACAGCAGAACCATACAAGGCTGACTTTGTGTCAGTCTTCATTAACAGTCTTCTGGGCCTCTGTGCCTACTGGCAAGGTTGAAATAGGAGAATAACCTGCAATGGATTAAGATAAAGTCAAGGATTACTTTTTAGAACTCAATCTGTAAAAGCCCATAAGATCAAACAGCCTGCACCACAGACTCTGAAGACAAATGGCAAATGTCCTTGCCACTCTTAGCACCTTTGAAAGGTCAGGGAAATTGGAGATTACTGAAGATGAGCTAAATGACTGGTGAAAGGCAACAGTCAGCAGGAATGGATCCAGACTGACTCATTCCTCACCAACCTGATTGCTTTCTAGGATGCAATGATTGGATGAGGGGAGGGGCACCAAATGTAATTTACCATTATTTTTGTAAGGTTTTTGACACCATCTCCTAATATATTCTTGAATCTAGTTAAGATGTTACAGTCTTGATGCACAGATAAACTGTATGTGTAAAACACTGATTGGATAGTTAGTGGCTAGTGGGTTGTACTGTGTTGGAAGCCAGTAATAAGTGCAGTACTGTTGGGGGTCGAGCATGGGCGCTTGAACAGGCCTACAGCAAGCTGTGAGAAAGTGAACTTATGACCCCAGGTTAAAAGAGGAAGAAGTGTAAAGATCAGCAAAACAGGAATGCAATAACAGGATGCCAGTAATTGCAGAAGCATGATGTAACACTAAGCTGAAGCGAAGGTGTGAAACCAATCAGGAGAGGTAAAGGGGAGCGTGTATCCCTCGTGGGCAAAGTGAAGCAGCCAATCAAGTAATGCGTGATCGCGTGTAAGACAGTATATTAAGAGCAGCCTTGTAATCAATAAACGGAGCATTTTGTGAACCTACATCGTATCGGTGTTTTCTCCCCTCCACCTGGCCGCGGCACAGTACTGAATGGGTTCAATGTGGCACCTGTCTTGTTCAAGATCATTGTCTGGAAGATGAAACAGAAGCCTACTTGCAAATTTGTGTAATTTGAAACAAGAGGGGGTTTGGGCTGGACAAAAGTAAAATATTTTTTCCCTGTGAGGACAGGCAAGCAGTGGAGCAGGTTGTCTGTGATGTTGTCTTTGGAGGTTTTCAAGACCCAACAGGGTAAAGTCCTGAGCAGCATGGTATAATCCCAAAGCTGATACTGCTTTGAGCAGGAGTTTGAACTGGAGGCTTCTCCAGTCCCTTCCAGCTTGAATTATTCCATAATCCTATGATCATTTACAAACATTCAAATGGTATCTAGAGAAGACACCACCACATACTTGAATTCTAAATCTGTCAGCATTAGCAAGACACTTAATTTTGATTTTGGAGTTTAAAATGTTAATCTAACATGACAGCTGCAGTACATAATTTATTATTGAACCATTTAAATAAAACTAAGTGGAGAAATCAGTGGATAAAGAGCTCATTTCATTACAGAATAGTTCAAGCCTGCTTCCTGATGAAAATATAACTAACCAATAGAACCCAGTATAATATATGTATACCAATGTTGTGGTTTAAGTCCAGTCAGTAACTCAGAACCACGTAGTTGCTCTCTCATTCCCCCTCTTCCTCCTCTCTGCTCTCAGAGGGACTGGGAGGAGAATCAAAAGAATGTAACTCCCATGGGTTAAGATAAGAACAGTCCAGTAACTAAGGTATAACACAAACCACTACTGCTACCACCAATAATAATAATGATAAGGGAAATAACAAGGGAAGAGAATACAACAGCTCACCACCCACCAACCAATACCCAGCTTGACTTGAGCAGTGGTCAAGCCTTTCTGGGTAACTGCCCCCAGTTCTACATCTTGGGCATGATGTGCTGTGGTATGGAACACCCCTTTGGCTAGTTTGGGTTATTTGTCCTATCTCTGCTTCTTCCCGCCTTCCCCTCCTCCCTGGCAGAGCATGAGACTCACAAAGTCCTTGGTCAGACTGAACATTACTGAGCAGCAACTAAAACATCAGCATTATCAGCGCTGTTCCCAGGCCAAAAGTCAAAACCACAACATTAAACCAGCTACTAAGAAGAAAAATGACTGCTATTGCTGAACCCAGGACAACCGATACGCAGCACTAAATAATCCATAGCTTTCCTACTCAGCTAAGTTACCAACACCATCTATTTTGAAGTTCTGCTGGCCAGGCTTCTGGGAACATGCTTCATATCTACAATATTTCCCCCTTCCTTGAAAGGTTTTATTTTGTGTGCTGTGCTGTGCTCTTTTCTTTAGAGCAAAGAGGGCGTATCTGGGCAAACTGATGGTACTGTGAAGAGATGGTACAAAGCTACTCAGCTGTCTTTTTTAAGAAGCTTATACATCATTCAATAACTCTCAGAATTCAGTCAATAAACACATTTAATACAAAACTGAGGTTTGCCCATATTATTTGAAATACTCTGTTGAGTTTCCTCACACAGATAGTATCAATAATGTCTTTTACTCATTTATCTACTACTTTTGCTGAGCATAGACTTTGAAAATATTGTACTTGTTCCTGAACAGTGACCGATTGACACTACACATGGCTTGTGTGAAAGCTTTGGCACTCATTTCTCAGTGTCTGGATGAATGCTGGACTTACAGTTTGCTGAAAGGAATTTCATTTAATGAACAGACAAATATATGCGCTTCAGAGCATATACCTTAAATTCAATGCCTACGTATTAACTGCAGTCTACTTCAAGGTATTCTTTAAAATATTTGGAATCTTTGTATGATAAATCTTTTCTTACTATATCATCCCATGGTTATAGTGCTGGGAACTAATCTATTTTATTTTAATGTACTTAGAATACTTCCACACTTTTACTAACTAATAAAACCACCACTACTTTATGCTTTGCTGAATGCTCTAGTCTCAAAATGTGTTAATAAGATATATTTAATCTCTTTCTGGTGATTATAATGCAAAATTAACTTTAGGTTCTTATTCAGTTGAATGTTACTTGCAAAATATGACTAGTTCAGTGTAATGGACAATTTCTTTAATGAAAACACTCGCTTTCCCCCCCTCTTCCCTTTCTTCCTATCCTCCATTTTCCCTAAAAAGTACAAAAAAATAAAGCTCGTGTTAGTAACGATTTTAGAAAATACATTACACATCACTTACTGTAAAACTTTCAACTTACTTGTAAAACATAAACATTTAGGAAACTTGTAAAAAAATATTTTCTGCTATAATTATTATATATAATTATATAATTATAAATATTATATAACATAAATTGATGAACAAAGCATTTTCTGTTGTATCTGTTACCCAAAAGTCTGCAATACTTTGACAATCTACAATAGTGATCACTTGATACACGTTTCCAAAACCAAATAATGTTCTTCATTTCAGATCCCTATAGTGCTAAAGGACACTGAAAGTGTTACTGATGCACAGGGATTGCTGTACAAAATCTTTTTAACCTTCATGTGGTCATTTTAACTTTTTGCCCGTGTTCAAGTGTCTCCATTGATTCTGTTCCACCTTCTGACTTCTGAACTATATGAATTCCACATAAAAATTGACAAGTGAAGCAGAACCACTGCAAAGCAGTAGTGCAAGTGAGAAAGGAGTATACTCTTCTGAAGAAACCGCATTCTTATTTTTGAAGACTTCCTCTATAGCACAAAAACACTCTAAGAAAGAAATCTGCTACCCACAATAGATATTTCTTCTTAGTACCTAGCTGTGTTTTTCGTGCTGTGCACTGCTTTAAATTACTTCTATGGTCACAGCAAGTTACTGTCTTTTTTAAAGAGAAAAAAAAATCTTTTTCTTCCCATTTTTCTTGTGCTTTCTAGCTTCTAGTATTGAGAGCTTTATTTTTCTCTTGTTGTTGACAATTTAATAACCCTATATTATATGTGTGTATGTAAAATACATGTGTGTATGCATTTTAATTGAACATTTGTAGCTGGGTTTGATGCTAAATCCATTGACTTAATTATCCTTTGCTGACTTTGAAGTTTTCAGGAACTGTACTTTGCCTTTCAGCTACACCTGATGTAGTTAAAGAAAAAGAAACTATGCTCTGCTCAGCATGGAAACCATGCTGTGCGGCTGTTGTTCAGACTGAATCATCTTGTAAAGAACTTACAGACTTCACAGCATATCAGGAAACTAAGGTTAGACTTAAAGTTAATGCCTGGAAAGCATAATGAACATGGATGAAAATACTATGAACTGAAAAAAAAAAAAAAAAGAAACAAAAGTAGTTTTATCATGTAAAGCAGATCTTCCTCCGCTGGATTTGTCTCTGAAGACATTTGCTAGAAAAGAAATTCTTGAACACTTTAAAACTTTTATAATGACAAGTCCAGCCCTTTGGCAATGACCAAGCATGAAGAATGCTGGAACATGAACTGCAATGTGATCAAAATGGCCTTACATGCAACTGCTGTCCCATAAACAGTTAGTTGAAAGTCTAGTGATCATTTTCCCTTGCTATAATTATGAAGAATTTGCCTGTAACTGTTTCTCAGTGGGATCACTTAAGTAAGATTTATTCACATAAACTAAGGCTACAGGCATAATTTTATCATTTATACAGTAGCTTCCAAGACTGGGATATTAAGCAGATATCACTTTTTATGCTCTGAAATTTTCAAAGCTAGGTGAATGGGCTACAGTGACTCTTCCAGAAAGAAAGAACCCATATCCCTTTCTTCCTTCCTCTCTTTTAGCAGAGAACTTAAAAAGGAAAAGGAATCCCTAATAATTCTATAGGAATCAAAGTTGCAAAATTAACAGTTTGGGTTTTTTATAATATTTTTAATTACAACTAGGCATTCAGAAGCTTTTTGCGACATTACATAGACCATTCAGTCAAAAAGGAAGATTTCAGGGGAATACTAAGTGATATTCAAAAGATTACAATAACAACCCAAGTTCCTTATCATAGTTAATAGCAGATGTCCAGAATTTGAGGATTCAGTTATATTAATGGTAACCATATCTTAGTACAAGTACAGTTGTCCTGGGTTCAGCAGTAGCAGTCATTTTTCTCCTTCTTAGTAGCTGATGCAGTGCTGTGGGGTTTTTTTTCAGCCTAGGAACAACATTGATATCACCAACATTTTTAGTTGTTGGTAAGTAATGATTACTCCAAGGACTTTCTCATCTCATGCTCTACCAGGGAGGAGGGGAAGCTGGGAGGAAGCAGAGACAGGACACCTAACCCAAACTAACCAAAGAGGTATTCCATACCACAGCATGTTATGCCCACTATATAAACCAGGATAGTTACCTGGAAGGGTTAGATCACTGCTCAGGTTGGTCTGGGTATTGGTCAGTGGGTGGTGAGCAGTTGTATTCTCTTCCCTTGTTATTTCCCTTATCATTATCATTATTGGTGATAGCAGTAGTGGTTCTGTGTTATACCTTAGTTACTGGACTGTTCTTATCTCAACCTATGGGAGTTACATTCTTTCGATTCTCCTCCTCTTCCCTCCTAGAGCAGAGGGAGGATGAAGGGCGGAGTGAGCAAGCGACTGTGGGATTCTGAGTTACTGGTTGGGCTTAAACCATGACAAAGATTAAGTGGGTTTAACAGCTGTATGATGTAAGCTGTATGATGCTTGCATCACATTGCAAGCAGAAGCTCTAAAATTATCTTTTTAAAGCAGTCAATAAAATATCTAGTGTTTTTGTATGTACAGTTAATTTAATATATTGCATTTATAAATGATAAGAAAGCTAATACTTTCAGGCACATAACTAAATGACATATTTTAATAAGAATTCTGGAAGACCATGAGTGTGTGACAGAAGAGTACAGATTTCTGATGCTCCAGGTGAACTTTTATAAAAGCAACACTTTTCCTCATTGAAATTCTTAACAATAAGTAGAAAATAAAAGTAAGTGTGGTGGCATGACAGAAACCAAGAATCAATGAACTATGAAGACAAGTGATTGCTTTCATCCTAACAAGCTACAATACAGTTCTTGGCTTTCCTAAATCCAGAACAAATTTATTTATTCAATATTTTTTACATAAATACCAGGCCTGACTGAACAATCAATTTAGGATGTTGTCTGACTTTTCAGATGCATCAGTGCAACATACGAACAAAAGAATATATATTGTATGTTATCAACTGCAGTAAAGAGTGTAAGCTCAAGAAGTAATTGAAGTCCATGAAAGATGTGTATAAATGTATGCTCTCCACTCAAGAGAGGGATCTCAGCTGGGGTGCTGCTCTCAGCTCTGGGGCACACAACATAAGAAGGATGTGAACCTGTTGGAGTCCAGAGGAGGGTCGTGAAGACGATCACAGGGCTGGAGCACTTCTACAAAGACAGGCTGAGAGAGCTGTGCATGTTCAGCCTGAAGAAGAGAAGGCTCTGGGCTGGCCTTATAGCAGCTTCCAATATCTAAATGGGTCCTGCAAGGTGGAGGAGACTTTTTACACAGGCATGTAGTGACAGGACAAGAGGGAATGGTTTTAAACTGAAAGTGGGTAATTTAGAAATCAGGAAGCTCTTTACTGTGAGGGTGGTGAGGCACTGGAACAGGTTGCCCTGAGAAATTGTGAATGACATATTCTTGGAACTGTTCAAAGCCAATAACCTGGTCTAGATGGCTAGTGGAAGGTGCCCTTTCCTTTGGCAGTGGAGGTGGAACTAGATTTTCTTTAAGATCCCTTCCAAACCAAACCATTTGATGATTCTATGAAAGGTAAGTAATTCAGTTAAGAATAATACTGTAATAATCAAGTAATTCGGGAGTCAGACAGGTTCCAGAAGTATCAGTCTAAGCAGCTGGAGCAAAATGACTTACAGAAAATGTTCTTCTGTTTGGTTCTTATGTTTGCTCTAGTATTATGAAAATTACTTAAAAAGAAATACCTTTGAAAATCTTTAGTACTAGTTTAGCAAATTATTCCTCAGATGAAAATAGGGTGTAATCATAAAATATATTGCAATTAATAATCAAATCTCATCAATACTTCTTGGTTTTAGTAGAATTTTACAACTGTCACTTCACACTTACTTATGTAATCAAATACTGCAATGCAGAAAACAAGACATAAATAACTGTTGACAGCCAGACAAGGTGCTTGGAAAGTTGTGAAAAGAGATTAAATTCCATATGTGGTAGCTTTAGTATCAGACCTCTAACATTATTTGAGTAGGGACTGAAAAGCAGTTATTCAGTGTGGAGAATAATGTGTCTAGAGCATTAATTTAGTTATGGCTACATTGTGGACCCAATGGAATAAAAATTGCTGCAATATCAAACTTCTTTCTATCAGTTCCTGGGTCATAACACATATGTAAAGTTACACATGCACAGAAATCCTTGCACAGCTTTATAAATTTTACTCTTTCCAGTTAATATCAAAATAATATTTCAGGAAAACACATTCACTTGGTACTACAACAGAAACATCTTTTAAGAAGAAAGTGTCTTATTTCCAGAAGAACAAAAAAAAAAAAAAAAGGCCTCCCCTGGAGTAAATTATTTTTCATTTTCAGTTTTAAACTACGATACATACCAGATTAATGACACATCATCATTCTCAAGTTATGACATTTTCAAAATACAAAACATTTTACAATAAATTCATGATTAACAAAGTAATCTATTCACTTATGTTTAAATTAATCAGTTTACCTTTTGCAAGCTCATTAGACTTCAGTTCTACATTAATCATGATTAGCATTTGTATTTTGTTTTGACTGCATAGATAACATTTTTAAATCATAATTAAAGCAATAATTAATTAACACTTGCAAATTTTTATATGTGCAAATGGATTTCAGCAGGGATAGATTCCTGTTATGCTCATGCTTTGCTTTAACCATGACTAATTTTGGAGTATTATTCAGTTTAGACCTTTGTCTTTCATTTGAATTTGGTGTTTCTAGAGGAAATTCCATATATGCAGTCCTTGGAATAAAGATAGTGAAACAGCAAATCTTTAGACTAGAGAGCAGTTTGCAAGTAGAAAATGGAAATTGTGTGAAGAGTACTATGAATTCCATCTTCTAGCTTCCCCTTAAACAAATTTTAAGTAACATTTCTTTTTCAGGAAGAAAATCTGGAAATCAGTCTCCAGTATTTGTTAAAACAACACGTACAAGAAAAGAAAAGGACAGAGAGGGTTAAAAATAAAAGAAGTTTAGGGGCTTTTTTGTCCAAGGGCGGAGTGAAGTATGTCCAGGAAAAGGAGCATGGCACCAAATATAAGGTTGTAGATACAAAGCACAGCCTGATATTTTACAAATTTAAAAATCTTAGATTTGTTTCTCAGCTAATAAGCCATTGTTGTTTTGTCTTTTGTGATATCTGTGGGAGCAACTGCTATGTGTTGGAATTGTAAAATCAGTATGCTATGATTTATGGAATTACTAGATTATACTGTTATTACTGGATTGAACTAGAATGTTATAGTGATACAAACAGAGCTAGAAATTTACAGGGTATTGCTTTAGAATCATAAATAAAGTATATTTTTTACCAAATTAGCTCTAAGGGATTAAAATCTAAATAAAATATTTTTTCCTACTGATTTTTCTTTCCTGCATAGTTTCTGTTCAGCACTTTTAACATATTTTACTTCTCAGAGGAAAAACAAGTTCTTGAACAATGGGGGACTGAAAGGAAACCATAAAATTTACTATTTTCTGTATCTAATTCAGCACAAACAGCATAAAGATGAAAAATGAAAGGACACATAAACAAGAATAAACTGAACAGCACGGTCCACATATTACTGTAAAACTCCGTGCAGCAGTGCTATTTGAAATATCTATAATGTGTTAGTCTTGATATCTCTACAGTATTGTGGTATGAATGATGTGAGGTAGTGTCATGGTTTAAACCAAATCCGCACAGTTCGCTCACTCACTCTCCCCCCCTTGCTCCCCCAACTCCCGGAGAGTTAGGAAGGAGAATCCAAAGAATGTGGCCCCCACGGACTGAGATAAGAACAGTTTAATTGCTAAAGTATAACACAAATCATTACTGCTACTACTACTACAAAAAAATAATGATAAACCAAACAACAAGCGAAGCGAATACAACACCTCACCAGCCACCGACCCATAACTGACTCCACCCTGCCCGGCCGAGCACCAACCGATACCTCGTCCATTTCCCCCCAGAGCTCCACCCCTTCCTGGTCCCTCCCAGTTACATCCTGGGCATCACGTGCTATGGTATGGAATACCTCATTGGCTAGCCTGGGTCAGGTGTCCTGTCTCTCCTTCCTCCCAGCCTCCCCTCCTCCCCGGCAGAGCATGAGCTCAGAAAAGGCCTTGAACAAAAAAAACCCGAGCAGTAACTCAAAACATGCTCGCTCTCAAGCAACTGTTCCCAGCCCAGAAGTCAAAACACAGCACTGCACCAGCTACAAGAAGGAGAAAAAATGACTGCTACGGCTCAAACCAGGACAGGTAGCAACCAATTTGTCCTGCTGTAGGCCATATTCCACATGAATTTCAATCTTTCCTGAACATATCAAAGGATAGGGCCCGAATCATGAAGCACGCAGATTTTAGCTTTATCATAAGTGCATTGATGGAGAAATGAAAGGAAAGGTTTGCTTGGTTTTGTTTCTTAACACCAGAAAAGTCTCAAGTAAGAAACCTGGCTACCCTGAAGTCTAAGTTTGACCACTTCCCTTGCAATTTACCAGCTGAAGACATACTCGACAACTTTGTGAAAAACCATGTCTAACCACCAAAGATTGGACTCATCATCCAATCAACATTCATGTTTACCTATAGGAAAATATTGCTGCCTGTAAGAAAAGAGAAGTGACTATACATGCCAAAGTATGCAAATAATAAATCTCTGTGAATTTTTCATTCTTGCTGCTGCATCTGAACTATCACACTGTAAAATGTGAATTTGACTTTTCAGTCTTGATCCAAATCAAGCCTGAAATACCTTCCTTGATATTTAATCTCTTCCTTGCCATGAAGTTCTCTCCATATTATAAAGCAAATGAAGGGAAGAAGTAGCATTTTGTTTGTTTGGATAACCAATCAAAGTGGAGAAAGACATTTAACAAGTTATATCAGCCTCCTTGATTAGGAAATCAAACTGCATACGAGCACTCGTTAAATTTTTGGCAGTAGACTGGAAATATGATGACATCATTTTCTTCAGAAAATTTCTAAGTTCTGATTGCGCTGAAAAAGAAACTTAAAATTTTACAAGTATAGCATCAGTCTTATGTGATCTGAATTAATTTCAAGACTTCAGCAATTTTTGTCTGAGCCTGTTTAATTATCACTTAACTCAAAGACTAGCAACAACAGAAAAATCTATTTCAGTTATGAGTTTGTATTGTAACTGTTATGGAGATAAATTTGGATTAAGTAAAACTACAATGTGTTGTGTTTTGATTTGTATTTGGGTTCTGTTGTTTGTGGGAGTTGTTTAGGTTTTTTTTAATAAAAAAGTTAAAAGTCCCAATCATATTTGTAGAGCAGTGGTAAATAGCAATGTTTACAAAGTAACTTGAAAGAATGAGCAATTCTGGAAGAAGAAGAAGATTAAGCAAGTTCATAGAAAACAAAATCAATTTTGCTGCTTTACTGATAGGCATTTTTACTTGCATTATCTTTAGCAGCAACCTCAGTCTCAAATTTAAAAAAAAAAAAGAAAAGTAATTAATGAAGAACCAAATTTTAATTATTTGGGAGTAAATAGTAATGTGTGTTCCTACTAATCTCTAGGTGAAAACAAATGTAATTCATAAACATTTTGCAATTTGGTAAAAAAAAAAAAAAAAGCTGCATGTGAAAGTAAAGCAAAGTAAGAAATTAATTCACTATTTTCAATTGTCAGGCAGATGTTCAGGACTCTCCAGCAAATCAGGGCTCTATCACATGTAACAGTTACTTAGAAAGGCAAATCTGGTAACTCCCAGTGCCTCTCACACCTTCTTCCTTCTTTCCCCAGCTTTATTTGCTGAACATGATGTCATATGGTGTGGACTATCCCTTTGGTCAGTTTGGGTCAGCTGTCCCAACTGTGTCCCCTCCCAGCTCTTGTGCATCCACAACCTGCTGGTGGGAGAGCATGAAAAGCAGAGAAGGCTTTGATGCTGATAAGCATTGCTCAGTGATGGCTAAAACTTCCCTATGTTATCAAGATTGCCTTCATCACAAATCCAAACCATAGCCCACACAAGCCACTGTGAAGAAAATTAACTCTATCTTAGCCAAAAACAGTGCAAGATTCCATAGTAAAAATTTTATATAAAATACTCTTATTATATACATTTTAAACTTGATGCTAACATTGCAAACATGAATAATCACACATACAATGAGTACATTTTCTACTAAGCTCCTTAGAATCATAACTCTTTGCATACTGTGCCATATATGAGTAACAAAATATTCCAAAAATAATCCTGTAACACTCCCATATTGTAAAAATATCATCAGATTTAATACATAAGACAATGCAACATACCATTCTACTGAGTCAGTCCATTAGTTTCTATAATAGATCTTTCTTTCCTGTTCTATTTTATAAAGAATTTTAACATGGTAGACATAAGTGACATAATCTTTTTTATACACTTCACCAAAGCCTTGCCAGTGACTTGTCAGATTTCTAGGTAAAGTCATGGTTCTTTAAGGTTGCTTAAAGAGCATTTGTCTTCTCTTTTCCTTCCATTCACTTGCATGTTTGATACTGTTTTCTGTTCACTTGGTTTTGCAGTCATTATAAAAAAAAAAAAAAAAGAAAAAAAGGATTAAAATGTTTGGCTAGAGGAATCTCACAAATAAAACCATTTACTGACAGATACAGCTTCCTCTGTTCATTGAAAAACCTTAAGGCACTTCAGTCTACTCTTTTTTTTGGCTTAGATTTCTAGTTTTATGAGAAACAATAATGGTAATAAAAAAAAAGACAAAACCAATCCCTTTTCTTAGTTTGAAACACCAGATCAAACCCCCTATTCCATATGGTTAGATGTATTAGAATTTCAAGGAGGATTTCCAAGTAGGCATCATATTTTCTTTTTGCTGTTCATAACAAATGGTTATGTTAAATACTGTGGAGTGTTTAGTGAAGATAAAAATCTTGTTTTGAGCTTTGCAAGTGGAGACATAACAATTCATATTCCTAATGTCACTGAGGCCATGATAACCATGCTGTGCCAAACAAAGTAATTTTAATATATAATTTTCACATTGGTTTTTTTGTTATTGTCTTGGTGAAATACCACTCTGGTATCCCAGCTACAGAAAGTCAAGATCTTAGTTATGCCACACCTGCCCGCAGTCTCACTGAAGTTAGAAAAATTAACAGCAATGCCCAGAACACCCTCTGCCATCCCATGAGAAATTCCAGTAGAACACAGCTACCTTCTGCCTGGCCTTACTAGAAGAGGACTCATTGTATCCTTCCTAATACAGTCCTGCCAAGACTGTATTGGCTGTAAACAGCATAGGCCACAAGGGAAGAGTGAAATTTATTTATATGCACCAACAGTGAGCAAGAAAGAATAATGAGAACCACAGGAACTCTTAACATAATTACATAGTGTCCAGCAGAGCCAGCAAAACATGAAAACTAATTTCAGGAACAAAAGCTATAAACCTTAATATGATCTTAAAAAACATAGGAAACAAAGTAATTCCTCACTTCCATGATTTTCAATAAGGAAATGGTACTTCAGAGCAATTAAGTTCTCAGATCTTTATCTAGAGCTTATTACTTGAAGTGTTTCAGTCCAGACACTGAAAATAAAATTTTTAAAAGCAAGCTAGGTCATAAAATGGTACATGGGTTTATTGCCAGATGAAGGAACATCCCTTCCCACTGCTTCTTCTGTCTGAAGCCCCTTCTGCCTGGATGAGGGAGTCAGGAAAGAAAAGAAACCCCGCAGTTTAAGCTCTGATTATATTATTATACACTCTCTGTAATACAAGCCTTTGGGCCAGGGCTTGATCATCCACCAGTGTACTTTCACACCCAGTAGCTATGTGAGGTGGATGATGATGACTTGCAGAGGAAGAGGGAGAAGAAAAGGGGGCAGTACCAGGGCAATACTGCAGTGCTGATGGGAACCCAGTGAATCTCCTTTCCTTGTTTAGTGCTTTAGGGCATGGGTCCATGAGGATTTTGAGAATTGCAGGGCTGCTCTGAGGATGGGAATAGGAGCAGGAGCCAGGGTGACCTGGGTGCAGGCAAGGCACTGCCCTCTCCCTCCAGCCTCTGGGTGTGGTGGGCTGAGCCAAGGACAGCAGCAGACCCCTCAGTGGCTCCAGCAGCAATGAGGGATTGGACTGGTGCTGTAGCTGGGGGCCAGGTCTGGGTACAGGCTGCTGACAGGTCCAGAGCTCCTGGGCTGGCAGAGCAGTAGGGCCATGAGGACAAGACAGGGCTGCCTGCATCCCTCAACAGGGCCCTGTGTCCTATCTGGGGCTGCAACACCAGGTACTGAGAACAGCTACAGAATCACAGCATTCATTTTCAAAGCTTTTACATGTTTCTACTTCATTTACATACTGAAACACAGTGAAATGCTGGGAATTTAAAAATGGCCTGCAAAGCTTTAAATTGTTGAGGGAGATGGCAATAAAACTATCACTTGCATTTGTCAGTTGGATCCACAGCACACAGAAAAACAGATTAAAAAGTTATCTCATAGGGGGAAACAAGATAAACCTTATTTTGAAAATAAAAGAATGTATAATGCAATCCTCACACAGTTATCCTCTCTGGTCCTTATGTTTGTGTAAGACTACAAAGGAATCATTCAAATATCAGCATGGAATTCACACACCTTAAAAAATTCTCAAATATTAAAAAGATTCAGAAATATGACTGCAAAAGAGGTCAGAGATCTGTAAAATTTACCTGTGGTGAAAATATTTCAGTCTATTTTATTTCTTCGAGAGATTGTAAAAACTCATTTGCAAGAGCTTTAATGTTAACAAATTTAAGAGCTTTTTTCATATTGGATAAAATGTTTGATCTGAAACATTATTTCACACGTATTTCTTTGTCTAGCAAACACAGTCAAAAGTGATTAAAAATGTCACTGGAAAAAGGAAATTACTTTTAAAAAATAATAGAGGGCACTTCAACAGAAGGGGAGAATAAGATAAAATGGGAAAGCAGAGTAAAAGGGAAAGGATTATGATTTATAAATGTATTATGAAAAAAGATGGTGTGTTCTCCTAACAGCCCTCAACGATCCACATTTTTTTAGGCATCTTGGCTGTTTATACTCACTTGGAATATTCCTTGACTACTTGTAGCACTTGTAGTAAACCAAATAGACCCTCCCCCTCAACAACTCACATCAAAGTCTGTTCTCTTACTTTTTTTTATTGCCATGCAGTAAAATGGGATGCTCTGTGAAAATAAAATGATCCACCAATATTTTGTTGGTATGTGTACTAAGTTAGAAAGATAAACAATACTGAGACTCTCCAGCTACGGGATAATGAAATGAAAATCAATAGTAGTGTCAAGTGTCACTGAATGACTGCTATAGTAAGCATGATTGTCCATATGATTTTCATTGGACTTCATGGGTAACATTAATACACGATTTTGGAGTGGCTTTTTATTCTGCTGTTGTTAGCCTACCAAAAAAAAAATGAAGATGATCCTACTGCTTATAGTACACTGGAGTGTTCAGTGGAAGCCTCAGGGAGCTGAAGTCCTACCATCTACAAAACTGTGTTCCAACAGTAATCCTCTTTGTGCTGCATTTTTCTGTAATATCAATTCTGTAAATATGACAGCCAGCACTTTACCTTGCAGCTATGGAGCTTTGCAAAACTAAAAGCAAAAATGAAAATGCTATCAAAATGCTCACACTTTGTTATTATTATTTTTTTATTCATTCTGTCGCCAGTATTGTGCTGATGCTAGTTACAGATTAATATAAAGAAAGGGAGGTGAGTCGAGACCTGTAAATTCTGTGTGTTTGTGCAGTTTTGCATTCCTATTTGAACAGAAAATATTTTTGGTTTAGGGTAAAATTATAGAAATATACTACACCCACTGAGAAAAGGTAAGAAATGGAATTTTGTATTATAAAGCTTTTGAGAAATTTAGTGTATCAGTTTGAAATTGCCAGAAAAAGAAAGACATCACAATTTAAAATAAGTATAATCAAAGAAAGTGAAATTTATTATTGGAACTTTTCATTGAATAGGATAAGTCTCCTTTAATTTCTTATCCTGCAATACTGAGGAACATGAAAAAATATGCTTTGATAAGATTGAATAAAGAACAATTTCTGCTTCTCTTAACCCAGAAACCTTTGAGGCTTTGCTATCATCTGAGGAACTTGTGGAGTTATAGTACCTGTGGGATTATTAAAGGCATTGAAAAAACATGTTTCGAAGGAGCTAAAGAGACACCAATGAAGAGGACTGACAGAATTACATATACAGAACTCTTCTGAGCATCAGTAACTTAAAAAACTCTATTTTTTGATGTATTTTAAGAACAAGTAAACTCTACTAAATTACAGTCATAGAATCACAAAATGATTTGGGCTAGGGGGGACTTTAATCTAGTTCTACTCCCTTTGCTATGGGCAGGGACACCTTCCACTAGACCAGATAGCTCCAAGCCCCATCCAAACTGGCCTTAAACAATTCCAAGGATGGGTCACCCACAGCTTTTCTGGGCAACCTGTGCCTGCACCTCAGCACCCTCACAGTAAAGAATTTCTTCCTAATATCTAATCTAAATCTACCCACTTCCAGTTTAAAGCCATTCCCCTTTGTCCTGTCACCTGCCTGTGTAAAAAGTGCCTCTCCAGATTTCCTGTAAGCCCCTTTTAGGTACTGCAAGGTACTATAAGGTCACCCCAGAACCTTCTCTTCCCCAGGCTGAACAAGCTCAACTCTCTCAGCCTGTCTTCACAGAAGAGGTGCTCCAGCCCTATGATCATCTTACGTGGCCTCCTCTGAAATCACTCCAACACATTCACATCCTTCTTGTGCTGGGGTCCCTGGAGCTGAAGGCGGTGCTCCAGGTGGGATTTCTGGAGGGCACAGTAAAGAAGAATCGCACCCTGTTCGCCCATCCTCTTCACAGTGTTCCTGGTCATTTGCACTCCCTAGGGGCTCTAGATCATGGCTGCCCCCTCTTGGCCCCACTCACAGCTCGTCAGCTGGTTTCATAGTTGCTACTGCCACCTGGTATGGGTCTCTGAGCTCCACAGGGGTTTCCTTGTCTCCAGGTTGTATGGTAGGGTCGCCCGATCCACTGCAGAACACAGCTACACCAGAGCTAATCGCCTTTGTGCATGACTGATGGTGGTGATTCCATTACATTTAAATCAGCTGCTTACTCTTGGCCCCTTCCACACCTTCATGAGGCAATTTTCTAAAAGCAGATCTGAAAGAATTACGGTCAGTATATTTTCTGCCAGCTGCGAGGAGTTATCTGCTTAAATTCGCTGCAGAGCATCACAAATAAAACACGGGAAAATCCCCAAATTTTTGGGAATGTTTTATTGCCTTCAACTTACTTAAGAACTGAGGAGGATAGAATAATGAAGTAAAAATGAAACTCACAGTATATGAACCAGAGCAAACTACATAAATTTCATTTAACAGAATATATGTCAATGAATACATCTAAGATCCATGCATTTTTTATATCCATATAGCATTACAAAAACATTAGCCTAACTCAAACAGCAGAACAAGTATTTAATATATGACCTATTCCATGCTACAAAACAAAAGACATAGTGATAACTAAAAGGGATGATTTTTTTCACCCAGAGTTTACTAATTGATTGATCTGCATTTGAGGGAGGTGTCAGTTTTCATCTTTTTTTCTTCTGAAAGGATATTCACAAATAAAACTGCCAGATCTAATGAAAAAACAAAGAAGCTTACTTACATCATCTCTCATATTCCAAAATTAGGATAGAGTCACAGAATTTATCAAATGGAAAAATATTCTATAATCTAATCTTCTCTGAGAATTTCCACAAGATTCAGCACCTGAGTATTATGAGTTGAAAATAAAAATTAAAAAAAAGTAATACATTGTACTCTATTTTCAAGGAATAAAATCATATAAAGCATGAATTGTTGCTCTTTGGAGTACTTTATTTTATAAGTTTAGAGTACTTATTTATTCTAGATTGCCTTTTGCTGCACCTGTATTGCTAAGTTTAGCAGAAACAACAAATATTGACCTTCCCATCTATGCCACCCCACTTCTCCCCCTTACACGATTGAAATTATGCTGGTTTTCTGGACTAAATAAAGTACAAACATAAACTCATTGCCTACATCCCCTACAGAATAATCATGCCTATTTTAGGGCTATTTTCCAGTACAGAAGCAATAGAAAAGCAGATAAAACTATCCCTAAATATAATACAGACAAAAGTTACTACTCTGAAGTTCCCAGACTGCATTTATATACCTTCATTACATCTGCTTTAAAAGGAAAGAAGCAGTGGGACACTACTTTCCCTGAAGTACTGATGAAAATTAGGAAAGATTTTCTTTCTTTTCAGAGACAAACTGTCATTTTAAATTACCT
This sequence comes from Melopsittacus undulatus, assembly GCF_012275295.1. NCBI lineage: Eukaryota > Metazoa > Chordata > Aves > Psittaciformes > Psittaculidae > Melopsittacus > Melopsittacus undulatus. The sequence continues at coordinate 98,637,190 of NC_047528.1, forward strand.
GATAATTTAGAGTACACACTAATAATCCATATGCAGCCATATGATCTTTTATACTGGAAAGAATAGGGGTAAATATTCAACATTGAAAATCTAAAGTTTATGTCAGCATTACTGTATTTAATCGATATTACTGCCATCAGTTGTACTACCTGTATTATTGTAAAGATTTCTGTTCTTAATAACTTACAGTTTGTCTTCGCAAAGAATATATTTTGAAGACATAAAGTATATATGTTATTCTCCCCTTAATTCCATATCAAAGTCTTTTGAAATGGAAAGGATTTACATTTTCTTTTTTTGAGGTAGGATATTTAGCAGAAGTAATATGCTGAACAGCTTGGTGTAAATTAATTATCAAGAATTTTCAATATCTGACTGAAACTACCTTGTGAAATATTATAGGGGAAATGCTAGAAAAATATGAATAAAGCAGCAGATCATGATATAGAACTTGATATGAAGAGCAGAGATACACAAATACTTCAATAAAAATTGGCTACCAGACACAGAGAAAAGTGTGTTTCATAAATTCAATTCATAAAATTGAATATTAAATAAAATATTTATATTACAAATTATTTCTATTTTAAGTCATATAGTATTTTCCAGAATGATGTATTCAAAATCAATAAAAGTTTCCTGGTAATCAAAGGAGAATTTACAGTTGACTCTGTGTTCACACCCCAAAAGCATCTGAGGAACTGTTTCCTGTGTGCAGTAACTGTCTACCCAAGCTTTTCATAATGAATTTCCTAAATTTTTCTCTGTCACTCTCACCAAGTCATTAATCATTTCTGTTGATCTCTTCTAAATTTACACTAATGTTGTCAATGTTTTTTCTGGTGTTATGAACATCAGAAAGTAAGAAGTTATTACTGGCAATATTCATTGAACCTTCACTGGAGCACAGTAAAGGCATGTGTGACACAGTAATAAATCTTTTCAATCAGTTGGGTTTCCTGTTTTGTTTTTTTGCTTTGTTTTTCACACAGTTAATTTCTCCACCAAAAATCTTTGATAAACAAAGAAGCCTTGATAATTATCTACTGAAGAAAAAAAAGTTTTAGACAGAGGTATCTACTAAAAATATAATGCAGTGGTGATGAACCTATAACATTTGAGTCAAAAATCAGCAAATGAAAATACAGTCAGTATGTTGTGAGCATACTTTATTTTCTTCCCACCTAGCATTTTCAGTGTTGATGAAGAAACTTTCATTCATAGGAAAATTGCAACTTAAAAAACACATTTCATAAGTTACTGAAGAGTGATTGGATATAGAAATGATAACGGCTTGTTAACTTATTCTTCTCAATGTAACAAAATAAATTCAGCATTAGTCTTTTGAGAGAACCAAGTATTTGATAGTACAGATAAATACATCTAACTCCAAGAAGCTAAGAAGCTAACAATGTGAGCAGAAGTGCTTTGAAAACTGATGGGGGTTCTTTCAAAATGGAATAATTGGAGTCAGTGTGGGGAATGTTTCTCCTAAGCTGAGTCTTGTGGATTTCATTGAGATGCTTTTTCTCATTTATTTATTAGACTATTGATAATAAAGCTGATGATCCCCATGTTGAGGCAACAGTACTATTCAGTTGACACCAAGACTGATACTCCCATAAATCTGTAAATAAACACAGGATTCAATTTTTCATTAATTAATTGTATCTATGATTGTATCTCTAGCAGTTAGCTTAAAACTAGCATCCTTAACAATACCTGTATTCATCTGACCTAAAAAAATAACAAGAAGACAGAAGACTTCTTGATGTGTAATCAGTGATAGTAATACTCCTCTGGAAATTTTAGACTTGCAAGTTTTGTTACTGTAGTAGACAGAAGTATGTATCTCAGGTCACAGATCCAAGCAATAATAACTGAAAGCAAAACTCAGTTCCACAGTTTACTGTGCCATCAGTGTTTTCCGTAGTCTAACAAATGTGCTATAAAACTGTCAGTTTGGCTTTTTTTGAAAACTGGGAATTGTTGTTTCTATTTTGATAAAAATTCAGAGCTTCTGAGGAACTACACTGATGGGGGTAATTTCAGTATTAGCTAAACAGAATGAAGAATACTATTAACCACTAATTAGTATTTATCTCTCCCTGCTTAATAAAAAAATAAAATATAATAAAAAACAAAATATTTAATTCAATATTGAATTCAATATTTTGAATCCAGTTTTCCATGGGGTAAACTGTCAACAGCTTAGATATAGAAGTCATAGTGAGAGTTTCAGAGGTTCATGACCTACATAATTTGAAAGCCAGGTACTTATACCTCTAGGTTAAAAAAAAACTGAAACAAACCAACCAAACAAGCAAAATTCCCTAAACCAAACCCGACCAAACCAAAACAAACCAAACAAAGAATTCTTTGAAGTAAAGTATTTGCTGCTGAAAAACAAAAAAAAACCTTTCCTTCTGTGCTTCCTTAGTTAAGCATGTTAACATCTGCATTTTGTTGTCAAATTTGGTATTTATGTGGCTTTTTCTTACTGGCAAATTTATCAGTTATTGGTGCCCTTTCTCCTCAGGTATACAGCTGTTCTTTCTCAGTAGTCTGAGAGTCTCCTTTTTTTCTCCTCCAAGAGACTGCATGCTTTTTCCAAACTCACATAAAACTTATTGGCAGTTATTAAAAGGGCCTCAGGAATCTCATCCTGTGTCACAAGCGTGTGTTGGATATATCTGAAAGAAAGTATTTAGGTGTCTCTATTGCATAGATTTCAACTGAGCTTTAAGTCTGTATGTAGGAGTTAGACATTATATATAATTATTTGTTGGGTTACTAATATGACTAATTACCAACTAAAATAAAATTACACTAAAATTAGTATCTCCCCAGTGTACAAATAATATGAATAACCTGAAGAATATATTCTTTTGAGTCTTGCTGTAGCAATGCATTTATATACAAGCAACAATTCTAGAAAGCTTTGAAGCATAATTTGAAGACTTTAAATCTAAAGCCACATCTTCATTGGTTTATATTTTGAAGAAAGACCTGATTATAACTGACAAAGGTTAATGGAAATCATGGATACAAACTTCAAATGTTACATTGTGCCCTGCACTACAGAACCTCTATTGATTTCAAGTGGAGTTATCATTTACCACAAAACACCTAATACTTTGTTACTTGCACTGCAAATTCCACAAGGAAAGAAAAAGGAAAAAAAAAAAAAGATACCCCAAAAAAATCTTCACCTGTACATACTCTAGGTGTAATGTGTCTTAGCTATGACTGGGACAGTTAAATGCTACTGCAATAAAAGCCACACTATGCCCTAGTTAAAACTTGTAACTGAAGGCTTAGAAGAGATCTGACATAAGCAACTGCAACTGATGGTAAAATATAACCAACAGTTGTTTAGATAGAGTGAAGGTGTTTGTGTGCTTTCCTGATGTGTAAGCAAGAAAGACTGCTAGCAAATTAGTGAAATGATCAACCAACTAAACAACTGGTCAGCAACTGACATTGTGGTTTTCAATGCAAAACAGCAGCAAGTGTTTTTATGTATCTCTGTGGCCTATGGCTTCAAAGGTACTGGTACATCATTAACTCCTCTTGACTCACTCGTAAAAAGAGTGATCACACTGGGACCTTATGTGATAAATGCATTGTAATTTTGAAAAAAGCCAAAATCAAGTCAAGGTTGATCAACCTTTTGTTTCAGCTTCCCCTGCTTCTAGCCCTTATTCTTCCACTTGCCCTTAGTTATGATTTTATTTGAAATAACTCTACTAACCAATAGATGAAGACAATGTAGTTAATCTTGCTTTTGATTTAGAGGAACTGTACTTCTGCCAATGTAATGTTTATATATGATAAATATTACATATCTTACTTACCATTTCCTATAATATAGCAATTATTCATATTTTAGATAAATGTAGAGGTTAAATTTTATCTCTGCTTATAATTTCCTGCAGCACCTTCTGTACATGTGTGTATATTTTATCTTGCACAATATGCATATCTATACTGTGCTTAAAAGACACATAAATTATTGATCAACATTTATAAAGTATGTAGAAAAGATTTATTTCTACTTATACAGAGTATTTATATATAGAGCTTGCTGCTAATATTTTACACATATGATTTATGTGTTCATCTTCAAATATAATGAAAGACTGCATAATTTAAGAAAATAAAAGGAAACCCACACATAATAAATTTAAAATATGGGCCCCTAGGAAATTTTATTTGCTTGCAATAAAGCACTTGAGAAAAATTTTTCTTTTTTTTTTCCTTCCTTTTTTTTTTTTTTAGTACAGTTCCACCCAATCTGTAATCAAGGACATGTTAGAAAGCTTTCCCTTTGTTTGGCTTTTCTCCTTAAGTTATAATAATGTCATAGTTAAAAAGTACAGTAAAAAATAAAGCATTGATACTGTGACTATTCATTACTACAGGTCACTACATGTTCTGGAAATCATTCCTTAAGCTTGTGTTGTCATTCCCTGGCAGTATGACATATATGGATCCTAGATTAAAAATAGTTCCATTGTAATAGGTTTTGCTAAATATTCAGCCTCTATTCTACATCATTTAATATGCCTTTAAATTAGCCTGACTTAGCCTGACTATTATTATACAGGCAAATCTGGTGGCATTTCAGCTTCCAAGACAGGGACTTTGGGTGTCAGCAATTTTTTCTGTTCTATCCCAGAAGTGGAGCTAAAGTAATGACTCCAAACAGAGAGATACTTCATTTTAAACGATGGCAATAAAACTAGAGAATCAAGAAGCCCATCTAAACAATTTTCAGCTAAGCAATTCAGCTTTTAGCTCAGTTAGTAAACTAAACCAGAAGTAGTTTAAAACAGTCAGAGTTCTTATAGTCATTTGGTCAATATTATAAGACATAGTTAATATCAGCAAGAATAACAGGACAGACAGTAAACCTTGTGAGATTCTGTCTGAATTCTGCATTACAAAAAATCCAAACTCTTCTCACCTCTGTGGTTACTGATGATTAAGAGTTAATGTCCCAGTGATGTTTTCACTATAGTGCTTCTCAGAAAGATAGCTTTATACAGGTATTCGAGGACATTTCATGGCAATCTAGCTACCTGTATGCTATTTAATTTACCATAGCTTGCTTTTGCTCAGAGCTGGAAGTAGCACTTGAATTTATAGTGTTAGCAGTAAGACAGACTCAGTACACATATCGCTCATAAAAGTACAACTGTGGAGAATGCTGATATCTTCAATAGGAAGCTTGCTTAACAACCAATAGGATGAAAACACATGCAGCACATATGCTATAGTATGGAGAAGAATGCTTGCAGTCTGTTTTGGAAATTCCAGTGGGAAAGAGCTGTGGAGTTTTTTCATTGGTTTTTAATACTTGCCTGCAAATCTGATTGCACACAGCTAGTCTGAAGACAGAAGTCTTGCAGGAGGCAATGCTCTAAGAATTTTCACTTACTTTTCAGATTCATTCCTGGTTGTGAAAAGGACTTTGGCCCCTGGAAAGGTTATTTTTATCATTTCAATTAAGAGCTCCTTGGGACCATATTTAGGAAAACCCTTCTTATTTTATTATTCACATCTTCACGAAAGCCAAATGTTAGTTACTAAATTTTAACAGTCCATTGGATATTTATTTTCAATGTAAATGTTAGCTTAAAAATTAGCTATTCTGAAAGCCTCTTGTTTAAATTTTTTTTAATGTTTTACTTTTGGAGCAGAATGAAATGCTATTTCATTGATTTAAATCTGTATGTTCCTGAGGTGAACAGCTCTGGAGAAGGCACATTCTGCAGTGGAGTAGGGGATCGCAGTGTACAGACTGGGATCCTGAGCCAGTGAAACTCCAAGAGAGCACCCAGACCCACCAGGAGCAGCTTGCTTGAGAGCAGCTGATGAGGCATGGATGGGGCTAGGAGCAGTAGTTGCCACTTCCCACTCCCACAAAGGCAGCCTAGGTAGTGCTAGTGACCAGGAGTGCCATAAACAGAGTGGGCAAACAGTGTTGTGTGCCAGTCAGGGCAAGGCACAGCAGTTTGTACACCAATTTATGAAGTGCCTCTATGAAGGAGAGCTATTCCACTGGCTGACTGCCACTGTCCTGTGACCATCTGCACGGGTCAAGTGCACTCATCCTACTGTCGTGGTTTAAACCCAACCACAGAGCTCATTGACTCACTCCCTCCTTTTCTCCCCCAACTTCTGGAGAGCTGGGGAGGAGAATCCAAAGAATGTAGCTCCCACGGGTTGAGATAAGAACAGTTTAATAGCTAAGGTATAACACAAATCATTACTGCTACCACCAATAAGAATAATAATGGTAAAAGAAATAAGTGAAGAGAATACAACACCTCACCACCCGCTGACCAATAACTCACCCCACCCTGCGTGACCGAGCACCGTCCCATACCTCTTCCAACCCCCAGAGCCCAGCCCTTCCAGGTAACTCTCAGTTACATCCTGGGCATGACATGCTGTGGTATGGAATGCTTCTTTGGCTAGCCTGGGTCAGGTGTCCTATCCCTCCTTTCTTCCAGCCTCCCCTCCTCCCTGGCAGAGCATGAGGCTCAAAGTCTTTGGACAAACCAAACATTTGAGCAGTAACTACAAACATAGGTGCTATCAGCACCGTTCCCAGCCTGAAAGTCAAAACACAGCACTGCACCAGCTACCAAGAAGGAGGAAAAAAATGACTGCTACTGCTGATACCTACCTGACTCTCAAGGCAGTATGGTGGGCATCTGAGAGCTCAGGATTCAACTCCAGCTAGGGAGATCTGCGCCAGTTACTCTAGCAGCAGCTGATGCTGCCACCCAGTTGGAGCTGCTGAGGGGAGAGGCAGACCTTAAGCTGCAGGACGTACTCAGACCTTTCTCCTGGGACAGTGTGCCCAGGTACAGGACCTCCTGCATAACAACAGGGAGTCTGAGAATGGAGTTAGATAGATGCTACCAAGCACAGTCTGCAGTAAACACACAGGCAAGCAACCCAAAACTGGCCAAAGTTTTGTGCCAAGGAGCCCAAAACTCAGGGGTGTTCCTCAGGGGTCGATGTTGGGAACAGTGCTGTTCAACATCTTTGTTGGTGACATGGACAGTGGGATTGTGTGCGCCCTCAACAAGTTTGCCAATGACACCAAGCTGTGTAGAGTGGTTGAAATGCCTGAAGGTTCGGATGGCATCCAGAGGGACTTTGACAGGCTGGAGAGGTGCGCCACTGCAAACCTCATGAAGTTTAACAAGGCCAAGTGTATCTTGGGCTGCATCAAAAGAATCATGACCAGCAGGCAGGGGGAGATTGTTCTCCCCCTTTACTCCACCTGGGAGGGAGACATCACCTGAATGCCGCATTCAGATCTGAGGCCCCTAGTGTAAGATCATGTTGGAGCAATTCCAGAGGGGGTCACAAAGATGTTCAGATGGCTGGAGCACCTCTCCTGTGAAAACAGGCTGAGAGAGTTAAGGGCATTCATCCTGGAGAAGAGAAGGATCTGGGGAGACCTTGTAGCAGCCTTCTAGTATCTAAAGGGGGCCTACAAAACACTGGAGCAGGACACATAATGACAGGAAAGGGCTTTAAACTGGCTTTAAACTGGAAGAGGAGAGATTTAGATTAGATATTAAGAAGTGTTTTGTTACTGTGAGGGTGGTGAGACACTGGAACAAGTTGCCCAGAAAAGCCTGTGGATGCCCCATTCCTGGCAGTGCTCAAGGCCAGTCTGGATAGGGCTTGGTCAACCTGGTCTAGTGGAAAGTGTCTGTGCCCATGGGAGGGGTTTGGAACTGGATGAGCTTTCAGGTCCCTTCCAAACCAAGGCATCTATGATTATATGATGATATAACTCCATTATCATAGGTCACTGGCCAATTATTTATATTGCAAAATAATAACCAAGGTACAATATTGAGAGTATGAAACAGCAGTTGGCATAAGTAATTTATATAAAAGGTCAATTATTTATGGACTATCATAATAGATTAATAAAAATGTTCTCTGTTAGATTTCACTAATTATATGAGAAAATCACAAGTTTTAAAATCTCTTCTCAACCACCTTTCCATATTTTAATTTAAATAGCTTTTTAAATGGTTAACTGAAATAATGCTATTTCTCTTGGCAAATAAAGCCAATGGAACAATATAACTGAATCATGATTATAGTCCCTGGCAAACACAAAGAGTAAATAGGAACCATATTATATTCTATTATCATATTTTGTGAAGATAAAAAGTGAAACCTTCTATTGCTTGTTGAGAGTACATTTAAATACATTTCAATTCTTTCTAACTGGTCTCCATTTCAACGACTGCTTTATGTCTTCCATTCCTTGATAAGACAGTAACAGCTTGTTTACACAGTCTCAAAAACCCAAAGGTTTGTGTTGAAATTTCTAGAATAAATTGTCATTGACTAGAACTGAAAACTATTATTTTCTCATTCACATGATTGTCAGTAACAAAATAATTACAGAAACAAATAGATGTGCTTTATACAATATGCAATGTTGTTTAGGGGTTTTTTTAACACAGTATGTTAAGGACCTAGTTTTAGAATAGGTCCTTTCAATTCTGTTGCAAGTGTTCTTTATTGGTGCCATAAACAAAAATTTTACCAACTCTTAAAACAATCAGGCTGGTAATAAAATCAGAAATGTAACTAGCAATATCCTATAATTTTACTACTATAGTTCTATAGAAATGATACTTGAAGCCCTATATTAATTTAAGGAAAGTTAAAGTAAGTTTTTTTTTCACTACATTTAACCCATGGTACCTCCCTTTGTGAGTAATAGCTCTATGAAGTGAAAAAACGAGAAAGAGCATAAGACAGATTCAGAGGAAAATAAATACTCATGGGTATCACATTTTATTCTGAGACATATGAAGAATTAATGGATTTCCATTTTTAATCTGTTTAGGAAAAAAAAAAAAAAACACAGAAGAAGCTGAAGATCTTTCTCCTGTGTCCATATTTATGCATATTTCCACTATGCACCCTCTGGATCCTTCCAGATGCTGTTGCCAATTGTTACTGACATTCTGGACATTCTCTCTTCCACATATGGAAACAGATTTCACTTTATTTGGGTAAGACATTTGGAAGATTCTTTATAAATGTCACCTCAAAAAAGGGACATCCGTTTCCTGGGCATTTGATTATCTTGCTGTATACCACAGAACTGAAAAAAACCCTGCAGGTATTTCTAATTTTGCTCTGTGTAATTCCATCCATCTAAATACTGTTTTTCTAGTGATTACAAGTTCCTTTTTAGTATGCAAAAAAAAACCCCAACTTTTATCATCATTGAGTCAAATCCAAACCTTGTCTGACTGAGCAAACCAAATGTTACTATTTCTACCAGAATTATTCTCTGTTCTGTTTCATGTTAATCTTCATGCTTCACCTTCAATATATGTTGGAACATCTTCACATAGAAGGTAAAGCAGAGCAGGTTGTAGGCGTAAACCAGTTTCTTGTCAACTTTTAGAGTGACTTAATATCACCTTTATTATCAATATTCTCAAGTTTCATAATAAACAACTGCATTTAAAAGTAAAAGAAAAGTTTGCTTGCATTTAGGGGTCACATCAGCCTTCTGTCTGACCTGGGACAGCCACTTCATGTTACTTGAGGTAGTGCTTATACAGACAAAACAATTTTATTGGCAAGGGCCAAAAACGTTGAGCAGGTCACAATATGTACCAAAATTTAAAAAGTGGCAGAAATTATAAGCTGTGGAAAACACAAAAAATTGAACATGAACAGTATTTGACAGGCAAGTTATAATCATTGTGTGCATGACTTCAGTGCAACTGTGCAAGTGATAAGAAGAATTAGCTCTGGAATGACTGAAATCACAAGAACATCTGCCACAAAGAAACAAGCGACAAAGAATAACAAGACCTTCAAAGATGTCTTTTTTTAGCAATCCGTAGTTAACTACTGAATAGGACTTGATCTGTACATAGACTCTGAGCTACTCACTGCAGAAATGAGCTTAATTCATAACTAAGCCATTCATAAGCTTAGATTTATATATAACAAGTTTAGTCATTCCTGCAGTTGGAATCTAAATTCAGGTGTCAAGGGGTGCATTGTTCTAGCTATGACATTCTGTAGCTATGCTCGCTTTCAGCATGACAGATTTGCTTGTTGCATGTATTAATATCAAACAGCTTTTTAAAACTTAGTTTATTTTTTAAATAACAGTTACTGATCCTACCTTGGCTAAATATCTGAATAGTGCAAAAATCTTCTGTAGAAATTAAAAAAAAAAATAAATCCAAAAACAACCCCCAGTGTCCTGTAATCTAAAATTATAATTAAGAAAAAAGCACAAATTTATTGCCAAATAAAAATAATGTAAAAAAAATGCTACTGATCTTCTACATGGGAGGTTGGAAAGTATTAAAGATAACAAGCCTTGGCACTAAAAGAATCATAGAATGGTTAGGGTTGGAAAGGACCCGATCATCTAGTTCCAATCCCCATGCCATGGGCAGCAATGCCTTACACTAGACCAGGTTGCTCAAAGCCAAATCCGGGCAGGCTTTGAACACTGCCAGGGATGGAGAATTTACCACTTGTTTGGCCAACCTGCTCCAGTAACTCAGCACGCTCACCTAAAGAACTTCTTTCTTATGTCTAGGCAGAACTTCCCCTGTTTGAGTTTAAACACATTACCCCTTGTCCTATCACTACAGTCCCTGAAGATTCCCTCCCCAGCATCCTTGTAGGACCCCTTCAGATACTCGAAGGCTGCTATGAGGTCTTCACCCAGCCTTCTCTTCTCCAGGCTGAACTCAGCCTGTATTTTTATGGGAGGTACTCCAGCCCTCTTATTATCCTCACGGCCTTCCTCTGAACTTGCTGCAACAGCTCCATGTCCTTCTTATGTTGAGGACACCAGAACCGTACACAATACTCCTAACTGAAGTCTCATGAGCGCAGAGTGGAGGGGCACGTCCTTTAACCTGCTAGTCACACTTCTTTTGATGCAGCCCAGGATACATTTGGTTTCTGGGCTGTGAGCATGCACTGAAGCTGGCTCATGTTGAGTTTCTCATCAACCAACATTTCCAAGTCCTTCTCCACAGGGCTGCTCTGAATCTCTTTTCTGCCCAACCTGTAGCTCTACCTGGGATTGCCCTGACCCAGGCGTAGGACCTTGCACTTAGCATGGTTAAACATCATCAGGTTGGGATCAGCCCTCCTCACAAGCGTGTCAAGGCCCCTCTGGATGGCATCCCTTCCCTCCAGCATATCAACCAAACCACACAGCTTGATGTCATGGCAAACTTGCTGAGGGCGCACTCAATCAATCTGCCCAAGTCACCTACAAAGATGTTGAACAAGACTGGTCCCAACACCAACCCCTGAAGGACACCACTTGTCATGTGTATCCGCTTAGACATTGAGCCATTGACCACAGCTCTTTGTGGGTGGTCATGCAGCCAATTTTTTATCCACTGAGTGGTCTATCTATCAAACTGATGTCTCTCCAATTTAGGGACAAGGATGTCATGCAGAACAGTGTCAAACACTTTGTACAACTTCAAGTAGATGTCAGCTGCTTTGCCCCTATCCATCAGTTCTGTAGCCCCAACATAGAAGGCTACCAAATTGGTCAGACATGATTTGCCCTTGGTGAAGCCATGCTGGCTGTCACCAACTGCCTCATTGTTTTTCATGTGTCTTAGCATGTTTTCCAGGAGAATCTGCTCCATGATCCTGCCAGGAACAGAGGTGAGACTGACTGGTCTGTATTATCCAGATCTTCCATATTCTTTTTATTGAAAATGGGGGTTGTATTTCTGTTTTTCTGGTCATCAGGAACTTCACCAGACTGCCATGTTTTTTCAAATATGAGCTTAGTAACTGAATCCACCAGCTCCTTCAGGATGGATTTCATGAGGTCCCAGAGGCAGCACATTTGAATTGGAAACTGCACTTAACTGAAATTTGGCATGCTGAGCAAACGTAATGCTGAAAAAGAAGAAATGAGACATAATATTGTAGATTTAGAGGGGTTTTTTGTTTGTTTGTTTGGTTTTTTTTCCTTTGAAAGGAAAGGATCACCAAACTGAAGGCTAGGAAGGAATTAAAACCCCATTAACTTAATCTTACACATCCAAAATTGTGAACAACTTCAAACAGGAAAAGGGGGAAAAAAATATAAGGAAAAATGTAAAGAAATGTGAAAAAAAATGCAACAAATTTTTACAAAAGTTAAACAGAAGTTCACATGCCAGACCACTGTGAAACCTTTTTTTAACAACATTTTTCTAGAAATAGAAAAAACTGTTTATCTAACCAATCTAAATATCAATATTTCATCTCTATCATTAGACAAACCAAAGAAAATAAAAACTGATAGGAAGTTAGAGAAACTGCTAGCAAAAAGTGCCAGCAAGCTGCCAGGACAGCTGTCATAGAAGATGGAGATTATTAGTAGAATTTCCCAAGAAACTGCCCAGACTATTTAAAATTTTCATTAGTGTCCCTGACGTGAAAAATAAGTGTATGCAGGAAGTGTGTGTGTGTGTGTGTTGTGTGTCTGCTTACCCTCTCCAGCCCCTACCCTGCACTCAGAGTGGTAAAATGTGCTAATGGGAAGAGTCATCAATACACATCAAAGTACCATAGGGTAGGAATGACCTTGAATACTGGAGTACACAGCAGTGGAATAAAGTGTAAAGTACAAGGACATGTATTTATGCACTGGAACTAATAACAAGAATTCCTGATCAATGATGAGTACTCATCATGTACAACGACAGACAAAGAAGATTTAATATATTGCTTCATCCCCAAATAGTTATAAAGTACTAATGTATTACAGCAAGACATAGATGAACTTAATCTTGCAGCACATCAGAAGAGAATTTTCTTGTGTTCTGTTTAAATCCTTGGATCATGAATTGGACAGTTTTTCTTAAATACATGGAATTCTAGATCTACATTACAGTATGAAAATACAGCAGATAAATCTTCAGTGTTTTTTATTATTTTTAAGGAAAATACTGCTTTTTGAGTAAAAGGAAAAATCATGTTGTGTTATAAAATTTTCATTAGCTAGCACACCTTTTGGTGCCCGTTGTAAATACTAATTCTGGATTAGATTACGAAGTATTTACACTATGTCTCCCATTCATCTGGGGAAAATGATGTGGTCATTTACTGCCATTGATGAGTCTTCTAAAACAGAAATTGGACCCTACTTGTGAGGACAGTTGAACAGAATAATAGCATGGGATATAATAAAGCTGCTTTCTTCCTATAGAAAGAAGTAATCAACAGAACTCTAGATCTGTATTTTCTGTCTTTATTACCTCAGCTCATGCTTCCCTCTCCCTGAAGCCATGTGTTCGATTGACCTTGGCTAGCTGCCAGATGACCATTCAGCTGTTCTCTCATAATCCCCCAAAATAGGATTCAGGGAAAAAAATAGGATGAAACTGCCTATGAGTCATGATAAAGACAGAGAGATCACTTACCATCAGGGGCAAAACCGACTCTACCTGGGAAACATTAACTTAATCTATTGCCAGTTATAATAGATTAGAATGGTGAGAAACAAAGATAAAACTAAACACCTTCCTCCTACCCTTGATTCTTCACAGGCTGGATTTTACTCCTTCACTGAAGTGCTGGGGTATAAAGAATGGGGGTTATAATCAGCTGCTTTCTGCTTCTCCTTCCTCCTCATACATTTCCCCTGCTCCAAGACAGGGCCTCCAAAATTTGCAGTCCTTCAGAAGGAACCTTCTTCAGTGTGGGTCCTTCCCACAGGCTGCAGTTCCATCAGGGTATACCCTACTTTGGCACGAGTCCTCCACGGGTGCAATGTGAATACCCGCTCCACTGTAGCCTCTCCAGGGGCTGTGAGGAAATTTCTGCTCCCAGCCCTTGAAGCATCTCCTCTTCTCCCCTCAATGTTTGCAGAGCTGTTTTTCTCACGCTTCTTCCCTCCCTCTTCAGCAGCTTTTTGCCCTTTCTTACATACATTTTCACTGAGGTACCACCATCGTGGCTAACAGGCTCAGCTGTGTCCTGTGGTGAGTCTGCTGGAACAGGTTGTGGCTGACTGCAACATGGGGCAGCCCTCACAGAGCACCTCCTCACAGAGCAGCCACATGTCTTAGGCACAGACTGTACTTCTTGGGCATGCATACCCAGAACCATCCAGAACAGTTTCCATGGCCAGGCAGTCAGAACCTCATTCCCCTGGCTTGCCATTCGCACCTCATTTTACTAGCCAGCCATTCCTGCAGCTGCCCATCCAGACCATGTATCCCTGGCTCATCAGAACTGCTCAAACTGGCACCTGAGCCTGTACCCCAGCTGGAGCCTCCTTCCCTCTGCTGACGACTCAGAGCCACTCTGCTCAGCTGGTGAGACATGCTGTTCCTAGCTGTTCAGCCAAAGCTTCTATCCCTGGTGGCCAATCAGAGCCTCTTTTTCTGGCTGGGCAGGCAGAGCCCTATTCCCCAAGCTGACAGGCAGAGCCTCTTTCTACAGCCACAGGTCTCTCTCTCTAGCTGGCCCACCAGAATCACTTTCCCCAGGATGGCCAGCCAGCCTGTGCACTCTCTACCCAGCTGATCCTCCAGCTGATCAGCCAGAGTCCTCTGTCCCCTGGACAGACATACAGAGCCCTCTCTCATGCAGCCAAACAGAGCCCATTCCACTGGCCAACCATGCAGTTTTTCCAGGGTAAAAGCAATTCTGCTATTCCCTATTTCATATCCCTGAGGGTCTTGACTTCCTACTATGTCATGGTCAATACAGCTATGGTTTCTGTTAAGATCCCTGACCAGTTCTGTAGTTTTATTACTCTCTTTGGTGCCTCTGTTATTTGTGCTGCACAGCTATTTGAGTACCTTAGAACGGCAAACAGCATGCACTCTGCACTGCTATAACATTTCTCTGAAGCTGCTGAGGCAGTGTTTTCAAAGCCTTTTCAATATTTTCCCTTTAGTTATCTCATGCTATTATTTTCACACTGCTGCTCCCACAGCCTTGTGCCTGTAAACCAACAGTGCTATTACAGGACATTTCCATGGGAAGCAACAACTGTTTGCTGGGCAGAGCATGGGAGGAACAATGGGTTCAAACCTTCCTTTTATCTAGTTCATTACCTTGGTTTGTACATCTTAAGTTTATGTTGGCAAAACCCAAGCATATTGTACAACAGAGTACTTATTCAGTTATTATTTATTTTAGAATAATAATTTATTATTTAGTTCATTATTGTTGCAACAAGAAGAAATCATAATTTGAGCTGACATACTTTGGGTTATAACTGTAACTTGTCTTTGACAATAATAATGTTAACGAAAATTGTACAACTCAGAAGGATTTTGAGGGTGGTGGTATCACAGAACTGCCCTCAAGATTACTCCTTTTATGTGGGATCCATTCTTACAGGCCTATTGTCTAATAAGAGTTCAGATCAGTCATTATGGCAAGTCAAATTTTAACAACAGAAGAACTGACTCAATAAAATAGAGAAACAAGGTAGTGAGCAGATTCACTATAAAAAATCTAGGCAATTACAGGTGTTCTTTTTCTATACTGTAGTGCTTTCTCAGTATCTCTTGTTTAATTCAAAATATTTATTCTTTACCCAATGTAGGGAAAACATGTAAAGTAAAGGAAGTGCTTTTAAGAATGTTATATATAGCTGACTCTTACAAGATTTTAAATAATGACCTACATTGCTTGTCTCTGTGAATGCCTAAGATTCTTATCTTTCTACTACAAAACCAAGAAAAAAAAATATGGTTCACTTTACTTAATTCTTTTGTAAGAGAAAATAAAAACAAACGAATACTTGATAAAGCTGTTCTTTAAAGCTATTTTCAAATAGTAGGCTGTACTTTTTCTGTGTTTTTCTAATAGATGGAACCAAGAATTTAAGAATACAGAGCCTCAGCATAGCTACTGAGAAATCTTAGGCAGACCCTATGCTCACAAAAATCCACTGCTACTGATGCCACCTTTGATTCTTGGGCATCTACCTTCAGTCCTGTGGTAGAGCTTCTTCCTTTCTGTGGCTCATTACAAAAACAAACCTTTAATTTTTCCACATGACCTGTTATTCCAGACACTTCCCACAGCAATAGCAAAAAACTATTCCTCCCTATGATGTCAGTAACAGCTACTGATATCAGCCCTGCATCTCTACCCAAAGGACCACTGTATGTGTGAAATAGAGAAGTCTGTCTTTTATTGCTGCAATATATGGGCAGTTCACCTGAAATCAATTGTGTTGCTGACATGAACCTGTGTTTTTATAATTGGGGTCCTGGGGATGAAGAACATACCAGAGGAAATTTAAGTAGGCAGAATGTAATTGCTTGAATTGGTATCTAAACAGCACAGTAGGGTGCTAACACTGCTATTGCTTTTCATAATTTGATGTAGTTTTTAATGACCATAAGATCATTGAAAAGTTGCTTATTTGTAGCCCTAACTGGAGAGAGAGGTAAGAACACAGAGGTTTGAGTTTTTTTTTCATTTTACTTTTTAAGGTGTTAAAAATTAAAAGGAAGAAACAGAGTGAGGTTAAAGAGAACATAAGACAAGAAAAAAAAAGTTTCTTTTCAACAAGAAAAAAAGAGGAAAAGATGCAACCTTTATGATTCTATCATGATTTACATGTATGGTATCCCATATTGGTAACTTTTTACATTTTGTGTTAGGTAGGTGAAAACAATATAATGTTCACCAGCAATTCTTTCATTAAGTTATTGCATTGAAAGTTTTTAGAATAGACTAAAATGGCATAATGTCCCCAGCTGAGTTGCTAAAACAGATAATTACTTGTCTAGCTGGGTTTAATTAATTTTTTTCTGATCTTCTAGTAATTTGGATTTCATCCAATGAAATTTCTGTCTTAGAATGAATTGCTTTCAACTTTAATTGATATGAGTGGGAACACAGTTAATCTTAATGTCCTGTTAGTCAAAGTAAATATGGTGGGCCACTTAAATAATTTTGCCTAATGCATTGTAATAAATCAGGCAATCGTATTTTTACATGGGTATGGAATAAAAGAGTATAATTTATTTTAGTGAAGGAATTGCTCTTTAGTTTTCTTTCTGCGATTAGTTGACCACCTCTGAACATAAAGTATTTGGGGTTTTGTACAGTCTGACTTCTAATCACATAATGCAGCATGAAGTAAATTGTCTTTCAGAAGTCTTAAGTTTACTAAGTTTCCATGGTAATCAAGTTATAATCTGCTAAAATAATGTATGAGTTTTGTCTTAAAAGATCTAATTTCCATAAAGCTATTTTCATTACCATTAAGTTACAATCTTTTAATACTTTACCAATTATGTCTCTTATCAATTTTGTCCAGGATTTCTGTCATGCTAACTAGCTTAAATGTTGCATGAGTCATTGCACATTCATTTTGAAATATGAGGATTAACTTCTTCTGCACTGTTGGGAGTCTTTCCAATAGTCTTTAAACACATCCAGAGATGTAATCTGTGTCAGAGTGCTTCTAGGCCAGTTTTAAAAGTTGTTTCAGGTCAAGATGTAGGCACTTCTTAAATTTGATCATTAAGTTACTATTTAATAAGTTTATAGATAGGTACAAATTATTTTTTTTTCCATAATAAAATACTAAAATCTGTCATTAAACAGGCCTTTGTGTGATGCTAATTGGAGGGACAGAGTTTTTAGTTGCATTGTAATTTACAATAGTTAGAAACATCATAAGAGCAGACAGTAATGCCATAGCTCAGGAGGAGAGTGCTAAGGCTAAAGCTAATCATGAAATAAATCCCCTGAAAGAAATGTTTTCTTTCCAACTGTGTAAAAGCATAATGACAGTTTTGTCATTCTTCTGAAACTATCCATCTGTATGAGGGAAAAAGGTTTTTTTTGAAAATATAGGAAAAGTCGCTAGAAATCAAGTGAAATTTCTGAGCAATACAAAGCCTGCTACCATTTGTTTCTATTGCATTTAGAGAAATAGATACAGGATTATACTGAGAAGGTGAAAAAAAACTCAACCTTATCTTCCAGCAGAGAAAAAACAACCAAACCCAGCAGAAAAAGAAATGCATTGAAATTCTCTCAACTAAAAGAACATATATATTTATTTGACTGCTTCTAATTTGCAGTATAATGATTGACATTTTATCTGCCATAACAAAAATGGACCCTAAATCATTGCTATAATATTTTTTAAAACATTTGAAAATAACTCTAATTATGTTGATATTACTCTATTTCAAAATCCCAGGCTACTCATGAATCTCAGACAATGCCTGACACTAGAAAGTTCATCCCAGATTTTATGTACTGACAGCATTATTATTTGATTGTTTTTCTGTCAACCAGAATAATAATTTTGTCCAAGCAAGCAGAATGTAGTTAGCATCTGCCCTGGTTTGAGCAGTAGCAGTCATTTTTCTCCTTCTTGGTAGCTGGTGCAGTGCTGTGTTTTGACTTTCAGGCTGAGAACGGTTGCTGATAGCAAGCATGTTTTGAGTTACTGCTCAACTGTTTGGTTTGTCCAAGGCCTTTTTTCTGAGCTCATGCTCTGCCAGGGAGGAGGGGAGGCCAGGAGGAAGGAGAGACAGGACACCTGACCCAGGCTAGCCCAAGAGGTATTCCATACCATAGCACGTCATACCCAGGATGTAACCGAGAGAGACCAGGAAGGGCTGGAGCTCTGGGGGGATGGAGGAGGTATTGGTCGGTGCTCGGTGAGGCAGGGTGGGGTGAGTTATGGGTCAGTGGCTGGTGAGATGTTGTATTCTCTTCACTTGTTATTTGCTTTATCATTATTATTTGTAGTAGTAGCAGCAGTAGTGATTTGTGTTATACCTTAGCTATTAAACTGTGCTTATCTCAATCCATGGGGGCTACATTCTTTGGATTCTCCTTCCTAACTCTCCAGGAGTTGGGGGAGCAAAGGGGGGGAGTGAGTGAACGAGCTGTGTGTGGACTTGGTTTAAACCATGACAGCATCATATGTGATTAGTTTCTCCTGAGACTATTTTAACTGGGAGGGAATAAATATAACAAATCAAATAGCAGCATTTTGTGCCACATATTTTAAATATAGTCTGTTGGTTTTGATAGTTAGCCATAGATCATTCATAACCAAACTCAGAATAAAAATTACATATAGCAGTAAGGAAAAAATTGTTAGATTCTTGTGAAAAACTGCATAAAAATAAGACATACCCGTTACATTATTGTAATACTTTTCCTCTGTAGCCAGTCTATACTGATTATATATAGCAGCCTGGTAAAAAGACATTAAGATTACATAAATGCGCGTTGCCTTGTTTAGTTCATGTTTATTTTGTTCTGCTTTTTATGACACTTTTTAACATCTCCAGGATTTAAAACCTATTTTAGATGTGACTGGCCATAGACACTGTACCAATTATGACATTTTGTGGCTTGTATAGTTCTTCGTAATAAATTTTGTGTTGTATATATCTAATCTTATTATGTTATTAGAGTATTTTAAATGTAACATGTAACAAAGATACATGCTTGTAAATGCAAGAAAAAATTAAAAAAAGACACCACCTCTTCCCCCATAAAAATTATTCATAATAGATAAGGAAGTCAAATATATACCTCCTTCTCAATGGCTCTGTCAGTCAGATTTCGTAAACCAACTGCAAATACTCCAGCAAGCATCTGTCCCAATAAGTTGAGAAAACCTTCCAATTTACTTGGAATTCTTCCCCCTTGGTCAGCGTCCGTTAAGACGCATATACAAAATGAGGGCATATATTACAGAAAAACCTGCGAGTTCACCATCTGTACATGGCCTTGAATTCAAATGAATCAGTATGAATTCCATCACTGAATATTTTCTGGCTTATAAACACTATGTTAAAAATAAAATTTATGTCACTTTGGAGTTCCAATGATAAAACTGGCATAAGTAATGCTAGTGTAGACTATATATTAATGGATTTTTCAGTTTTGTCACATTAGCAATACTCCCAATGAACATTTGTCTTGCTGACAGAGACTTTGACAGTAAGAGACCCACTGCACAGGAATGTAGCACTTTCATTTAAAAATTAAGATGTTTTCCATACCTGGTGGTCTGGAGAAGGAATGTATATCTGCCTTCTAAATCAAGGCTGGAGAGAACATAACCTTGAGACAGTAATAGAGTAATATTACTGTATAGTGGTGGGAAGAGTAATTTTTCTTAGTGCATGAGTAGTACCTGCTTTTACTCTTGAGCTTTGGAATCCCTTTTTCAGGTTAATGAAATATTAGGAGGAGAAAGATTCCCACTGAGAGCATCAATACAACATCTCTTTGTGTTATAATGATGTTATTTTCATGACTGAACATATGATCATATTCATACTTCTAAGTATAAAGATGCATAAACAAAACAATCTAAAAAGACATTGAAGTTTTCTATTTTGCCCTATCCTTGATGCATATACTGGAGAATATTGCCATTAATTTTCAGACACAAACTTTTTTTCACCTCACTCACATTGCCCCTCTGAAAATTTGTCTTAGTCATTTTCACCTGCCAAAATTAGAAAAAGGCACTAGCGCTCTAAAGCTGGGTGAACCCAGAGGGTTGTTGTTTTTCTCCTTTTAACCTAATTAGTAGGAAGAGAAATATTTAAATGCTTGAAAACAGCACTCTTAGCATCACAAACTCTTTTAAAATACAGCTAAAGGATTCTTCTTTTAAAAAATATTTTGCAGTGAACAAGTTGTAAATGCTTCTGTAATTTATCAGTTTCTTGTAATCATGAGTTATAAAGAATCCATCTTGAAGAAATTAATTCTGCTGGCCTCCAGTTGATGCTATGTAATAAATTAGACATTATACACATTTTTCCTTGATCATAGAATGATAAAATGGTTTGGATTGGAAGGGACATGAAAGATTATCTAGTTCCAACCACCCTGCCTCAGACAGCGACATTTTACATTAGACCAACTTTCTCAAAGCCCAGTCTGACCTGGCCTTGAACACTTCTAGAGATGGATCAGCCACAACCTCTCAGGGCAACTTGTTCCAGTGTCTCACCACCCTCATAGTAAAGAATTTCTTCCTAATGTCTAATCTAAATCTGCCCTCCACCAGCTTAAAGCCATTCCCCCTTGTCCTGTCTCTACATGCCCTTGTAAATTGTCCCTCTCCAGATTTCTTGTAAACCCTCTTTCATTCTACTACATTACTTCATTATTTAGAAAATTATCCTAATCTGTTTAAGTGATCTTGAAAACTATGTTTTTCACTGGACTTTGCAACTATTCTTCCATTAAGACATTACTATGTGAAAGTGCTAGTTAATTGTGCATTTCCTGATTTTTTCAGGAAATTTGTATACATTCAGGATATAAGACTGGTCTGAATCATTCTCATTTTCTTTTGTTACATAAGTGATAAGCATCAATGTCAGCAACAAAAAAATCCTTTCCTTTGCACAGGCTGCTACAATAGGATGCTGACCAACAATCTACAAAATTATCTTAAAAAGCAGAAAATTGGTGAGAAAGCAAGAAGTAGAAGAAAAAAAGGATATATTAAAAGAATTCATGAAGTTTTTCCCAGCTGTCATCAGAAACATAAAGGACATTTGCTCTGAACATGAAATTCAAACTCAGATTAATTTTAGTCAGGAATGTTCTTCAGCTATAGAAAAAATAATAAAAATCTTTTAGAGAGAAGAAGAAACAGAGAAAAAAAAATAGCAGATGTCTATGAATCAAGGGGTTATTAGCCAAAGAGAGGAATTAAAATGATTAGTCTGTTGTCACTAGCAGGATACAAGTTCATACAATGTACTGCAGTCCATAGAAATGCAGTAGATGACTGAACAAAAGACAAAAGAAAAAGAAGAGAATAAGGCATAATTAGTAGTTCATTGTTCTGCTCAATTGTAACATCTTTCAAATTAAGTCAGTGTTAGAAATATGCAAATTACTAAATTCAAAGATGTTTACTTGGCCTAAAGAGAGGTTTAGAACTGCAGAAAGTATATTATAGTCTTGTAATTTATTTTGTTTAAAAATTATATAAAATGGTTCTGTTAGAGCTTTATTAGTTAGGTGTAGTAAATTGATTTTTCCTTCTTTCTTTCATTATTATTGTGGAGGTCAGGGGAAAAAATAACAGCTTATTCCTTTTGCTCATCCTTCAAGTATTTTTTCAGGGAATTTCACTGAGGCGTTAAATGCATCTGTCACAGGACCTTAAAAAACAAAAGTTCTTTACTATTATGTGTTTTAAGTATTTCTCAGTTTTCTTGAGATTCCTATTATCATAGGATCATGCAATCATAGAATAGTTAGGGTTGGAAAGGACCCTAAGATCATCCAGTTCCAACCCCCCTGCCATGGGCAGGTACACCTCACACTAAACTATGTCACTCAAGGCTCTGTACAACCTGGCCTTGAATAGTGATATGGATGGAGCCTTCACCACTTCCTTGTGCATCACCAGCCCTCACAGTAAAGAACTTCTTCCTCCTACCTATCCTTAACACACTACTCCTTGTCCTATCACTACAGTCCCTAATGAATAGTCCCTCCCCAGCATCCCTGTAGGCCCCCTTCAGATACTGGAAAGCTGCTATGAGGTCTCCACGTAGCCTTCTCTTCTGCAGGTTGAACAGCCCCAACTTTCACAGCCAGTCTTCATATGAAGAAGATTATAGAAATATGTTTAATTACAGCTAAAAAGTCAAGCAGATCTTCTTAGTTGTAATTTGGCCTACAATGGATTAGAAAAAGCAGGAAAAAAATGTCGAAAAGAGTTCTTATAAATACAGAACTTTTCCAGATCTCAAGTTCAATTTCTAGTTCCAAAAATATCCCACTCACATTATTTCTCTGTTTTATGGCGATTTTAGAAGTATGGAAGTCAGTTCCGGAAGAGCAGTTATCTGTGAAATTATTATGGGAGTTCCACTCTGCTAAGATACTTCTCTGTAGTTTCAGCAAAATTTTCCTTTGGAGCACTCTAATTGTTTCATGGCTGGACTGCCCATGTCTTTATCAAAGGAGAGGGTTATTTGAAATTTTCTCTTTTAACTTTAAAGGGCTTTTTAATCAATCATCATTACTTTAATTTTAAAAAAATCGTCAGCAGTTTTGTCAACTGAATATTCAAGAGATGACACCAACCTAGGTAGGACATTTTAAGGAGAGCAAAAATAATGTTATTTTTTTTTCTCTGAAATACATGCTATTAAAATAGCATAAATTTGGAAATAAGATACTTTAAAATTATTTTAAAGCAGGTGACAGAATTATTTCACACTTCTGAATAATTTTAATATTTAAAAAGATAAGATTTAAAAGCTAAGAAGTATTTGGTTTTTATACTACTAAAGCCTATGGCAAAATTTAACTAAAGTTGCCCAAGAAGGGGAACCTCAATACATCCTGCTCCTACCAATCTGATGCTAGTGTCAGCAGTAGATGTATTTGGCTTTGGGGCCCCAACACAAGAGGGACGTGGACCTGTCATGCAAGTCCAGAGGAGGGCCAAGAAGATGATCAGAGGGCTGGACCACCTCTCCTGTGAAGGCAGGCTGAGAGAGCTGGGCTTGTTCGGTCTGGAGAAGAGAAGGTCCTAGGAAGACCTTAGAGCAGGTTTCCAATATTTTGAGAGGGCTTACAAGAAATCTGGAGTGGGATACTTTACAAGGACAGGTAGGAGCAAGACAAGGGGAAATGGTTTTAAACTGAAAAAGGGGAGATTTAGATCAGACATTAAGAAGTATTTTTTTACTGTGAGGGTGGTGAGACATTGGAACAGGTTGGACCAAGAAGTTGTGGGTACCCCAGCCCTGGAAATATTCAAGGTCACGTTAGACAGGGCTTTGAGCAACCTGGCCTAGTGGAAGGTGTCCCTGTCCATGGAAGCAGGGGGTTGGAACTAGATGGTCTGTACCACTGTACAGAAGCAGTGGCATTTATCATGCACAGTACTCAAGTACCATCTCCTTCTATACTGTCTGCTAATATACATGTATACACATATCAGTTTCATAATTCATACACATAAGTTCCACAATTCAGTTTCATATTTTTTAAGTATTTTCTCCGCATTTACTCAGTTTCAGACTCTTGACAAGACTTGCTGAGAGAGAAAGCACAGAATACACAGCATTTAAATACAATGGATAGATTTTTGATAGAGAAGTATTAATCCGAGGGATTTTTCAGGTGTTTTCTTCATCTGAAGAAATCCCTCAAGGATTCTACCTTCTTTAATGGAGACAGGCACACCTTAATTATTTGACAGACATTTTCTGCCAAATGGTATGAAATCTCCAGCCCTTTCTATAGAATCATAGAATAGTTAGGATTGGAAAGGACCTTAAGATCATCTAGTTCCAACCCCCCTGCCATGGGCAGGGACACCTCACACTAAACCATATCACTCAAGGCTTCATCCAACCTGGTCTTGAAAAATGCCAGGGATGGAGCATTCACTACCTCCCTGGGAAACCCATTCCAGTACCTCACCACCCTAACAGTAAAGAATTTCTTCCTTATATCCAGTCTAAACTTCCCCTGTTTAAGATTCAACCCGTTACCCCTTGTTCTATCACTACAGTCCCTAATGAATAGTCCCTCCCCAGCATCCCTGTAAGCCCCCTTCAGATACTGGAAGGCTGCTATGAGGTCTCCATACAGCCTTTTCTTCTCCAGGCTGAACAGCCCCAACTTTCTCAACCTGTCTTCATATGGGAGGTGCTCCAGTCCCCTGATCATCCTCGTGGCCCTCCTCTGGACTTGTTCTAAGAGTTCCATGTCCTTTTGATGTTGAGGACACCAGAACTGCACACAATACTCCAAGTGAGGTCTCACGAGAGCAGAGTAGAGGGGCAGGATCACCCCCTTCGACCTGCTGGTCAGGCTCCTCTTGATGCAGCCCAGAATACGGTTGGCTTTCTGGGCTGTGAGTGCACACTGCTGGCTCATGTTAATTTTCTCATTGACTAACAACCCCAAGTCCTTCTCCGCAGGACTACCAGGAATTTCCTTTTTGCCCAACCTGTAGCTGTGCCTGGGATTGCTCCCACCCAGGTGTAGGACCTTGCACTTGGCATGGTTAAACTTCGTGAGGTTGGCATCAGCCCACCTCACAAGTGTGTCAAGGTCCCTCTGAATGGCATTCCTTCCCTCTAGCGTATCAACAGAACCACACAGCTTGGTGTCATCGGCAAAATTGCTGAGGGCACACTCAATTCCATTGTCCATGTCAGCAACAAAAATATTAAAGAAAACCGGTCCCAACACCGATCCCTGAGGGACACCACTCGTTACTGGTCTCCAGCCGGACATTGAACCATTGACCACAACAATTTGAGTGCGACCATCCAGCCAGTTCTTTATCCACCAAGTGGTCCACCTATCAAATTGATGGCACTCCAATTTAGAGACAAGGATGTCATGTGGGACAGTGTCAAACGCTTTGCACAAGTCCAGGTAGATGACGTCAACTGCTCCACCCCTGTCCATCACTTTTGTAGCCCAGTCATAGAAGGCCACCAAATTGGTCAGGCAGGATTTTCCCCTAGTAAAGCCATGCTGGCTGTCACCTAGCACCTTGCTCTTTTTCATGTGCCCTAGCATGCCTTCCAAGAGAATCTGCTCCCAGATTTTGCCAGGCACAGAAGTGAGACTGACTTGTCTTTAATTCCCCGCGTCATCCATTTTCCCCTTCTTGAAAATGGGGGTTATATTTCCCTTTTTCCAGTCATGAGGAACTTCACCTGACTGCCATGATTTTTCAAATATGATGAGCAGTGGCTTTGCAACTTCATTCGCCAGCTCCTTCAGGACCCGCAGATGGATTTCATCAGGTCCCATGGACTTGTGTACATTCAGGTTCTTAAGATGGTCTCGAACCAGATCCTCTCGTACAGTGGGCCCAAGGTCTAGGTTTTCACAGTCCCTGCGTCTGCCTTCCAAGACTTGGGTGGTGTGCTCAGGGCCTTTGCCAGT
Source organism: Melopsittacus undulatus (assembly GCF_012275295.1). NCBI lineage: Eukaryota > Metazoa > Chordata > Aves > Psittaciformes > Psittaculidae > Melopsittacus > Melopsittacus undulatus. The sequence continues at coordinate 98,663,167 of NC_047528.1, forward strand.
GAAGACTGAGGCAAAGAAGCCATTCAGAACCTCAGCCTTCTCCAAGTCCTGTGTAGACAGTTCTCCCAAAAGCTTCCGGAGGGGGCCTACATTGTCCTTAGTCTGTTTTTTAGCCGCTACATACCTATAAAATCCCTTCCTATTATCTTTAACATCCCTTGCCAAGTTTAGCTCCAATTGGGCCTTAGCTTTCCTAACTTGGTCCCTAACTACCCCGACAACATCCCTGTATTCATCCCAGGCCACCTGTCCTTGCTTCCACCTTTTATAAGTCTCTTTTTTTGTCCTGTGAATTTTGGAACTGCTTATACTCAAGGGCTATATCCCATGGAATCTTGCTAAGCAGGTTCCTGGAGGACAAAGTCTGCTCTCTTGAACTCCAGGGCAGTGAGCTTGCTGCACGCTCTTCCCCCTGTCTTGAGGACCTCAAATTCGACCATCTCGTGATCACTGCATCCAAGACTTCCCTGGAGAGTCACATTTCCAACGAGCCCTTCCCTGTTGGTGAGCACGAGGTCAAGCAGGGCACCTCTCCTCGTCGGCTCCTTTATTGCTTGCAGAAGGAATTTGTCTTCCACACAATCGAGAAACCTCCTGGATTGCTTGTGCCGGGCCGTACCGTTGCCCCAACCGATGTCAGGGTGGTTGAAGTCTCCCGTGAGAACAAGGGCCTGCGAGCGTGAGGCTTTTCCTATTTGTCTGTAGAGTTCTTCATCCACAGGTTCCTCTTGATCAGGCGGTCTGTAACAGATCCCCACAGTAATGTGTCCCATCACCGATTTCCCCTTAACCCTGACCCACTAACTTTCTGTTAACTGATCAGCTGTCCTCAGAGAGAGTTCCATACTCTCCAGCCTATCCCTAACCTAAAGGACAACTCCCCCTCCCCTCCTACCGTGCCTGTCTTTTCTAAAAAGCCTGTAACCTTCCATTCCAACACTCCAGTCAAAGGAGCCATCCCACCATGTTTCTGTGATGCCTATTATATCATAGCTCCATAGATGTGCCCACATCTCTAATTCCTCTTGTTTGTTCCCCATGCTACGGGCATTTGTATAGAGGCATCTGATCCGAGCTCCAAATGAAGCCGGCTCCGTGGCTGGAGCGGCTAGAATATTACTACATTGCTCAGAGTATTTATTATAGGTGCTGGCAACTGACTGGGTGTGTTGGGATGGAATGATGCTCCCCTCCCCCAGCATAACAGTTTAAAGCATCCTTGACATGTCTGTCAAGCCTCCCAGCAAAGCCACTCTTCCCTTTCTTTATCAGAGCAGCTCCACCAGCCGCCAGTAGGCCTGGCCTACAAATGTGGGCCCCATGTTCAAGACACCCAAACCATTGAGTATGACACCACCCTTTTAACCATTTATTAGCCTGTCCAATCCTCCTTGCCTTTGGAAGGTCCTCCCCTGTGTCTTGGAGAATTGTCGAAAAGACTATCTGAGCTCCAGAACCCCTGAGCACCTCCCCCAGGGCTCTGTAGTCCTTCTTTATACTCCTCAGGCTACTACTATCTATATCCCTAGAACCCACATGTGTCACTAGAAGTGGGTAATAGTCTATGGGACTTACTGTAGCAGGCAGCATCTCCGCAACATTCCTAATCCGTGCCCCAGGTAGGCAACACACCTCCCTTGTGACCGGGTCAGGCCGACAGATGAGCGCTTCTGTCCCTTTCAAAGATTAGTCCCCTACTACTACAACCCGCCGCTTTTTCCTGGCAGCACCAGTAGAGACCTTCTGTACCAGTGCACCAGCCAACTGTTTCTGATGCAAGTCCATTTCCTCATCAGCCCCCTGCAGGACAGCAAAGCGGTTCTGGGTGGGTGCAGTAGATTTAGGAGGAAGTCCCTTGCTTTTAATTGCTCTCTTCCTCCTTTTGTTGTTTTTTTTTTTTTGTTGTTGTTACTAATTCCCAGCTTCCCTGAACAACAGCCTCCTTCTTTCCTCCATGAGTTAAAGGGGAATCTTGAGGCCCCTGTGCTGTTTGGTCCTGGAGCAAGCAGTCCTGCTTCCTCTCAGCTTCCCTGACATCTTGCAGCTTACTGACAGCATCCCGCAGCTCAGCCCCTGCTGGAGGAGGACCTCCATCAGGGAGCAGCGAGCGCAGCCCTGCCCATATTGCACCTTTCCCTCACAAGACCAGTGCAGGCACTCTCTACACTCCAAGCTCTGCACCGCAGCCTCCCCACTTACTGGCTCTGTCTGGGTGCCTACGCTGGCCACCACCAGGGCGGCCGGGGCAGAGCTCCTAGAGCTGTCCCTGGTTGTACGGCAAGTGCTCACCATCCCGCTCGCCTGCCCGCGGGAACTGCTGCACAAACTGCCTGAACCCACTCTGTTTGCCTGCTCTGTTCGCCACGCTCCCTGGGTAGATTTTTAACCACTCACAGTTGGTGCCACTCCTCCTGTCACCGCCCCCGGTGAGTCACCTCCTCGCAGTAGCTGTGCTCTTTGCAAGTCCTGTTGAGGACTTGAGGCTCCCTCCTCAGTGACTCTTGTCGCTCTGTGGTGAGGCTTCTGGACGCTGATCTCCCCTGGCTCCGCTCCGGTGCCACAGGCGTCCTTTCTCAAGCTACTCCCCTCAGCAAGTGACTAACAATGGCCGCTGATGGCCGGTTTGAATCTTCCACCGAGCCTCTACTAACCACTTCTCCACCACTCTTCCACTTCTCCACCACTCTCTACTAACTACAAAGGAAACTGATGGGAGCTAGATCAGACTGCAGATGTTTAAAGATAGGTGAGGTGACTCCAACCAATAACATGACACATATTCCAAATGCTTCTTGTAAAAATCTCTCAGCCAGTCAAATAATACATTCAAATGGAGTCTGTACTCCTTGTAAACATACACTGTTGTGTTTCAGGGAACTGTTAAGCAGAGATTGAGGTAGTCTTTCTAATGATATAAAATCTCCTTACTCCTCAGAGAGTTAGAGAGGTACAATGACACTTGTGTGGCATATCCTTTAAACAGTAATTAAGTGCAAAATTAAAATTATATCCTTAGTAAGATGGATCACTGGGGAAGCTGAACTGTTGCCTTTTCCTGTAACCAACACTCATTACAATTACAGTCCAAAACCCACTTGGGATTTTAAACCATTAGTACTTTAACAAATTATGTTAATTTAAGCATGCAAATCAGTGTAATTACTGTTGCTTCCTATAGGTTTCCACATAATCAATGCGAGTTCCATCTTCCTACTGAGGTCAAAACTCAAATTTCCATTTTAAGTAATTTTTTTTTTGTCTATTAGAATGATTAAACTATTTTTCACTTAAAGAACTGCTGATATTTTATTTTGGTTCAACTGTCAAAGTAAAGTACATGTGACTTTGCCAGATTATAAGAATGAATGCATATATAATTAACATTAGCATTCTTTCAAAGATAAGCTGATTATTGATTTACCTTTTCTTCCACTAAAATGATGTGTAAATTAAGATTTTCAGTGACTATAAATATTGATAAATGGAAGCACCATTATGTACTGTGACTCACATTTTAGTGCCATATAGTATACATCTTTTGTGCTCATCTAACCTGTATTCATTCAAGACATTGACTTGTGGTAATGCTTGATGTACTCTAACACATTTACTCCTTCATGCTGGTTGTGGCACTTGGGACATGAAAAAGCAGAAAGACATTCTCTGTTTTGTTTTCACCAATGTCTGGTGACTAGTGGCAAGACAATTAAGGAATAAAAATTACTAAACAGAAACTTTGCAATACAGAAAGCTGAATGTTGAAAGTGGGAATGCAGAGACCCATGACACAAGACAGATAGTGCAAGGAAACAGAAGAGGAAATGGGTAGGAGGAGGGAGGAGAAGGATACTGGGAAATCAATAGGAAGTACTGAAGAGGGGATGGATACAGAGAAGGAGCAGAACCTAAAAAGGGCCTTTGATAAATGCAGAATAGACAAAGGACAAAAATCAAAGTGGAAGGGGATACTGCTCAAGATGAGCAGGAACTGGGGAAAAAGATTGTTTAAAAATAGAAGATAGTGGCCATGAATTAAGCTAGAGGTCAAAAATTAAGAAAAACTTATTCCTACATATTTTATCTTTGAATAAAATAATGAAAGCTGTATAACTGGAGAGACCACTTAATTTATCAAGCACTGTCCCTATGAGAAGAAAACCATAAAATCTAAAGCTTTTCAATCCTGTACTGAGCAATTTTACACTGATTTGTACCTAAAACACCTGTCAATCACAGAACAATATTGATTTATTCTATATTCAACTGTTCTATATATTTATAGAGCAAAATCCTGTCCTTTATGAGACTACATTGTGCTAACCTAAACAAGTCCAGAATTTTCAATCTTTTCTCCTAAAAAGTTTTCACATTTCCCTAATCATTATCTGTGCCTCCTCTGTCTCAGATTTGCCTGTCTTGAAAATAGGTGGACTAAACTAAAACCGATATTCTACACAAAGAGTCTGTAGTCCCCTGAAAAAAGGTCCAGTTTTGCACATATAAAGAGCTCACACCTATATAAACTCTCATCGCATCTGCCTCTTTCACAGATGTATTACGTCCCTGCCTGCGTGCACTATGATAGTTTTACTACAGCAATCTCTTTCTACTGCAATGAGTTTGATAAAAGAAAAAACTGTGGAAAAGTAGGTAATGATGTAATTGACAGATAAGACACTGCATGAGTGACAGTCACTTTTTCTCCATTTTTAATTGACCTTGCTGAGTTGCTACATACTTTTTCACATGCTTTTAAAATGTATATTTTGTTTTATTATACCCTATATAAAGCCATCTCTGCTATTTTTATGTCCTCTCCTAGGTCTCTAGTAACAACATTGGCATGAAAACTCTGAAGCGAGATGTGTTTTCTTATGTTGTGAATTCAAAAAATAAAGTTCCAAAGACTTAGGATGAGGAATGAAAATTAACCAAATCCTGTGTTTATATTGGTATAACAGTGCATGGACAAACTAGGCTCTGTTTACTGTACTTTTAAATCTGCTTTCATGCCCATGTTTAAAACTTCATTAATGGTTTTGCATTCAGACAGTGGAAAAGAACCTATAATCTTGAGAAAAAATATTACATCAGTCTTTCAGTTAGAGAACGTATTCTATTCACAAAATATCCAATATGTATTCAATTCTACATAGAAAACACTCTTGCAAATGGAGCATCTTTATATTTCCTGGCTCACAAGCAAAAAATCAAAATATTAAATCTGTAATCAAAGATAAGAAGTCTAACACAGAGGTATCAGAGAAAAGCACCTACAGTGTTTTAGAGATTCTGGACATTCTATAGAAACACCTTGACTAAATTATATAATTTAGGCCTCCACTCATAAACTAAGTTGCTGTGCCTTCCTCACTGAGTGTTCATGTCACATTTCATAATAAGTTTCATCCACATTTTAAAACCTGTAGTACTTTATAATGAAGCCTCTTTATTAATAGTGCCATTAAAATCATGATTGAAAATGTCATCATCCTTCTTCAGAATCATGTATGTATGAAATTCAGTAATTTAATTTTGATATTCTTAATATGAAATCTAATTTTAACAGACTGCCATTAAAGAGAACCTGCACTTGTATGATTTTAAGCCTTCACACAGTGCTACTATATACAAATAGCTTTACTTAAACCTTGAGTAAGACAGTTCATTTATTTAAGATGTTCAGGTCTAGTAGATACTGTCAAAACTGTCATGGACTGAAGATGGCAATTAGAAAATTTGCTCTATTTTTGACACTGGTAAAAAAATCATTCTGTGAATTGAGGTTCTTTCATTATTTTTTTCCACATGTTCCATCAACTTAATCGGATCACTGTAATTTCTCCCTGAAAGAATTATTATTTAATATACAGCTATCCTTTATCTCCATGCATAGCTACTTCACTGTAGCACATATTAGTTTTTTGATCCATTTTATATTTTAATAGAATAAACAAGCTAAGCAGCTGAGTTTACCTCTACAAGCAAAGGTGGCAAAACTAAAACTTGCCACTGAATATTCTTCTAGTAGTCTTAAATATTCCATTTTCTGTAAGAAGTAGTTAACAGGGGTCAGATCCAGTTATTCCAAACACACATTGTAGTTACTGGTAAATTTTGCAAATTTCTATGACAAAAGGGATATTATGCAAATATATTAGAACAGCTGCAGCAACATGCAATAAGACAGAGTGGAGATTATGTTTTACATCTGTTTCTTTTTTCTAGATTGCATGCTAAATCTCAAACTTTGACAAGGAAAGATCCAGTTAGAAAGTCAGAAAACTGAAAATGCAGTGCTGAGTGTTATACTCCACAGAGAAATAGGTGGAAAACAGAACTGTAAAACACAAGCTCTGCACTGACACCTGATTTTATTTTTCTAGCAGAAGTTCTCTATTGGAAACTGTTGGCAGAGGTAGATGGAGCTAAAATGCAAGGTCTGTGGGTTGCAAAATGGGTAAATGGTTGTATATGGTTGTGAGAGGGACAGACTCATAAAATTAACTTAGTTAATTTACAAAAGTATTGCAAATAAGCCTGCACTGTTTTTCACTAAACATTTAATAAAGATTTTAAGCTCTTTGCCATTGTATGAATTCTCAGAAGACACATAACCAAGAGCTTTAAAGGCCTCTTGGTACTCATTGGTGGAATAGATTGCAGTAGGTTCAAAGGAGCTCTTATTGTCCCTGGGTCAAGGCATACCTCAGTATTGATTTATAAAATAGTAAAGACTCCAGAGGAATAAATAACGTGAGTTTAAATAAGTTCCACGTGGATTAATCTAATGAATCTGAATTAGTAAATATTGGATTTTTTATTTTTCAGGGAGTAAAGTCCTATGTGCCTTTAAATTACTGATTTATATTTTCATAAGTCTTTAGAAGAATGGTTCCAGCAGTGCAAAATCTCATACCACATACCACAGAGACCTATTTTTAGACATTCATGCAGGCAAAACTCCTAGAGTCTTTAGTGAACTTGGTCTATTTAAAAGCATAAGCTTGGCGTAAGGAGAAATAAAATAAGTAGACACAAAAGAGCAAAAAAGGGCAATATTCCACCTTAAACTCCCTCTTTTTAACTATATGAAATTTCTCTTAGACCCCTATCATTTGAAACCCTACTGAAACTGAATGTCATGAAACTTAGAGCAGAATTCGTCACTCTTTTGTTTTAGAAGTGTTTGGTATTCTAACTAAAACTATAGTTATGTCTTGCTGGTGTTGTCCCTTCCCGTCCCCCGGGTCCGGGGGTAGACCATCTTTTACCACTCTCTGCGCTGTTCACAGGAGAAACCCGGAGGCCCTCCAGAGGTTGAGAGATTAAACAACAATTAATTTTTTTGTAACCTTTAAAACTGTGTCAGGAGAACAAAAGTCTTGGCAGGTTCTTATTCTTATAAAAGACACAAAGTAGAAGGAGGGAAAAAAGAAAGAAGGGAAGAAAACAGAGAAATAGCATCACCACCCGCCCCATGGATCCAGCGATGTCTTCTCGATCAGCGAGTAGAATTTCTTTTAGTTGTGGTCCTTTCAGCTGCGGTCCAGGGTGGAGGAACAAACCACACGGCTGCAAGACAGTGCTTTTTTTAGGGTCAGGCTCTCCCGGAACCCTCCCACACAGGTCAGACTCCCTCACAGGGATCTGGCGAATCCCAAACCCAGCTCACGTTGCTCCCTGGCAGTGTCTGTGCTGCTGTCTCCGAGCAGTTCGCTGCCCGGGCAATTGATCCTCACGGCCTCGGGGCAGGCAACACAGGGAAGTATCTCCCCTCTCTGTGAAGCAGGATCCCCTCTCTGGATCCCCGGACGTCTGCTCAAGCGACAACGAGCTGCCAGGTTGCTTGTCTTTTGAGTTGTCCTTAGACACACACAACAAAGGTCTCTTGACCTCAAGTATTCATCAAAGCTAAGGAAAACACAATGAACAGAAACTACATTTTAAGATAAACCTTTCGTATTTTCTACTCTCGTAAAAGAAAAAAGAGGTAGATCCAGTTCACTATTTTAATTGAGAATTAGAACGTATCTGGCCTTGTATATTGTATGTATGACATTTCTAATTAAAGTCAGCCACAGCTGAACTATAATGTAAAATGAAATTACCAGAATTAATCCAAGTGTTTTTTTCATAAGAAACCAGAAAATGTGCCTTGAATAGATTGACTTATGGGTATTAAACTACTATAAATTACTTCAAGTAATGTTAAGGATCCAACTTAATTCAACAAAGGCAAGCAATTTGATTAAGTTGACACTATATGCCTATCCTGCTAATTGCCTCTGCACAGCTTGGGCAATACAATCTTTATCCAGGAATCTGAAAAATTGCATTTTGTCATGTATGGTTTTCAGAGATCTGGATCAAAAACATAAACAATAAAATAATTCAGATTTCTTCTTCCAGTATCAGTGACTGCCTGTATTGTACTTGTAGATAAGCAGTGGTTCAGATCAAGAATTCCTGACATGCCCTGTAACCATGCATCTTGCATAGTGCTTCCAGCTGAAACATTGCTGATAAATTTCCATGGTGTGTAGAATTTCCTTGATGACTGCTGAGGTTTTCATGTGGTTTCTGATCTGGAAATGCATTTAGCCATCTCACTAATTTCTACCCAGTTTGGGGGTTTATTTTGACATAAATGTGTCATGGCTCAGATTTTACTGATGTTAGTTGCTACTAATAATAAAAGGAGTTGTTAGTAGTTTTGTACTGCTATCAAACAACTTCAAAGAAATGTTAGAGCAAAAAAAAAAGCAACAGCAAAACAATAAAAAACTCAGTTAACTGACTCTGGATACAAAATTCCATGGGGAAAAAAAGCCTTCCATAACATAGGTATTATCCAAGCTAGTATCACAAAACAGAGATCCATATGTCTTTTTTATCTAGGGCAAACTCCTGGGTCTGTTAATAGTGAAGCTGACATGGATTTTAACAGGGTCCAGAACTGCACATTTATTCTTTATTTTTTAATAAAGCCACCCATATTAATACATTTCAGACTTTCAAATATGTGATACTTAAAACCAGGTTTCACAGGATAATCAAAACCAATATTTAATGAAATAATAGTAGTTTAAACTGCAAACTGCAATTTATATTCTTATTAAATGCTTTTAACACCAAACACAGCTATAGCCTGTTGATCAAATCTGACAACACAGTATCGATTATAATGAGCATCCATTCGTTCCTATATTATAAAATTCTGAAGGAAGTGTGCATTATTTAACAGAAGTTATAGTTCTTAATAGGAAAAGCCATCTCTGTTGCTTTTTTGTGGAATTTATATATAGAATCATAGAATAGTTAGGGTTGGAAAGGACCTTAGGATCATCTAGTTGCAAACCCCCTGCCCTGGGCAAGAATGCCTGACATTAGACCATGTCACCCAAGGTTCTGTCCAACCTGGCCTTGAACACTGCCAGGGATGGAGCATTCACCACTTCTTCACAGTGTAGTTTGTTAGTTTTTACTATCCACTCTATGAGGAAAAAAGAAATAATTTTGTTATCTCCCAGTGTTTTGTATGTCTGCCATTGTGATGTTTATGACCTTGGCCAGGAAACAACAAAAAAATCCAAATATGAAATTTAGTGATATGAGATTAACAATACTGTGAACCAGTTCAGCAAGCAACTGAGAGACTCAGAGTCCCTGATGGAAATACAGATATCTAGTTCCTTATTATGTTTATTATTGTTTAAGAAACATGTAGTTATTTTAAAGAAAAGCCCCTAAGACTCTCAGTAGGAGAAGACAATGTAATAAGCTATCCATGTTGTTAATAAAAAAAGACTAATTAGATTTTTTTTTCCCTAAGATAAAATGTTCAGTAAGTAGCATCATCATTCACATCTTACCACAAAGCTAAAAAAAAAAGCAAAAAAGGAATAATGGGATTCAGAAAGGGGTTTTGAGGTTATCACAAGCTTGCAATACATGTAATCTGAACAGAGTCAATGGTTACAGATGATGCTTAGCTGTAGTGATTCTGAAATATTGAAAGGCTGAAAACTGAAACCATACACGTGTCTGCTCAGAGGATACCTCTGGAAATAAGGAGATACATAATAAAGGAGTTTCAATTAAATGTGATTTATGCATGTGATTTATGTGGAGCTGAAACTAGCACTCAGCTGCTGCATGTTATTTATACATATATGTTATATGTACAGTGCCAGTATGATCCACAGAGAAATGCTCTACTATGATGCACAGGTGGGTTTCCTGAACTGCGGAAACCTCAGGGGTTACCAAGAGAGCCACTGTGAGCCCACAGCTCATGCAACAGTGACTGATGACACCTACGCAGGACCAGGAGCAATGGTGGCCAAGCTCTCCCTCCCTCTCCTCTCTGAAACCCAGACTGCTCAACCAGGGAGCAGCTACATCCACCTAGCAGAAAACCATGGCTTCTCTGAGCTCTGCACTCACCATGGCTGATTCGGATTCCCAGACAAAACTCCTAAGAGAACACAATGCCACCCAGATGTCAGGCTGCAGCATGTGACCTGCTCTTATGGCAGTACTGATTAGTAGTGACAACACCTGTGAGAGATTCACCCAGGTAGAGGAACTTCTCTACTTAGTGATAGAGCTGTGGGAGGAGGTGGGTAGATTAAAGAGGATCAACAAGACTGAGAGACAAACTACTGAAACAGCATACTACTTTCCCTGGGACAGGTCCAGCAGGCAGACAGGACATATGATAGGGAAGATTCCCTATCCTTTCCACTTAGCTGAATGTGGTGACTTTAAGGCAATGGCAACATGCTCCTGCCGGATGCAGCAGGCACACTGCCTCTGTGACTACCCCACCTTGTCAAATGCCCTTCCATAATAGGTACAAGGCTCTTCAAGTCAAAACAAACAACAATGAGGATGATGGTTCACTTAGCTTGGAAGTGTAGCCAAGGTTAAAGACAAAACTGCTTCCCTAAAGAAGAGAAGATGGATCATTGTCACAGGAGACTCACCAGGCTGCCTAGGGAAGTGGTTGAATGACCATCCCTGATGGTATTTAAACATATAGATATAGATTGGGTGCTTAGGGACATGGTTTAGTGGTGATAGTGTTAGGTTTGTTTGGGCTTGATGAGGTTGATTGCAGCCTAAGTGATTCTACGTCCAAGTTACAACATGTCAGTGTTATAATAATTAAGAAAATACTTATATTTCAGTAAACTGAAAGAACAAAGGCTACATGGACTATTTTGTTTTATAACATCTGGCATCTATTTTTAAGTTTTTGGTGGGCTGAGAAGATATAGTGATGACAAAGCTAAGGTGAGAAAATTTGCTTGGGATATTTGTATATCCATTAAGGGATAGACAAAGCTTACATATAGGCTATTTAATTTGAATATTATCCTCCCAATGCATTAATTAAAATAAAATAAAAGCTAGGGAAACAAAATAATTGAATATTTACAAAAGGAGAAATTTCAGTGCATTCTGTCTTATTGGTAAATGTAGAAAGGAAAGCACACTCATCTGCAAGTGTACATTAAATGTTTGGGTTTGTATTCAACAGGTGTGTTTACTTTCTTTACCACAACTGAAATGAATTGCTTTCTTTCTGCTGTAGCTCACCTGAATTCCTCTTCCTCTGAGAGAATGGAACAGCTTCATCTGTCTGTCCCTGTAGTCTGTTTATCTGAAAAGGACATGGTCTTAAGAGAATTATTCATTGTTTCTTTGTTTGAATTGGAAAGAAAGAAAAAATTGTAGATGGCAATCTTTACAATTTCTTTTTCTCTCTTAAGTATCCCATTCTTTCCTATCCTGACAGTACTGGTTTCTTCTGTATGTTTCCATATTCTAGGATTTCAGTATTCCTTAAAATAAAATATCTTCTTATGCACTCTTATGTTTCAGTTTAATTAAACTGTTCCATTGGAAATCCACTCCAGCAGCAACAGGAGATCATGCTAGCTCATATGTAAATTTTCATCACAATCTTAATTCCTGTATTTTGCTCAGCAACATATCCATTATTTCATGAAAGGAATAAATGTTTAGGAACGATTAGGAAAACACTGCCAGATTAAGTTTCAGAAGGCTGAAGTAAACATCAAATCAAAGTCTGAGTCAGGTGGAATTAATTCACCAGCAGCTGTTATCACACCCCTTTGGTGGTACAGCTGGGCCTGAAGGTTAAGAATACAAAAGAGTGGCTATTTGAAAGCATACTCTAAGGAAGAGCCAGATCCTCCTGGGCTTGATCTAAATTATAAGTGAAGTCTAGTTGTCATATATGTGTGGTGTGAATAGCATCAGTGGATTCTGACCCTTTCTTCCATACTCACTTTCCAGCCAAACCTTGATTCACAGAGACTAGGGGCAATAAAATGTCCTATTGCTATCTTGAGGCAGTTCATGCTGTTCTTGGACAAAATCACTATCAATTGTCATCTGAATTTTGTACAAATACCATTTTCACTTGCTGAAAACACATTTCCTGCACAAAGACTGGAGTGCAGGTTTCTGTCTAGTTAAATCTAAGAGACTTCTAGAACATCTATGTGAATACTGTTTGTCCTGGTTTAAACCCAGCCACTCAGCTTTTTCACTCACTCCCTCCTTCTTCCCCCAACTCCCAGAGAGTTGTGGAGAAGAATCAAAAGAATGTGGCTCCCACAGGTTGAGATAAGAACAGTTTAATAACTAAGGTACAACACGAATCACTACTGCTACTACCATTAATAATAATAATAATAATAATAATAATAATAATAATAATAATAAAGGAAGTAACAAGTGAAGAGAATATGACACCTCACCACCCGCCAACCAATAATTCACCCCACCCCACCCGACTGAGCACTCACCCATACCTCCTCCAACTCCCCCAGAGAACTAGCACTTCTGGGTAACTCTCAGTTACATCCTGGGCATGACGTGCTGTGGTATGGAATACCTCTTTGGCTAGTTTGGGTCAGGTGTCCTGTCTCTGCTTCCTCCTGGCCTCCCCTCCTCCCTGGCAGAGCATGAAACTCACAAAGTCCTTGGTCAGAGTAAACATTACTTAGCAACAACTAAAAACATTATTATCAGCTCTGTTCCCAGGCTGAGAGTCAAAACACAGGGCTGCACCAGGTACTAAGAAAGAGAAAAAATGACTGCTACTGCTAAACCCAGGACACTGTAGTAATCTGATGAGTGCAGTATGAATTACAAAGATACCTGTAAATCATAGGGCTTTTTTAAATGTTAACACTCTAATCTGTTTTATGGATATAGTTAGTATGAGTTGGGCTTCTCTGGGAGTGAAAAAATACTAGGCCTTGGGGAGGTTAGCCAGGAACGGCAGTGGGGAAATGAAACTGTAACAAAAAATAGGATGTCAAACCACAGTGTAAGGATGTTGAGGTTGACGCTTAACATAAGTAAATGTTGTAGCTTGTATTAGGTAATTTTGTGTGAAGCCCAATCAAAAGCTTGTTGGTAAGGCATGTTAACCAATCAGTGTGTAACCAGTGTGCAGATCTGTAGATAAAAGATCATGTCTGATGCTCACTAAACGGCAATCGCTTGATCACATTGATCATTTCTGTGTTGTCCGTGACTCCCATGTCAACACTAATCCTCACCTACCCTGTGACACTTAACTTGCAGCACCTTACGTTTTCTGGAGTAATGCTATGGATTTCCTTCTAAGGCCTTGAAGTGAGAATACACTGTAATTACTGAATGCAAATATTTATGCTCACTCCACTTTATTGGTGAAAGCGCATCTAACCATATTTCCCCTTTTACTTGCTTTTGTGAACTTCAGTTTAAGAAATGCTATATTAAAACTTTAACAAGTGCTATAGTTACAGTGTGTGCCTTAACACATGGCTGTCCTTTTGAGATTAAAGTGAAAATTAAAATAATCAAATATATTACGTATAAAACAAAAAATAAAAATCACGTATGGGCAAAGAGAATACACAAATGTCAAAGGGAAGAGAAAGAGCAACTTTCCTAGGAAATTTACCAGAATTTACAGAAAGGAGATAAGGAAATAGCAATAATATTAAGCTGACCTGTTCAGTTATTTATTCCAATTAAAAGAATGATATCTATATAATTAAGGAATCAAATGACAAGAAACAAAAATGACGAATTAGGAAGCCAGAAGGTAACTTTGAAAATTACTGTTAAAAGATTAGAGGCTTGTAAAAACCTGACAATTCGACTACATTCTATATGGACTTTTGGAAAAATTAAAAAATAGCTGTTTGAAGGAGAAATATTCTTAGCATACAATTTAACAAGTTAGCTTATACATGATAATTAAAATAACCTAAGGCCACATAGTCCTTTCTTAGGAATGTCTCACCCATGAGAATGACCAGATAAAATGATATACAGTAGTTAGCACTACTCATTGTTTATAGGAGAAGCAAAGTCTATCTTAAATTACTGAAAGCAATGTTTTCATATACAGAGTTTGAAATGAAACAAAACTTTAAAATCATAATTAAAGCAAAAGGATCTAAAAGGGAAAGAGTGGAGGAGGGAGGAAAGACAAGGGGAAATAAGCTAACAGCAAACCCCTGCTTATTTAATATGCTTCTTTTGTTAAAGTCATATGTTCACTTGCTGTCACAGTTACAGAAGTGAGAGCTACCTTCTTTAACATGGTTCATTTTACTAGCTTGTGATCACAAAAGCTTACCGATTTGCTTGTGAAAGAGTTCTTGTTTTGTTTGCTTGCTTTATTTTTAATTAACTCAACAATCAATGCAGTGTTTGTTTCTCTTGTTTGCAACTTTATTTTTAGCAGAGTATCATTGTTATTGCAGGGTGATGCTGAAGGATACAGTTCATGGGTAGAGGCTGTAATTAATTAGGTTAAGCATTTTACTTTTCCTGACATAGTGTAACTGTTCCACTAATTATATTTGAATCTTTTTAAAAACTTTGTCTTTTATGATGTGTGCATTTATGTAGGACTTAGGCAACAGCATTTAGGAAAAAAAGAGTGATAATTACTGCTAAAGGTTACAAACTAACTGGGCAGTATATACCAGAACTATGTGTCAAGGTTTATATTTGCATTTGTTCTAAAACTTATTGATGGAGCTCAAAGTTATATATTTATATATGTGTGTGTGTGTGCGTGTGTATTTCTGTGTATTTAAAATCCTGATGAATCTGACAAGTCTGCTAGGGTGCTAAAAGCCGTGTTAACTAGGCATTGCATAACTAAGACTATACCTACTGTTCAATTTCAGTTCTTAATGTCAAATTACAATTACATTTTTCTCTTTTTTTTTAGATATTTGGAGGGCAAGACTCCAACCTGGAATATCAGTGTTTATCAACCATGTTCTGATGTTTCAGTTGAAATTTCATCTTTCTAATTGTATATTGGTATAACAGAATTTATGAACAACTAGCTCCTGTATCATGCATTCAGAAATCTCTACCTCTCATAGCTCTTCATCAGAGCTTCCCTACCTTGAGCAAACCCAAAAAAAGTTAAAACCTAAGGCTGTATGGATTGATCAGTGACAAAACCCTGAAGAAAAACGGATGCCTCTCTAAAAAGTTCAAGTGTCCCCTTTTTTTATGTAGGTAGGTCTTGGTTTCCACAGGAATTGCTTTTGAAAGCAGAAGGATTTCTTTTGGGGAAGGAGTCATCTGGATTAATGCAACAATAGGTGGCGAACCAAAAGTCAGTTCTGAACAACAGACAGTTTATAACTGATACACAATCATAAGGACATGTCACTTGTTGCACAAGACATCTTCAGAATAATTTTGAAGAATCATTCAATGGACTGGGTTGGAAGGGACCTTTAAAGATCATCTAGTTTCAAATCCCTCTAGAGTTGGAATTTTACCTTCCACTAGAACAGGTTGCTCAAAGCCTCATCCAACCTGGTCTTGAACACTTCCAGAAGAGGAACACATTTTGGAAATGAGAAGTTTGCTTGATGAAATAATAGTTATTTTGATTTTAGGTGAAACCACTATGCCTTATTAGACTTTTGGAATGCTTTAAGGGCATTTTTACTGTTGTCACTAAGCAATGTATTATATAGCATATATTATACAGACTATTGCTAACAACATTTGGTAGAGAGAAGGGAACAGGCAGGAATGAGAAAAACATATGAGAAGAAAACCAAGGGAATTCCAGAACTGAGGAGGAAGGGAGGATCCCCAACACCAGGATCACACATGTAATGACCCCAGAAACATCTGGGGACATTAGTGGGTCACTGCAACACCCCTAGCATCTTTATCTGGGGATGGCTGAAACTGCATGCCATTGGACCTAGAAGGACTTCAGAAGTCTGAGAGTAGCACCAGAAAAAAAAAAAAAAAGACAAATATCAATAAATTTGCTTGTATAAAAAATATAAGGATATTATCATTGACATCTGTCTGTATAGATGTTGATAGATCTAGATATAGATCTGGAATCTAAGTGCTGAACAATAGATCTGGAATTTAAGTGCTGATATTATTATAAATGGATATAAAACTCCTTATTTAATTAGACTATTACAGTATTAACTTAACAAAGTCTTAGAATCATAGAATAGTTAGGATTGGAAAGGACCTTAAGATCATCTAGTTCCAACCCCCCTGCCATGGGCAGGGACACGTCACACTAAACCATATCACTCAAGGCTTCATCCAACCTGGTCTTGAAAAATGCCAGGGATGGAGCATTCACTACCTTCCTGGGAAACCCATTCCAGTACCTCACCACCCTAACAGTAAAGAATTTCTTCCTTATATCCAGTCTAAACCTCTGCTGTTTAAGTTTCAACCCATTACCCCTTGTCCTATCACTGCAGTCCCTAATGAATACTCCCTCCCCAGCATCCCTGTAGGCCCCCTTCAGATACTGGAAGGCTGCTATGTGGTCTCCACGCAGCCTTCTCTTCTCCAGGCTGAACAGCCCCAACTTTCTCAGTCTATCTTCATATGGGAGGTGCTCTAATCCCCTGATCATCCTCGTGGCCCTCCTCTGGACTTGTTCTAACAGTACCATGCCCTTTCTATGTTGAGGACACCGGAACTGCACACAGTACTCCAAGTGAGGTCTCACATGAGCAGGGGAGAGGGGCAGGATCACCCCCTTCGACCTGCTGGTCAGGCTCCTCTTGGTGCAGCCCAGAATACGGTTGGCTTTCTGGGCTGTGAGTGCACACTGCTGGCTCATGTTAATTTTCTCATTGACTAACACCCCCAAGTCCTTCTCCTCAGGACTACCATGAATTTCCTTTTTGCCCAACCTGTAACTGTGCCTGGGATTGCTCCCACCCAGGTGTAGGACCTTGCACTTGGCATGGTTAAACTTCGTGAAGTTGGCATCAGCCCACCTCACAAGTGTGTCAAGGTCCCTCTGAATGGCATTCCTTCCCTCTAGCGTATCAACAGAACCACACAGCTTGGTGTCATCGGCAAAATTGCTGAGGGCACACTCAATCCCACTGTCCATGTCAGCGACAAAGATATTAAAGAAAACCGGTCCCAACACCGATCCCTGAGGGACACCACTCGTTACTGGTCTCCAGCCGGACATTGAACCATTGACCACAACAATTTGAGTGCGACCATCCAGCCAGTTCTTTATCCACCAACGGTCCACCTATCAAATTGATGGCACTCCAATTTAGAGACAAGGATGTCATGTGGGACAGTGTCGAACGCTTTGCACAAGTCCAGGTAGATGACGTCAACTGCTCCACCCCTGTCCATCACTTTTGTAGCCCAGTCATAGAAGGCCACCAAATTGGTCAGGCAAGATTTTCCCCTAGTAAAGCCATGCTGGCTGTCAGCAAGCACCTTGTTGCTTTTCATGTGCCCTAGCATGCCTTCCAAGAGAATCTGCTCCCAGAAGTGAGACTGACTTGTCTTTAATTCCCCGCGTCATCCATTTTCCCCTTCTTGAAAATGGGGGTTATATTTCCCTTTTTCCAGTCATGAGGAACTTCACCTGACTGCCATGATTTTTCAAATATGATGAGCAGTGGCTTTGCAACTTCATTTGCCAGCTCCTTCAGGACCCACGGATGGATTTCATCAGGTCCCATGGACTTATGTACATTCAGGTTCTTAAGATGGTCTTGAACCAGATCCTCTCGTACAGTGGGCCCAAGGTCTAGGTTTTCACAGTCCCTGCGTCCACCTTCCAAGACTTGGGTGGTGTGCTCAGGGCCTTTGCCAGTGAAGATCGAGGCAAAGAAGTCATTCAGAACCTCAGCCTTCTCTTAGTCCTGTGTAGCCAGTTCTCCTGAAAGCTTCCGGAGGGGGCCTACATTGTCCTTAGTCTGTTTTTTAGCCGCTACATACCTATAAAATCCCTTCCTATTATCTTTAACATCCCTTGCCATGTTTAGCTCCAATTGGGCCTTAGCTTTCCTAACTTGGTCCCTAACTACCCTGACAATATCCCTGTATTCATCCCAGGCCACCTGTCCTTGCTTCCACCTTTTATAAGCCTCTTTTTTCCTGTGAATTTTTCTCAGCAGCTCCTCATCCATCCAAGGAGGTCTCCTGGCCCTCCTGCTGCAGTTCCTTCTAGTAGGGATGCAACACTCCTGAGCTTGTAGCAGGTGATCCTTGAATGTTAACCAAGAGTCTTGGGCCCCCTTGCCCTCTAGGGCTATATCCCATGGAACCTTGCTAAGCAGGTTCTTGAAGAAGCCAGAATCTGCTCTCTTGAACTCCAGGGCAGTGAGCTTACTGCACACTCTTCCCCCTGTCTTGAGGACCTCGAATTCGACCATCTCGTGATCACTGCATCCAAGACTTCCCTGGAGAGTCACATTTCCAACAAGCCCTTCCCTGTTGGTGAGCACGAGGTCAGGCAGGACACCTCTCCTCGTCGGCTCCTTTATTGCTTGCAGAAGGAAATTGTCTTCCACACAGTAGAGAAACCTCTTGGATTGCTTGTGCCAGGCCGTACTGTTGCCCCAACAGATGTCAGGGTGGTTGAAGTCTCCCGTGAGAACAAGGGCCTGCGAGCGTGAGGCTTTTCCTATTTGTCTGTAGAGTTCTTCATCCACAGGTTCCTCTTGATCAGGCGGTCTGTAACAGATCCCCACAGTAATGTGTCCGTCACCGTTTTCCCCTTAACCCTGACCCACAAACTTTCTGTTAACTGATCAGCTGTCCCCAGACAGAGTTCCATACTCTCCAGCCTATCCCTAACCTAAAGGGCAACTCCCCCTCCCCTCCTACCGTGCCTGTCTTTTCTGAAAAGCCTGTAACCTTCCATTCCAACACTCCAGTCAAAGGAGCCATCCCACCATGTTTCGGTGATGCCTATTATATCATAGCCCCATAGATGTGCGCACATCTCTAATTCCTCTTGTTTATTCCCCATGCTACGGGCATTTGTATAGAGGCATCTGATCCGAGCTCCAAATGAAGCCAGCTCAGTGGCTGGAGCGGCTAGAATATTACTACATTGCTCTGAGCATTTATTAGAGGTGCTGGCAACTGACTGGGTGTGTTGGAATGGAATGATGCCCCCTCCCCCAACATAACTAGTTTAAAGCATCCTTGACAAGTCTGTCAAGCCTCCCAGCAAAGCCACTCTTCCCTTTCTTTATCAGAGCAGCTCCACCAGCCGCCAGTAGGCCTGGCCTACAAATGTGGGCCCCATGTTCAAGACACCCAAACCGTTGACTATGACACCACCCTTTTGTTATACATATACATGTATATACATCCACATATACATATGCCTATACATACTTCATATTTAACATTTAGTTTTAGCAGACAGCTTTCAATAAAATACAGCTATTTTTTTCCCCTACCTGCACAAGATATAAGCATTTTTTACAATTATGAGTGGTTTTCTATGGTACCCAAGGTGTGGAAGAAAACTCAAAACAGTGCAGCTTACCCACATTTACATTAGAAATATATATTAGAGTGAGAAAACACTAGCAAAACCCTTCTTTACAACATTCTATAAGAACTTTGAGGAATGTGTTACTAAGCTGAAATATCTGTGCATAGATTACTTTGGCAGAGTTCCTTGAGAAAAAGAGTGAAGATAGATTTTTTTGGTGGGGAAAAGGAAACCTGCTGGCCTTCTGAGTGATTAGAACATGAACACAACTATCTTCATGGAGCACCAGGTGGCAATCACCGAAGCAAACAGATATTAAATGGAAAGAATTAAACAGTCATCAGCTCCTGGTCAATATTCAGTCCACTTAGAAAGAAAGGTGTCTAGTATTACTTCTGGTACAGTGCTTGGTAACTCAGTTATGTTCCTTTATGGCTTGACATTTGAATCTCTAACAGGCATTGTCCTTGGGATGGAAGCTTACATATTTCTTTATTGGCACCATTTTTTAGGTTTTGGATCCTTTGCAGTCCAGCAAAACCATCTTTGTTGAATAAAGTTCAGCCCTTTCAAAAAGGAGATTATAGCAGAGCTATGATTATAAACAGGACATAATACTTTTGAAATTAACAGACTTAATAAAGTAGTCAACCAGAGTCTGTTTTCATAAACTACAATACTTATGAATAGCAAAATATTCTAGGGAAATACCTCTCTCAAACCAATGATGCATATTTCTATATGCCCAAGCATAATCAATGAATGTACAGAGCTAGGGGACAATACAGGATGACATGAAAGGATAAAGTGGGACTAGTTGCAAAGGTGGTAGAATTGTATCTTCTTTCAGTTTCCTTCACCTCCCTCTTCTGTTTTCCAACCTCTGTTTGAAAATAGGACTGAAATGGATGCATGTCCCTTATGACAATTTCTTCTATAGCATTTAAGGGGCTTTGCCATGCTTATGCCTGACTTACCATGTGTGCATAAAAAAGCTTTCCCAGGTGTTGACTTCACTATGTCCTTCAAATAAATAAAGTTAATTCTATTTACTCAGGGATAAAACATGAAAGAGAGAATTTGCAATGAGAATTATTTACCTGTTGTATACAATGATTCCCCAGAAAATACATTAACAGATTCGAGGAAATAAATTTACTAATAACATTTTTGATACAATCATCTATAAATATCCATGATGAGCACACAGCATTCAGGACACAATGAGTAAACTCTATGTAATCTTCCTCTCAAATAAGATTTCCGCTGAAAACCTATAACACATAAACTGGTTTGCAGGTCCTCTACATGCTTTTCCGATACTCAATTATGCTGCCTTTTAAAAAAATAATGTATATTTCTTCCCACATAATTTATTTTTATTTCACCAAGACCTATTCAACAAAACCTGTTTTTATTTATTCCTGTAAATTCTACAGTAACAATAACAGTAACTAATAGTAAAAAGCAATTGTGATAAAATAAATTAGTATGTAACTAATAGTATATCTACTTGTCCTCTTTGAACTCTCACAGGGCATAAAATAAGCATCCTGATTATCATAATTGTATTTTTTTGTGTCAAATTTCATACATATGTACTAAAAGCCTAGCCCGAAAAACATCATGATACTTTACTATAAAGACAATACAACCTTTTTTTGTATCCTTAATAGCAAGCTATGTTATATAAAACATACATTCCTTACATTTCCATTCCTGAGAAATTTCTACAAACCCACCAACCCTTTTCCTTATGGTTCACTTTATCTTAGAACTTCTGCAAGAAATTTGTTCAATATTTCTTTATTCCGTATGCTACTATACTATTAAATGTAGACCATGTACACATTATTAATAAAAAATACACAAAATGGATCAAGTTTTTCAACTTCCTCTGGGATAGTCAGTGCTATAGCAGGTAGCTGACACAGTAGAGGATTGATACAGAATCTGCAGATCCTGCATGTATGTGTTGTGTATCTGTGTGCATTCACATCCTTTAAATATGCTCTGCAAAACAACAGTAATTGATATGTTGATACTGAGCACTACAGGCTGATTACTTTGCTATTGCATAGTGGTTTGTTACAAGATACTTCCATGCCTGACTTACCATGTGTGCATAAAATATCTTTGAGCTCAGCATATACTAGATAGATGGACTTGTATTTTGCTGATAACAGAACATACAATTATAAATATGCTGCTACAGAGGTAATTCATACACGAGCAAATTAGGTTGAAGATGTGCAAGTGGACTATCTCACAAATACAGAATAATTGTCCCCCTAGGGGCAATTAACAAATGCAGAAAATTCAAGAATCTGAGCATGCACCAAAACTATTTATTGTTAGGGAGCCCTGTTCTTACTCAAAAACGTCACCAGCACTGTCAACTGCTGATTATACAGGTAAAATTTCATTCTAAATGGATGTGAGGTTTTTTCATATTAAAAATGTTGGCATGGCCAAAAATTAATTTGCTGTGTTCCACAATTTTCCTGAAACCTAGTTAGAGAGACAACTTTAGTGAGATTATTAGGGGAAAAATTAAACACTGAAAAATAGACTTTGAAATACTTCAAGAATGCAAAGCAAAGTGATCAAAATATGCTTCATGAAAAAAAAATTCAAATCCAAAAAGGCACGTCAGCAACTGTTACATGGTTTAAATTCTTTGTCAAGCTGAATTCATTTTGGTGTCAGAGCTACCAGAGGCCCTTTCTTGCTGTGTTTTAGTTTCATGTCTATTTACAGTAGAAAAACATTGTTATCATGCCCTGTGTAAAATGGTGCTGAGAAAGTTGGGACTGTTTAGCCTAGAAGAAGAGAAGGCTGCAGGGCGACCTCATAGCAGCCTTACAGTATCTGAAGGGGGGCTACAGGAATGCTGGAGAGGGACTTTTCCTCAGGGACTGTAGTTATAGTAAAAGAGGTTATAGGTTTAAACTTAAACAGGGTATCTTCAGGTAAGATATAAGGAAGTTCTTTACTGTAAGGCTGGCGATGCACTGGAATAAGTTGGCCAAAGAAGTGATAAATGCTCCATCCCTGGCAGTGTTCAAAGCCAGGCTGAGCAGAGCCTTGGGCAATAAGGTAGACTGTGAAGTGACCCTGCCCATGGCAGGAGGGTTGGAACTACATGATCTCAGTGTCCTTTCCAACCCAAATCATTCTATGATTCTATAAACCACAAAAGAGGCAACTGACCTCTATAGGAAAACTCAGGATGTAAAATGTATCTTTGCCCTTATGTATATATGAATACCCATCTGATACACAGATCTACCTGGAATACTTGTGAAATTTACATCTTCAGAACTGCTTAAGAAGTGAAGCTGAATGGTGGTAAAGACAGCAGCAAACAGTGGTGGCATTTCATTATAAGGGTTGCTTCTAGCAGGGAAATCCAGTACTGCTCTTTGAATTTGGCTTGCTGCTGTGTGGCACATTCGGAGGTATGAGCTGAGAAAGCCCCTAATGTACCTGACAACAGAAGGCTAATTTCAAAATGCACGGAACAGCAGAAGCAACTACTTGCCTAGCATGCAAGCAGCTGAGCTCACTAGGAGTTCACAGCATGTAATAGCAACCAATTAGAATAAAATCTAATTGTCTTTACCTGGGAGAGTGAAAGTCTGTCCTAAGCTCTAGGCATCAGAAATGGCAATGAATAGGGCATGATACAAGCTGCTATTTCCTCACAGGAATCTAACCTCTTTTTCTTTTCCTAGCAGAAGATTTTACCCTCAATTCAGTTCTGAAAACCTTAATCTGAAATTCCACTGAAACCTATCATCAATTTATAAATTGTAAAAGTAAAAAAAAGGTTTCTTTGGATGCCTCTCATAAAGAATCAAATAATCAACAAAATCTTTGAATTACACGTGTTCATGTTTGCAAATACTTTCTCCTGAAAAGTATCCATACATGTGGAATCAGCTTTAACATCTAAAAACCTTGATTGTTTTTTAGTGTTTATTCTAGATGTAGAACATTCTCAAATTATCCACAAAAAAAAGAAAATGTTTTGTGTAAGACAAAAAAAAAAGAAAAAGAAACCTTCTACAGAACTATGTTCTTGTCAGGGATGTTCATACAACTAACTGTGCTTGGGATGCAAAATACTGAAGAATGTTTTCATTCACTCATGGGAACTGGAATGCTGAGAACTGTCAAAATTCTTACAGCCCGAACCCAGATCCATTTGACTAGTTCTCCTCTCTATCAGATTTCAGTAACCATTTTTAGTCATCTAGTTACTATGGAAATCAAAACTATTTTGAACATGTTTATATTAGTTCTACAGTTACATGAAATTCTTAACAAAAAAATGATTTACAAGAGAAATAATAGAATGTTGAACACACTCATACACACGGAGTGCTGTGTCTATGTCAATTTTCCTCATACAGGGGGAAAGAGTTATCCTGGTTTTCTATAAAATTCAGTTTTCATGGGAAAATATTTCATAAATACCAACACCTATATTAGCCTTTTGAGCTACTCTGAGTGGATATCTCACACTAATATAGACAGGTATATATTTTAATTTCTACATTTGTGAAAGTGAACATCAACTTTTTAGTTCCTGCTTTTTAGTTTCTAATATTGACAGTTTCTGCTTGAGGTGATTATCATCTATTATTTCTTACTGAAGTCTAGTCAAGAGTGATGCATATTTCCCCTGATTTACCTTACTGTTAAAAAATCAGGATAAATTTGAGGTCAAAGTACCTCAAAAGCAAGACTTCTCTTTTTATTTTTTTTCTCACTAAAACAGATTATCAGCTCTACTCAGGGGGGTTGGAACTAGATGATCTTAAGGTCCTTTCCAACCCTAACTATTCTATGATTCTATATAACTTCTGTTATTGCCCTTTACCATAAAAGTTTAGTAAAATATAGTAGATATCAAATAAGTAGATATCAGTACATGGAAAAACTACATACATTGTTGCTCAGCTGAGTTTCTATGCCACTGTCTTTTAAATCTCTGAGGAAATTGCTTGCTAAAGAATAAATCAAAAGTACTAATTGCAACTAGTCTAATTTTAGTACTATAAACCATATCTATTATATACTATAAAAGACAAAGGTGCCAATATATGCTTCTTTAATGTGAAACCAAAAGTTTTAAAAAATTTTTGGCAAATCTGTAAAAATATGTCACAATAGAAAAAAAATCATATCATGCAGATGAAGTAGAAGTCACTGTTGGGTAACTTCACAACCATTTTATGTTTCTCCTTGGATAGCCTGTGCTCCTGCGTTCCTTATAACACCTGGGCAAAGACTGTTATCTAAGCATTATAAATGAATGACTAACAAATTAGGGATCTTAAAAAAATTAAAAATAAAAAAAAAGTGGGGAATCTGTAGATCCAAGCATTCAAAAAGACAAAATATTTATCTTTCGGAACCACAGCAAAAGAAAATCTCATTGTCTTTTGAGTCCTCTGATTTGAGTCTTAAGATTTAAAGCATTAGCAAACACATCCCAGGGAAATTTTTGTAAGAACAGTAAAAGATGCTGTCTCCAAGGTGACTTGAATTAAATCTCAGTGTTCTATGTAGTGTGCTTTGACTTTTAAGAAGATGAAAGATCTTTTATAGTATTAATATATCACCCGTACAAACTGGGGCTCTGAAGGCAGAGGCAAGAATGTAGCAGTCATCAGGATTTCACAGGAACAAGAATTATTATTGTCTTTATGTTGGTTTTCTTAACATAGGGGGTATTAAATAGAAGTTTGTGCTTAGAGCCTTTAAATAAAATAAATTGTGGAATCTTTGCAGAAGGCAATACTCATATGGGGAATTCAATCTCTCACACAGGATAGTCAGCTATGTCCAGATGCTGACACCAGTTTGTTAAAAGAGTCTCTATAGCTGCATAGAAATCACAGAATCATAGAATTATTAGGGTTGGAAGGGACCAAGGAAGATCATTTAGTTCCACAATACACACACACTGCCTAATATCTAATATATATGTCCCCTCTTTCAGTTTCCTCTTGTTTTGCCACTACATACCCTTGTAAAAAGTCACTCTCCAGCATTCTTTTGGACCTCCCTCTAGATGCTAGAAGGCTGCTATCAGGTCTCTCTGGAGCAGTCTCCAGGCTGAACAAGTGCAGCTCTCTCAGCCTGTCTTCTTGTGCTCCAGCCGCCTGATCATCTTTGTGGCTCTTCTCAGGACTCACTCCAGCAAGTCTATGTCCCTCTTGTGTTATCCAAATTGTTCTGCCTATATTTTTATAGTCCACCTTCTGTATGGTCCCACATGATCGCTCTAACACATGCATGACCATTGCTATTGATTATCTCAACCAATGTCTAACAGTCCTTTTAGCTGTCTTAAATATGTGAAAAAGACTATCGTCCATGAGCAATTCTGCAGTTGTGTGAGCAGTTAACACAGACTATTAAAAATTACCAATGTTCAATTTGATTAGTTTCTTCATCTACAACAGTACTTACCTCAGTGAGTCCCTTGCACAGGCAGATTCTCTGCCCAGAATATTAATCAACCATCAATTAATTAATCAACAAGTACATGTGGTGCCTACCAGATCTAGTCACAGCTGAAATCAACTTGTGGAATCCCCTGGACTGCTCAGAGTTCTTGTCTAGAGAACAGTCAGAACTAGTCAGGTTCCAGCCCTGTGAATCATCTTACCTGCAGCTGATGTGAAATCAGTCCATTGCCTCATCTATGAGAGACTACTTGGGGAGTACTTGACCTCTCAGGGAACTGATGACTAAAGTGTAATGTGTATAGGCACAGGCACATCTGGAATATTTTATTTATTTACTTACTGCAAGGGGTTTTCCGAGTTTGTATGTAAATCATATGTTACACTAAAGTAGAGAAATTTTCTGGGAATTATACTGGCTTTCTTAAGAGCCAATCTCTTTTTCTTTTGAAAAGCAAACTGTTTCTTCCTGTTATTGCGATTTTTCTCAACAGAATACATACTTTAATAATTTCTATTTAGTCATTTGAAATGCTTTATTTCTCCTGCTGATGCTTTTCAGGGAACTTTTAATAGCTCAGTAGTTCCAACAGGTGTTCTCTCAGACTCATGATGTTTATTTGATTCCTCACTGTTTAAATAAGAAGTTAGAGCTTTGATAATTTCCTCACATGAAAGATCAGTCTTCTATTTAATATTATATGAATGTATTTTTTTTCTTCTAGGACACTTACCTCTAAGCCACAGGAAATATTTTAATGATGCATTTATAAGCGATCATGCACTTTATTTGAAGAGATGTTATGATTATGAATCTGTAGCTGATGTTAATGGAAGGTATGGTATGTCTTCTATAATTCAGATACTGGTTTTATAGTCTTTAGGGTTTGGGTTGTTTCTTTTTCCCAAAATATCACAATAAACTAAATTTCTTTCTTTCCCCCCCCCCCCCCCCCCTTCCCACAAGCATTAAACATCCTCTAAGTCACTTATTGACAGATTTAATATTAAATTTCATACATTTAAAATGGAGGTACCTCGTTAGAGTCAGAAAAAACATTGACAAGGATAAAGCAGCTGCTGTTTCCTAAAGACCTATGGGATCTAGGCACCTAGATGCTTTGTGTTAATTTTTCCCTCTAGATTTAAAAGGGCAACTAATAACTTTGGTCCCAGAAAAATCTTCTATCATGTACATTTTAACAGCTTTAGAGAACAGTGGCTATTATCATTAAGTATTTGTTTTTTTTTAAAAAAAGTGTGTTTTTTTATATTGAAAATTTAATGATATTAGCTAAGTTTAAAAATATTAAATATTATAGTTTTTATAATAGTGTCAATAATAAATATTTCATATTGTTCCTTAAACTAAAGGATTCATTCAGAGGTCTATTCTTCCTCTGACGAAGAGGAGAGTAGATTACAGCAGCTTATTCAAAGGATTCTTTTATTCACAGGCTAAATAAAGAACACCAATCTTTTCAACTTTGTGTCAATGACAAAAATAATTTGGGTCCTGAGTCTTGTCCTACGCTCATATATTCTTAAAGCAGTAAATTTACTTTGCATGCAAATGTCTATTACATTAAATATGAGCAGACACCTGAAGGAAGCAGAAGAGTTATTGCATATGGTATGATCACAGTGATGTTACTGAGGTTATTACCGTGGGGTAACCAGAGCGGGTTACCAGGCCCGGAAGGAAGGCTGTGGATATGGGAATATTGTAAACACCAGAACAATTCCTCTGACCTGCCATTTATACCTCCTTATTTTAGGGAGGTAGTTTTGTTTTGGTTTTGTTTGTTTGTTTCACATTTTTTATCTTCTCTTTTAATTTATCTCTCCTTATTTTACAAAAGGCCTTGGAAAGGTACAAGAGGTTATCAAGATGGGTACATTGCCCTAGTGGGCATCAATAGGTCTTCCATTGAACGTATATAACTGAAGCTCTCAGTCCTCACCAGACATAAGAACAAGATGGGTTTATGGTTCAGTGCGGTTACAACTTTAACCGTATTAGTAAACCTGATTACATGCCGCTATGAAAATAGCAATACTAAGAACACACAGGACCTATTGATATTTAATTAGAGCTTCAAACTATATGTTGAAGGCTGCTTTAATTGAAAGCTGCCTAATGTTGGTACAACTAAAAAAAATATAATTAAAAAAATATATCTAGATTACACATATGCACCACTGTATGCATACAGACACAAAGAGATATAGGAAAGATTATCTTTTTATTGACATTTTGCCATAACCTAATACCTGAATCACTGTAGCATGTTATTCATATTCTTTAAGTCAATGTGCTGTGGCATAGAAGAATTTGCTAAAAATTTTCCATAACTGCACAACTCCTTAAAGAAGCAAGATGGTGTTAAGCAGGAAACATTTATTAAATAAAATAAATGTTTACCACTCAATAAACCTTTTTTTTTTAATACCTTATTTAAACAGTGGAACAAGGAGTTTGGATTCTCTCACTCATCCCCCTTCTTTTATGCTCAGACACATCAATATATCTGAGGGTCATTTTATCTTGTGTGTAGGTATAGCAAAAATAGGCTTCTGAGTAGATGTCAGCATTTAAAATTTGGTGAGCTCTGAGTAGAAGGAAACAAACACCCTTCTCCCAGATAGGTTAACTTTTTGCGTAGCTGTTTTCATGAAGAAACAGAATGGTACCATTCCTCTACCATCACAGCCTGAGACTGACTGGAAAGTAGACATAATGCATGTTTATTCTATGTTTTTGTTTAGGATATTTTTGTGTGTCTGTAAATTGTTATCAAGTATGATTCTTAACTGAATTGATTAAATATTATTAATTCTTCTGTTTACTTTCTATTTATTTAATCTATTATCTTTGAAACATATCCAGTACTCTTTTTCTGAAATAAAAAATAAAAAATAAAAAAAAGAAGGTAATTAAAATTATTTAAGTGTCCAAGCATTTGTCATTATGGATAACAAAACCCCCTGTAAAATCTCCCACTATAGGGATGGAACTGGATCCAAGACTGAAACCTCATCTTCTAAAAAGTGCAACTGAAAGAGCAGGCCTGTGAAAGAAAGGTGATATGAAATTGTCTAATCTAAAGTTCAGGGAAAAAAAGAGCAACAATAAACTGTTACTTGAAG
Organism: Melopsittacus undulatus; assembly: GCF_012275295.1. Lineage (NCBI taxonomy): Eukaryota > Metazoa > Chordata > Aves > Psittaciformes > Psittaculidae > Melopsittacus > Melopsittacus undulatus. Next base: position 98,692,630 of record NC_047528.1, read on the forward strand.
GAAAAATCAGTTTAATATCAAATTTGTGAAGACTTTTGGAAAATAGTAAGAAACATTTGAAATGTAAGTAAAAAGGAACAATTGCTCTCAATAAAATAATAAAATTAGAAAAGACAATTTTTCAGTTCAAGGGCATTAGATTTGAAGAAGTCTTGAACACGTAAATGAGCAAACATAACACCAGGAGGAATCACTTAGAATAACAGATTTGCTACAGCTTGTTTTGATGCATAGGCTGTGAACTCAAATGTTATTTTGTAAAGATACCTAGTTAAGTATTTTGTCTTGGTAGAGGCAAATGTATATAAGTAGAATCACTGCTACAGTCTACATCCATAGGTTTATTGCAGTCAAATTTTACCATGACAGCTCTGAGTACATTTATTGGTCATATAAATATCAAATATATCTATAAACATTCTTTTTTTATAGCACATATTGGAATAAATTGGTGCAAAAGAGTTTTCCCGTAAAGAAGTGGTCTTCAATACAAATTCTACCATCACAATAAACTTAAAATTTGCAGGCAGAAAGATGTATCTTATTTGAAGTCAAAAATTACCTGAAAACCCCAAAAGTTTTTTTTCTGGTGGTGTAAGTTTATTATTGTTTCAGTTAGCTCCTGAAAACTAATTTTGGTTTACTTGTAATTACAAGTTATTTGTCATTCTTTCAGTCACCACAAGAGGTCCCAAATTACTGAAGAAGCAAACTCAGAGACAGGTGATTAAAATATGCACAAATACATCATAACCCCCCAAATCAATAATATTAGTTACTGGATACACACTCCTAAAAAGTTTTAAATCAGCTCTTACTCTCTTCAAATGTTCTTCAGATTCCTAATTTACATAAGAGTTCACATGATGTATTATGCCCCTTTTATTCAGCATATTTCCAATTATAACACATTGAAAGCAAAAGAACAGCAGATTGCACAGTGTCAGAGTTAACAGAAGGATAGAAATGGAATACCCAATAAAAGAAACTTAGAAGCAACAAAGTGAATTAAATACATCCATTCAATGAAAAAGCTACAATACATTTTCAAAGCACTTAACATAGTACAGTAGATATTTCTAACTGAGGCACCTAAAAATAATAACTGAGTAGTTAGTTCCCAGTGGAACCAAAATAAAAACAAAAAAAAACTCAGCTGTAAAAATAAATACATTTTTTAAAAAGAATACATACAAAATACCAATCTTCAGTCAAATTCAATTTATCAAATGACCAAAACTAAACACAACAAGAAAAGAGTTAATATCATTTATTTGCATAATTATTAATCACTTCTGTAATTTTAACTTGGGGTTATGATTATAATTCAGACATCACTGTAAATGTTAAGATAGATTTTTATTTTCATTTTAGATACAGGATTCTAAAGGGCTCCTTGAAACAGAACATGCCAAAAATTTACTTATGATAACTGAGTTTTGTTTAGTTCTAGTTTGATCTTTTTTAACGCAGAGCAAGTTCTTTCAGTGCTAGAAGACAGCTATACTCATCTCTTCACAGGCATTGAATATATTACTGTGTTCCTCAATATCTTTTCTCAAAGATCAGCTGTTACTTTATATGATAGGTAGGCTGATGAGGACTGAAATAATTTGGAAAGACTATACTGGGATGTCAGCTGAATTAGTATATTGCTACAAAGAGATCAATAAGGAGGTGATGTTTGTCACCTTTCTCTGCATTTGCTAATGCCTCTGCTCTAGTGTCACAGCTATTACTGCTCTAGTATCACAGTTAGTCGGGTTCTCTTGCACATTTACTGTCTCCTTGGAAAATATTTACGCTGTCATCTTAAATTACGATTTAATAATTCACTTGAGCTCAGACTACCTTATGCTACTTGCTTCTGCAAATAATCCCCACTGGATCCTTGCTGTCAGTAACATTAATGTGTAGACTATTACTTTCCACAGGTCTTCGTATACATAAACTTTGCCCCAATACAGGCTTAGCTCCAATAATGGTGTGGTCTATTTTCACCTGTTTTTTTCTGTTTTGTTTTGGTTTTTTTTGGTTCAGAACTTAACATGGACTCTTTTATTTTGTTCAATACAATGTTAGTCTTCCTAAAAAAACTATGCTTACTTTAGAAAACGGTGAAAAAAGACAGAATGGGAATAAATGGTAAATTTTTTTATCTTAAATTTCATCACTTGTGGTTGTACCTGAAAAATTGTAAGGGTTGTACTTATTTCCACTGTTTCTGTGAAGATCCTTATAGATACCTAATGATCTTAATAAAACAAAAGAAACCCATCACACTGTTTGAATAACAGGAAAGAAAGCAGGAAGAAGAAGGTTTGTAAAACTAGCCATTGCCAATGAGAGCTAGAAGGGATACACATCCTGTGGAGCTAACTTACAACAAGGACCCTCCTGTTTCAAAACCACAGATGTAGCTACATCCACCAAGGAATACATCCTGGTTTTTTTTCTTGGGATTTTTTTTTTTTCTTCCTGGGCTAAAGAATCCTGGCTTGCTTACTCATTTTAAAGCACATATTCCATACTTGTTCATCCTTCTTGCCCTTGCCTCAACTTTCCCAGTTATACTATATCCAGGAAAGGTAATGACAAATAGCATTCAAGATGTAAGAACCACTTCAGCTATTTCAGGTCAGGAAGAAGGAAAGTATATACTTACAGTTTGAATAACCTCCCAGTATTCAGCACATCAAAGTTTTCTTGAAACAAAAGCACAAAGTAAAATATTTCTTTTTTATTTTAAATTAAGAAAAACGAAGCATTGGTTTCTGCACTAAATGACTATAAGAATTGATCATGTAATCTTTAAGATATCTGCTCTCCTAAAACAATTATTTCTCTATGGTAAATTCTGGGATATTTTAAATTCACTACCAAAATGCCCATAGTCATTGTTGACTGTGCCTAGTAACATATTACTTCTCGCATGCCTTTTATATTGTTGCTGAAAAGTCCCATTTTTTTTATAGAAGTTCAATTTATGTATCTTCAATTAATTAATAACATTTTTTTTATTCTGAAGAATTTACTACAACTTTCTCTAGAGAGACTTTTTATGTATTTCTTCTTTATCTTTTACCTTTTCCAGTTCTATTTACAGAAAACTGCATGTCTTGATGTAATGCCCAAGAGAACAAATGAACAATTTTCAGCATTATTATCTTTAAAAAGAAAAATAAGTTAAATTGAATTTGCATCAGAAATTTTGTTTAACCTGCATGTCAATGCTGTTTATTTTTGTCAGCAGTGAAAAGAATTAATTCATTGTAGAAACAGCTAATCGAACCAATAAAAAAAGATCACTGACTATGTCAGAAGGCTTCGTGTTTAAAATAGGATAGTTAAATAACAGCTTCTGATCTGTGGAGATTAAAATTGGTTTGTTCATCGTTAAAGCATAGTCTGTAATCATCACAACAGTGCAGAAATATAATTTCTTTGGCATCTAGTCATTAGCACTGGTAAGAACTAATTAGATAGTATGCTAGTGTTCACAACAGTGGAACTGCTACAGATTTACAGAACATATAAGCACAATCATTAAAGAATTCAATGTTCTTCACTGTCTTAAAGTAATAATTTATTCCCTTTTATCCAATGTTTGCCTAACAACAGTGCTGTAAATTAAAATTAAACCCAAATTAAAAAAAAAAATCCAGTAAATAGTTTGTGGTCTTGATTTAATTTGTACTGAAGTAGAGTTAAAACATACCAGCTAAACAAAACCTGTTTAATGAAATTTGATTTCTGGTAATGGCTGGAAAGGAACTTGCAGAACTCTTGTAAGAAAAACAGTAACAGTTAAGAAAAATCATAGAATTCTGCTCTTCAAAACTATTGTCTAATTACACAAATAACTTTAAGGTCTGTACAAAGTATTTAGGTCTTCTCTAACTCTTCTAGCTCTTACTGTTAAAATGACTAGATTATTCTTGTTTCTCAAATTCTTTCAGCAGCTAACTATGTACAGAAAGTTCCACAGATACATTAACTAGTTCGATCTAGAAAACCCAGGCCTCTAACAGCTCAAATAGTGCTCTACACATCAACTTTCAAACTCTTCTGGTTTTGAGTACTTTCTTGGGCTGTGATAGTATTTTTTACCTTGATTACACAAGAACTTCATGCCTGAACAGTAATGAGGTTTCAATTAATTCACTTGTCCAGTGGAAAATTATTTCATGAAAAAAGGAGACAAAAAGTTGAGCCTTGATCTCATCATCATCCCAGTTTGAAAGGTTGAAAAAATGAGGTGGAGTCTGATTAGTGACTATGGCATAAAGTCGTAATAAAATATGACAGAGCAGAGTATACTTACGTAGTCAGACAAAATAACCACAATAAAAAATATTGTACTGATTGCAGGATTAAACTCTTCTTGTTAGCTTTTTTATTAAAAAAACTACCCAAACCCCCAGAAGAACCAAGAATAAAATATATTTTTGTATTGGAAAAAAAAAAACTGATAGAAAATTTTGATTCATAGAGAAGTTTGAAATCATGTCATTATGAAAGAGTTTGGGTTGGAAAGAACTTTAAAAATCTTGTTTTTCCAAACCCCTGCCATGGGCAGGGACACCATCTACTAGACCAGGTTGTTCAAAACCCCCATTCAACCTGGCCTTGAACACTTCTTCCTTATATCTAAATCACCATTTTAAATTTAAATCCATTCCCCTTTGTCCTATCCCTACATGCCCTTGTAAAAAAACCCTCTCCAAATTTCTTGTAGGCCCCCTTTGGCTACTGGAAGACTGCTCTAAGGTCTCTTCAGAGCCTTCTCTTCAGGCTGAACAAGCCCAACTCTCTCAGCCTGTCCTTATAGGAGAGGTGCTTCAGCATGAAGATCATCTTCATGGCCCTCCTCTAGACTTACTCCAGCAAATCCACATCTTTCTCATGCTGGAGCCCCAGAGCTGGCTGCATTTCTCCAGGTGGGGTCTCACAAGAGCAGAGTAGAGGGGGAGAACCACACATGTTCCTTTTAATGCAGCCCTGCCAGATGGTTGACTTTCTGGACTGCAGGTGCACACTGCTGGCTCATGTTGAGAATTTCATGAACACCCTTCAGTCCCCAGCTTGTATTTATGCTTTGAATTTCCCCTACTCAGCTTCAGGACCTTGAACTTGGCTTTATTGAAATTCGTTAGGTTTGCATGATCTCACCTCCTGTCAAGGTCCCTCTGGATGCCATCCTCAGGTGTGGTGACCATACTACACAGCTTGCTGTTGTCTGCAAACTTGCTGAGGGCACCCTCAATCCCACTGTACATGTCGCCAGCAAAGATGTTGAACAGCTGTTGTGGTTTAAACCAAGTCCCCCAACTCCCGGAGACTTCGGAAGGAAAATCCAAAGAATGTAGCCCCCACGGATTGAGATCAGAACAGTTTAATAGCTAAGGCACAACACAAATCACTACTGCCATTACTACTACAAATAATAATGATAAAGCCAATAACAAGCGAAAAGAATACAACACCCCACCAGCCACCGACACATAACTCACTCCACCCTGCCTGGCCGAGCACCGCGTGCTCCCTCCTCCATTTTCCTCCAGAGCTCCACCCCTCCAGCTCTCTCCCCCAGTTGCATCCTGGGCATCATGTGCTATGGAATGGAATACCTCATTGGCTAGCCTGGGTCAGGTGTCCTGTCTCTCCTTCCTCCCGGCCTCCCCTCCTCCCCAGTAGAGCACGTGCTCAGAAAAGGCCTTGAACAAAAACACCCTCAAAACATGCTCGCTATCAAGCAACTGTTCCCAGCCCAGAAGTCAAAACACAGCACTGCACCAGCTACCAAGAAGGAGAAAAAATGACTGCTACTGCTCAACCCATGACAAAGGCGCTGATCACATACAGACCTATGAGGAACACCACTCATGACTGGAACATCAAGCCCTTTTCCACAGCTCTGTGTCTGACCATCCAGGCAATTCCTTATCTATTGAGTGTTCTAACCACCAAATCCATGTCTTTCCAATTTAGATACAAAAATGTTATGCAGGATAGTGTCAAATGCTTTGCACAAGTCCAGGTAGACTATGTCAGTCACTCTTTCCTTATCTGTCAATGCTGTAAGCGTGTCATAGAAGGACACCAAATTTGTTGGGCACAGTTTGCTCTTAGTGAAGCCAGTCAACAATCATCTCCTTATTTTCCATCTTCTTTGGTATAGTTTCCAGGATGTTTTGGCCCATGATCCTGCTAAGCACCAAGGTGAGACTGACCAGCCTGTAGTTGCCCAGGTCTTAATTTTTACTATTTAAAAATGGGGGTTATGTTTCCCCTTTTCCAGTCAGAGGGAATTTCACTGGATTGCCACAGCTTCTCAAATATGACTGATAGTGACTTAAACACTTCATCCACCAGTTCCCTCAGGACCTGTGGATGGATCTCATCTGGTCTCATGGAATTGTGCATTTTCAGGTTCCTTAGATGATCTTGAACCTGATCTTCGTTTACAGCGGGTGGTTCTTCATTCTCCCAGTCCCTGCCTTTTGCCTCTGTGACTTGGGTGGTGTGGCTGGAACACTTGCCAGAGAAGACTGAGGGGAAAAAAAACTGTTAAATATCTGAGTCTTCTTCATATCTCAGGCAACCAGTTCCCCTGTTTCCTTCCAGAGAGGACCCACATTTTTTCTGGTCTTCCTTTTATCATCAATGTACCTGTAGACAATTTTGGTTTTGCCCTTGACATCCTTGGCCGGATTTAATTTTATGGGGTCTTTAGCTTTCCTAACCTGTTTCCTGACTGCTTCGACAATTTCTCTGTATTTCTCCCTGGCTACCTGTCTGTGTTCCCACCCTCTGTAGACTTTTGTTTAGTGTTTCAGTTTTTCCAGGAGCAACTTGTTCATTCATGCAGGACTCCTGGTGTTTTTTCCTGACTTCCTCACTGTTGGGATGCATCGCTCCTAAGCTTGGAGGAGGTGATCCTTGAATATTATCCAGCTTTTTTGGGCCCCTTTTCCCTTCAGGGCTTTATCCAACAGTACCCTACCAAGCAGATCTCTGTAGAGGCCAAATTCTTCTCTCTAGAGTTTTCAGATTAGTCAATAAGGTATTAGTAATTCATGTGTATTTTTTGTTTAATATTCTCCCTATAACTTACATATCTGTCACAGCAGATGAAGTGGCTTTTATTTATATGCGACTAGAGATTTGCAGTAGAATTTGTTTTATGTAAAGCTCAATACAATATTCTCAGTCTTCAACAGAAAGACCTACAAGGTCTTCTGAAAGCTCTCTATGGAGATCTAAGATTCGAATGAAACAAAATGTACTAGTATTTTTTATTATATTGTGTAGAATACTTCAGAGCATGTTAAAATTTAATAAGTGAATTTTGTAAATATTACAGAACAGATGTTGAAGAGCCAACTCATTTTACACTTATTAAACACTGTAAAAACCCCATTTTTACAATGTTAAAATGTTACAATGGCCCATTTCAAATTGAATAAAACTGTTCAAATAAACCCTTCATCCATGAGATTGTATAGGGCAAGAATTAATTTAATATGATGTACATTAAGCTTGCATTCAAAAGTCTTTCTCCTGTCTGGATCATTTATTTTAAAGGTAGAAGTATGAACATTTCCTTCTCCATGGATTTTTTTTGTCCTTTTATACTTCTTGGATTACAATGTTGAGCAACGTTTTATTACCAGTCTACACAGATGAAGGTTAATTTTGAGAGAAACAGTATTATTTTAAATAAACTTTTTTTATACAGTTTGAACATTTTCTGCTGGGAGAGGTTGGCCTTGCAGATAATAGCTATAATTTAATTTTCTAAAATCCTTGTATTATAATTAGGAATAAATAAATAAATGTAGACTACTTCAATGAACCAGCAATTTGCCTGCTGTAGTTACAGCTGGCTGGGATTCATGTTTGCCTGATATATTCCCACAGGTGGTTTATCACTGCATGAGCAGAGGCTGGCTTGGAGTAATAAACATGTAGCTAGTATGCTGGCAGGAATTAGACATATTTTAATTCAACCCCTTCAAGCAAAAATTTTTAAAGTCAAACCATGGTGTAAAACAAGTCATTGGAACTGGAGAAAACAACAATGCTTTGAAATAGAAGATATAAGATTTTGCACAGGTATTACTTTTTTAGTATTTTTATTACTCTACGAAAATAAACAATGCAAAAAATGAACAGAGAGTTAGACAATTACATATATATACATTTTCACATCCATTCCTTCATCTTTCATACATATTCATAGACAATTGTGTCTACAATTGCATCTGCTTAACTTCAATGGGCTACTGTAAGTCTTAAAGCCAAGATAAAAAAAGATATTTATTTTTGTACCTGTTAAAAGGTTTATAATAATCTGGTATGATTATTTCCTGTAGAGGTGAATAGTAATATTCAGGAGATGGTGCTACGCTCCCTCTCACAGGATCCCTGAGAGGGAATCTGAAATAAAGAGGATCATATACTACCTTATCATAGAATTAATTTCAGTTTTATCTATTCTTGCTTTTAAAGTAGATATGCTCATATATAAGACAAATCAGAACTAGTCTGCAGGGTTCAATCAGATTTCCACTGAACATATTCGTCGGTCTTCAAAAGCATATAAGTTCTAGCAAATGTTTAAGAAGCAAGAAGAATATAAAGGAATTATTGGCCCTTTCTACAATCAGTTATATATCAACTAAGACAGATTCAGATTCATACTTTTATATTTAATAACTAGTAATGAAACTATTTTCTTTTATTTTCTTTTAATCTTTACAATTTTCTTTTCAATAGGTTTAATTAACTGAGAAATATTTTCCTGCAAAAAAAGGTTTTATGCTGTGAGAAGTAGAGAAAAATTTATTCTCTGTCACATGCTTCCAGACATTGGAATGGAGATGCCTTCAGTCAATATTCTAAATATTCTCCTCAAAATGGTGATAAATTCATCAGGATTAGAATAAATTGGCTTCTTAGAAAAATATCATTGGAAGCAACTAGAAGCCTTCATGAAGTTCTACATAAGAAAGTGAGTGATCTCTGTTTTTCTCTATCAAAGAATGAACAGAAGGTAACAGTGAAACTTTTCAAGGAGAAGTGAAGATATTGCTGTAAAATAAATTAAAATATTGATGTAGTGTGGAAATTACAGAGAAAGAGAAAACCCAAGACAGTAGTTACAGCTCTTGCAATGATATGCTGTATTTCAGCAATGTTCAAGGCCAGACTGGACAGAGCCTTGGGTGACATGGTCTAGTGTGAGACATCCCTGCCCGTGGCAGGGGAGTCGAAACTCGGTGTTCTTAAAGTCCTTTCCAGCCCAAACCATTCTATGATTCTATGACTTCAATGATCTATTGTCAGATAGATGTCAAGTATTAGATGTTTTCCAGTCAAATTTGCAGCAGTATAAACTCATGACAGGTTTGTATTCCCACTGTGTCTTCAAATATATATGGTGGAACTACAGTACAGCTGGATCTGGGGGGAAAAAAAAAACAACATTTACTTTGCATATGCTCAGCTCTGGCATTTTCACACACAATAATCAATATGTTTTACGTAGTCTTTTCTGTCATCTTGGGTGCTCTTCCTATTACATAAGCTCTCTCTTTTCGTGTTTTTTTTTTTTAGATTCCAATACTCTGCCATATGCAGGTTTTCTTTTAAATTGTTCCTTTAGCTTTTATTGTGAAAGATGTACATCAAAGCTAAAATTGTAAACCTGACTAAGCAAGAACAATAGTAAAGATTGTGTTCAATTAAGATGCTGATTCCAGATTGCTGTATGGCTTGAAAACTGATGTTTCTCTCTTACAGTAGTACTTCTGATTGAATTTAAAAATATTATCTTAATTACATTTCCAGAGCATTAACTTGTTAAAAGGAACAAGCACTCCTGGAGGAAACAAATTCAAATTTTTTAAAGTTGTTACTTGGTATAAAGGATAGATAAGATTTTCTTCTCTCACACCAGACCTCTTAGCGGTTTAAGGAAGACATTCTCGTTAGCATTAAAGGCAAAAATGCCTTACAAAACTGAGAAATTTGAAACCATAAAACCCTGATACAATCAGCAGATCTGGGGGTAGAAGTGTGATCAAATACAAGTACAGTTATTTAGTCACTGGCTGAGAGGATTCAAGAGTATATCTTTATCCTTCCAGAGAACAAGAAACTTAAAGCCCTTCAAATGTAAGGGGGTTTGGGTTGGGTTTTTTTTTGTGCTGAAGATAGTAAAACACAGATAAGCAGAGATTTGGCTTTATGTGATTGATTCAAGTATATGCAATAGATGAAGAGCCCAGTCATTTAATTCTGAAACAAAACACATACTTCTTCCTTTTTGTTAATAACAATATGTAAAATGCATTAGGAGATAGGAGATGAAAAGCCGATAACAGGTTTTGTGAGCCTTTTCAGTACTTTAAAGATTACTTGTGATTTAAACAATTTGATCACATAAGATCTAGGAATGCAACTGCCCCACAAAAAGTCTGCATTTGCTGGAAGAGCAGTTTGTACTCAGGATATTCCTTCCATAATCAGCTTAATGAAGTCTGAACATGATCCTTGTTCCTCAGTAACAGAATTCGACCCTTGAAACCTTCATGCATCTATACACTGACATGTAGGTGTTGGCATCATCTGTTGTTCCTTCCCCAAAGGCAATATGAAGTTAAATTGGTTAAGGGGATTTTATTTTTTCCTGAAGAGAATATCCCTATAAAGAACTATTCAATTTCAATAAATTATTAATTGGTGGACTAGAATGCTAAACAAACACAAACAGGATTTCTATATATATGCATGACTGTTTTGTGTATATACAAACACTACAGGAAAGTATTAATATACAATAAGAATATTAATTTTGTACTGAAAGTACAAGTGTATCATTACACTTTTCTATAAATCTCTTCTGTACACATGGGCAAAGGAACATGAAGATTGCAGACTCTTTTTTCTACTTTATCAGATTTTTAGGTTTACAGAGAACTGAACAAAAATGCATATTAATTAGCTAGATCTGTTCTATGTTTTGAGTAGTGCATCCAGCTCTGGAGTCCTTAGCACAGGAAAGACATGGACCTGTTGGAGTTGGTCAGAGGGATAGAACATTTCTCCTATGAAGAAAGCCTGATTTGGGATTCTTCAGCCTGGAGAAGAGAAGGCTATGGGGAGACCTTATTTTAGCCTGTCAATAATTTAAAGGGGCTTTTAAGAAATCTGGAGAGGGACTTATTATTAGGGTATGTTGCAGCAGGACAAGGGGTAATGTTTTTAAACTAAAAGAGAGTAGATTCAGACTAGATATAAGTAAGAATTGTTTTACAATGAGTTTGGGGAAACACAGGTTGCCCAGAGAGGTGGCAGATGCCACATCCCTGGAAACACTCAAGGTTAGGTTGGAAGGAGTTCTGAGTTGACAATCTACTTGGCAATGTGCCTGTATTTTGTGGAGCGGAGGTTAAACTAGATGATCTTTAGAAGTCCATTCCAGTCGAAAATATTCTATGATTTACTGATGCTGTGATACAGAAGTTAGTACTTGATTGATTAGATAAATTTAACCAGAATAACTCCAAATACCTAAAGAAAAAGAGTAAAATTGTATTTCCTTTTAAAAACGTTTTACATGAAAGAAAGGTGGTAAAAACACAAGGAAATGCTAGTTGAAACATTAACTGTGAAAAGACTATGACTGCCTATGTAAAGTATGAAAAACGTAGGTGTCAGAAGCTTCTGGACTGATGCTGCATTGGTACCTAGATGGTGTGATCACATGCAAAATACCTAACCTCTTCAGTCGGTGGAAAGAGAACTATGAGGCTTTAAGAACGAAACAAAAACATCTCTGCCTTCATGATAAAGAGGATTTCAGACAGGGTGGAACAAATATAGAACAAGCAGAAGTTTGCCCACATAAATGGAGATATTTTAGAAGTTTGAAAGAAATGTACCTACTTGCCTTGAGACAAAGCCTTACCTCCTTCAGCCTCCATCATATTCAAGTATCTGTTAAATAACAGGTGGTTTGAAATTTTGCCACAAAACGAGACTACTTGAAAAAATTCAAAAAGCTGTTTATCCCAGACTATTTCTCATGATCAGCAGAATTATCATTAACCATAATTACAGCAAATAAAATCAAATTTTAAAAAATGAGCTAGATTTACTTGGAAACTTTGTACAACAATAATTACATTATCCAAACTCCTAAAATCTGGATAAAATGGCTAAAAATCTTAATTAGAATTAGAAATACCTTTATTAATTATACTATAAATAGGGTGAATATAACTAAAACTGACAAATTCATGGTTGGGGGAGGGAAACTAAAAATTTTTAAATACTAATTTATCTTAGATTAAATTAAACATAAAATTGAGCCAAAAGAAATGAGCTTATAATTAATACTGATGGCTAAAAAAAAAAATTATTTGTACCTTGCTTTCCCTTCTATTTTCACTCTTTGACATGTGTAATATACATCTCAATTAATTAATTAAATCCATTTGTAAATTAACACAGTATTATTGACATTTTTATATAAGTAATGAATATCTGATTAGCACAAAAACTTCTATATAAAAATTGCTTGGGTAATTACATTATGAAATCTATTATGTGTAAAATGTAGTCCTGCTTTGCTTAATGCAAACAAATGAAAATTTGGCATGGTCGACTAAAGTGTGAAGATGTTGAATTTTTTAAGTGATGATAAAAGTCTGAATAGTAACCTCTTGCCTACACCTCACCTGTCCTGGTTTGAGCAGTAGCAGTCATTTTTTCTCCTTCTTGGTAGCTGGTGCAGTGCTGTGTTTTGACTTCTGGGCTGGGAACAGTTGCTTGATAGCGAGCATGTTTTGAGTTACTGCTCGGGTTTTTTTTGTTCAAGGCCTTTTCTGAGCTCATGCTCTGCCAGGGAGGAGGGGAGGCTGGGAGGAAGGAGAGACAGGACACCTGACCCAGGCTAGCCAAAGAGGTATTCCATACCATAGCACGTGATGCCCAGGATGTAACTGGGAGGGACCAGGAAGGGCTGGAGCTCTGGGGGGGAATGGAGGAGATATCGCTCGGTGCTCGGTCGGGCAGGGTGGAGTGAGTTATGTGTCGGTGGCTGGTGAGGTGTTTTATTCGCTTCGCTTGTTGTTTGCTTTATCATTATTATTTGTAGTAGTAATGGCAGTAGTGATTTGTGTTATGCCTTAGCTATTAAACTGTTCTTATCTCAATCTGTGGGGGGCACATTCTTTGTATTCTCCTCCCTAACTCTCCAGGAGTTGGGGGAGCAAGCGGGGGAGTGAGTGAGTGAACTGTGTGGATTTGGTTTTAAACTACGACATCACCAAAACTGCATTCAACAATTATTTAGTTAGAATCAGTGGTTGAAGGAGACAAATGTTTTGTGAGACAATTCCTTAAATAAAGATTAGCCAGTATTTCAAAAGCATCTATAGATCAGACTCCTTAGAAATGTAGGTGAATTCAGCTGCCATCTATTCTATTTTTAATCATAGAACCATTGAGTATCTGGAGTTAGAAGGGACCTGTGAAGATCATCAAATCTAACTCCCTGATCTTTGTAGGATCTAAAACTAAACCATATGACTAGGAACGTCATCCAGACACTCCTTGAATTCTGATTTTCACTCACCTGCCATAAACCTATCCCAGGGAACCCCCCTAGTGACTGGCTGCCAGGCTAACGCAACACCCATCAAAATATATATTTTGAATCATTGAGTTTCAGGAAAAGGGTAAAAATAAAATAAATAAAATAAAATCTTGACACAGGAGTCACGCACAACGCGGAGACGATCAATGTGATCAAGTGATTGCCGAAGTTTATTCAGATACAGTGCTCCTTTTATACTCTTACCCCCTTAGGTTTCTTATGTAACAGCCTTGGATACTGAGCTCTAATTGGTTAGTCTAGAGGTTACTACCATTTACAAAGCTAATGTTTATAACTTGTTATAATTGCGATTAAATACCTTACTCTAAAAATACAGTGGGAAACTACAACCTTGGCAGAGATCGTACGCTGCACGTTTTCAGTGGAAAATTACAGAGGTCTAATTGCAGAGGACCTTGCTTATGCCTGCCAAAAATCTTCTTACTTTACAGTAACAAGGCTCAGGTTATCAGGATCACTCACTACATGGCCTTGGCTCTTTAAGAATTCCCAAAATAAATAAAATAAAATAAAATAAAATAAAATAAAATAAAATAAAATATATAGTATTAATTCTATGCTGCCTTGTATGGCTGAATTCAATTAAATTATTTCAGTTATGTTAGGTTAGGGGTTTTTTATTTGCTGTGTTTTGACCAGAAGATTCTTCTATCAAATGTCAGATTCTTTTTCTCAGTTCTTTATTCTTTCTGATGACTTTCATTATAATAAAATAATACACTCTTAGTTACTGTTTGCTAACATAAAAGCCATAATATTTCTCTGATTGGAATGGGTTTGATTTAATGTTTTGCTTTATATAGATATGATTATATTTGAGCATTTTACAGATCAAAATGTCATCTTCTTTTGACTGTCTATAAACTTATATTACTTCTTCATCTTCTGTCTCTCCCAGTTAAAAAAAAAAAAGTCCTTTATCATCAGTTGTGATAGGATATAAACGTCCTTATTATTCAAAGGAGGGAACACATGCTGCACATGGATAAAGAAGTATTTCGCTGTCTTGACTAACACAAAGTATTGTTATAGTGAACCCTGAGTACTGCAATGTCATCAAACAGAAATTGTTTACCAAAATCAATCTATCTGAGTGAAACCCAGGAAAAAGAAGGTACCAAAAACTCCAGCTTCCTTTCTGCCAGAATCTGCACCCTGAGAGTAAAAAGAAATTTGTGTTTCTACTTCTGTCTTCTAGTAGCATGAAGAGGAGGAGGGAAGGCAGCAGAAAATTCCAGGCATCATTTCATGGGTATCTTCATCAATTACAAATGTACTCAGCCTGTGAACTTAAAAGAAAAAATCATATTTAAGCATATGTGCACATATGCATACGTGGAAAAAGAGAACGAGAACGTACATTCATCACAGTATGTACTAGTGTAGAACAGAAATAATATGTAGTGAAGAAATTTATATACAACTTCTTATACACAGTGTCATTTCATAGAAAACCAAAGGAAAGCATAATTTGAAAAAACAGAAATATATATTCACTTATATTGATAAGAGGAATCTTTCATTTTACTTGGGTATAATCTTGAATTATGCTGCTTCCTGTTAAAGCTGTTTGTTTTTCCATACTCACAAAATAAGCTTTTAATCCTTAAAATGCTAGTAATCCTACATTTTGGTTTTCTTTTCAAACTGTAAAATATAAGAACCCACCAAAAGACTTTCCTTCACTGAAATTCTTAAGATGTTTGTGGTACACAACTTCAAAAACACACAAATTTGATTGCTTCTGTCACCAAGCTATATGTCTACAGTTTTAGAGCCTCAATACTTTTTCTGAATTTTGCAACAAAAAACAGGTATTTACTAGTTGTATCTGAAAGCCAAATATAAAAGCTAAACTTCATTGGGAACACCTGGTATTATAGGGTATAATAGTCTTATTTCTCATCTAATTCATATAATAATAAAAAATTACCTGTAAAAACTTGGATGTAGAAATTTAACTTTTTTTTTTTTTATTCAGTGACTGCAGTATTCTGTTAGTTTTAAAATTGGTTGTATTTTATTCAGTCATGCCTAGAATTTCAGGATAATTATTTTAAATATCTTCAATGACTAAATTATGTACTGCAATTTTTGTCTTGTAACAAAATGCAGCTATACTTGGTTTCATCCTATTTTATTGTCTGCTCTTAAGGACTGAGCAACTCTACTCAGGACATGTTGCTGCTTATAATTCATTCCTAAAATCAGAATCTTTAGCTTTATTAAGCTCAGCCAGCACAATAGCTAGTTCCTGTTCATAATAAGATATTTTAAAATATTCTACAGAATACATTTACTACTAGGGAAGGCATTCTTAAGCAAAAGGGAAGGGAGAGGTTCACAGTAACCTCTAGAATGTGAGGACTTCGGAAAGAGGACAGGACTAGGATTATTTAAGTTTAAGACAGTACAGAAAATACCTGCATTACACTGAGTAGACTAGACCAAACAAGCTGACTCCTGAGATACAGCTCTTTTTCTGTTATGGCATTTGGTCACACTCAGTGGGGTATTGGGAAATAGGCAGGTGAGAACTTGCAGCAGACAAGAAGAGTGATTGTGCCTGCATATGTATATCTAGGAACATGCATACACAGATGAATCTGGATGTAGCTATCTGTGATGAAGAGGCAAAAAAGAGAGAACATGTATTATTACAGGAAGCAAGAGTGTAATCCCTGAATACATGTTAGAGGACTACCACTCTAAAGGACTAGACCCAGAGCCGACTTTCTAAACAAATCACTGCTGATTACTATATTATTTTCTCCAGAGTAACACTGAACTATTATGACAAGAATGACAAACAGAATTACAATATGGTATTAGAAAACTAAGTTTTTCTTAGAGTAAAAGCTTTGCATGAGGAATGGATGTTAACTGTCAGAAACAAGTATGGGCAATGGCAAGACATATACAAGCCCAGAAGGGAATCTTCTAAGCTCTCAGTTACTGTTTGCTAACATAAAAGACATAATATGTCTCTGAAAAACTTTTTTTGCCTTTGTTTTGATGTGTTATTAGTCAGAGAGTAGCTAAATGCAACAATAACCTCTTCTTTAATTAAAAAAAAAAAAAAACAACCAAATCTATCATCTCTTTATTTCTGAACTTAATCTGCTAAGATCCTGTACTCTGGAAGCACTTGAAATTAAATGTCAGCATATGTCTGTGTGGTCTGAAGACAGTAATACTTTTACCGAGATTCTTGGCTTGCTCTGTACATTCAGTCATTGACGTGAGTGGTGGTTCCTTGATCAATACTTAAAATAAATAAAGATCATATGGAAAAATGCAGACAAATACTTATGTGCCACTTCAACACATTAAGCAAAACACTTCTGAAAATTTTAATTTAAATTTAAAAATCAGGAGCTGTCACTGTGTTATATTGCAGCAGGGCATATTATAAAGAGCACTACTTCAAAGTAACTCCTAAAGATTGTAGTAAGACACACACCATCTGTTGCTTCTTGTTTGGCTGGGTTTTTTATCTGCTTTAATTACAGCAGAATGTACCTTTGCTCTGAGACTGAACACACAGAATTAGCATCTGAATGAAAACTTTTCCTGGAGGTTCAGAAGAACACAAGGAACAGGCCAAGTCTTAGCATTTTTTTTTTAACTATGTGGAATATAATGAATTGAAAACAAAAGAGTTCCATATATAGACAAACATCTCCATTTCCCTTTTATTTTTCTCCTTCTTCTGTTGTTGCTGGTCCTGAGAAATGAAATCCCATCTAAGACATATCTAGCCTGAAATGTCCTCATGACATCTGAATCTCTTTCAGTAGCCTGGGTAGATGTTATTCTCTATGTCTGGCTCACAACAGGAAATCATACTGTGAAAGGTTTTCCCGTTTGCTTTAGGAATATTCCAGGGATAGTGTAAGGTCGAGGAAACAATTTTGCACATTTATGTTTGAACAGATACTTCAATGCACTTGTGTGCTAGGCTGGTAACAAGCACATATACTTTATAACATGCTCAAGAAAAATATGATCGATACAGAGATTTCCTTTTTCTGAAGCTGGAAAAGGAGGTGCAGAATACACATAATTTTCAGTGAGTGAATGTTTTTTGTCAATTTTTAACAAAACACTGTATGTTGGTGAAATACAGTGCCATCTCCCATAGCAAAATTTAATTTAATGCCTTTGGAGTCTTCACCACAGTCTCAGCTTCCTTCATCCACTTGCAATTGTCCCCACTGGTGCCATACAAAAATGTTTCTGATGCCCTTCTCTATGTATTCTGGCATCCTGACTGACTCAGTTCCAGGCTTCAGTCTTACCTTCCTGATTCTAATACTCAGAGTTCATGTATCTGGTTTTAATCTAGTGACAAGCCAATTCCATGTCACTCTGAACATCTTCCCATTTGCAGCACCTGTTTGTGATGGCCAGTGTAAGTAGGAGGGAGTTACAGTGGTAGTCTGTGTAGAAGGCAGCCATGAACATGTGCTCATCACAAAGGGTGATGCATGATAGAGCAGGGATACCCTTGAGGGACTGTGGATCACTTATGCAAAGCTGAGACAATAGAGAACTGAAGTCAATGGGTGACCCACACCAGAGAAGAGTTGCCCATGAGGTACCATGACCTGTGGGTAAACCATGGTGAGCAGTGACATAGCTGAAGAACTGCAGCCTATGGGCAACCCATGTCAGGGAAGGAACAGACCTGAGGCACCAGAGCCTGTGAGCAATATAGATCAGAGCAGAGAAACAAAGAAACAGGGTGGCAGTAAACTATTAACTGTAGGGTGGCAGAAAGAAACCATTACTCCCAGAATGGCCAAACATGATCTCTCACACACATACACAAAATCAAAACATGTTTATGAAGATTACCTCTCCCTCCTATTCCACTCAATGCTTCTCTGAAAGAATTTTGGTGTAGAGAGTGTAACAATGAACATACAGAAAATACAGGCTATGGAGGAAGGAGAACAGAAGTTATATATTTATTTAATTACTTGTTTGTTATTCTTTTTCTCCATGTCTGAATCAAGAATCAGAAGTGCATGTCCGTTGGCAAGGAATTCAGACCAAAAAATTTACCCTACTTGAGACCATTTTGCTGGCAGTACTTCAAAATGCTCTAAGCATGCCATTCACACCTAACCCCACATTATAATTCTTTTGCTTTGCCAGCTCTATCAAAGTCTCCTTTGGCCAAACTAGTTTGTTTTCCCAGCCAACCTAAGCCGTCAAAGCCACTCTAAGTCCAGGTTCCAGTTCCCCATTTTTACCTGTCTTCCCCCATTCAGACCAGTTATCTCCTTCTAATGCCTTGTCATGTCATACATACCTTGGTGACATACTCAGGATAAAAGCTCTATTCTGTCTCCTGATTCTTTCTTTGATGAGAAGTGTGAAAAAAAAAAAAAAGAGATCAGGAAGCACAGAGCAGAGAAGTCACAGAATTTTTCCTACTTGCCAGGTCTGGACCTCAGGCTAACACTGCTTCAACACAAAAGATAAGTAATCACAAAGAGAATATTCTTAGAGAATGGCCAGTGCAAGGAAAATCTTTGAAGAATTAAGCAACAAAGCTCTGAAAAATCAACATTTTAAGGCTCTACTTGCACTTATAAGGTTGTTTCAAATGGTTTCAAGATTTGGGGGTCGGAGTTTGGAGGGTGGGCACTGACTTTTCTGAAATAATCTTTAGACAGTAATAGTAGTCTTTACTAAAACATCTGACAGAAAAAAATCAAGCCCAGACTGTTAAAGATTAGGAAAGTTAGAAGCTACTTTAAAACCAGGGTGTAGCAGGTTATATTGAGAAGCATTATAATCTCAGTAATAAATTGTACCTCTATCCAACCTCAAATATCTTTTACAATAAAATACAGCAGAGAATTACTTCTTTTTCAGAAGAGTTAAAACATGTCCAACTTTCTTGCAGGAAGAAAAGCTCTGTGCCAGCTCTTTGATTTACACAAGTTCCCGTGCTATTTATTAGCGCAGTGTTGTGCCAGTATTGGCAGGCTTCACACTGCCTTCAAGACTGTTAATAACCTTGCCAAGAGAGACTTACAGTTTCTTCAAGTAAATAATATTATATGCCCTGACTATCCTAAACTTCAATGATGTTTTCAAGGTCATTAGATTGTTTTCAACAGTTCTATGTATGTATATATTCTAATACATTCATTGCAAAGTTATCACCCATAAGTTTTATAAAAGTTAAGTTCTTGGGTTTTTCCTCCTGTATTACCAGAGCAGGAAATCCAGAGGTTTGGAGTTAAATTCTGATTAATATTCCTTGCATATTTTTTCCTGCATCTACATTAAAATTCCTAAAAACAATGGGACTGTAGCGATAGCACAAGGGATAATGGGTTTAAATTAAACCAGGTGAAGTTCAGGTTAGATATAAGGAAGAAGTTTTTTACTGTGAGGGTTGTTTGGCAATGGAATGGGTTGCTAAAATAAGTGGTAAATTCTCCATCCTTGTGTCCTGGGTTTAGCAGTAGCAGTCAGTTTTTCTCCTTCTTAGTAGCTGGTGCAGCACTGTGTTTTGACTTTCAACCTGGGAACAGAGCTGATGACACAGATGTTTTTAGTTGTTGCTAGGTAATGTTTACTCTGACCAAGGACTTTGTGAGTCTCATGCTCTGCCAGGGAGGAGGAGAAGCAAGGAGGAAGCAGAGAAATGACACCTGACCCAAGCTAGCCAAAGAGCTATTCCATACCACAGCACATCATGCCCAGGGAGGTAACTGGAAGTTACCCAGAAGGGCTAGATCTCTTCTGGTTCAAGCTCATTTTGGCGGGTGGTATCTATTCTCTTCCTTTGTTATTTCTCTTATAATTATTATTGGTGGCAGCAGTAGTGATTTGTGTTATACCTTAGTTACTGGACTGTTCTTATCCCAACCTGAGGGAGTTACATTCTTTCGATTCTCATCCCCATCCCTCCGGGAACAGGGAGGAGGGAAGGAAAAAAAGGGGGGGTGGGAGGGAAGCTGTGGGGTTGGGTTTAAACCATGACACATGTCAGTGTTCAAGGCCAGGTTGAATGGAGTCTTGGGTGACATGGTTTAGTGTGTCACGTCCCTGGCAGGGTTGGAACTTGATGAACTTAAGGTCCTTTTCAACCCTAAGTATTCTATGATTCTATGATATATTTTATTTACCTTTTATTTACCCTTTGCGATTTGCGTATAGTATCAAACATTTCTTCATGTCTTATCTTTTGAAAAAATTACTGAAAATGCACTAGTGTGTACTCTTTTCATTGTATGAATGAATATTATGTTGAATAGGATATTCAACATAATGACCAGAATTTTCTGCCATGGTTTTCTATAACAGTCTGCTTTCTCTGTCTTTCTTCATTAGAGTATTTCCATTAGTACTCAGAGGAAATTTCTATCTGCATGCTCCCACCTGCAACGCATTTTACATGTCTCAGGAACATTTCTTTCCGTGATAGTGGAAAAAAAGCAGCTGACTTTACGTGTACAAGATTATCAAGTATATTTTACAGGAATCTGTCAGACTTTATGCTGTTTTTTTCCAAGATCTAACTTCTGAAAAGATACCATGTTTGTGAAATTAAAGTTGTTACCAGGGAAGAAAGAATTTCCATGACATAGTACTGTTAGATAACTGTTAAGAGCTGAACGATAAGTGAAAAGACCTCAGTGGCTGGAACAGTAGATCAATACCAGAATTCAGACAGGAAGAAAGATACTGTAGCAACTATTCAGTTATTGCTTCAGTGGAAGGTCCTCTTAAATGGATCAAAAAAGAGGAAACCAATTCAAACCTTTGTGTGTAAACATATGTAAAACATTGAAAGGGTAGTGCCCAGATTTTATATCAACACCACTTTGTTAAATAAGTCACATTTTGCAAAACCAGAGTTTTATCCATTACAGCTGATCAAGATTTGTCTGTTAATAATGCAAACATTTTAACTATTGCATACACCCACTTGCAAAATTGCCTGTGACTTGAGAGGAATATGCGTTCCAAAATCCCAACACAGCAAACAAAGTTTGACAGAGGAAGACCTTTTGCAATCAAAGGCCCTGTGTAGGAAACAAAACTTGCTGAAGCTAGCATTTCATCAAAGGACTTGTAATATGGCTCTTCATAGTCGGAAGACAAATGCACATTTGAAATGTGATGAATTTTACTACAATACAAGCCATTTTTTAACCACTGATCTGACAAAATGATATGTGCATAGACAATATATATTACGCATCTGCTGCAGCTGACAGAAAAACAAAAGATAGTTCATGAATATGTACTGCTGGGAAACTTGATTTTTTTTCTGTCTTGAAATCAGAGGTTTGCTGTTTTCTTTTGTTCAAAATATTATTTTTATGATGTGAATTTCCAGTAGTTTCTTAAATTCGAGCTTTTATTTTACTATTCTTAAGAAGCTTACCAGAACTGTGCTATCTTCAATTATCTCATTTTATAAAACAGTGAAGAAGTTGTCTTAAAAAAAAGCATTGATACGCTCAAACTTGCAATAGTCCTTTGCAATTTTTTTATGGTATCAAAGAGATGCACAGATCTGTTTTACATCAGTTTCTAAGAGAGTGATGTTAACTAGTTATGAAATCTTGGTTTCCCATAACTGCCCTTACTTACGCAGATAGTTTCTATTCACGTAAGGCATCCTAAAGACGACACAAAGGCAAAATAAACCCAGAAAAAAAAACCTTAGGTTTTAAAGGGTTCAGGAAGGGTGGGGATTAGGTAGAAAAAATTGGTAGTGAAGCCTGTGAAGAAGGGAGGGATAGGGGGAAGGTTTTATTTTTCATTATCTTATTCTGATTTGATTGGTAGCATATTAAATTAATTTTCCCTAAATCTCTCTTACCCATGATGGCAACTGGTGACTGATCTCACCCTGTCCTTATCTAGACCCACAAGACTTTTGTTATTTAATTTTCTCTTCCCTGTCCAGTTGAGGAGGGCAGTTCACTCACCTTCTGAACAGTCTTACAATTATCATAATTTGTGGTGTCAGTTCTATAGTTCTCTGTTTTTTTCTCCCCTCCTTCTCTGATCTCCACTCTTGGATCAGAAACATCTGATAAAACTTGTGATTTAGCTGCAATTACAAGTAGAAAAAATAATTGTTTTCATAGAATCATAGAATAGTTAGGATTGGAAAGGACCTTAAGATCATCTAGTTCCAACCACCCTGCCATGGGCAGGGACATCTCACTCTAAACCATATCACTCAAGGCTTCATCCAACCTGGTCTTGAACACTGCCAGGGATGGAGCATTCACTACCTCCCTGGGCAACCCATTCCAGTACCTCACCACCCTAACAGTAAAGAATTTCTTCCTTATATCCAGTCTAAACTTCCCCTGTTTAAGTTATAACCCATTACCCCTTGTCCTATCACTGCAGTCCCTAATGAATAGTCCCTCCCCAGCATCCCTGTAGGCCCCCTTCAGATACTGGAAGGCTGCTATGTGGTCTCCACGCAGCCTTCTCTTCCCCAGGCTCAACAGCCCCAACTTTCTCAGCCTGTCTTCATATGGGAGGTACTCCAGTCCCCTGATCTTCCTCGTGGCCCTCCTCTGGACTTGTTCTAACAGTGCCATGTTCTTTCTATGTTGAGGACACCAGAACTGCACACAGTACTCCAAGTGAGGTCTCACATGAGCAGAGGAGAGGGGCAGGATCACCTTCTTCGACCTGCTGGTCAGGCTCCTCTTGATGCAGCCCAGAATACGGTTGGCTTTCTGGGCTGTGAGTGCACACTGAAGCTGGCTCATGTTCATTTTCTCATTGACTAACACCCCCAAGTCCTTCTCCTCAGGACTACCATGAATTTCCTTTTTGCCCAACCTGTAGCTGTGCCTGGGATTGCTCCCACCCAGGTGTAGGACCTTGCACTTGGCATGGTTAAACTTCGTGAGGTTGGCATCAGCCCACCTCACAAGTGTGTCAAGGTCCCTCTGAATGACATTCCTTTCCTTGATGTCATCGTCAAACTTGCTGAGGGCACACTCAATTCCATTGTCCATGTCAGCGACAAAGATATTAAAGAAGACTGGTCCCAACACCGATCCCTGAGGGACACCACTCATTACTGGTCTCCAGCCGGACTGTTGACAACAACCCTTTGCGTGCGGCCATCCAGCCAGTTCTTTATCCACTGAGCGGTCCACCTATCAAATTGATGGCACTCCAATTTAGAGACAAGGATGTCATGTGGGACAGTGTCAAACGCTTTGCACAAGTCCAGGTAGATGACGTCAACTGCTCCACCCCTGTCCATCACTTTTGTAGCCCCGTCATAGAAGGCCACCAAATTGGTCAGGCAGGATTTTCCCCTAGTAAAGCCATGCTGGCTGTCACCTAGCACCTTGCTCTTTTTCATGTGCCCTAGCATGCCTTCCAAGAGAATCTGCTCCCAGATTTTGCCAGGCACAGAAGTGAGACTGACTTGTCTTTAATTCCCCGCGTCATCCATTTTCCCCTTCTTGAAAATGGGGGTTATATTTCCCTTTTTCCAGTGATCAGGAACTTCACCTGTCTGCCATGATTTTTCAAATATGATGGACAGTGGCTTTGCAACTTCATTTGCCAGCTCCTTCAGGACCCGCAGATGGATTTCATCAGGTCCCATGGACTTATGTACATTCAGGTTCTTAAGATGGTCTTGAACCAGATCCTCTCGTACAGTGGGCCCAAGGTCTAGGTTTTCACAGTCCCTGCGTCCGCCTTCCAAGACTTGGGTGGTGCTGTCAGAGCCTTTGCCAGTGAAGATCGAGGCAAAGAAGCCATTCAGAATCTCAGCCTTCTTCAAGTCCTGTGTAGCCAGTTCTCCTGAAAGTTTCCGGAGGGGGCCTACATTGTTCTTAGTCTGTTTTTTAGCAACTAGATACCTGTAAAACCCCTTCCTATTATCTTTAACATCCCTTGCCAAGTTTAGCTCCAATTGGGCCTTAGCTTTCCTAACTTGGTCCCTAACTACCCCGACAATATCCCTGTATTCATCCCAGCCCACCTGTCCTTGCTTCCACCTCTTTTTTCCTGTGAATTTTTCTCAGCAGCTCCTCATCCATACAAGGGGGTCTCCTGGCCCTCCTACTGCATTTCCTTCTAGTCAGGATGCAACACTCCTGAGCTTGTAGCATGTGATCCTTGAATATTAACCAAGAGTCTTGAGCCCCCTTGCCCTCTAGGGCTATATCCCATGGAACCTTGCTAAGCAGGTTCCTGAAGAAGCCAAAGTCTGCTCTCTTGAATTCCACGGCAGTGAGCTTACTGCACACTCTTCTCCCTGTCTTGAGGACCTCGAATTTGACCATCTCATGATCACTGCATCCAAGACTTCCCTGGAGCGTCACATTTCCAACGAGCCCTTCCCTGTTGGTGAGCACAAGGTCAGGCAGGACACCTCTCCTCGTCAGCTCCTTTATTGCTTGCAGAAGGAAGTTGTCTTCCACACAATCGAGAAACCTCCTGGATTGCTTGTGCCGGGCCGTACCGTCGCCCCAACAGATGTCAGGGTGGTTGAAATCCCCCATGAGAACAAGGGCCTGCGAGTGTGAGGCTTTTCCTATTTGTCTGTAGAGTTCTTCATCCACAGGTTCCTCTTGATCAGGTGGTCTGTAACATATCCCCACAGTAATGTGGTAAAATAGAAACTTTTTTGTTATGTTTGTCTCAGAAGTATGATACCACTGAGACTTGAACTCCAGCTCCCACCCATCACTCATGTTAATAACCAAAATATAAAGCTTTAGAGATACCGTTATTCGTGGAATCGCAGAATGTTTTGAATTGGAAGGCACCTTTGAAGTTCATATTATCCAACTCCTCCTGCCTCAGCAGGAATATCTTTCACTAGATCAGATTGCTCAAAGCTCCATCCAATCTGACCTTGAACATTTTCAGGGGTGGGACATTTAGAACTTCTTTAGGTAGCCTATTCCAGTGTCTCACCACCCTCATCAGAAAAAAATATTTTTTCCTTATGTCCAGGCTAAATCTATTCTCTTTCAGCCTAAAACCATTGCCTCTTGTCCTGTCATGACATGCCTTGGAAAATTCTCTCTCTACCTTTCTTATAAGTCCCCTTTATACATTGGAAGGGTGCAAAAATGTGTCTCCGGAGCCTTCTCTTCTCCAGGATGAACTACCCCAACTCTCTCAGTCTTCCTTCATAGGAGAGGTGCTTCAGCCCCCTTATCATCTTCTTGGCCCCAATCTGACCTTTCAAAATATGAGAGTGGCAACTTGGCAACTACATCAACCAATTCCTTCAGGACCCTGGGATGTATCTTGTGTTCCATGTATATGTTTAGGTTCCACAGGTGGTCTTGAACATGATTGTGTCCTATGATGGGAGGGACTTTGTTCCCCAGTTCCTGCCCTGAGGTTCAGGGTCTTGAGAGATGTGAGAAGAAAGATTGCACTGAAAAATGATGCAAACAATTGGTTGAGTATCTCTGCCTTTCCCATGTTAGCTGTCACCAGTTCTTCTCTCCGGCCACGTACATTTTCTTCCAAAATACCTATAATTGTCCGTCTTATTCCTTGCATGCTTTGCCAAATTCAACCTCAACAATGCCTTAGCTTTCCCAATTCCATCCTTACAGATCTGGGCAGCATCTCTATATTCTTCCCAGGACATACATTTCTGGTTCCACTGCCTGTGCATTTCCTTCTTACACTTTAGTTTGATCAGGAGGTCCTTATTGTGCCATGCCATTTTCCTGCCATCCTTGTCTAATTTCTTACACATGGAAACCAAGATCTGCTTTCTAAGAAAAACATACTTAAAAACATGTCAGCTCTGTTCAGCTCCTTTGTTCCTGAGGGCAGTTTCCCAGGGGGCCCCATCCAGTAATTCCTTAAATACCTCACAGTTTGTTCTCCTAAAATTCAGCATCTTGTCCATACTCCTCAGCTAGCCCACATTCCTCAGGACTGTGAATTCCACCAAGGCATGATAACTGCTGCCCAGGCTACCACCAGTCTTTACACTTCGAATTAGCTCATCCGTGGTGGTAAGCAACAGGCCTAGTATCACATCTTATGTTGGGTAGCCTATTAACTGGATTAAGAAATGACCATCAATGCACTCCAAGAGTCTTCTGGACTGTTTACAGCTTCCTGTTCTGCTTTTCCATCACATGTCAGGATGACTGAAGTCTCCCAGTAGGATGAGACTGTGAGTGTAAATGCTACTTGTAGTTGGAGTAGAGAACACTTCATCAATGACTCCCTTAGATTGAGCTGCCTGTAGTAAACACCAACCATGAGTTTTCCTATGTTGGCTTGGCCTCCAAGTTTTTCTCATAAACACTCAATCTGTTAATCACTGTTTTTCAAATACAGCTTTGTGCAGTTAATACATACTTTTACATAGAGGACAAACCCCACCCTCTACCTCTCCTTCCTGCCTGTCCATGCTGAGCAGTTTATTCTATCAATTGCAACATTCCAGTTGAGTGAGTCATTCCACCACTTTTCAGCAACAGCAATTAGACTGAAGATTTCTAGCTGCACAGTAGCTTTCAGCTCCTCCAGCTTGTAACTTATGCTACATGTATTGATATAGAGGCACTTCACGTGGGCTATTGATTGTATTATTAAACACATAAAAAAGAACACTTGGTCACGAAAAAGATGGTATAGTCAGGAGTGGAAGAAAGGTTTTAGAACAAAGAATTGGCCCTTTAAAGAACGGGAACTTACTAATGATTTGACAACACTGTTCTTGAACATCTTTACCAGAGGAATATTGCATTTTATTAACAAGCTGTGAGATCTTGGTAATTTCCTGAGCATTTTTACTGTTTATTTCACTCTTATGGAACGAAATAAAGAGAAAAAGGAAAGAAAAAAAAAAGGGGGGGGGGGGGAGAAAAAAGAGAAAGTAACCAACATGCTTCACAAATTTGGGCATGTTTGAGTACTCTTTAGCAGGCATTCCTGTAGTGCCCTCTTGTGATAACTGAGCTGTGGGCTCTTGAAAACATTGACAGTAATAAGGAGAAATTGTCAGACTTAAACAGAACTGCCAAAAATTTGTCAGGTGTTCAGACTCCAATAGTGAAAAGTGCCAACTGCTGCAGAAGACAACAAAAAGGACTCAGGTGGCTTCTATATCAGAAGTTTCCTTTTAAACTTTGACAAGGATTAATCCTCGTTATGAAATATATAAACATTTACTTCAAGCTAAGTCATTTACCTGTGAACCCAGTCACTGGCCACAAAGATTTTCAATAACTTTTCTGAAATCTGCTATTATTTAAATTCAGGAGTACATTCTGTCCCTGAATCTACCTGTTAATTTCTAAATTGTTAAGGATTGGGGTTTTTTTTATTGTTATTTTATTTCACTGATGTCTCTGTTGTTTTCTTTCTAATAGAAGAAAGAAGATCTGCGCAGTTCAATTTTTTAGGCCATTTATCATTTTAATAATTTGATTTCCAACCCTTTTTTGGATCTGTATTGGCTTCTATCCTCATGTGGTGTGTTGCATTTTTTGAAACAAGGTGAGAGGAGGATCTGACAGTATTCCATATGAAGGTACTAGTAGATTGTGTCTTTATTACTGGGTAGTGCAAAGTATCAAATGTAATTTTGTTTGTAATATATCAACTTTTCTAGTTGCTCTCTGATGACATATAACATGAATATTTCTATCAAAATAAGGAAGTAGTCTTGGTACCACTATGTGGAGTTTTAATTTGAAACTTGATAACTATAGTTCAAACTCATTTAAACACATTCACTGGAGCCAGTTGAAATCCTGAACAGAAGTGTATTATTTGTTCTAAGCATCTTGCTGGATCCCTGTAGAAAAGAGACTAGAACACTTTCACTACATGTATTTTTTTTTACTTATTTATTCATGTTCAGTAATTATCTGCATTTATCTTTTTGGTCAAAATGTTGTTTAACTACCTCAGCATTCAGACTCTGTAAACTGTAGTTGATTTGGCACTGCAACAGATACCATAGGTTCATTGTGTCTCTTGTATACTTTACCTTATCTTGTTTATTTAGACAAGGCATGAAATTATGGAGATTCTTGATAAGGTTTAAGCAAAATGTTCTTCTCAATGTCTATAGCCCTCCTCCACCTCACACCAATCCATTCCTCCATTCCTGTATTCAGCTCTCTACTAAGAAAGCACAATAGATTGGAAGAGGTTATAGTTCTGAGCTAGAAAACCAGAGATAATTAACATTCCACTGTATTTATCTTCTGAAGTACCTGGTGATGCAATTGCCATATAATCTCAGTTCATGTTTTTCTAGTCTTCTGTATTTCCAGAATATTTTTCTTAGTTTAACAGATCTGTGTATACATTCTTTTGTATCTGTTATATGTTTTTGCATTTAAGGAATCACAGAAGTCAGAAAATCCAGCCTAGTCTTATTCTGTATAATCTAGCCTACCCAGGCCAAAGCCAAAAATTTATCAAAGAGTAATGAAGTTTCAACTTTCAAGGCAAGACCACAAAAGCTGATTTGACAAAGTCTTAATCTGTCATGAGCTGACTAATATAGCTCTATTGCCAATATGTTTTCAAATTTCTAAAATTTCAAATTTGTAAAACTGTACATTAGACTTAATATCTTCCAAATAACTGCTCGATGTAATTACTTTTATAACATTATTTCACTTAGAATTATGCAACCAGGCAATTTTACTTCCTGATCTCCTACTTAGTTTCTGACCTTGATACCAAACAATACTGGTCCTGGTACAATATTTGAAAGAAAGAAAAAAATAGTATTTTAAGGTAATTGATCTGAAGTATTTTTCCAGCTATTAATATGTGTACCATATATGTCTTTCTTCTCAACTGCTGCATGTTATAATTGCTCCCTATGTGATATACGATATTTTATCCTGAATTAATGTAAAACAAAACAATACTCACCTATGCATTTGTTTCTGGACAACTGAAAAACTTACTTCATTCTTATTAAATCATGATATTGATGTGTATCCTGGGTCTCAACGTGACACAGGAATCTATCGAATACCTTTCAGCATTATTACAATGCATACTCAATTTATTTCAATAGATAATACAGTATAATAAAATAAAATTAAAAATAAAATAAAAAATAAAACTACATGGAACTGTTGGAACAAGTCTGGACAAGGGCCATGAGGATGATCAGGAGGCTGGAGTGCCTCCCATATAAAGACAGGCTGAGAAATTTGGGGCTGTTCAGCCTCCAGAAGAGAAGGCTGCATGGAGATGTTACAACAGCTTTCCAGTAACTGAAGAGGGCCTATAAAGATGCTGGGGAGGGACTATTCATTAGGGACTGTAGTAAGAGGAAAAGGGGTAACAGGGTAAAACTTAAACGGGAAGTTTAGACTGGATATAAGGAGAAAGTTCTTTGCTGTAAGGGTGGTGAGGCACAGGAATGGGTTGCCCAGGGAGGTAGTGAATGCTCCATCCCTGGCAGTGTTCAAGACCAGGTTGGATGAAGCCTTGGGTGACATGGTTTAGTGTGAGATGTCCCTGCCCATGGCAGGGTGGTTGGAACTAGATGATCTTGAGGTCCTTTCCAACCCTAACTATTCTATGATTCTATGATTCTATAATATTACAATGAAGTTCATTATATGCTTGTCAGGTCATGATATATCTGTCAATAGTGGATTAGTAAGCAGTTTGACTGTTAGGATCACTAGAGTAATTCTGGGATGCAAACCTTATCTTCTGTGTTTTGTCTAAATTGCCTTGAAAATATTATGAATATTATATTTATCATATTTATTATATTTATTTTAGTTTAGCTCTTATATCTGGTGCTTTTCTATGGTGGTTTGGTTTTGGTTTTGGTTGTTTGTTTCTTTTTCTTCATATTCAAAGTGGCTAATCAGATCTTTTTAGAAAACTAGGGAGCTGTTTTTTCCCTTCTACTCATACTTGTGAGACCCCCCTGGAGTACCGTATTCAACTCTCAGGCCCCAGGATAAGAAAGATGTGGACCTTCTGGAGGGAGTCCAAAGGAGGGCCACAGAGGTGATCATAGGGCTGGAGCACCTCTCCTATGAAGACAGGCTGAGAGAGTTGGGCTTGTTCAGCCTGGGGAAATGAAGGTTCTAGGGAGACCTGACAGGGACCTTCCAGTACCTAAAGGGGGTCTAGAAGAAATCTGGAGAGGGACTTTTTACAAGGGCATGTAGGGATAATGAAAAGGGGAATGAATTTTATCTGAAAGTGGGTAGATTTAGATTCGATATTAGGAAGAAATTCTTTACCGTGAGTGTGGTGAGGCACTGGTACAGGTTGCCCAGAGAAGTTGTGGCTGCTCTACTCCCCCAGGAAGTATTCAAGGTCAGGTTAGATGGCTTTGAGTAACCTGGTCTAGTGGAAGGTGATGCTTGTGGCATGGTGATTGGAATGAGATGATTTTTAAGGTCCTTACAACATAAACCATTCTATGAATCTAATGTGTAACAAAGACCACAGAAATGTTTCCAATATAGGTTACTCAGGCTCAACATATACTGATCAGATCTGATTCTAAGAAGGAAAAAAAAAATACAGCTACTGTACTATTAACTATGAAAAACAGGCGCAAATATGAAATCTGACAGATTTCTTCAAATTCACATCATGATTTTTACAACAGTCATACATAAAACAATCATTATTTTCTTCTTAAAAAAAGAAATTAGTAGCTATTTTGGGGATATTTTGCAAATAATAGATGTTTTAAATTTCAGCCAGTCATCCTGCTGGTACTAGAGTTAAAAAATGAGATTCCAGGATAAGTGCATTTTCTTATTGAAAGATAAATTTAAAGAAAATTCAGAAAAGCCTGAGAAACCTATCCAAATTAGTTTAATAAATGACCATCGAAATTACAATGAAAAAATTAAACACTCTGAGCTCCCCTACCACTAGGCCATAACCTATTTTTCTACAAGTAATAATAATAACTTCTTACTTATACGTATTCTTATTTGATTGTCATACAAAAGCTGCTTGTTTATTTTGCATAAATACACATATTAGTATATGTAATGAAGTACAATAATATGAGCTATTATTGAGCTAAATGTATTAATCTTTAATATATGAGCCTGCATAAAAAATATTAAATCCATTTTAAAAATATGCTTTTCATAACACTCATTTTATATCTTCGTTTTATCTATTTTGTAAATGAAACCATACTGAGGAAAATAGGTCTTAAGGTTTGAACATGCTACAGTATCTTTCCCTGCAGTGACCTTCATACACCAGGGATGAAATGCAATAGCATTTGTCATTTGCTGCCATCAGAAACCTTCCAATCAGGACACAGGGGATCATGTTGACAACCTGACATGTTCAAGATGAGGCAATTTGCACCAGGAACTAAGCATCGATGAGTTAATTTGCAGCTTATATGTCTACTTTAAATCACAAATGCAAGCATAATATTTTATGTACCGTGATCCCAGGTAGGAAACATAAATTTGTCACATAATGTGATTTCTCTGAAAAAAAAATGAAACTTATCTCTGTGGGTGTAACTACAGGTAGCACCAATGAACAGTGATGCTTTCGTATCAGTACTCTCATTGTGTCAAATTTTTCTATTTTATTTTCTCTGTGGCTGCATTTTATTACTGCTACTCATTATTTTTTGTGTTTGTTTATTCAGTTCTTTGTGTGACCAGCAGACTAGTTTTAAGATAATATATAAAAGGCCTCCAACATTCATCATAATAAAGTAATTTCTCCTTGCAGCAGTTACCAGTGTGTATTCAGAGGTGTATTTTTTAACATCCCAGATATATAAAAGAATGCCTTTACTTATTCTTCTGGCCAAGCATGCAATAAATGTCAAAACCTGCCTCTTATTGTGCCATATAATATGTCTGACAACAAAAGTGGTCTGCATATTGCATTAATGTTTATTGATAAAAAATATCTGATGCTTTGAAATTCCTTTCCTTTCCTTTCCTTTCCTTTCCTTTCCTTTCCTTTCCTTTCCTTTCCTTTCCTTTCCTTTCCTTTCCTTTCCTTTCCTTTCCTTTCCTTTCCTTTCCTTTCCTTTCCTTTCCTTTCCTTTCCTTTCCTTTCCTTTCCTTTCCTTTCCTTTCCTTTCCTTTCCCTTTCCTTTCCTTTCCTTTCCTTTCCTTTCCTTTCCTTTCCTTTCCTTTCCTTTCCTTTCCTTTCCTTTCCTTTCCTTTCCCTTTCCTTTCCTTTCCTTTCCTTTCCTTTCCTTTCCTTTCCTTTCCTTCCTTCCTTCCTTCCTTCCTTCCTTCCCTTCCCTTCCCTTCCCTTCCCTTCCCTTCCCTTCCCTTCCCTTCCCTTCCCCTTCTCCTTCCCCTTCTCCTTCCCCTTCTCCTTCCCCTTCTCCTTCCCCTTCTCCTTCCCCTTCTCCTTCCCCTTCTCCTTCCCCTTCTCCTTCCCCTTCTCCTTCCCCTTCTCCTTCCCCTTCTCCTTCCCCTTCTCCTTCCCCTTCTCCTTCCCCTTCTCCTTCCCCTTCTCCTTCCCCTTCTCCTTCCCCTTCTCCTTCCCCTTCTCCTTCCCCTTCTCCTTCCCCTTCTCCTTCCCCTTCTCCTTCCCCTTCTCCTTCCCCTTCTCTTTTCTCTTCCAACATTCTGCCATATGATCTCTTCCCAAAAAGGAAATCACAAAGAATTTTCCATTAAACTTTTCTCCTTTAGTTTTCACACTGAAACCATTCCATTGTTATTTAGCTACAGTAAGGAAGCTGAGGCCAAATGCCTTGCAGTCTTTTCTTTTCAAGGAAAGCCTTTTGAGAGGTAAAGCACATTAACATTGAAGTGATAAGTGGAAATTGCTATAAGCAAAAATACAGCTTGTATTGCTTCAATAAGATCTTAATAGGCAGGACATCTTTGCAACATGCCTTTGTAAAATGGTTTTAATAGGGAAAATAAGCTCAGGAGTGTTGCATCCCATCTAGAAGGAAGTGCAGCAGGAGGGCCAGGAGACCTGTTGCACGGATAAGGAGCTGCTGAGGAAACTGAAGGAAAAAAGAGGTTTATAAAAAGTGGAAGCAAGGACAGGAGGCCTGGGAAGAATACACGGATGTTGCCTGGGAAGCTAGGGACCAGGTGAGGAAAGCTAAGGCCCAGTTAGACTTAAACATGGCTAGGGATGTTAAAGATAACAGGAAGGGATCCCATAGATACTGGAAATAAAAGACAGACTAGGGCAACATGGCCCCTCTCCAGAAGCTATCAGGAGAACTGGCTACACTGGATTTGGAGAAGGCTGAGGTTCTGAACGACTTCTTTGCCTCGGTCTTCACTAGTAAATGCTCTGACCACAGTGCCCAAGTCTTGGAAGGCAGACACAGGGACTGTGTGAATGAAGACCCTACGTCCACTGTAGGAGACAATTTGGTTCAAGACCATCTTAAGAAACTGAACATGCACAAGTCCATGGGACCCGAAGAATCCATCCATGGGTCCTGAAGGAGCTGGCAAATGAAATTGCTAAGCTGCTGTCCATCATATTTGAAAAATCATGGCAGTCAGGTGAAATTCCTGACAACTGGAAAAAGGGAAATATAACCCCCATTTTCAAGAAATGGATGACCCAGGGAATTACAGACCAGTCAGTCTCACCTTTGTGCCTGGCAAAATCTTGGAGCAGATTCTCCTGGAAGGCATGTTAAGGCACTTGAAAAACAACAAGGTGCTTGTTGACAGACAGCATGGCTTCACTAAGGGGAAATCCTGCCTGATCAATTTGGTGGCCTTCTATGATGTGGCTGCGGAATTGATTGACAGGGGTAGAGCAGTTGATGTCATCTACCTGGACTTGTACAAAGTGTTTGACACTGTCCCTCATGACATCCTTGTCTCTAAATTGAAGAAACACCAGTTTGATAGGTGGACCACTCTGTGGATAAAAAGTTGTCTTTATGACAACCCACAAAGAGCTATGGTCAACGGCTCAATGCCTAAGTGGAGACACATAACAAGTGGTATCACTCAGGGGTTGGTGTTGGGACCAGTCTTGTTCAACATCTTTGTAGATGACATGGACATTGGGATTGAGTGTGCCCTCAGCAAGTTTGCCGATGACACCAAGCTGTGTGGTTCAGTTGATACTCTGGAGGGAAGGAATGCCATTCAGAGGGACCTTGACACCCTTGAGAGGTGCGCCAATGCCAATCTGATAAAGTTTCATCAAGGCAAGTTCTCCAACCTGGGTCAGAACAATCCCAGGCACAGCTTCAGGTTGGGAGGTGAAGAAATTCAGAGCAGCCCTGCGGAGAAGGACTTGGGGGTGTTGGTCAGTGAGAAAATGAACATGAGCTAGCTTCAGTGTGTGCTTGCAGCCCAGAAAGCCAACTGTATCCTGGGCTGCATCAAAATCAATGTGACCAGCAGGTCAAAGGAGGTGATCCTGCCCCTCTACTCTGCCTTCTTGAGACTTCACTTGGAGTATTGTTTGCAGTTTTGGTGTCCTCAACATAAGAAAGACATGGAAATGTTGGAACAAGTCCAGAGGAGGGCCACGAGGATGATCTGGAGCACCTCTCATATGAAGACAGGCTGAGAAAGTTGGGGCTGTTCAGCCTGGAGAAGACTGTGTGGAGACCTCTTAGCAGCCTTCCAGTATCTGAAGGCGGGCTGTAGGGAAGCTGGGGAGGCACTCTTCACTAGAAACTGTAGTGATAGGACAAGGGGTAATGGGTTATAACTTAAACAGGGGAAGTTTAGATTTGATAGAAAGAAGAAATTCTTTACTGTTAGGGTGGTGAGGCACTGGAATGGGTTACCCAGGGAGGTTGTGAATGCTCCATCCCTGGCAGTGTTCAAGACCAGGTTGGATGAAGCCTTGGGTGACATGGTTTAGTGTGAGATGTCACTGCCTATGGCAGGGAGGTTGTAACTAGATGATCTTAAGGTCCTTTCCAACCCTAACTATTCTATGATTCTATGATTTATAAAAAGGTTTACTGCTTGACTAGATGCAGATATACAATGAAGGTGAAGGAACAGAACCGAAATCAGGCATATTACAACTTTCTGTACTATGACCCATGTACAGTAAAATATCTTTGCATGTAAATGTTCAGGAATTACTTAAGTTATTTAATAATCCAGCTAGCTATACTGTAATGGACCTGTTACAGAGAAATCAAAATAACTGCTTAAAGTAGGAATTGGATTCATTTATCATGGTTTTAATTTCAAAGTAACCATTGTAGCTTAGATAAAGAAAGCCAAGATTGAATCACTGACAAAGTGCTATAGGAAATTTAGTTTACTAATTCCAGTAATTAGCACATTTTAGTTTGACACATGGAATTATTGAATGGTTTGGGTTGGAAGAGACTTTAGACATCATCTCATTCCAAGCCCATTGCCATGGCCAGGGACACCTTCCACTCGATGAGGTTGCTCAAAGCCTCATCCAACCTGGCCTTTAACACTTCCAGGGATGAGGCATCCTAACTTTGTCGAGCAACCCATTCCAGTGCCTCACCACCCTCACAGCTAAGAACTTCTTCCTTATATCTAATCCAAATCTATCCACTTTCAGTTTAAAACTATTCCCCTTTGTCCTGTCCCTACACAGCCTTGTAAAAGGTCCCTCTCCAGGTTTCTTCTAGGCCCCCTTTAGGTACTTGAATGATGCTGTCAGGTCTCCATGGAGCCTTCACTTCTCCAAGCTGAAGAAGCCCAATTCACAATCAAAACATTTCAGACAACTTTCTGAAATAACAAGCATATATGAGTTCAATATATATTCAGAAAAAGAAACACAGAGTAAATGCAACAACCCAGAGAGTTCTTAATCTAATTGCTGTAAGAAGTCCAAAGAATAATGTCTATTTTCTTAGTTTTTACTATGCTTTTCTCAATCTCCAAGCCACTCTGCAATGTTAAAAATAGCACCTGAGGGTTTGTACGTCAGTAAGGTCTAATTTGCTGGCGGGAAAAATCATCAGTTGCCACAGGACAAGCTGCCCTATTTTCATCCACACTTCTGTCCAGACTAATCTACCTTGACTGCATCAATTCAGAATAGGGTAATGAGTGAAAGAAAATTTCTTCACTTTTTACCCAAAGCACATCCCAGTCTGTTAGAGGCTTTCTATTGACTACAACGAATCGCAACATTTTGAACACAGTGAAAAGAAATATACTAGAAAAAATACTTTGTGTCAAAGTAATTTCAACACTCCTAGTCCTTTTTTTAGCACACCAACATTTTAGGAAATCCTTGGCAAAAGAGTTCAGAAATTACTTAATATTTTAAGACATATATTCATAAACATGACTGAAAATAAAAACCATGCAGAGAATATAGATTTTGCCCTGTTTGCATTGCATTCTTTTATCATTGTAAAATACTTGATCTCTTCAGTGTGAAAAATGTTCTCAGCAGTATCATCATATTTGATGGAGTAACTTCCACAACTTATCGAGGCAAAGATCATTAGAAGGACACAGAAGTATGAAGGGCAGCCACGTCATCATTTTCCCATTCATTCTCACCCTAATCTCCCTAATTAGCAAGTAGAATAGCATCCCTGTCCTCTATTTATTTAGCTTTTAAATTCTCTGATCTCTAGTTCTATAACCTGGTCATAAATGCCATTGAATACAAAGCTGCATCCTCTCTTCCCAGATCCTCACTAAAATAATTTTTGATGCAAGTCTCCAGGAGGAAAAACTTCAGTTCTTCATTTGTCATAGCTTTCTTATAAAAATAATGACTTTGAATTCCTGTATCTCATAATCCCATCAGAAATAGAACACCAGTAACTTGTAGAAACTTCTGGTAAAGCAATTGACTAATATAAACTAATATAATATAAACTAATAATTAGTTTATATTATTGCCATAGACTCACTTTGTGTGCACTATCTTCTATTCCTACCACATTCTTTGGTCATGATGGACAAAATATTCCCCTTGAGATCACAGAGCATGGGGAAAGGTCATTAAACCCTTCACTTGGCTGTCTTTAACAAAACATGTTCTTGTCACAATGACTGCTTACAGGAAAAGAAAGCCATGCAGTCAGCCTGACATCTAAGCAGCAAGTAAGAATTACTAAAATTAAGGTATTAATAGGCCTAAATCACTAAATTGAAGACCATAATCAACAGTTTTCTTCTCAGCACAATAGACATCTCTTACAGGACATAATGACAGGTTCTGAAGCAGATACTCTAGCAAAAGACTACTTCAGGTACTAAATAGCATCTTTACTAATCCTTTATCAATTCTTTATCAACTGTAACACTAAAACTTGGGAAGAGTGGGATGGGATTGATGATTCATGTATATCTAGAACAGGATAAAAGAACCTAAAAGAACAGCATACTTGAAATTTACCACTGAAATAAATACAAGAGAGTATTTCTGATGTTGTGACTAACTCATGTAACTGACCTAAAGGGTGAGGATGTACATTAGCGAGAGAATTAAAAAACCCAAAAAAAGACAGAGAGTGGCATTTCAAATGCACATTTCTCTTCAACATTTCCTGACAGTTAGCTCAAATATCACCCCAGTCAATGTGCCTAGCAGATGTGAATCATGTTCTCCAGTACAAAACTTCTATTACTTGCTGTGAGGGGGATGTTAAAGTGAATTGTGTTTTGAATTCCACTTCCCCAGATGAGGTACTAGTTCTAAATGATTGACTTTTAGTTTGTTTTTTTTTCAACACTATAATTAATTTTATTATCTTTATGTGAGCTAAAATATATTTTCCAATAACAAGACAAATAGTACTTTATTGCAAGGAAATTCCACATGGACTAAACTGTTTTCAAGTTTTGTGAATCAGCCTTCAAGACTAGGAAGGGCTGGTGAAATAGTGAACCAGTCTAAGAATAACAGGTGGGAATGGCAGAATACTCTAATGGGCTGAACCTTGGCCAGCAGGTCCATGTTGGAGCCAGCTGGCATTTGCTCTATTGGACAAGGGGAAAGCTTCTAGAAGCTTTTCACAGAAACCACCAGTGTAGCTCCCCACTACCAAAACCTTCTTATTCAAATCAAATACATAAATTCTTAGAAATACTAAATATATCAAAAAATAGGAACAATTTCTATGATTGTAGTGAATAGACTCTATTCATAGCAATTTAACTTCTGTAGTATGTGAAAACTTCAGTTTAGTAATATCTATAAATGTGTGTCTGCATACCTGGCATGAGCAATTTCAAGAAGAAAAATATAATTTATTAGTAATCTAAAGGGATTCTGTTTAAACATAATAGCTTCATGCTGAAATTAGTGTCACAGATTACTTCATAATCTTTTTAACTTGCTTTGTCTTGAGATTTTTATATAAAATATTGTGGATCCAAAGGTGCATTTATAGACACATTTACAGGCTAACATGATTATCTCCTCTTAGCCTCAGGTTTGCAATTTTGCACAATCAATTTACTTGCACAGTTTTCTAATAGATATTTTTGGGTTTCATTTTCATTCACATCAACATAGGCTTCCTACAGAAATTAAAAAATATTTTTAAGATTTGTTATGTGTCTTCATAAACTTTGCACTTTTGGAGTCATTCATCACAAACTGCTTAATATAAAAATGGGTATTTCTATGACTAATTATGTGCTTTCCACAGTTCTGTTCCTTACATAAATTTTCTTTCCAGACACTGTAGAGCTAGAATAAAAATTAATTTTTAAGGAAAAGCCTAAATATAAATGTCATTTTATTAATTCTTACAATGTAATAATGATTAAATTCTGTATCTGCCTAACATCCTACTTGAAGTATTTCTAATGAGATTAGATATTTGATGTAGTTATTGTCAAGATTTTTGCTGTATTTATTCATTGTCAAGATTTAACAATTAATATATAAACCAAAATCTTTAAAAAGAACAAAATCTACCAGATACTATGTAAAGTTTGATTCTGCAAAGTATTAAGATTTTGAAATATCTCCATAGTGAAACAAAATTAACATACACTTCATTGAAAGAGCTGGCAATCAGCAACTGTAAATTAGGAAAATAACCTAATTATTGAGGAAGTAGGGGCCAAAAAAAATCTCCAACCAAATAAAATTAACTTTTAATTTGTAATAGTTTTAAAATTTTAGGAAATTAGAAACAAACAAACAAGAAAAGAAATTGATTTTGACGTAGCTTTCAGTTTCAGTCACAGCAACTGTCCAAA
The DNA here is from genome assembly GCF_012275295.1 of Melopsittacus undulatus. Classification (NCBI taxonomy): domain Eukaryota; kingdom Metazoa; phylum Chordata; class Aves; order Psittaciformes; family Psittaculidae; genus Melopsittacus; species Melopsittacus undulatus. The sequence goes on from NC_047528.1 coordinate 98,732,464, forward strand.
ACTAGATACAGCAATTATTTCCTACTTTTAGTTCTTCGCAGAGCCTTTGGGGTTTTGTTTTTGGTTAGGTTTTTTTTGTTGTTTTTTTTCTTGTCGCTCTTGGTTGTGGGGTTTTTGAGGTTTTTTTGTTTTGTTTTTTGTCTATCACTTAAAATTTTCCATTAAAAATTATGTAACTTAATTTTAAAATAAACCTTTCTAACTAAAAGACATTAAAACTTAACGCAGACAACACCAAAACAAAAATAATCATGTGAACAGCCAAACAATTTCTGAGATTTCATCTGGTAGACAGTTTAAAACCCAAACAACTGGAAGGGTCCATGACATAAATCAAGCTGCAGGAAAATATTAATATATTAATAGATAGTAATTCTTTATAATTGTTTATAATAAAAAATACTGAAGATAATATATATAATTAAGTGGCAGTGAAGGGGAGTTTGGTTTTTTGCCACATAATGTGTAATAAGTTTGAACTTCTTATAACAGGATATTTGGATAGGAAACCTACAAATTGATAAAACAGTAATGAAAATTTACAGAAGGCACATGTGAATAGAACTTCCATCTCAAGTAATGATATGCTGAAATTTATCAGTACCAGAAGACTGCCAGGGAAGGGATCATGCTGTAATTATTTCATTCTTTTATTTATTTCCTAAGCATCTATTATAGGCCACCATCAGAAACAAAAGATACAGAACTAGATGTCTGAGCTTTTCTTAATTTTGTAATGGTGAGAACAAATGTGTTGATCTATGTATTACATCCCTGTTTTGAGTATTTTCCTTATTCCAAGCATAGCTGAATATATTCCTGACTTAATTTTGTAGGTTTTTTGACACAGAGACAGAAATCAACCCTGCTTCAATATTTGCATTATTTGAAAAGCATTATTACTTTTCTGATTTTTGACAAAATTTAACTTGACCTGTTTAGAGCTGTATGCAAGGCAGGACAGCCTAGAAGACCAACTAGCTACCTTTTATATTTTACAGTATTAACTATTCATGACAGAGGTAGAAGTCTGACCCCACATGGACGTAAGTAACAGCTGCAATATATCCATTTTCTTAGGAGAAATGGTCAGTAACTGATTAACCAAATAGTGGAAAAAAAAAAAAGAGCAGAAAAGTATGCCTTTACACTGGTATCTGCCTTGACACAATTATCATTCCTATTGTTGTCTAAAATATAGATACTTTGTTGAAAATCGAATAGAGGCAGCCTATTTTAACCTATTTTAGCACAATAAATTGGAAATGGTAAAAATCAGAAAAACAGGCAACACCTGAGCCTTGCTTCATGCTCATTTGCCTTCTATGAGAAATGGTCCCTTTGCATATTTTTAGGGGCTTGAGGAGAAGTAACATGGAATAATCCTAATCAGTAGTGATAGGAAGCTCACTTGCTAGATAACATGTGGTGCTGTTCCTTGGCAGTACTTCTAAAATGGATCTGATTTTAAGACAGTTGTGAAAAGATCCAAGGCACCTTTAATTTAGTTCATGAAATTTATGCATCCCTCTTGTCTTTTACAACTGGCAAATGCATTTTTGTGTGTCATACAAAAATTCACTTAGAGAATAATGTTTTTTTTTTCTAAAAGTCTGTTTTTAAAGCTTTTAGTGAAAAAAAATTAAAATAATGTTCTAAAAATTAAGGCTTTTGTAGTTCTTTCCATCCTATACTATTTTAAGAAGAGGTGAGTTGCTCACTACCCTGAAAGCGCTGAGGGGTGGGGTGGAGAATTTCGCATGCCCTATCTGAGACAGGAATTCTGACTGTTTCAAGATGTTCTTATCAGATATTTAGATGGCTGTTTACCTCACAGTATTCCTTACTTGAAAATAATATTTTGTGGTAATTAAACTATCTTTATGTGAGAAAGAAAATACAGTTCGTATTTTGTGTTAGTATACACTCATGATCAAATATGAGAGCAACGCTATTTAACCTGTTCTAAATGCTCATCCTACTATCATGTCTTCATTCAAGGCAATAATTTAACAAAATCCGCTATTGTACAATGAAGATGTGTGATTATGGGCTATGTGTCATACATGTATAACACACTGTATAGAGTTTGTATATCTACTGCAGTTTATATACCATTTGCTTAAATGTGACACCTATATGGTGGCCTGATATCAGCAGAAAATTGTATTGGTGTAAACTGACAGGTTACAATAAAAATGAAAATGCAACAAGAAAGTTAACAAACATTTTCTTCTCCTTTCCCTTGCCTTTCTTTGTTTTTGTGCTGTATCTGATTGTGTGGTTTGGCTGAGTTTTACCTGGGTTTTTGTTTGGTTGTTTTTTTGTGGTATTTCTTATATTATACAATGGCAACACTAATGCCAATATACCAGTTTTGATGGTAACTTCAGCAAGTAATTTTTGTACCCTGCCTGAGAACCTAATGACTTACATTACCTCTTCGTTTTGGGCTCAAGACTTTGACATCAACTGACATTAGAATGAAAAGAATATTCTCCATCTTTCTTTCCTCCCATTCTTTTATAAAACTAACAGAAGGGAGAAAATTAGCCAAGAAGTTCACAACCTTCCACCTGACACTCAAACCAGAGGTTTTTCCTGCCAGCTGCAGCAGCAGCAATTATTACAGGCATAATCCCCTTCTGGTGCCAATTTAGTGAAAAATATAATTTTGAATAATGTTGAAATAAAAAGTTAATCAATTTACTCTCTATCAGAACTTCAGTAATTAGAACAATGTGCACAATATAATTGTTCATGTTGTTTCTAATTTAATTTTAAATAATTTCAAATAGATAATGAAATTTTAATGGTCCTGGAATGCAGGCTATAAAAGCAGGCAGGGAAACAAAGATGGTTATCCAACTCTTTTAAACCATATTACATCTTTTAGGAAAAAAAAAACATTTCACGTGATAGTTAAATGATGATTTTCTGCATCTCAAAATGTTGAAGTTTTTATCTCTGCAGAATAATGACAACTGAGAAAATATCCTATTCAAAGAACACTTTTCTTTGTTATTTCTGAAGGACAAAGGGAAGATGAACTGAAATAGCAGAAGGTGTGAAATAAGTCATGAGTGTACATCTCAGTCTCACCACCTAACTGTACGTATTGAAGAAATGTAGCATTTATTTTAATTTAGTGGTGCAGTTTATTGAATGTGTTATCACTGTTAGCAGTGGCAGCAGCATTTGTCAACTTAACCTACAGAAGATATTGTGCAGAGAATAACCATTGTATTACTTCATGCTCATCTCCTGTTGTTCCTGCTCCCACACAGCAGGACTGGTAATGTAACACCTTCTACTTTATCAAAAAATTAAATAACCTATTTATGTATGGCAGGCTTTTCTTTTATGAAACAGTCATTTATCTATGTATTTAAAATGTGTCAATACAGAAAATATCTGTACAATGCACTACTAAACAGCAGGGGGAAAAATATCATTCCTCTTTCTTTTACCTGAGAAATGGACTTCTCAGTTAGATTTCCCCTCCCCACCTTGTCAGAATGTGGCTGCCATGGTTGAGAAAATATTGGGAATACCTTTTGTATGTTGCTTCACAGTTGTCAAGATGCTGAATCATCCCAGTATTAAGATACCTATCAGTCACCACAAAAGTTTTCACTGACAAAAATACTCCCCAAGTATCTTATCCTGATGAGATGTGAAAAAAGAGCATTTGCCAAGATATTTCTATAAACATGGAAACCTGCAATAAAAAACTTGAATCAGAGTGCTCCACCGATGTTGACTAAAATTCCTTGTGATACTTGCAATGAGAGGTATGTGTTTTGCTGAAGAATATGCACTATCCTTTATTATACATAGCATTCTAAGTGAGAATAAAATTAATCTTCTAACCAAGAAAAAATCGTCGGAGGTAATCCTCACTGAACTTCATTGCAATCATTCAAAAATGTGGTACATTGGGTTAAGTCAGAAAAAAAGGCATCTAGATATCAAGATAGAAACAGATCAATAGTGATGTAGTTTGCATCATTTCTTCAAAGCCCCTGATCTTTTTCCCCACAGCTCTTTTTAGCATGGGTTTTTATGTTTGTCTTGGGGGGAGGTGTTGCATTTGGTTTTCTTTTTGTTTAGTTTTTGTTTTGTTTTTTTTTTTTTTTTTGAGAAGGCTGCTTCACTAATCTTCATGACAAAATGAAGACAGAATTGTTGTTCTGCTTCCTTCTGGTTGTGAGAACAAACACATCCATTTCAGTAAGATTATGATCAGCACAGGTTTCAGATAAAAGCTATGCTCAAGATCAGGTCTAGCTGTGAAAGTCTGCTCAAGGCTCTAACTACAGACATTTTGAATCACAAGGGAACTTGTAGCACATTAAAATTCTATTAGATCTATAATACTTATTACTCTTAGCCAATGAACTAAACATGAAAAGTATTTGTCTACTTTTTAATTAGTGCTTTACACTTGACTTGTTTCAACTAATTTAGCCCTAAACATATAGCTATTACTTCAACTTGTTTGAATACATTTGTAAAACTATGAAACTTTCTGAATATTCATTTTAGAAGCATTATAAAACATGGAAGTGAGCTTAACAGAGAGCAATGGCAATATCAAAGATATACATTTTAAAAAATAATCCACAAACCGACTCTTCAAAAGTAACTTATATTTTAGGATTGACATATCTACTACTATTATTAGTGTTAGATGGTCATACTGACATAGACATTCATAGAGAAATTTTATTAACTAAAACATTTATTTCATAAAAGTATTACCTATAACATAAATTCACAGGATATAAAAATTAATATTTGAGCATTAACTCAGAAGCAAGTATTTTCAAAAATAGGTCAGGAAACATAAAAATCCACACTTAAATTAGTAATCACTTTGAAAAGAAAACCTGGACTAGCATGCTTGTCTTGTGTGTCCCCAGCTGACAGATAAAGCCTACAATCACTTTAGTTATTGATAATGATGACAGATAACCTGAATCTGCGTTGAGAGAGAGGCAGTTACCAACTACTGAAGGGAAAGGAGCAAGAAGGCTGCTGTTCTCTGGTGTTTTCAAAAGAGGCTGAAAACAGCAGCTTTCAAAACTGTTCATAGGCTTTAAAAACAGCTGTCTCACAATCCAAGAAAATACAAGTTTGCATGCTTATATAAAGCCCTATGAAATAATTGGATTTCAATTTTTGTTTTGTAAAAAAAATTTACTGTCGTTTACTCTGAGTTAATTTTAACCAGCAAAGTATTTCCTTTCAAAGACATCATTGGCAAAATTAAATAAATACAAATAAAAATAAAATAATAATATGAAATAAAATATAAAATAAGTAAAATGTCAAAAAATAGTATAAAATAGTAATTTGTGTGACTACTTATAATATATGCTCAACTGGCACTACCAATAACTGTAACAATGTTCAGGTTTTTAAACAGAAGATACACTTGGCCAGGAATAAGAGGTTTTTCACTCCTCTTAGAAAAGTTGGATTTTCATTAAAAACATAACTGAAACCCACAAAATTTAAATACTAGAGTTCATCCTCCAGCAAAATATTTTTGTTCAGATTTTTTGCAGAATCAAGCATTTAAACATTATTAAAAACAACTTCTAAAATTGTACTTTCATTTTATTTCAACTACTTTCATATATATGTTTCTTAGTCTCAGGTGGATTAAATACATTATATACTGTCTTTTCTTCTTTTACTCTTTTTTCAGCATCAGTGTTTTGAAATATATTTAAGGATTCCAAATCTTAAAAGTAATTTTCACAATAAACTTGTTACATTTGTACATAATTACTTTGACACTTTAAAATCCTGCAGGTTGCCAGCTGTGAGCACAAGCAGAAAAGACAGAATAATACACTGTACTGAAAACACATGGATAATTTTTCTCCCATTTCCTTGCACAAAATCTACATGTTTTCCCAAGTGTGTATACATTCAAATAGCTTGGTTGTTAAAAAAGTAAACCACCTATTTATCAAGGACATGAGGCATACTTTACAAAAAAACGGAGATATCAACAGCTTGTATTTTTGTACGTTTGTATTTAGAGAGATTCGTCATGCTATCTTCCTTTTCAGGGTCTTCCCACTATTCTAGTGCATTTATAAAAATATTAACTGTTTTTTAAGAAAATATTGTTTTCTAAGTGCCTAATATTCAAACAAAATGGTAAGCATCCCTAAACCATTCTGAGTAAGCCTAGCCTTCAGTGCTGATGTATTATAAATATAAGCAGAAAGATAATAAACATACTGTTGATGCTATGTTTATTACATTAAAACTATTGATACAATTTGTTGTGGTATTTATTTTAGTACATTTCCTATTATTTCAGCAGCACCAAGAAAACTGCAAGAGCATGTTGTTTAATAGGAACATCACCAAATAGAAAGTGGCAAACATTAATGAAAAAAAAAAATCAGAGGCTTATTCTATTTTTTTATGCAAGCACATTATTTAATAACATTTAAAGAACAGATTAAACATACACTAATCATTAACTTTTCATGACACATACCACTGTGAATTATGGATAATTCTATCAGGCAAAGAGAACAACAAAGATCTGTGTCAAGTTTTCCTGAGTGTTTTCATCAATGCATACTTGCAGTCTGATAAAAAGTCTCATAAAAACACTGATCTTGATCTGATTAAACCATTTATAAACAGAAAACCATTTCATAATCTTACATAAAGGAGAAAAATTTATCCATATAGTTAACTTGCTGTTTGTAGGATCATATGAAACAATGTTTGATTATCATAGGGGAAGCAAAAGAAAATTAATTACATGAAAAAAAAAAAAAAAAGCCAGGAGCTACAAGTAAGAAATTTGGAAACAAGAAATACTGTATTACTTTTCCAAAGAAAAGACAAAAGCTATCAATAGATCATGTAGTACATACATTAAAATGCCTGCATGGCAGTGCATTTACAGCCTTTGCTGCTTCTCGCTAAATATGTGTACACATCTATCCAAAGAAAGATAGAGTCTAGTAAATGAAAACATTTACCAAGAATAAAAATATACGTACAGTAATCAGGTAACATTTTAAAAATTAAATGCAAACATGAGTGATAGCTCACTAGAATTGTTTATTATCACCAAAACTGTTTGGCCTGTCTCAAGGTGAAAGATCTTTAAAAGCTAATAATGATTAACAATTTAAAATTTGATTAATAGCAAACACAAGCACACCACTTAAGTACTAGAAGTTACTAATAATTCTAAGGTGGAGAAGCTGCCATTGATTTACCTCAAAAGCAGCCTTTAAAATCTTCTTAGTGCAACATCACCACTTAAGATTTTTTTTTTACGTTTTTGATGCATTCTTTCACACATTTAGCAACAATGCCAAGTTGCACAGGCAGAATATAAGCTTACACTCAGTGTCTGCCTCCCATATTACTAAAATGAACAATTTATTAAAGTAAAAATTTACTGCAGCTCCACAGTTAAAGAAATATTCTAGGTCCTTTCCAATCCTAACTATTCTATGATTCTAAGGAGTTAAGTAAGGTGGCATAGAACACCTTACATGCTCCTGGATAAGTAAGGTAATTTAGAACGAAAGGGAAATGGTTTAAAGTATACCTATCTAATCAGATTTGATGCTGGATAAAGAGATGAGATTAAAATATCTAGCACAGTATCTGGTGCTCATCTGCAAGATACTACACAGAGGGAAGTAGGATGCATTTTGTTTTGCAGGAAAGTGAAGACTTATCTATATTCCACCTCAAAGTCCCACATATTGTCTAGAAACAAAATAAAACTATGCAATATGTGGATCATTCTAAAGAGAAGTAAAAACATTCTTTGAAGTATAATGTATCAACTGACTCCAAGCTTACATGAAAGCCACCTTCAGATCACCCTCTACCCATTGGTTCTGCTCACTGTAGGAGAGCTATTTTACCTCCCTGGAGTACAGCATATTTATTTTTTTCCTGTTTAATACAATAAGTATTTATGTAATTGTCAAGGCTAGATTTGTAGAAGAAAAATATTCTTTAACGTGTTCTAATATGCCATCAGGTTATGATTGTATTTTTCTTTGATAGATGAGGAAATTATTCTTTCACTAGCTATAATAATTGAAGGAAAAAATCTAAAGATGAAAAGGCATAGAATGGTAATGGAAAAGTAATTGATTTAAGCCTATCTATGCATTCTCAGTGGTCTTGTTATACTGGGCTTTTCTGACCAATTGCTAACATCAACTCTCCAGCTGCTATGGAAGTCAATTTTTGTAAACCCATCATTGGTTCCAGCATGATGAAATCTTAATATGGAATTTGAAGATGCTAAAAAACAAATGTATTTTAATTCCAGGTCCTGCAGAACTCAGAATTGAAAATACAGGGTTTTCTGTGAACTTTTGAACTTGGAAATAGAGTAAAATTTTATGTTAAATGAAATATGAATGTCTCATTTATAATCAATATGCTATCTTGATATTAGGAAAATCAGAACAACTTATGGGCCATAACCAGCTTTTATTGCACTGGTATCTGAATACACTGCTTGAAGGATGTGCAGGGCAGAATGTTTTAACATGCAATGTGAATCTACCTTATTTTAATTTGCGTTGCAAATTGAGCATCAACAAAAGAAAAGCCAGTTATTTCATGCATAGTTTTTAGACCTATATCTTGAATTTGTGACACTGGGATGCTGCTTGATTTGATTTTACTACAAAAAGATGCATTTCCTGCCAAGAGTAAAGTGCTAAATAAGAGCAAAAAAAAGGTTATAACATCAACTATTTTTGTGAAACCAATGTTGCACTGTACAGCAAAAATTCTTGCTTTCAAACTCGCATTTAAATGTTATTTTACTAAAGCTCTTGTTATGGAAAAATTAGAATATGCCACAGACCCAAAAATTTAGTGGGTAGAATTACTGTTTTGATACTTATAGTTAAAATCACATAATTAAATCAGAAAAAAAAAAAAACCCAACTGATTGATAGTAGAGTTATAGATTGTTATCAGATTTTTACAGAAAAATCTCTCCTATTATCTACCTATTTTCTCTAGTTTTACACTCAACCTTCCACCACACCTCTTGGACATTTCCTATTGCAATTTCCTATTGTCATGGACATTTCCTATTGTCTTCCTGAAGAATAACAAGACACTGGTGTTTGGCATGCTTCTGTCTTTGCCAGAAGGAGTGTGACATTCCTGGCGGAAGGGAGAGTGTTCCTCCTACATCATGGGGATCCTTAGGGGTGGATTTTATTTCCATTTCCCCAGCCTGTTCCCTTACATCTGCTCCCCCAGGCTGCTTACCTTCATCGGCCAGCATTCACAGAGCTGGGCCTCTGACAGACTGGGCAATGGGCACTTACCCACAGGGCACTTGGTTAACCCAGCTCTTGCAGAATACAAGAGAAAAATGCAATGTCAATATAGAAGTATGATTTGCAGATAAATAAAGAAATAACACTAACTTGAAATATGTTAATAAATAAATTTTACTGAGTATAAAATGCAAAATACAATTTAATGTCTGAGAAAAGAGATCCATTTCTAATATTAAGTGGTATCTATATTGCATTTTTAATTGTCCTTTTTATTTTCTAATGGGCACTCTGGAAAATCTTGTGATCATATTCTTTCAGGTTTTTTTTTCATAATTAAGTACTCAACATATAATTTTTCAAGTGCCACATCATATTATATAAGGCCACAAAAGCCCCATTCTTCCTCTTACCCTGACTTAGTTATTTGTTCCACTGTGCTTATGTTGAATACCTGAAACATTTGCATTAAAGCACATATACACTCAACATCCAGAGTCTCTTGCCACACCCTTCTGGAAAAACATCCTGTGATGTCTTTCTTTTGCATTGGCAAAGATGAAGGCAAATGCAGTGGTCTAGAGGAAAATCAAAGCATATGTATAAGTCATATCAGTTTGCATTCTTGTGTATATGTGGACTCATATATTTCCATACATATTAAATGCATAACACCTGTCTTCAAAGGAGACTTTGTGCATTTTCAGTGACTGGTTACTTACCCAGATTCATAATCCTGTCTCACTTGAATGTTAAGACTGCAGTTTTCTTTTAGGGCAAACATGTCATTTGTTACCAATCTGTTGGCTCATCTCTCATAATACAGTTATCCTCAAGTTACCACTGGCATAAGAAAAGTACTACTCACTAGAGAACTTAGTCACAGAAATCATCAGTTCATTTTGGATAAAGTTATAACAGCAAAGCATTTAGTTCAAGCTAATTAAATGGGTTCTCTCTAAGGCAGAAAAAGATAAGTGGGATGACATTTGCTCTAGAGGGACATATCTTTATATTTCATTGACTATAAAGAGATCTGATACAACTACTTAGGTTAAATGTTTTCATTTTTGACAGTGAAATTTAAGTGAGATGAATTCCACACTGGCTACCAAACACTGCTGAAAATTTAACCTAAGAAATTTATCTAAGGTCATATATAAATGGTATCATATCTAATTGAATCCTATTTTTTAAATTCATGAATAGGGCTCTAATTATTGGTCCATTCTTCCTCTCTATAAAAAATGGCTAAGTAAAAGTTTTTTATGGTATTAATCTGGAAGGTTTTTAATAAAGTCAGAAAATAGGTCAGCTCACAAGGTCAGGTAACAATCGTCTACCAGCAATACCATATTTTTATCACCTCTTTATTTGTCTGCTATTACAGTGAATGAAGCCAGCAAGAGAGAGGCCTAGACTACTGAAATGATTTGAAAAATCTTGGTCTCAACAAACATTTGTCTGTCCTGCAGGAGCAACATAGCTTAGCAAATATTCCTTTATTTATTATGGGATTCTTATTCATGTATGCCCTGCTGAACTAAGAAGTGTGTGGAGTGGTTTAAAGTTCTCTTACTTATGGAAACTATTAGATTATCTAATCAAAAAAGCAAGTAGCATATGTATAATTGGACAGAAGTTACTCAAATTGTGGAACTGAGAAGACAGAGGAACAATGAAAACCATAAAGAATAACAAAAATTTTTTTTTATTTATTATTATTTTATTGTAGTACTAGCAGCAAAAGAATCTAAACCTAATGTAGGTAAGGAAGTACTTATAGGCAAAGTATGCAAATGATTAAAACCAATTCAAAAAAGATGAAGAATATCTTCTATAGGGAAATACTCTTTGTTTTTTAAAATTTATGAAATAACAATTCCAACATATTTTAATTTAGAAAAAGATTATGAAACAATCTAATTTTCCCCTTCCATGGCTTTTTCAGTAGAAGTATCAATACTTTAATAAAGACTTAAGAGTTTCAAAACATTTTTTTCCTGGATAATTTTACCACATTTTTGCTAGTTAATTTCATTTCACTACTATTGCTTTTAAAATTCAGAATTATTTCTGGACAGATTAATTAAAAGTTTAAAAGGTTTTAAAAGAAAATGTTGCTGTTACCAGCTCTCTACAATTGCTGTGTAAAATCTGAAATGTGGAAAGAACCGAAGTTCTAGAAACCACAAAATGTTCTTAAAACAGAGGTAAACCATTTTTTATTAAAACCCTCAACATTTCAAACACTTTAAAATGGAAATATTGTTTTTATCTTGAAAAGTCCAATGCTGAACATTTCACTATGAAATAATGTTTTAGTTTTGGCTGTAAAGTATTATAAAAAATAGGGCATTTTTCTGAGCATCCCTCCCTAAAAGCTACAAAATAACAACTACAGTTTTTCAGTAGTGAAAGAGAACAGATGTAGATATTTCTAAACCACCTCCAGGAAAAGTTCTTATTTCTAGGTCACACTTCCTCATATAATCATTTTAGTCAGTTTTGATAAATATGTAAATAACAGAAAGAACAGGAGACTTATCATTAGTATCCTAATGATCTGCAAGGAAAAAAAAGAAATAAATTTCTCTCTCTCTCTGCCCCTGCCCCTGAGCTCACTGGATTCCAAATTATTATATTATTATAGCTTCATAATATGCTTTACTTGCAAGAGCCACAATTTACAACAAATCAAGTTTATTATTATTATTATTGTATTAAAATTCCATTATATGGTAGAAATAATAAAATCTCCTAAAACAGTACCAGTATAGCTTCAAGAAGTCTGATCTTTTTCCTGCAAACACAGCAGCTGAAGTAAGTGACATTAAGGGAAAACAATTGGTAGTATGGCTATTATATATTCCACAGATTTTAAATGTCTGGATGCAGACATGAAATTGCTCAAATAGTATAATTAAAAAGACACAAACCCAAAAACCATTAAAAAAAAAGACAAACAAATCCTCCCACATTTTTAATGAGGAAATTCAAAATGATTTATTATTGAATCACAGAATAGTTAAGGTTGGAAAAGACCTTAACATCATCTAGATCCAACCCCCCTTGCCATGGACAGAGATGCCCCACACAAGATCATGTCGCTTAAGGCTCTGTCCAACCTGGCCTTGAACACTGCCAGGGATGGAGCATTTACTGCTTCTTAGGGCAACCTGTTCCAGTGTCTCACCACCCTCACAGTAAAGAACTGCTTCCTTATATCTAACCTAAACTTCCCCTGTTTAAGTTTAAATGCATTATCCCTTGAACTATTGCTAGAATCCTTGATGAAGAGTCCCTCTCCAGCATCCTTTTAGGCCCCCTTCAGGTATTGGAAGGCTGCTATGTGTTCTGTGGAAATCACACAATAAATAATAATTTTGGAGAAAAAGTGCATTATTTTATCCAGTATCTCAATTTTGCTGATGGTCTTGCTAAAGTCAAGACATATAATATCCACTGCTCTGTCCCAGCCCACAAAACTAGTCATCTCACTAAAACAGGCAGCTGAATGGCCCAGACACAATTTGCCTTTAGTAAATCCAGCTGGCTATGCTCAGTCACTTTCTTGTCCTTCCTGTGCCAGGAGATACACTGAAAAAACTGTAGCCAGTTAGAAGATGTTAAACAATAGCAACTGTTAGAAAAGATACACATTTCTTTTCCACTGATCATGACATACAATTTTAAAATAATAATTTTAATCTTTTTGTGGCAGAGAGGAGTAAATGATTTATCATATATTTAACATTCAGCATGCAGAATTCGCGATGGCTACTGAGGCTCAGAAAGTCGAATAATCCAATCAGCAACTACATCCTCAATGTATAATTAAATACTACTTAATCATTTTAATTTGGATTTGTTCACAAGTCCTCATCTATTTTTGACAATACAAAATTGACAAATTGTAATAAAGTCAGCCTTTTTTAGTATCTCCCTAGCAAGTGCAACACTGAGGCTGTTTTTCATCCCTTAAAGAAGCACAAATCATTTTAGCTGGTTGCTTTGGGGATTTTTTTAGAAACTATGCCTTGACAGTCTTTAATGAATAATCTCTCCAATATATAATTTTAAATGGAAATATGCCACATATTAATCAATATCTGTATGTGTCCACTTATTTTATCCTACAATAGAACATATAGGTACTGGCAATGGAGCATGGACAGCCTTTGGATAAGATCCAAGAGGCACAGATGGATTGCAACAGCATAATCTTATTCATAAAAATAAGAAAGAAAAGCATATGATAATATTTTGGCTGCAAAGATTTTGCAGGCATCATGGAAACAACTGTGCATCTTATACATATCATTAAGCCTTGGCTATTACATTAATCAGACTATTTTGTAAACAATTAAAATGAATTTTGAGTATATTAATCAACTTTGTTGTACCAAATGTAGGGTTCCTAAAATGTGCAAACATGTTCAGTATTATTAAGAAATCAGATTACGTCTAGAATAGTCTTCTTGGGGGGTGTGCTGTCCACGGCTGTACTGTTTTACAGTAAATACTTTCAAATTATAAAAGAAACAGAACTTAACTCAGTCACCACCAAGAATGCTTTGAAAGAAAACACTGCAGTGTGCCAGAGGTTTCTTTGCAGGTGCTGCTTTTCTTCCTGGGTTTCATTACTTTTATTTGAAGATTTTAAAATCAGAAAGCTAAAACTACCCAAAGGAATATTTAAATGATCACTCCACATACATCCAGGAAATTGTCTTTTTCTGCTAGGTGTTACAGAGCAAGCTGAGGACTCAACTATCCTGTTTCCAGCACACTGAACTTTTGTCTTTGGAGTGTAACCCTTGCCTCCTTCAGCCCTTCTTCTCACCTCTGCTAAGTCTTCAGTCTTCATACAGGAACAACATCAACTTTATCTGATATTTTCCAAGAGAATATTTCTGTTTATTGAGTATGAAGAAATCACATTTCCATTATTTACATTAGCTATATGTTGAGTGTAGGATTTATCATGTTAGCACTATAACATTACACAAACTATAACCTGTTTTGGCTATTCTTCTACACAGTCACATGGTAGGAAACTTGGCCTTCAGGAAAAGCTCATGACTTCATGAGAGCCAGGCTTTTTGCTTTAGGGCTTTTGTCTTAATGGAGTTATTTTGTAGTATTATGCCCTGAATGATTTATAAAGTCTCTTTATAATTGTCAAAATAATTGCCTTCAAAGTAGCTATGAGACATAGCGACTGTATACTATCAAATTTGAAATACTGATACAAATGGATGGTTCAAATGTAACCTCAAGTGTACATTTACCTAATTACTATAGAGCTAACACCAAGAATTTGCCCTTGTGGCAGTCTGCTCCCGAATATTGCTTCAGAATGCTCTTGGGATGCATTGGAGCAGCTGCATCTCTTACAGCAGTTTTTACAGATGTCAACTTTTGGTGATCAAAATGAGAAAAAAATATTGGAAATATGTTGTACCCTGCCATCATCGGTAACTAGTACTTGTCAAAACAGCTACATTTTTCTGTGTGAGATGAAGTAATAAATGGAAGAAATAATCATTAAATTATGAAGACACATACTACAGAAGGTTTTTTTAAGAATTAATCTTTCATTTTAAACAACTTCTTTATTTCCTTTCCTATTTCTTTTTCAAACACATTGATGAGAAAAATTAATGGTACCAATTGACTGAAGAAGACTGCTGCAAGTTTGAGGGTCTTTTTTTTCTGGCAGTAAAAGTAGGTATTTTAAGAATTAGCTGTCTATTGAAGAAAACTAACCTTGCTAATCAATCCTGTTACTTGCTTTATCACCTCATCAATCACTTTCATTTTGATCTTCTATCCAAAAGTCATTTTCATTCTTGCAACTGAATCTTCGCTTTCTAAGGAAAAGCTCAGGTAATGATCTATGGCTTCTGACTATGCTATTGTTCAAACCCAGCTGGCTAGTAACCATCATACAGCTTCTTACTCCCCTCTGCAACTTGATGGGGAGAAGATAATTGTAAGGGTAAAAGTGAAAAACCTCATGGGTTGAGATAAAGACAGTTTAATAGGTAAAGCAAACTCTGCATGTACAAGCAAAGCAAAACAGTTAATTCATTCACCACTTCCCACAGTTAGGCAGGTACATACTCAGGCATCTCCAGGAGAGCAGGGCTCCATTATGTGCAATGGTGACTTATAAAGAAAATTAGCTCTACTGCAGCCAAAACCAGAACAACTTCCCTGATTTTTTTCTCCAATAATAAGAAAGGCCTGAATTGCTTTCCTCCTGATGCATCCTTTCTTTTTTTTTTTTATGCCACACATAGACTGTTTTCACCCAGAACTGTAAGAAAGCAAATAAATGCTTTTTGGGATGTACAAATAGTTGCAGCAAGCCAAAAGGGAGTAAGTAGTAATAACATAAGGATCAGTTAAAGATGGCACTATCTAGGAAAGGCTTGTTTCAGACAATTTATATTGGAGAGATGTGTATTCTATTGCCAAAGGATTTTTTTTTCCTGAAAAAAAGAAGACTGGGGTGGAGGGAAGGAAAAGTATAAAACCAAAATCCAGAATATGGAAGAATAAATTACTAATTTCAGTTCAGTGAAAGGAAAATGTATGTGAAGAACCCTAAACTGTCAAAGAAATTGCACGTTAAGTATATCTATCAATACTGTCAGGTTAAAGAAAGGTAGGAAAAGGGAAAAAAAAAAAATCATTCAATTGTAAAAAGTGTAATTTCTTCCACAATTTGCTTTCCCCAGAAGAAGGTATTTCCCTTTTGGTATTCTATGTTTGCCTTACTGCAACACAGTGAATATCATGAAATCACGTGTTATTTTGGATGTCCTTACTAACATCGTTACATGTCCATTAAGACTAAATAAATAACACCCGCTACAAAACCTAAGATCACACTTTAGAACATACAAAGTCAGGGTAGAAGGAACAGTAATTTCTCCTCTCATGAGACAGGACACAAGAAATTATATTCAGAGATGACTTCCAACTTTGTGCTATAGTTTTGCACTTCAGCATGAAACAAAATAATACCAAGTACTAAAGTAATTCACCACATGGATAACTTATCTGGGTTATATATTGTTTCCTTTTGAAACTGTTCAAAGAAAATCAAGGCAGAATGTTGAGTATTTTTTTAGGTTGGCTTCTATTGATCTGGAATGTTGGAAGTCTTAGCTTATCTTAAGTACATCTAAGCTTCAGAAATAAGCTAACAGAATTATTAAGGAGAAAGAAGAGTGAATTAATAAATTATATGAATTAAAATAGTTTTCTGTTTAAAGAAAACGTAGTCTGACTGGTACAGTTCAAAAGCAACTGGAATACAATTACGTTTCTTTGTTAAGGATTTTTTAAAAAATAATTCAAAGACAAAAGGCTGGCTCAGACTCAGTTTTCTATGCAGCAAGTAAGGAAAAAATAAAATGTTCCAAAAAGAAGGGAAGATCTAGCTGTCTGAACCTGTATAGGTACCCACCCTACGTCCTAAATGAAAAATCCTGGGTTTGTATTGAGAATCTAATCCAGAGCTGAGGATTAGAAGTAACTTAGTAACATCAAAAGAAAAAACAAAACAATACAGAACAACACAATAAAAACTTATCAAACATGAATTTGGTAATTTAAATACATCTGTATAGATAAGGATTGTTTTTTTAAGACCTCTTGTTACCGGAAAGAAACAACTGTGCTGAAAGAGCTTTTGTTTTTCATCAGAGCTCAATCCAAAATTACAGAACTACAAAAAAATCCCATGTTTTAGAACATTCAGAGGAAGATATCACTAGACTACTCCACCACCACCTGGGCATAAAGTATAAGAAGAGGAAAATAAAGCATACTGCATAAATTAATCCACCTTAATGTATCATATACTCACATAATTTTTTTTCAGGTTATCTAAGTATTCTAATATTCAGTGAGCTTTTCCAGGCAAGAATGTAGACAGGTACAACCCCTCAGCCTGGAAGGAACAAGAGTAAAATTTGAACCAACACTTGGACTTCTCAGAGAAAACTCGCATTTTACCATGTTCTTCTGAAAAAGTAGTTCAGGGACAATTCTCAGAATAGCAGTTTACAGCTTAATAACACAGAGGGAATTGAAAACACAGTACTGCATTTTTTTTACAAGAAAAAAAAAACAACCCAGAAGGAATTTCAGTAAATGCCCAAAATATTTTCTCTGAACAGAGAATCATAAGCAGCATGAAGAACTCTAAAAAATTGTTCCTAATAAATTGGCTTCCAATACAAGAAGTAAGGGACACTCAGTTAAATAATCAGGCAGCAATTCAAAACTAACAGCAAAAACACTTTTACCCAAGCACCACATAGTTTGGCTGGGGAGCTTATTATCATAGTATATGAATGCTGGAAACATAAATAGATTCAAAAAGAACAAGAAAAAATTATTAAGGACTGTTACATAAGTTCCCCTAAAATCTCTTTATCACCTTTAGCCTTTTCTATACTCTCCATTATAACTAGAAAATATGGAGTTCTACTGCTTTTAAATTTTTTGAGATGCATGTTGATGATAGCCTTGAAAAAAAAAAATCAGAAACTCAAATTATTTGAAAAAAAAAAACACTAAACCAAACTCAAAGAAGTATAAACTGTCTCCTTTATCTAAGCATCCTTTACAGTACATACCCAGAAACAGGATAATGAGTGACCTTGATGTTTACATAAATGTGGTATAGCCTTACATATGTTTTAATAAGTTACTGAAGATATTTTAAATTTCTGATCTGAGGAATGTACATCTGTGACTTTATAACTTCTGAAAAAAAAAAAAAAAGTTCATTGAATGAGAACTATAGCAGACCTGACCCTTGCTTGAGTTAAATAAAGCATAATTCTGCAACGCATAGAAATTTTCTATGAGGGTAGTGAGGCATTGGAAGTGTTTTCCCATTGAAGCTGTGTCTGGCCCATCCCTGGATGTGTTCAAGGCCAGGTTGGATGGGGCTTTAAATAACCCCATCTAAAGAAAGATGCCCCTGCCCTTGGCCTTCTCTTCTCCAGGCTGAACAGCCCCAACTTTTTCAGCCTGTCTTCACATGGGAGGTGCTCCAGTCCCCTGATCATCCTTGTGGCCCTCCTCTGGACTTGTTCCAACAGTTCCATGTCCTTTTTATGTTGAGGGCAACAGAACAGCACACAATACTCCAAATGATGTCTCACAAGAGCAGAAGAGAGGGGCAGGATCACCTCCTTCGACCTGCTGATCACACTTCTTTTGATGCAGCCCAGGATACAGTTGGCTTTCTGGGCTGTGAGTGCACACTGCATGCTCATGTTCATTTTCTCATTGACTAACACCCCCAAGTTCTTATCCGCTCTGAATTTCTTCTTTGCCCAACCAGTAGCTGTGCCTGGGATTGCTCCCACCCAGGTGTAGGACCTTGCACTTGTCATGGTTAAACTTCATGAGGTTGGCATCAGTCCATCTCACAAGTGTGTCAAGGTCCCTCTGGATGGCACTGCCTCCCTCCAGCATATCAACTGAACCACACAGCGGTGTACTCATCCGCAAACTTTCTGAGAGCACACTCAATCCCACTGTCCATGTCAGCAACAAAGATGTTAAGACCGGTCCCAACACTGATCCCTGAGGGACACCACTCATTACTGGTCTCCAGCCAGACATTGAACTGTTGACAAAGCTTTGCGTGCAGCCATCCAGCCAGTTCTTTATCCACCAAGTGGTCCACCTATCAAATTGATGTCTCTCTAATTTAGAGACAAGGATGTCATGTGGGACAGTGTCAAACGCTTTGCACAAGTCCAGGTAGCTGACATCAACTGCTCCACCCCTGTTCATCATTTCCGTAGCCCCATCACAGAAAGCCACCAAATTGCTCAGCCAGGATTTCCCCCTAGTGAAGCCATGCTGTCTGTCAACAAGCACCTTGCTCTTTTTCATGTGCCCTAGCATGCCTTCCAAGAGAACCTGCTCCCAGAATTTGGCAGGCACAGAGGTGAGACTGACTGGTCTGTAATTCCCCGCATCATCCATTTTCCCCTTCTTGAAAATGGGGGTTATATTTCCCTTTTTCCAGTGATCAGGAACTTCACCTGTCTGCCATGATTTTTCAAATATGATGGCCAGTAACTTTGCAACTTCATTTGCCAGCTGCTTCAGGACCCGTGGAAGGATTTCGTCAGGTCCCATGGACTTGTGTACGTTCAGGTTCTTAAGATGGTCTCGAACCAGATCCTCTCGTACAGTGGGCCCAAGGTCTAGGTTTTCACAGTACCTGTGTCCGCCTTCCAAGACTTGGGAGCTGCAGTCAGAGCCTTTGCCAGTGAAGACCAAGGCAAAGAAGTCATTCAGAACCTCAGCCTTCTCCAAATCCTGTGTAGCCAGTTCTCCCGAAAGCTTCCAGAGGGGGCCTATGTTGTCCCTAGTCTGTTTTTTAGCAACTAGATACCTATAAAAACCACACCTTGTTATCCTCTGTTAATCCCTAGCCCAGTTTAGCTCTAATTGGGCCTTAGCTTTCCTAACTTGGTCCCTAACTACCCTGACAATATCCCTGTATTCATCCCAGCCCACCTGTCCTTGCTTCCACCTTTTATAAGCCTCTTTTTTCCTGTGAATTTTTCTCAGCACCTCCTTATCCATCCAAGGAGGTCTCCTGGCCCTCCTGCTGCACTTCCTTCTGGTCGGGATGCAACACTCCTGAGCTTGTAGCATGTGATCCTTGAATATTAACCAAGAGTCTTGAGCCCCCTTGCCCTCTAGGGCTATATCCCATGGAACCTTGCTAAGCAGGTTCCTGAAGAAGCCAAAGTCTACTCTCTTGAATTCCACGGCAGTGAGCTTACTGCACACTCTTCTCCCTGTCTTGAGGACCTTGAATTCGACCATCTCGTGATCACTGCATCCAAGACTTCCCTGGAGCATCACATTTCCAACGAGCCCTTCCCTGTTGGTGAGCACGAGGTCAAGCAGGGCACCTCTCCTCGTCGGCTCCTCTATTGCTTGCAGAAGGAAGTTGTCTTCCACACAATCGAGAAACCTCCTGGATTGCTTGTGCCGGGCCGTACCGTCGCCCCAACAGATGTCAGGGTGGTTGAAGTCCCCCATGATAACAAGGGCCTGCGAGTGTGAGGCTTTTCCTTTTTGTCTGTAGAGTTCTTCATCCGCAGGTTCCTCTTGATCAGGCAGTCTGTAACAGATCCCCACAGTAATGTGTCCCATCACCAACTTCCCCTTAACCCTGACCCACAAACTTTCTGTTAACTGATCAGCTGTCCCCAGACAGAGTTCCATACTCTCCAGCCTATCCCTAACCTAAAGGGCAACTCCTCCTCCCCTCCTACTGGGCCTGTCTTTTCTAAAAAGCCTGTAACCTTCCATTCCAACACTCCAGTCAAAGGAGCCATCCCACCATGTTTCTGTGATGCCTATTATATCATAGCCCCATAGATGTGCGCACATCTCTAATTCCTCTTGTTTATTCCCCATGCTACGGGCATTTGTATAGAGGCATCTGATCTGAGCTGCAAATGAAGCCGGCTCAGTGGCTGGAGCGGCTAGAATATTACTACATTGCTCTGAGCATTTATTAGAGGTGCTGGCAACTGACTGGATGTGTTGGAATGGAATGATGCTCCCCTCCCCCAACATAACTAGTTTAAAGCATCCTTGACAAGTCTGGCAAGCCTCCCAGCAAAGCCACTCTTCCCTTTCTTTATCAGAGCAGTTCCACCAGCCGCCAGTAGGCCTGGCCTATAAATGTGGGCCCCATGTTCAAGACACCCAAACCCTTGACTATGACACCACCCTTTTAACCATTTATTAGCCTGTCCAATCCTCCTTGCCTTTGGAAGGTCCTCCCCTGTGTCCTGGAGAATTGTCAAAAAGACTATCTGAGCTCCAGAACCCCTGAGCACCTCCCCCAGGGCTCTGCAGTCCTTCTTTATACTCCTCAAGCTACTACTATCTATATCCCTAGAACCCACATGTATCACTAGAAGTGGGTAATAGTCCGTGGGACTTACTGTAGCAGGCGGCATCTCCACAACATTCCTGATCCGTGCCCCATGTAGGCAACACACCTCCCTTGTGACCGGGTCAGGCCGACAGATGAGAGCTTCTGTCCCTTTTAAGGCAGAGTCCCCTACTACTACAACCCGCCACTTTTTCCTGGTGGCACCAGTAGAGATCTTCTGTACCAGTGCACCAGCCAACTGTTTCTGATGCTAGTGCATTTCCTCATCAGCCCACTGCAGGACAGCAAAGCGGTTCTGGGTGGGTGCAGTAGATTTAGGAGGAAGCCCCTTGCTTTTAATTGCTCTCTTCCTCCTTTTGTTGTTTGTTTTTTTTTTTTTTTGTTGTTACTAATTCCCAGCTTCCCTGATCAACAGCCTCCTTTTTGCCTCCATGAGTTAGAGTGGAATCTTGAGGCCCCTGTGCTGTTTGGTCCTGGAGCAAGCAGTCCTGCTTCCTCTCAGCTCCCCTGACATCTTGCAGCTTACTGACAGCATCCCGCAGCTCAGCCCCTGCTGGAGAAGGACCTCCATCAGGGAGCAGCGAGCGCAGCCCTGCCCATATTGCACCTTTCCCTCATAAGACCAGTGCAGGCACTCTCTACACTCCAAGCTCTGCACCGCAGCCTCCCCTCTTATTGGTTCTGTCTGGGTGCCTACGCTGGCCACCGTCGGGCAGCCAGGGCAGAGCTCCCAGACCGGGCCCTGGTAATATGGCGAGTAATAACCATCCTGCTTGCCTGCCTATGCGAACTGCTGCACAAACTGCCTGAACCCACTCTGTTTGCCCGCTCTGTTCGCCACGCTCCTGGTCACCAAGCTCCCCGAGCAGGTTTTTAACCACTCACACCTGGTGCCACTCCTCCTGGCTCCGCCCTCAGTGAGTCAGCTCCTGGGGTGAGCTGACCTGCCAGCTTCTGGGCAAGCCCTGTCGAGGACTTGAGGCTCCCTCCTTGGATAAGAGCCAAGTGTTGGGACTCTCCCTCCCCACCACAGATAACACAGCCCAGAATGGGGACTCCTGCTTTTATACCCCAAAAGTGCTGAATTTAATGTGGAAAATTTGTGAAGTTGTTTTGACTCTCTTGTCTCAGAAGAAACAATCACCATTTTGGCAAATTTCTTCAACAGTATAACCTCTTATGTGTGGCTTCCTGGAGCTAAATGAATTAACATCATCCAAAGAGCTCTCCTACATCACTTTTGGTCCCCTGGAATGCACCATGTGCACCCTGCCAGGCTCCTCTCTATGGTAAAAACAAAACTAGTTCAGAAAACCATTCAACCCTCACTTTATTCCATTATATTTTAATTAATTCTTTTGAAAAATCCTGTGAGAAAAGGATGTGAACATTTTCAGTATTGAGTTTAAAGCTAAAATTAAGGCAATTAATCAGGATATGGTAAGTTGGAAGCTAATATTCTAAAATTATTTGCCACACAGATCTACAGAATTAGAAGCTGTGCACATTTATTTTGAACTTTGACGTATGGCATGTTTTTTCCCTAAAATTATGGCTTGTTTCTGTTTAGGGCAAAAACTCTTGTCCCATTTTCTACTACAAGCATAAAATGCCCCTTTCCTTGAGTGTTACTGGAATAAACTCTAGCAAATTTAGTCATTAGTATGAGTGAATGTTATGTCATCATATAATGAATATGCATAGTTAATGATGACAACGTAATTTGCTCTGTCCTTTTGCCATGCAATACACACAGCTATCATACGAATGAAAAGTCAGTGTGACCAGATATTTCTTCAGTCAATTACTTCCTACTAATTTGCGACAGACACATTATGGTAATTTTGCCCATTATCATGTATGTCATTTTAGCATTTCAGTGATTTGAATCACTGTAGATTTGAGTCATCTCAGGCACCTGTAACCAAACATGTGATTTGTTCCCCAGCTGACAATGTACTTTGGGAAGCTTTTTTCTATTCTCATGCCAGTATTCCAACATATACCAAGAGCATGGCAGGGGGGTGGCGGTACATTAAGTAGCTTCAATAGCCCTGATATCTAAGTCAATAAAAACAGTAATCTTTTAACGAAGGCCAGGTTGGGTCCTACACTGAATTGCAAAATAACCAGACATAAAGCCACACTACTCAAAATACCTGTGACTGCAGCACAGCGGGTAGCTGACAATGTTGAACCTGGCGCCTTTGTGGAAATTTACCACTCAGTCCACACGACAGAAAAGGACAACCTGAACCATACTTTATGTTTTAACACCAAATCAAAATCTGTCTTGCCACACATTTCCAAAAGGTTCTGCTGTATGTGATTTTGATACTGATTGTACTGGGTTTTTTCTTTGTCATTTTAAAGTTGGAGGAGGACTATTTTATTTAAAATAACAAGCCTGACATCTCAAATTATTAGCTGACACAGCCATTTAAGCCTCTCATATGTGCACCAGATGGAGAGCAAAGAAATTTAACTCTGACAACTGAGAAAAAGTACCAAAAGTATTTAAATTATTAGGTACAGGTTTGTGCTAGCAAGAGAAGGCAATAAAATATGTCCTGTAGAAAAAAACAACTGTGAAGAGACTTAAAGCATACTATTTAGTTAGAAAGAAGAATAAAACCACTAAATTTAGATTAAAAAAAAAAGAAAATCTGGAGGTTGTGGAAGACTAGTAAAAGCAAAGAAAGAACAATACACCTTTTCACTCGTGTTATGAAGTTTTATCTGTTTTCCTCCGTACTTATGTTCCGAGAATTGTTGGGGGGTATTGCTTTTTGGTTGTTTGGGGTTTTTGTTTTGGTGGGGTTTTGTGGTTGGTGGGGTTTAGTTTTTTTTGCTGGGGTTTAGTTTTTTTGCTGGGGTCTTTTTTTGTTTGTTTGTTTGTGGGGTTTTTTGTTTGGTTAGGGTTTTTTTTTTGTTTTAAGAGGATCTGTCAAGTCACCATAATATGAAGATCTCAGATACTGCAGATAGGAAATCTGTAAAAGCAGCCTAACATCTTTGGAGGTGAAGATGCAATACAGTTTCTTAAGAAGTGTTACCATCAGTTGCAGGCATAGCTGAAAATCAGTGATGAACTGTGGAATATGATCCAGAGGCAGATACAGAGGCTGACATTAGGAAAGTAGTTACATGGGCAAAGGATGTATGGTTGCTAAAATGTTCAGCTTGAATCTTAAAAATATCTTAAGGCCTTTGTGTACTTTTTTTTTAAGAAGGTATACTGTGTTTTTTATTTTTCAAATAGAGAATCAGAGATTACTGCATATATTGTTTTATTTTTTTCCATGTTCCTACATTGATTTCTCACTGTTTCTTCTTGTTATTCATTCCTATTCACTTAAAAATTTAAAGGAATATCACTAAAGTGCTTCAAAACACCAAATGAAAAATATGCTATAATTTAAAATTTCTGCATTTTTATATTTAGAAAGATAAAAATTAATGGCAGACACACTAGCATTTTCTAATTTTTTTTTATATTTAATCTAGTCCTAAGAAACTGTCAATATCAGAGACAGTACTTGAGTAAACATCAGTAACTGGGATATAGCTATTTCCTCACCCTTACTTCTAAGGGGTATAGATTATTTTGTTTTCAGTAGTGACTGCTGAGAAGATAAAAAAAAGTTTGTTGCATATACAGACTTACAATCCAAACTCTGCAGTACTGGAAAATTGCTAATCAAATAGAACATGACCACATGCACATGACTGAGTGACTCAAACACTGGGTTAGACTTCTTACATACATGACAGTTTTGAGAAAGAGAAGAGTAGACACCTCAGAAAATAGTAGAAGCTTCAGGAAATTTGCACTGCATTTGGCAGCCTCCATGAATCTCAGCTGGAAAGAGAGTATCAAGTATCTTTCCCAAGATGTTCTTGGGGAAAGAGAGAAGCCAAGGGAGGGCACAAGAGGAGACCCTGAAAAAACAAAACACTGACACTAAGTTGATGCTTGTGTTCCAAAGAGAAGAAAGTAAGACTAGGGAGTTCAAAGCATTTCACATTTCTTGTTCATGTTTTTTCCAAGCCAGATGTCTGCTGGAAGCATGCTTACTTGCCAACTCTTATCAGTCACAGAGAGGTCAGTGACCACTGGAGGTGTACCCTGGCCTCCCTGCCAGTCATCCTTGCAAAATTAGACAAGATCAGAGAACGCCTTTAATAAGCAGTGTAGACACATCACAAGCAGAAATTGGGAAATGGTTTTTATGAAAAGATGGCATTTAAAAGAATGATCTCATTAAATGTCATATTTGATTGACAGAGCTTTACCTTTCACCTGCCAGAGTTCTGTCAGCAAAATAATATCTGGAAATCTGTTTAGATAGCCAACACTTGTGCCAGACTGTCTGGATAACTAAATATATGACTACTGTAAAGAAATTGTAAAATAATAAATTACTTTTCTTTTGATGTTGTTATTTCTATGACTTTATGCATTTTATCCTTTCAAACACCATACAGCTATATCACTGGAGAAGATTCCAGACTTTCTAACTTTTTGATAAGGAAAGATAAATTTAATGGCACATCTGTTTCTCCTAACGTATCATGAAATCAGTGAGAGAAACTAATGAAATTATCTCCTCATTATAAAAAATTAAATGGGAGAAGTAGGAGGATTAAGAGGTGCTCTAGATGCCAGAGCACAAATTTCCCCTGTAACCTGTAGAGAGATCAAGGAGGAGCAGGTACTGCCTTGCAGACAACAGAGAGAATGATGGCCGGAGCAGATACCTACACTGCAGTCCACAAAGGACACAACAGTGGAGCATGTGGATATGTCCTGGGGGAAACTTCACCCATGGGAAATATCCCTGCTAGAGTAGGGGAAAAGGGTGAGGAGGAAGCAATGGCACAGAAAACCTGTTATGACCTAACAATAACCTTCCCAATTCCCCATTCCCTTGCACCTCTCAAGGGAAGGAGGTAGAGGAGTTGGGAAATGAGGGATGGACATTGAGCCTGGGGAAAGGAGGGAGCAAGTGAAACATGGTTTAGGTTTTGTCTTCATTTCAAACTATCCAAATCTATTTTCATTTGCAAGAAATAAAAATAATTTTCCTTAAGCTGAGTCTGCTTTGCCCATGACGGTTATAAGTACTCTCTCTCTCTTTATCTCAGTCCTCAGGCTTTTCCACCATTTTCTACTCCTGTTCTGCTGAGGACAGGGAATGTGAGAGAAGCTGTGTGCACATTTGGCAGCTGACCAAGGTCAACACACCACATGTTAATAGTCCAAACACAGTTCCTGTTTCTGACATTTCTTGCCTCTGCTGACTGTATTGGTACTGCATCCAGCTACTATCCTTTCTTTCTTTTACCCCTGCTAAAGAATCATTAGGCCTATACCTTCTTCTCTTTCAATTAATTTTTAAAATGCCTTAAATTAATCATTGTGGCTATTTGTAAAAGGTAGTATCTAAAATAAAAAATAAATATAAACGCACAGAATGCTTTTATTCATTCTGTTCAATGCATTCAGTATAGAAGAATCTGAACCCAAATAGGTAATAAAAGTGAGTCTATTTGAAAGTTTGACTTTTGGGGAAAAAGTTTAATCTTCTTACCTAGTTCATAAGCTGAATCACTTATTTAAATTAATCTCTTAGAAGTCCAAGGATTTTTTTTTTTTTAGTTTGTTGCACAGTGTGGAAATATTCAGTATAAATCTTAGAGATCATAGTTAATACCTTTTTCTTTCTTCATTAGAAACTGGCAGAGAAGACAAAGCAGTCTCAGTTAATCTAATTAAAATGTGATTGGAAAATACATTTCTATTTTAAGACAGGATTAAGATATCTAATATAATCAGCATACAAGAATCTGAAACCTTTAAACTGGAGGCTCGAAGTACCTCCTTCATTTTTCTTTCTATGCCCTGAAATCATTAATGTTTGATTGAAATCATCAGTGGTGTCTAAAACACAAAAGATTAAACCCTTACATAAACCTAGTAATTATTTGAGAATTTATAATTTTTGCACTAATAGATAATTTTGAGCAAGACTTATAAATAAACAAACACAGTTACTTGAATACCTGTGTAGATATCAAAAAAGGGAGATCCTCAGCTACATTCCAAAGGAGACTTAAGCCTATAGGAGCTAAGGGACTTGGAAGTGTATTCTAAGCAGGTGTTCAGCTTCTTTTGGGGTATCACCAGTGATTCTCAGGCCAACAAGTGCCACACCTGAAGCAAAATCTCCAATCCTCAAAGCCAAGTTTCACCAAAATTAGTCTCAGTAAACAGCAACAAAAGACGACTTAATTGGATGCAGATTTTACATGCACAACTGCCCTCTTTTTTATTCCCCCTCCCTAATACATTATGGTCTGCTTTGCTATGGTTTGCTCCGTTTATCATAGTGTTCTTAAAAGTACTATAATCTATGCTACCCAATGCAGATTTTGTTTAGGATTTTGTTAAGGGCAGCTTCTGTCTTTTAAATATTAATAGGAAATTAATAATCTTTTACCAAAGATAAACATATTTTACTTAATAATGTGGAAAATTATTTCAATAATTTCTACTCAACGCACGCAAGATTTTCCTCCATCTATTGCCTTCTCTGCTCCATGTTCAGACAAATATTTTGTAAAGAATTCTAACTATCTCAGAAAAGTTAAACCCTCCATCAACACCTATACATTGCAATTATCAATACAGATTTAAGATCTCTAGTATACAGGTAATAAAAAAATCAAATTAAATCAAATAAAAGAATAATCAGAAATTGTGAAAACACTATTCTACTAAACCAGACAGATTTCAGGAAAAGAAAGGAGTAACATTAAGGTTACGAACTACTCTACTGAAGGTCTAAATCTGAATTACTTCAGCCTCAATTGGAACATTATCAACGGAAGCACTGACAGTATCTTTGTTTGAAAGAATTAATTTGAGAAAAACAGAAGGGGAGGAAGCTGAAATAGCCTTACCCAGTAGCATCTGAGTTTTCTTGGGAAGTCTCTTATTCAAATACTAACAAGACCATATGGCTTCAAGATCTTACCAGTAAGGTTTCAGGCTAAATTTAACACAACGAAGGAGACAAGCTGGCTAGTATTTTAGTCAGGTCACATTAAAAATGTAAGAAAATCATCTAAAAAAAAAAACACACTGGAAGCCTGCAGGCAATTCCTGTGTATCTTCATCTACTTTTGCCTCTTCATTTCACACCGTGAGTATGTTTTGCAGAAGAAAAAAAAAAGTGAGAATTCAGAGTTGACACGTAATTGCCTATTTCCTTAAAATGACATTCATGTTGCATAAAAATCAAGATGATGTTGGGCTTCTATGCCTAAGTGTTAAATAAATGGCAAGACTAGTGGAAAAAAAAATTACCTGAGGGTATTTGGAATACTTAATTTCATTAGAAATGCTTCACAAAATTATTCTTCTTGATCTTTCTGAAGAACATTCTAAATATATCACAGTAATTCCTATAAATTCCTATAAATACTGTCTTCAAAAAAGAAACAGTATTACTGGCAATTGTAGCTACTCGCTCTCTTTGGAACCAAATATCTTTAAAAAAAATATTTTGACAAATTGCAGGGGGGATTGGGGTTTTTTAATAGATCTAATGTAGATTTTTTTTAAGAAGTGATACATTTCTCCACTTCAAACACTACATAAACTTGTGACGCTTTGTGAATCTTTTGACTTTCAAAACGCAAGCATGTTCCAAATTTACAAAGAAAAATCTGACAGATTGATCTACGAATAGATTACTTCAGAAACAGTGGGGTTTTTCTGTAATGAAATTTTAGAACATAAAAGGATTAAACACGCTGTACAATGACAGTCTAGCTACTGATGGGAGTTAACAATGTTCTGAGGTACAATATAAGTGTATATATCATATATAAGTCCAGTCACATATTTATGACTGTTAGGCAGAGACCAACATTTGTTAACAGTTGTCTTTTTTAGAGTTTTATATTTATCTTCATATAATTCTTTTTCACAAACTTGCAGAGAAAAGATAATATTCCACATATTAGAATGTAAATACTTCGAACTTGTAAACAGCAGGTTTTTACTGCACTTTTTTTGCAAAAGCACCACCAGCAGCTTCAAGCACACAATAACCGGCTAATGCAAGTGTTAATGCCAGAGAGGTGAGGAAGCTTAATATTCTGACATATTTGTCTTTGAACAGGATAAATTAATCTGCCAGACTTAAAAGGATTGCAACCCTCTGAATATCAGGTATCTTCAGATATTAGAGCCTCTGAACAGTAAGGAATCAAAACGTATATTAGTACCATTACAGAGTCAAATTCTGCTCTTAACTTCAACAACCTATTCATTGAAACAAGTTCCATAAAAACAACAATTGCCCTAATATATCACAGTATACCCTCTCAACAATATTTCTTTTGTAGTCAAGCAAACTACAAAGTAGTGACTTCTACATAAGCCATCAAGCATTAAACTTCAGCCTACTTTCCATTAATGAGCTACAATGTCTGTCTCTTGCCATGCACATGCTGCAAAGTTTAAGCCAGTATTTCTGATTTTCCAAATATGTTACACTTGTACCCATAACCTTACAATTTAAACTGTGAAGGTTACTCACAAAGCATACAATTTTCTAACGTTTACATACTGTTTATCAGTTAGACAGTGTTCTGAGTTCAGGTAATCTGACTGGGTGCAATACTCTATGACCAGCATGCTACAACACTTGCCTTTGTATACTATTCCTTTTCCCACATATGAAGTTAAGTATTATTTAATTGTTCTTGAATTTGATCTATTAAAAGAAACAAAATAAAAAGAAAAAATCCTGTCTTATTACAACCTTGTTTGGTTTTCACTCTAAATTTGAGCTTAAGTTGAGCTGCTGTTTTCACAGCATAGCTAGCAGCTTGTTTTCCAGTTCCCCATCATCTCTGCTGGCACTCTTCCTGAGCAACCTTGCTGTCACAGGGCTCTCTTCTTAAAAATATCTTTTCATGGTAGCTTCCTTGGTTGGCTGTTTTGTTTTCAAATCAGTTCTGAATATCTAGATGATAAGTGCCTAGGAGATAATGTATAGCTGCTGAAGGATCAGTTTTTGCACCTCAAGTGCAATTCTGAAACTTTGTAGACTCTTAGCTTCATTGTAGACACTTAGCTTCACCTGACAAGAAGTAAGAATGTATATTTTGCTAGAACAGTAGTGGAGATCATCTGAGTATTGTCTTCTAGCTTTTCTGCTGTAGTTTCAAACTGCAAAAACTCCAAAGGGACCAGCTGCCAAAAGGTCTTTCAAGCAGAAGTAACAGACAAAGCATAGCAGTTGTCCACAAGCTATGAAACATCAGCTTTCCACACATGACAGTACTGGCTTCTCTGTCATCAGAAGGGGGACTGAAATAGAATTAAACATGCCATAAGAAAAAAAACAAAACAAAACAACAAGCAGATATAATGGAATTCATAAACTCCATGTCCTGGGTTCAGCAGTAGCAGTCATTTTTCTCCTTAGTATCTGGTGCAGTGCTGTGTTTTTGACTTTCAGCCTAGGAACAACACTGATAACACCGATGTTTTTAGTTGTTGCTCCATGATGTTTACTCTGACCAAGGACTACATGAGTCACAGGGTTTGCCAGGGAGGAGGGGAAGGCAGGAAGAAGTAGAGACAGGACACCTGATCCAAATTAGTCAAAGAGGTATTTCATACCACAGCACATCATGCCCAGTATATAAAACGGGGGCAGGCACCTGGAAGGGCTAGATCATTCAACCATCGGGTTGGGCTGGATATTGGTTGGTGGGTGTGAGCGGTTGTATTCTCTTCCCTTGTTATTTCCCTTATCATTATTATTATTGGTGGCAGCAATAGTGGTTTGTGTTATAACTTAGTTACTGGACAGTTCTTATCTTAACATGTGGGAGTCACACTCTTGATTCTCATTCTTATCCCTCCTTGAGCGGGGGGAGGAAGGGGGAGCTTGGGGAGTAAGAGAGCGGCTGCATGTTTCTGCATTGACAGCTGGTCTTAAACCATGACACTCCATTATAAAAACCATGCCAAATAATCAAAGGAAAACATTAAGTCACGTAAATAATCTGCTTTAGAATTTTGTTTTTACAAACTTGATGTGCAGCTGCATATGGTAAAAAAGTTAAGATTTACAAATTTATTCTGTAATAACAGCTTTTTAATTCAATTCTATAGTTTCCACTCAGCTCAGCTTAAAACTCCCAATTGTTATACAGTTTTTTCAACCTGTTCTCTTTGCTGTATTTTTTTAATAATGAACTTTAATGTATTATCAAAAATTTTATCAATGTAGAGTACAAGATTTTTTGGTAAGAGCCCTTTCATATAGAAAAAAAATACATCATTACATTCTTAGTGAGTACTATCCTTTCTTTGAAGAATACAAAAAAATGAAAAAAAAAAACTAAAAAAAAACCCAAAAAAAACCCCACAAATAAATAAACAGAGGAAATTTTTAAAACAATATCTAGTTTCTATTCTTAAAGAGTTGCTTCATTATCTGTACTGAGATATACACTTGCCACACGTAAACATGCCAAATAAGCATATTCTGGGAAAAGCAAAGTTAATACTATATAAGTATTTCACAAGTTAAAATTATTATAACAATTCTCTGTGCTAGGCCATGAGTCCTACATATTTTACCAATAATAGATTTAGCAAGTACTCTGAAAAACACTGCCAGACTGAATATGAAAAGTGACCTCCTATGAGCTGTTACATCATCAGTTTCAGACTGGTACGCATTCAGATACCATCATACATTTCGTATCACTGTATGTCCAAATGACAATGAGAGTATTTGCTAGAAACAGTACCATTTCATGAGCCTGCTCATCAGCTCATACACATTCCATAGGCCCTTCCCAAAGGAAAATTAAAATCTATGTGACTTAAATGTAGGACAGTAGGTCCAAGATACGTTTGCAAGATCAGGGCTTGCATTTTCTAGGTGAATTGAATTTGGAAGTGTGTATGAAACATGCAGTTCAAGAAAAATTGAACGCTTCCATAACATTGGGGAACAGTAAATGTAAATAAATACAGTATTTCACCAGTGAAAACATAGTTCAAAACCAGACCCTCTAGACAGTATAGAATTCTAACTGCAAATCGTCTCCCTAGTGAAAACTGCTGTGAAAATCGTCTCCCTAGTGAAAACTGCTGTGAAAATTCATAACCTTATATATAGGTGAACAAACACAAAATATACTGATACTTCCAAACACAAACTGTTTTGTTCTTTATCAGTTATCAGGGGAAACTTTTTTTTTAAGAAAGGAAGAGAGGGGGTGAGAAGAAAGTTAGAGAGGGATATTGTTGTCTGACGAACTTCCTAAGTATGAACAATACTTCCATTTATTTATTTGGTTTAATGTTATATTCATTTAGTTGTTATTAATTTGTTATGCCTTTGGTCTCATTATTGCCTGTTGTCCACTGTCCTTCTGAAGGCACTTTGATTTTAGGGCATTCAAAAAAACTCCATGCAATAGTCATCTTGGAAAGGACATCTTAATACCAGGTAAATGTACATTTACTCTGTAACTGCCACAGGAAGATATCAATACAATTATCATAATAAATTGGTGATTTTAAAGTTAAACATTAGGAGTATCTGTTTAATATTTTCTGACCTTAGTAGACTGAGAAAATTTAGAAGATACAGATGTAAAAGGACAGGGAAAGGACATGCTTTTTTCTTCAAGAAATCAACTACAGTGACTTTT
Source organism: Melopsittacus undulatus (assembly GCF_012275295.1). Classification (NCBI taxonomy): domain Eukaryota; kingdom Metazoa; phylum Chordata; class Aves; order Psittaciformes; family Psittaculidae; genus Melopsittacus; species Melopsittacus undulatus. The sequence goes on from NC_047528.1 coordinate 98,765,509, forward strand.
ACTTATTATTAATAAATCAAAAAGGTCAAGGAATTTTAAAAGCACACTTCTCATTCTAAAATGTTGCTTCTAATGTTTTTTCAGTAAGAGAAATGGATCACCATTTGATATAAAATCAGAGCATGGAAACAAGAGTAATCTTCAAACTGTGTGATATTCATAAAATCCAGGGCCAGATAACTGATGGGACAGGAAACATTAAAAAAGTAGTATTATCACAATGCTTCTATAGAGGTACATAAAAATTAATACCTTATTATGTGCAAATTTCCCCCTAATCATCAAGGACAGTTTGTTTTCTTAGAAAGAACCTAAGCCCTGCTAAGAAACTCCTGTTCTTAATTCAAGGAATTTTGTCTGTAATATATTTATAACCAAGACCTTGTAAATTACTGTGATTTAGTTAAATTAATTGGAAGAGTAACACATTAGCAAAATTCACCAACCTCATTGCCTTCAGCCATTATTCTCTTCAGATCTTTTAAAAGAAACACACAGTTGAGAATATATTTAGCTTAAACTCAAGCAGCTCTTTTAATCTCGAAGAAGTGTTGCAATATGACAGAAAATTTAGAGTATATAACTAGAAGAAATTGCACTAGAATATCGAAATACAATTCATTTTGAGCAATGCCCTTCAAAAATCTAGGACATGGCAATAAAGTTAGTGGCTAATTGTGGCTGTACTGTCTTACAGCCTTTTGTATTTGAAATACAATTTAAGGTATTTGTATTAAGCAGTTACTGATTCTTCTGTCTTCAAAAGCTCTTGAAAGTCATACAGCTTACTATACATAAGCTGTGTGACTGAATAATTACTTACCATAAAATCTTCCAACTCAGAAGCAAAAGACAAATCCATCAGATGCCAACTATCTTTACCTACAATGCCCTCAGTGTTTGTTACTCACATACTGAGGCCTATTAAAGAAAGAGTTCCTTTGCTTTTAAATGTTTCTAAAAACTAACTAGATGATCTTAAGGTCCTTTCCAACCCTAACTATTCTATGATTCTATAATCTACTAACACAAATGAGTTTGTGTACATATACCAAATATGCAAAACAGCTTGGTTTTAAATGGTTTGTATCCAGGTAACTTTGCCTGCTGTTCATCTTACAGATGAAATTCTAAAAGAAAACTCGAGGCTTTGCTTTCATTTACATGGATCAGTGAATATCCTTTGGTATTGACAACAGGAACACTATACAAGAATAAATGCACCAATATACAGTTTTGTTTTGAGTTTTCCCCACCACTAACTACATTTATTTCTTAAATTTTAAGATCTTAGACTCCAATAGGGCCTCATATGTTACTGTGAAGAATACTCCTAATGTTTATTGCTCAAAATGGATCCCTAATAATTTTTTTCTACAGCAAGGACCCTATATTTTTCATATGTAACCCATAACCCTTTTTTACACAAGTTTACCAGTATTCACAGTTCTGAAGTGCCTAAGATATGACAGTCTAACAGACAATTCTAAACATTATATCATAGTATGCAAGTAGCTTTTCTTATGCTCTGTGCAATTTCATGTTATGTTTTTATTGTTCTCAAAACTCAACATATACACAGCATTTACAAATGAGATCCCTCTATATATGCTCTGCTTCCATGGCTGACTCATCAAGATGCAACATGCCATAAATCATTGCATCAGTCTTTTCAGGATACTACTATACGATTTAATACAGTATGACACAGCTATTAAGAACCAGATGCAGTGCTTCCTAATACCATAAGACAGCCTGAGGTACAAAAAATGACAGTCCACCTTCAACTATGATCAGAGAACTACTCGTCAAGAATTAATTAGCCCTCAGTCTGTTGAAAAGGTCATAAAAGTAGCAAACTTTGAAGTTACGTTTGCATGTGTGCAACCATGCTGCTTCTGTGAAGTAATAAAAGGTTCCTCAACTTAATACTTTTCCTCACCAATTGTTGTGAATGATGAATTCAAAATTCCTGTGTATAAATAACAATCTATTTCTTACACAAACATATGCCCGGTTATACACCTGATGAAACTATATTAATTAAATATGGAAGTTTAAAATAAATACTTCAATAGTTAGCATCATTTCCACTCTCATTGTCCTCGCTATTTAAGTTCATTGCCTAAATACTATCTCAGCTGACCAGTGAGCCACTCAAGAGCAGGAAGAGGTCTTGCTGAAAAATTTGAGAGAAGAAAAAAGAGAAAAAGAGGAAAAAAGAGAAAAAGTAAGAAAAGAGGCTGATCAGCCAAGTTTACTTTAGGGAGGTCTGGTCAGCTGATGGGAATTGCTACACAAATGAGAAACAAACCAGCTTTTTTTTCAAGGATCACGCTAATGCTAGAAGATTTCCCCAAAAAAATTCTGTGCAGAGGTAGCCAAGTTGTAACTAACAGATAATTCAGAAGACTTACTGGCTGTGCAGACTGAGGCCCAAAACAAATCTGTTCTAAGTTCAACAGCAAAGGACATGCACATAAAAGCAAGTAACTACAAAAATGTTTGCTTTGCACAGGAGCAAGCTACCAGTTGTCAACTGCACATCAGCTGACACAGATGTGTATATGCTTCACGGTGCTCCCTTTAGTGATTTCTCAGAACTTTAAGCATTTCCAGGACCTCACTCTGTACAGAGCATGTTTCTGTCATCAGTAATACACAGCATAAGACAGAGAGAAATGTGATCAGATAACAGAATGGCAAACATGGGTGACTGGGCTAAGTATGACATTCGCCTGATAATGGTAACTGTCTGAGATCACCAAACTGCAAATTTTGAAGTTCTAGGGAAAGAATATTCCCATTAAAATGTGTAATGTAAAATTCACAAACAATTGACATTGAGTTTTACCAAAGTTAATTTAAAAGATTACAAAAGGCATTAATTTAAACAACTCTGACCAGTCACAAGAATAAAAAGTGCGTACATCAGCTCTTTTCCTGTTTTTGTGGTGTCACCCATGCCATTCATTTATCTTCAGTGCTTCTGGAAAGTGCACATGCATAAAATATTTAAACAGTAGGCTATTAACTATTCTCTTTTAATAGCAATTTAAAAATTGAATAAGGTAATACAGTGGTATCTTTTATTTCACTGCAACTGGAATAAAGGAATGAGACCATGGGCTTTGAGAACTAGAAGGGTATACTAGCAGCCTTTCTGATGTATGAATTCCTGTCAGGCTGCTTGCAAGGAAGCAAGATGGCATTCATGACACTAGAAAATAACCAGCAAAGATTTCTGTCAGTAGCTCAGTTAAGATTGAGACTAGGAAGAGAATGTATTTAATCCAAACTCTGCTGGTGAAGTAAGAAGCACATTGTTCATACAAGACCCTGGAATTAATAATATCACTCCTGAGAGGCTTATGCTAGGTAACTGAACACAGCATGGAAATTATTAACATTTAATATTTTCTTTGCCTGCCATATGCAAATCACGTTTTCAAAAAGAAAAAAGAAAACAAAAACACAACAAAAAACCCAAAAAAACAAGTGAAAACAAACAAAAAATCCTGTAAAGACACAAACTAAAATATAAAATACATGTAAGCCTGCAGTTTATTTTTAAAAATACTGTGGAAAATGGTCCCAAGATAACCTGTATTTACCACCCAACTGTAAACAACATTCAAAATACCATCATGAAAGGATATAAAAAGGTTTAAAATTTACTACCTCTTTTATCCCTTCATTTGTCTGTATATGAACTATATTTAAAACAAGAGCTTTCAATTTCTCCCTCACTTGAAACTATAAAACAGGGGTGGCATCCTAAAACTAAAAAATCATGCTAAAAAGCATTCCTTGCATCTTCTTTTGGTGTTAACCAGTTCTAGAATTAAATTCAGTTGTCAAAATACAATCCTGGCAAAAACTGGGAAAAAACATTATAATGCTTGCATTGGATAAGTTTTCTCAGCTACTGGTGGCAACAGCTGGGAATTTCAATGGACCGGTTCTGTAAGACTTCTGAGATAATGACTGCACTGAGTCAATTTATAACTCAGTGCTGTCGAATCGCTTTTTGATCTCTCTCAACACCACACTTCCAAAAGTGTGTTTTGTGTCAGAATGTTCATACACAAGACCTCTACTGCTGATGGCAAATGGAAAGAAGACCTCTCTAATCACAGTGGTCTTCTTTCCATTTGCCACCAGGCATAGATACAGTAAGACTCTAGATAAAGGTACAAATGAAAGGTGTCAAATTGAAAAATATATAGTATTTAACAGACTGAGCTCACACTTGCTGTTCCCACTGGCAGCTACTTATACATGAATACTTGCAGGAAATATAAAAATATATGCATTTGAAGATACACATTTGCTGTCTGTTATGTAACAGCCATCTATGTAAGAAACAGATTCAGCATCAATGGATACCTTCTACATGGCTTGGAACAAAATGGATTTTGTGAATGCAGATCAAATTGCTCACCCTGCTGCTGGGACACAAAACATGAATACTACTCAATGAACACTAGCTGTAGTGGTCACAGCAAAAGAACCGCAACATGCATGTCAGGATTTTTTGCACTTATTACTGACTGTCCCGTCCCACCCAGCAGGTTTGGAGGGAGTGGATTTTTCATCACTCTGTGTGGTTCACAGGAGAAAACACAGGCCCTCCAGAGGCTGAGAAATGAAACAACAATTAATTGTATTGTAACCTGCCCTGTGCCAGAAGCAATGAAAGTCTTGGCAGGTTCTTATTCTTGTAAAAGACAAGTAGAAGAAAAAAAGGAGAAAGGAGAGAAAACAGAGAAATAAGATTACCACCCTGTGGGTCCAGTGACGTCTCATAGGTCAGCGAGTGGAAGTCCTTTGTAGTTAGTGACCCTACAGGACTCCAGAGTGAAAGAATGCCCCATACAGGTGCCGGACGGTGCTTTTTTTTAGGGTTGGGCTCTCCTGGAACCCTCACACAGGTCAGACTTCCTCGCAGGGACCTGGTGAGCCCTAACCACAGCTCACGTTGCACACTGCCAGGCGTCGCAATGTCTACTCCTCTGTCTCCGGGCAATCTGTTGCCTGGCCAGCTGATCCACACGGCCTCAGGGCAGGCAACACAAGGAAGCATCCCACACATTCCTGGCTGAGGATCCCTGGTCTATCCCCCAGCTGTCTGCCCAAGCAACAGCGAGCTGTTAGGTCAGTCTGTCTTTTGAGTTGTCTTGAGGCACATACAAAAAGGGTCACTTGACCATTTCACTAACACATTGTGACCATAACTATTGATCAGAGCCCTAATAAAAAGGTAATTAACTGAGCCAGACATTCCTGATTGAATCTAATGTAATTAAAAGTATACATGCAATTTCGTAACAAGAAAAAATTTGAAGTTTGGATACTTCAGGAAGGCAATGCATTTCACAGTAGTACATTATTTGTAGGAAAAAAACCCAAAACCAACAACAACAAAAACAAACAAAACCTAAACAAACCCACAACAGCAACAACCAAACCAAACAAAAAAAAAAACAAACCAAACCAACAAACAAAAAAAAACCCCAAAACCAACCCTGAAAAAAAAAACCCACCCAACCAAAACAAATACCCAAATAATCAAGCAAGCCTCTAGCAGAGTTTTCATATCTCATTAAGTGTTTCTTTAGGTAGTTTCAAAGAATAATTTACTTTGGAAGGGATTTCTGGAAGTCACCTCCTGCTCAAAGCCTAACTTGCAAGTAGGCTATCCAGAAGTTAGGATGTCTTGCTTGAGTCTATGTCCACTTAAGGTTTTAAAACTCCAGGAATGGATATTCCCCAACATCTCCAAACAGGCCCTTCTGGTGCTTAAGGACCCTTGTTGCAGGATTTTGTCACCTTTCGGTTTCCCTTGCAACTACTTGTGATTGTTCAGTCTAGAAAGGTTTTTAGAACATCTACTCCAGTGCCTATTCCATACACCACACAAAGCAAAATAAAGGGTTTGAATACCCTGTAGAAAAAAACAGGAAAAAATAGGAAACATCAAAACACTATAAATAGATGTATCATAGAATCATAGAATAGTTAGGGTTGGAAAGGACCCTAAGTTCCAACCCCCCTGCCATGGGTGGGGACACCTCATACTAAACCATCTCACCCAAGTCCAATCTGGCCTTGAACACCACTAGGGATGGAGCATTCACAAACTCCCTGGGCAACCCATTCCAGAGACTCACCATTCTAACAGTAAAGAATTTCTTCCTCATATCCAATCTAAACTGCCCCTGTTTAAGTTATAACCCATTACCCCTTGTCCTAATGAAGTCACTAATGAAGGATCCCTCCCCAGCATCTCTATAGGCCCCCTTCAGAGACTGGAAGGCTGCTATGAGGTCTCCACGCAGCCTTCTCTTCTCCAGCTTAAACAGCCCCAACTTTCTCAGCCTGTTTTCATATGGGAGGTGCTCCAGTCCCCTGATCATCCTCATGGCCCTCCTCTGGACTTGTTCCAACAGTTCCATGTCCTTATTATGTTGAGGACACCAGAACTGCACACAATACTCCAAGTGAGGTCCATGAGAGCAGAGCAGTAGGTTTCATGTAAGCTATGAAAAAGAGTAACCTAAGAAAAGAGCAACCTATGTAACCTATGAAAAGAGTAGAAAATAACAAGATTAATTTTCTACATTCTTGTAGTATTTTTTTTCTCTGCTTTGTTAAGTCATGTTGTCCAAATAGCATGTAGAAAATACATCTCTGTACATTACAGAGAAAGAAAAATAAATCAACCCAAGGTAGTCTCTGGAGAGAGGTGATTTACATCTGATTTAAGAAGTCTCACCTTCAAGTCCTACCAGCAGTAGAACAAGAATTACCAACTTCATTTGTCTTTTTTAAGCAGCAGTAGAAACAGGAGTGCAACCTTTTCTGCCTTTTATATTCTGGTATGGTTAGTTTCTATTCAGAGGCATATGGAAGGACATCAGCCACATTTTTTTGGTCTTAACTTGAATAACTCTTTTCTGGTCCCTGAAAACAGGCTACCTGAAGTATGAGGCTGATAAGCATGTTTGTTGCAAATACCTCAGTCATGGACAGGAAGACTTTCAAAATTACTACTGTGGTTTAGTATACGTGGTTTAGTATATGTAATGAATCCTATACTCTACTGGTATAGGGCTCATTAATGAATCCGTGCTAGTGAAAAAATTATTTTTTAGTAAAGTTAGTCTATACAATCTTAACAGTTTTCAGAACTGGGAGTTATTTTACAGAGATTATAACTGCCACAAAGGAAAAAAAATATTGTACTATCAGAACAGTTTCATTCTTTAATAAGATTCCTTGCTAAGCATACTAAACCTATGCAGTAAAGGTGCTCAGTGTCTTCATGAAACTAAAGAAAATTAAAACCATGTTTCTGTATCTAAAATACTAGAATATACACTACTACCTTAAAAATACTACTATAGTCCTAAAAATATTTCTGATGATGACTGACTGGAGTAAGGTCAAGCATATTAATGTCACAACTAAATAAAATGGAAACCTCTAATTTATTATGCTTTCATAGAGTACTCCATCATAATTTAATGGGAGCAATCCTATCCATATTTTTCATGTAGTCTGTAAAAATGTAATTGTTTTGATGAATGATTCTCAAGGTATTTATAAGTGTTATTGATTTTGCAGGAGGTTTGATGCAAAAATGATTTTTCTAGGTCACTCAAAGCAGCTAAATTTATACAAGAGCATTTAAGTTTCATTTGTTTAAAAATATCAGAATAAACAAGTGCAATAACTCAACAAGTTCCCCTTGTCCATAAATTTAAGTGAAAGTCTAAAAATGGAAAAACTTCTCCATCTGTAATCTCTACATTTTTTTTTTCCCACAAATGCCAAAATCCCTCCTGAAGGCATTTTACATGAAGGAAAACAAAATAAATAAAAATCAAGCACCTCCTTCTGTATTGTGGAAAAGGTGTTTGGATAATTTTATGGAGGTGTGTTAAAGCATGGTCACTCAGAAAAATTAATTAATACAGTTATTGCAAGCAATGCAACCTTGTAAACTATATTATACTTGCAGTTCTGATATTCAACATAATGGAGTTCCAGCTTGGAAGATACTTGTTTGCAAGTCCAACTACAAAAATATATATATTAAGAAATAGACATTGTCACAATTGAAACATTTGGTCCTCAGAGGGAAATAATCCTGAACATATGCTCTGTTCTGTCTCTTCTCATATCATAGTTTAACAGAACAAAATGCCCAAGAAGATACAAAACGCTGAGTTTTGATGTAACAGGAAAGAGACAAAAGTGAAGGAGAAATCTCTAGTCTTAAAACAGATGTGCATACAAATCTACATATATTTTAATTGCGAAGAAAAGCTAAAATTAAAAGACGATAGGTTTTAAACAGAACTGCAAAATGTTAGTATTCTTCCCCAAAGAAAGTTATGCTTAGTATGCCATGTTGTCCCACTACAAAACTAAGAATTCAACAGTTCAACTGAAATCAGTGAGTGAATTGATTCAGCTGAAGTTAATCACATCTATAAAAATTCTTTCTCAGAAGTGAGAGTGAGAAGCAATAATATAGCCAAATTCTTTATTTTGTAGCTATTTGCCTGAGAAAGTCACAAAGTCACTTATGACAATATCACTTGTTTGTGAACTAGAGCTCGAAGTCATTTCACAGGATCATTATCAACCTTAACAAGATTGCAGCCCTGTGGGGGATTTGACAAGCGTGGATTAATTACCAACACAAATGGGAGATTATATTTATGAGTTGTCTTATTTTGAAAAAGAGTTTAATATTTATTTATTTATGCTCTTTTTAATTTTTTTGCTCATTAGTTTCCTTTATCCATTTTGTAAGTAAAAAGTTACACACGGGTCATTTGAAATAGTTATTTGTTTATATTCTTATTCCATTAAACAAATGGTAAATATTTATCATTCTTGCTTTTCACCAGGTAATGCTTTGGATACAGAAGAATGATTCTATTCTAGTTTTGGGACTTAAACATTATCTCCCTGCTGTCACCAACTATATTTAACTAACTCATTCTTTCAGAAAAATAATTGCAATTCCCAGCTATTAACTTCAGCTTCCAAATCCATTAACATAAAACCACATTGTTAGTCCCAAAGTCAAACCTTTCTAATTTCCTTATAAAAGAGTTTGCACTTTACCCTGATACTGTGTTCTGCTGTACTATTTAAGAGGATTACAAAACTGGTTCACACAATCTCTCTCACTTCCTTTGGCCTCATATAGATTTTAGTTTTTTTGCATTAGCAGTTCCTTTAATAAGTCGGATCTCTGCATCAAATTTTAAGCCTTCGCCAAAAGCATTTGCGTCTCCTTTTTTGTTTGTTTGTTTCAGTTTACACTAGGTTCCATCTTAGCAACCTAGCTTTGTAAGGTGAAAATTTTCTGTTTTTCTATTTATGGATCAGTTTAGGTAGCAGCTTAAAATAATGGGAAGATGTCGGATATCATAACAAAAACCCCTTAAAAAATTAAGTGCAAAACCAACAAAAGCAGCTACACCAAAAACAAGCAAGGAAACAAACAATGCCACTAACCACCTAAATTATGTAAAAAGGATATTTGCACGTAAGTATGAATGGCAATAAGTACTGACTACTGTCAGTATGCCACATGATGGTCACACAATTTATGGCCAAATTTATGGTTATGAAACTACTTTTACTATGCCATAGTCTTTTCCCTTAAAATTGAAGCCCAGGAACTGTTATATTTAGATCTAATACTTCCCATAATTTTTCATCTAATTCTTATTTCCCCAGCTTTCATTACAAATATTCACAAAACTGTATTTCCATTCTTCTTCAAACTCAGAACCTGAAGATGGTTTGGTATGTCTCTTCCAATTCTCTTATCTCCTTCATACATACACAAATACAGCTTTGGTTTGTGTGTTTAATTTAGGACTCATGATCTCCTCTATTCTTCATAAAAGTCTTCCCCAAAAAATAAAATGTTTTACCGTATATGGTCTTCATTTTCTCTTAAGGCACTTTTTTAAAGTGTTGCTGAAAATATTTCTTTGTTTGTGGAGGAGAAAAGGTCATTTTCTGCATCTTGCACTAGGAAATTAAACACATACTTTCAGAATAAAACAATGTGGCAAAATAGCTGTGAAGTTGCCCTTATCTTTTAAACTGGAATCATTACAGCTATTATTAGCCACCCAGGACTGCTCTTTATTACTGGAATGAACTTCCATAATGGATCTGTCTTATTTCTCATATCCCTGAAAGATGTTATCAAAATAATATTACTTGGATGCAAACATACAACAACTTCCCCAATGTTTAATATAAAAACTATGTGAAATGTGAAATATGAGAGCATATTAAACTCTAGAACTTTATTATTATAAAGTGGAATTACTGATGATCACTTTATATACTTATAATCAATATAATTTAAATTCCTAAGGAAATGGTTTAAAGGTTCCTTAATGAGGTCAATTAAATGTGTAAATATTCCATCATACAGAGGCTTTTTCCAGTTCTAGCTATCAAAAGATATTTGAAGATCTTCATATATGTAACAATTCTTAAATATTAAGACTTCTTGGTTACAGATTGAGGGGCAGACAATATTTGCTTTTCAAACTTCAGTTAGCATTCAGAGGGCTTGACACTGACCACATCAATATAATTCAAAGTTAACCTAATACCTGGAACTAAACTAATCTAACTAGGAACCTAATCTAGCAAACATGCCTCTGTGGGTGATTGGTTATATCATCCAATTAATTCAGTCACATGGAGCAGAAATAGTTTCTAGATATACCAGATGCTGGACACTCAAAAGGCTAAACAAAATAGATATCCAAAATAGCACTAGTCTGTGACTAAGCTCATAAAAGTTGGAAGGTCTGAAACATTTTTTTCATTTCTACTGCAAGTATCTGGAAGTAGAAGTGTGTAGCAAGGGAAGCTTGTTTTTCACCATGAAATGATTTTTCAATAATATTTTTGTTGTTTATGTATTCCTCATTGCTCTAAACCTGAACAATTAAACAGAACAGTTCTGAACTATTATATAAATTGATGAAAAGCCTTAAACTTAGAGCTTTCAGCAGTACTATATTTCTATGTTTGCACTATTTAAGAGAAAAATCCATAAAACAAAAATCAAAACTTCCATGTTTTAGTAGCTATTTTTCAACCTTGCAACACAAGATAGTGTTTACAGGAATGCATATGCTGCTTCCAGTGTGTATGGCCATTACTGGTTGCTACAAACAGTGTTTGACAAAACAAAATTATTTTGTTTCTAGATAAGCCGTTGAAAAATGATACATTAGTATTACTGACGTTCCTTGGTGGGTACCAAGAGAAACCATAACTTCATATGAAATAAGAAACTTAACATGAAATAAGAAATTACAAATCTTATACTGTTTAACAGAAAATGAAGTTTCATCTCTGTAACAGGTAATAATGATGTAAGGTATAAAAAAAATTCTTTTATCAAAATAAGAGAAAACAATGATGTCTGTTACATAAAATATTAATCCCACATGCATAACCATCTATGATTCTCCAAAATTTTTCTAAACATAGCAAAAATTTTATATGCTGTTAACGTTTTCATTGTCTCTAAGAAACAGATATTAGAAAATAGGCCCCTTTGTACAATAAAAGTAGTTTAAATATGCATGTGAAAGATATATAGAATGTTATTTAAAAGTTTCAAAATATCATAATCTACAGGAAACCTTACATCAAATATAACTTTTTTTTTTTAATTATTATTATTTTTTCTAAATAAGCTTAAATAATTTTAAGCCTAACCTTGAAGCCTCCATGATGATGCACACATCTAGGCCCATACCACTTTCAGGAGATAAATTGTGTGCCTTTCAAAACTTTTCTTTTCAGAAATTAACATCTGAATGTCTTGCAAAAGTTTGCAAATTTAAAAATCAAAGAGTTCATCAGCCTAGCATGGTCAATAATTAGAAAGAACAAGCACTTAAAAAGTAATTATTCTAAATCATAAGATGGTTTAATCTTTTTTATAAAGAGATAGAAATGGCTGAAAGGTATTATGAAGTTTTATTTATTTCTGCTGATTTTATTAGTGGTTTTGTAACTCTTTGAGTTTTGTATTCCTGGAAATAGAATTTGGTTCATCATTTTGCCTTTTTTCTTTGAAGTTTCAGATATCAGCCTCTGTCAGAGAGAGTAGACCAGACAAGATGAATCTCTAGTCTAATCTAATGTAAGTACTATTTTTTATGTTCACAGTGTTGCTGCTAGACAGTGAATTTGTTAAAGCCTGGAGAAACATGAAGTGAAAAAGAAAAAGAAAGGTGATGGGGGAAGAGGACTGAAACAGGCTTACATACCAAAAGCCAATAAACTAACAAAAGCAGCATATGGCAAGATATGCAAGGGCAAGTACATGGTGAGTACATCCTGCAGTTAAGGAAAATCTTAAGTGTGAAGATCAGACTACAAGGAGTCACTTGTGTATTCCAAAATCCAAGGCTAAATTATTATTTGTGAAACTAAATCAGAAGTGCACAAAGCACAATTTAGATTAAAACCAAGCAAAACAAAGCCTTCCACAAGTGTTAACTTTGATCAAGATTTATGTTATACCTGATGAATATAAACCAAGGAAAAATCACACAAACCAAAATGCAGAGTACAGAATAACTTTCTAAGCCTTTAGCACTAGTTAGTTACAATCTTAAAAGATCAAAATGGGAGAGTGTTGTTAGTACCTAATATTGTTCACACAGCATTACTTGTTAATGTATGGAGCTGATATTTAGAAAAGAGTGGAATCTATTGCAAGATAGAATCGTAAATGTATTCATAGAGACTGAATGTCCCAAACCATCTTGTTCACTTTTCTGATGCTGATAAAATTGTAAAACTATTAGAAAGTCATGCGGGAGATCTATCTGGATTTTTCAAAATGTATTTGATACTATCACACAGCATATCCTATGGGGAAATTAAATCAAATAGGTTTGGAGAGAAATGCAATTAAATTAATAAAAAAACTGCCTAACTCAGAAGAGGATAATTATAAATACCACTTCCACCTAGATGAGAAAATAATGCCTGAGCAAGTTCTTGCACGTGTTGCACTATTAACTGCGGTATAAATGACTTATGCTATGACAATCTTGAAAAAAAACAAAAAACCAAGGCACTTTTCTCCCTCAGCGTGAAAAATAAGAGAATCCATAGCAGGATCCAGCAGACAACTAACATTATTATAGAATCATAGAATAATTTGGGTTGGAAAGGACCTTCAAAGCTCATCTAGTCCACCCCCTCTGCAATGAGCAGGGACATCTTCTGTAAGATCAGCTTGCTTAGAACCAAGTCTGGCTTGGTCTTGCATATCTACAGGGATGGGGTGTCTACCAACTCTCTGCACAACCTGTTCCAATATTTTATCACCCTCACTAATTTTTTTTTCCTCACATCCACCCTGAATCTCCTCTTTTTTAATTTAAAACTGTCAGCCATTTTCCTGTCACAACAGGCGCTGCTAAAAAGTCTTTCCCCATCTTTCCTATAAGCCCCTTTTAAGAACTGAAAGGCCTCAGTAAAGTCTCCCTGGAGTATCTCTTCTCCAGGCTGAACAAGACCAACTGTCTCAGCCTTTCCTCCTGGGAAAGGTGCTCCATCCCTCTGATCATTTCTGCTGCCCTCCTCTAGATCCTTTCCAACAGGTCCATATTTTTCCTGTACTAAGGACTCCAGAGCTGGATGCAGTACTTCAGGTTGGGGGTAGTAATTCTCAATTCCTGGAAATTGCATATAATAAGAGACATATTTTTTTGTTTCTTTTTCCTTGAATACATCCCCCTCCCCCCCCCCCGCCCCACCCCCATGAAACTAAAAAAAACCAAAACTTTGGATACTCCAGGGGTAAGATTATGTTTTCCTCTTCTCTGCCTTGCTACTTCCACTTCAGACCATGCACTCCCTCCCTGCCAATGCTATCTAAAATTTTAAGAACCAAAGCGTAGTTTCTTCCAAAGAAACTGCCAAATCCACCTCCAAAACACTGAATCAAGCATACAAATGCAGTCAACACAACAATATATACCAAGGTAAAATTCTTTCAAGAGTGTCAAACAAAGCATAAACAAATTTGACTTAGTTGCACATGGCTGATGCAACATAACCTGCAGTATTAAAAAAATTAAAAAGGATTCATCTCAAACATTTTTCTCTGACCCTTGAGTTTAAATTCTCCATATTTTGACACAGCCACTTTAGGTCCATTGTGGTGTATAATAACTTGCAGGCACAGACAATATCAGGATACCAAATTTCCATTAAGACAATGGGTCTCCGAAAGTCATAGAATCATAGAATAGTTGGGATTGGAAAGGACCTTATCATCTAGTTCCAACCATCCTGCCATGAGCAGGAACACCTCACACTAAACCGTGCCACCCAAGGCTCTGTCCTACCTGGCCTTGAGCACTGCCAGGGGTAGAGCATTCACAACTTCCTTGGACAATCCATTCCAGTGCCTCACCACCCTCACAGTAAAGAATTTCTTCCTTATATCCAATCTAAACTTCCCCTGTTTAAGTTTTAACCTGTTACCCCTTTCCCTATCACTACAGTCCCTAATGAAGAGTCCCTCCCCAGCATCCTTATGGGTCCCCTTCAGACACTGGAAGGCTGCTATGAGGTCTCCATGCAGCCTTCTCTTCTCCAGGCTGAACAGCCCCAACTTTCTCAGCCTGTCTTCATATGGGAGGTGCTCCAGTCCTCTGTTCATCCTCGTGGCCCTCCTCTGGACTTGTTCCAACAGTTCCAAGTATTTTTTATGTTGAGGACACCAGAATTGTACACAATACTCCAAGCAAGGTCTGATGTGAGCAGAGTAGAGGGGCAGGATCACCTCCTTCAACCTAATAATAATTTACTTTATAATAATAATGTTTATTTTCAGATTATTTTTTCCCCAAACAGAATGCTTTATAAAATCCCAATTAGCACAAGTATCTAGACTTTCATTTGTGAAGAAATGAAACCCAAATGCTGTCATACCTCAGTGTGAGGTCTGGTTTTCTTCCTTTGCTAACCACAGATCTTATTTTCCTCAAACTATTGTTAGGTGGGTTTTTTTTCAACATCCTCTTCCAGTTCAATTTTTATACACTTCGGTATTGTTGCACTGAATGTGTTTTTGAGGAGAAGCAAACTTTTTCTCCATTGCAAAGTTCCACAAACTAACAAACTTAGCTGAACACAGACCCTTTAATGACATCTGATTTTCAAATAGCTAGAAGTCATAAATTATTGATCACATGACTCAGTTAGAAAGCTTACTTTTACAAATATTATGTACCATATACAATTGCTAAAATGTAAAATAAACCTTTATTTTAATATATTCTGTATTGTTAACTTTTTGACAGCCATACCAATTCTTCATTCTGTCTTATTATCATAAGGAATTAATCTAAGTTCCTTTTGTATGAGTACAGTTTATTCGGTCTAGTGATTTGTCCACAATGAGGATGTCTGACAATAGGATACAATAGAAGGAAAAGGATTGTTTTCTAAAATTTTGTGCAGCATGGCTATACTTACTTTCTATATCAGTAATGTTCATGGATGTTTTTCTACTTAGGTATGAAATTATGTAAATTCATGTGCTCTGAGCATTGTATAGTTGATTATTATACCTTCTAAAATATAAATCTAATACCTTAAATGTCTTACAGCACAATCTCCCCCTTACAGATCTATATAATATTTTATTTACATTCTATCATTACTTCTCATTTTAATTATATGTATCCAGCTTTAGAGAATCTCAATTTCTTTTTTTCTTCTTTCCTTTAGGGTATATTTAATTAGTTTAATTCAAACTTGTGCCCTCCTGGCATCATCATTAACACAGACTTAGTATAATTAGCATTTTAATGCACAATAAATAATCCTGTACAGGTCTGTTTTTTTATATTGCTTGCTACTTTTTAACCACAAACCTATAAGCCTATTTTATATTTATATGTTATTTTTTTTCCCCTTCCTCCCCCCCCCCAAAGGATAACTGAGTAGAGAGCAGAGCACAGAAATATTAATTGAATATTCTTCCACTTATTACCACATTTTGACCTTACTGCCTTTAATACTTCACAGTGGTTTATACTGTGTTTGATAGCAGCTATCAAGGTGGTTGAATGAAGCACCTATTTGAAGCTGTGCCTCTCTAGGTCTCCTAAAGGACTTTCAGAGATTTAAGCTCTTGGATTCTAAATAAATAGTTTACTTTGGAAATTTACCCAGATTCAAAAGAATCAATAGCAAAAATCTGGAAAAAAAAAATACTCTGAACTTTTTTTTTAATTTTAAAATTTTTAAATCCTGATTTGCAGTCCACAGAAGTGCAGAAAAGAATCAAAAGCTAAGATTTTTTGAAAAAACATAAGTTTAATTTTACCTCTGTCTTTCTGCCTCTAAATCCACATACTACAAATATTCAAACTGAAAGTAATACTGCAGCCCTTAGCAGATTTATGCCCTAATCCATAGGTCTCACCAAAAATCTATCTAACAAAACTAGATATAAACCCTTTGAAATAAAATGAGTAATCAGAGCGAGTATAATTTCATCAAATCTTTTTAAGAATAACCTTTCCAATAAGAAGAAAAAAGAGGACTGTGAATTCAAACAGAATTTCTACCTTTTAAAAGTGGCCTCAATATCAACAGACTTCAGAAGAATGTAAATGTTTTACACTTGCGATCAAGTTTTATACTGAAGTTCAAATCCCTTAAGTTAATATTAAATATAACAAATAAATTACCACAAAAATTATGCCACTTAAATAGGACAAACTAATTTTCATGTCAGAATGAGCTGTGACCTTTCAGAAATGAGTTAAGTGGAAAGTACAGTTCCCAGAAGATAAGCAATCAGAAAGAAACAAAAAAACAAAAGTCCACCAGAGCTACAGATACACTCCTCGCATCTTCAGTTGAGAGAGCATATTAGAATATGGAGAGCATGTGTGAGATACTGTGGCAATTTATATTTCAAAAAATCAAAGCATCATTATATGTTTCTACAAGATTCTATGTTGCTTTTATTTCTTTATAAGTGTATTCTTTCATTGAGTGATAAGATGAAGGAGTTCTTCTCAGTCTAGTTTAATTTCTAGCTCTGCTATACTTTTCCTCTTCATCTTCTTTATGGTGCTTTTGTGTTTCCTGAAAATTTCCTCACTGTCATGAATGAATCTGTGAATGCATGTGAAATTCAACAGCATTTAAGTTTCTTGAACTGTAGAATACAGAGCTATACCATTATGCCCCAGTAATTCACTTTGCAAAACTTCTGGCACATAATTCTATCATTTAATCCTTTTCTGTTAATTCTATCTATTGATAATTTTGGTTATGTTATATCACTAGTAAGTCACAATATATTCAACACTTTCCAGAGAAGACTTTTTAAAATAATTTCAGTGGATTGTGTCTACAGGAGAGTTTATTTTTTTGGGGACTGTGCATTCCTACCAGGAGGAAAAAGAAAAGGGGAGGTGGGGGTGGGGGGAGAGGGTGTAGGAAAGAAAATTAGAAAAAGAAAAACAGGCTATGATTATTTGAGCTAAAAATATTATGTGTCTAGTCCTTATGGTAAAAAAGACGTTGGGTGGAAATAAGCAAAATGGGAATGAAATGAAGAGAATATAAAATAAGAGATATATTTATTCTCACCAGAGCACAATTTCAGAAATTTTTAAGTGTTAACTGACTGGATGTTACAGCAGTGATTTTATTTTAATTTAATTTTTATTTTATACTACACTCCCTGAATCTAAAAAAAAGAAAATGTGTTAGAAGTTTGGGGGTAAGAAATTTATTTAAGATCTTTACTGAGCCAGATTATAGACCATTTGCCTTCCTCACAATCTTCTCTTTTTCTGTCTCTTCTGAGCGGTTGCCACTCAGTGTTATAAAAACAAAGGTTGGACAAACAAAAACTTTACCAATGTCTTGTTAATAATCAACACTACCCACACTTTTATACACGCACTTGTATTTCTAACACCACCCCCCAGAAAAAAGCAAAAACTAAACACACACAAAAATAAACAAAAAAACAAAAAAATAAACAAAACCCCCCAAGCTAACAAAAAACCCCAACAATAACAACAAAAAAAACCCACAAAAAAAAACAAACATGAAAAAAACAACAAAGGAACAGGAAGTAACCACTTGCCTTAAAGCATAGTTCAAGGAGAAGAAGTTGTATTACTTCCCTTTTCCTTTGTATCACCTCCTCAATACTATCTTATTTGACAAATCAACTGCTGAATACACACCAAGGATTTTTATTCCTCCCTCTCCACCACTCCTACCACCTAAGCAGATTATTGAAAACTACCTATCCAGTATGGATGCCCTGGCCAAGAGATTATAAACTCTTATAACAAGCTATTATTACTCCTGCACTAATTCACTTTGCATTGAGGAGTTAATGGTTCATTGAACCAGAAAGGACAAAGAGACTGCAAGAGAGATCATACCAATCACTTAGAAAGAAGGAGACCTTGATTTCAGTTTCAATTTCAAAGACCTTCATAAAACTTCAGTGAATAATAGCAAGCACAGAAATAGAGCTTAATGAAATGGCTGCAAGACACTGGTGTAACTGTAACAACATTTTAAAAAGGAAGGGTTGATAATATTACTTATCACTATACTAGTTAAAATACTAGTATATGTGCTTTTCATCTTGTTCCTACTTAAAATATCACAAAGCCCGGAAAGAAACTTGATTTTGTTATTCTTATCTAACCTTGAACAATGTTACTAGGTTTTGTTAGATGTTTTTTGTGTAATATTTGTAAGACATTTAAAGCTGTTGCTGTTCAGCACATAAAAGGCTTTTTTAAAAAAAAAAATAATATACAATTGTAACTTGTTAATGACAGACAAGTTGAAATAGTCCCTAGTAAGAAGACATATAAAAATCATTATTATTTGTTTTTTGAATAAGACAAGCAAAAATTACAGGACTGCAACTTCAGCACTGCTGACTTCAGCAAACTAATTCTTTAAATTCAGATTTACAGAAATCCCAAGCAAGGAGAAAATTTATTTAAGGACACCTTAGTGCAAAATCTACAAGAAACTCACACTTAACATGAAGAATTTTACCTGTATATTTTTAAGTAGCCCTACTTACGAATTCAAACCTGCTGGCTTTTGCACTCATGACAGTTTATTTCTAGAGCTTGACAATATTTGACATCATTGGTGTTTGCATCAGTTCTTAGACTTCAATAATTAATAAAAGGTGTGGGCCTCCAACTTTAAAATTCTATGTAATGTCTGTAGTACTATTACCAGTGAAATTTACATTTACCTCAAGATTTAATATTACTGAACAAAAATCAATCAAGTTGCAGAAGAATTAAATTTCTATAATTTTATATAATAGATATTCAAGTTAGTCTTTATGTTTGCATGCCAAGATGCGTAAGATTTTTATATGGTTGGATTAGAAAGTAACTCTAGGCTGAATTTCTTATAAATGCTACACTGCTATACCATAATCATGTATATATATACACTTATAAAGAGACAGTTACAGCTGATCTTTAAAAATCCATTTTAAAGGCCATTTCATTTATATTCAAAGTCTAACTCCCTTGACATTCCAATTTGTAGAGTCAGAACATTACATCTGCCTCTTAGGGGTATTTTTAAGATGTGTGATACAGCAGTAAAAAGAAGCTAGAATCCCCAGGTTATTCTGATCATTATAAAAAGCAGAAGAATTCTTCCAGTATGAAATCTTATGAATTGGATCATTTGGCATTATTTACCTCACATATAGAGGCACTTCAGAATATTTGTGAAAGTTTTTGAAGAACAGATCCCAGCTAATATTTACAGATAAACATCAGTGAAGAACAAAACTTTCTGTTGTTTAAAAAAAAAATAGTGCTTTGAAACAAGACCAGGCAACATTTCAGAAAAATAAAATCATTATTCAGATTCATAAAAAGCTTACAGTGAATTTTGTAAAATTCTGTAAATACCTATATGCTTTCAAGTGTCTTGAATGTAGTGGAATCTAATACTGTAGCCTACAAATATTGTCTTCATGTTGTAGTGTGTTCTCAGCAACAAAGCTATTTTCAGTGTAGTGTCACCTAGTTGATTTAAAATAAAACCAGTGAATATTTAAAAAATAAACCAAAACAATACATTTTTTCCTGTATTCTGCAGCTTTTAATCTGCATTTACAAACATCTTTGTATTTAATTTTTCCATCAGACACTCACTGAGATATAAAGTCACATAGTCTATTGTTCTAACTCAACCCATTTACACTCCAATAGTAATAGATGAGGTTTTATTGCATGATATTCTAATTACTAATAGTACAGAAAACATGAAATTGAATGCTTTAAAAAAAATAAAACCTTTATAATATTTTTTTCAGTTAAAGTAGGAAAACTAACACCAGTACTCTACATTAATCAGGCCAGCCTATGTATTTGCAGGTAATCTAGCTATTAGTGTGTTATTTCCAGTAAATTCTATAACTGCTGACACTGCATTTAATGATAAATAGTTCAGCTAATGAAAAGGCTAAATTAAGAGCTGTGGAAAATTAACTAGGAAAAGAACAATAAGAGATCTAATTTTTACTATCCTTGCATTCTTACAGAACAATTCCACTGTATACAGTGAGCTTATTTACTGTTGTTACATATTGCTAAAAAATATACTGAAAAAATAGAAAATACCGAAAAAATCATGAGAAAAAAATGATATGAAAGTTTAACCATGTAAACTGAATACTGAGAAAGACAAGAAATTACTTTTATTATTTCTAATATTGTATATTATGTATACTGTATATATATATACTATACTATATATACTATATATTAGAAATATATCTGTAATATAGTGTACTAATTTCAGACCACACAAATAATGGGTTCTTGATCTCTTGAAGACAGCCTTAGCAATAAATAATCTTTTCAAGAATTCATTGTCAAACATTGATTGCTTAGGAACTTCTGCAAAGATCTAAGCAGTCCCTCACCTCTTCTTCCTATTTTTTTGGGGTGGGGAAGATTTGTTTCTATACAGACATTAACTCTAAGGCAACTTAAACCCTTTCTGTTGAAGATGGTGCTGCCGTTATCTTCATTTAATTACAACTCTAAATTTACTTTTAACTGTTCCTCAGATCAAGAGGATATCTAACACCATTCATTATCTATTTAGGTGAGTAGAGGATATTCTGAGAATGCATTTTTAAGGCTCAGACAACTATGCCCTTGTGTGAGAGTTCACAAAAAGTAAACATTTCTCAGTTAAGACCTGAATAGATTTGATGCAGATTAGGGAAAAATAAAATAGCTTAGGTTAAGTAAATTTAAGTAATGTTTTGACATAATTCTCATTACCTTGCACAGAAAAAAAAATAATTTATAACCTTGCAAGGAATGATAATCAAATCTAGAATGGCATAGGCTCACAGCTCACTTTCAAGGGCACATTTGATTCCATCTCAGATTCACATCTTAACTCTGTCCGTTTTGCATCTGTGATTAAATATTCAGACTAGCAGATTGTCACTAGATGACAATATACCCCAAGGCTATATTGTCACTCTCTCTTTGGCTCAGAAAATATTTTTAATATTTCAGGTGTGTTAAACAGATGATGAGAATGAAACTCTCTCAGAGTATTCTAATACTTGAGCTGTTTTCCTGCATGAAGAAACAACTAGAATCAACCCTGATCACGTAATTAGTTCTTCCTTCTAAAACCTAGCTGTAAGACTTTTCTCTGTCAAAAATAAATGGAGATCTTAGTCATCATCCTCTGACAGCGCTGTGTACAGCAAGGGGTAGAACCCCTCAGCTGTCTTGCTTACCTGGACATGATCAGAGACTGCCAGATCAAAGAAAAGGGGGAGGCATTCCTTTACACATGCTTCACTGAAGATAATTATCTATCCCTTCTCACTTTTGTCTTTATAGTACAGACAATCCTATGAAAAGCAAGATTCCCAGCTATTACTTAACAATTCATCATGTGTCAACTCTAATTGGATAACAGAAAGAATAAGTTTAAACAAGGGAAAAAAGTGACAGGTTATTCCCACAGTTATAACCTTTGTCTCTTTGATACATTTTAAGTTATTACCAAATGCAAGTTAAGTGATAAATGAGAGTGTTTAATTTTTGTTAGAAGAAGTAACATGATGAGTTTCAGCTTGAAAATGCAGATGGATACTTTAAATCCTCTGTGGAGAATGAAGCCTTACTCTTCCATCCTAAAAGCCTCACAGCAAAAGAAGTAGTTATATCACAGCAGCTGAGAACTGTATTTACAACTCTCCATGTTGCCTTCATCATTTTAATAGGAGAAGTTGCCACAGAGGAAAACATTTAGCCTATGAAGGATTTCCTATGACAGGCCATGAGATGTGAGAACTGAACTTGTTCAACCTGGAGAAAAGAAGGCTCCAGGGAGACCTTATTGAAACCTTTCAATATTTAAGGAGACTTATGAGAAAGATGGGGACAGACTTTTTAGTAGGGCCTGTAGCGATAGGAAAAGGGGTAATGCTCTTAAACTAAAACAGGGTAGATAGAGATAAGGAAGAAATTTTTTACGATAAAGGCGGTGAAATACTGGAACAAGTTGCCCAGAAGGTTTGTAGGTGCCCCATCCCTGGAAATGTTCAAGGTCAAGTTGGATGGGACTCTGAGCAATTTATGTAGTTGAAAATGTCCCTGCTTTCTCTTGGATGGTTGGACTAGGTGTCCTTTAAATATCTTTCCAATTCAAACCATTCTGTGATTCCAGGTTTATCATAAAAGTGTTTAGAAAGGTGGTATTTTTCAAATGGAATGTAGAGTTAATGAATTATTCATAAATTCCAAGAGTTTTCAGGACATATTTTAGTGAGCTAATTCTAGTTTTCATAGGAAGCTGAAACATAACACTTAGCTTTCAGTGTCATGTTTCTTTTGAGGTATGCACCAGTAGTCAATGTTCCTGCCCCTCTCCATCACAGCTTATCCCTCAATACACAGCCTTACAACTTCAGCAGGAATCATTGCCTACTAGGTCTCTGCTCTTTTTTCTGTAAGTCATTTACTCCAAGCAGCATGCTCCAATTGGCAAGGTATTACTTCCCAGTTACTGCAGTAAGGACATGAATGCAACCACACTCCTTGCTGACACAGAGTTGCATGATTTTTATCTCCTTAGAATACCTTTGAAAATCTATTCCAGAACTGTAGATTCTCACTTTCACAACTTTCATCATCAGAAATTTGAAGACCTAAAGAACTAAGATATATCTTTGCTTGAATCTTGATGACAGATGAGCATCAGATAGGCAGATCAAAAGATCTGCAGAAAGCAATCATCAGCTCCAGCGAATTTTAGCCTAAATCAGGTAAGTTTAATTATCAATACAGTAACTTAACTGAGTATGGGAGCAGAAGTACGATTTATAATGCCAGCAAAGAAGATAGAGCTAGTTACTTTAAGAGAGTAAATGTAACGGTATCCAATAAATTAGCACACTGTAGTAAAAGAGTTGTATTTTATAGAACTTACAGCTTCTTCAACAAAGTATTTGGTACAATTTCCTACAGCTTTCTGATAAATAAATTCACAAGGTGCAGACTGGATTGATGGTATGTGAGATGAGTAGGAAATTGGCTAAGAAGTTGCATTCAGAGACTGAGTGTAATGATTTTACTCAGACAGACATCTTGTATAAGTGGGGTCCCTCAAAGATCAATACTGGGATCCATGATGTTCAATGTCTTAATAAATGACCAAGTTTGCTGATAACATTCAACTGAGTCATGAGGTGGACATTTCAGAAGGGAGAGATACCTTGCAGAGAGACCCAGGTGGGCTGAAGAGTGGGCTAGTAAGAACAGCATGAATTTTAAAGAGGACAAGTTAGAAGTCCTGTACTGCTTTTGACTTTCCACTGACTTTTTTTTCTTTCTTCACAATAAACTACAAGTGTAGTCTTCACAACTTCTGGATACTGCCCAAAACTACCTCTTTGGATTTAAAATGCACTTGAGGAGGAGGTTTCAACCTTGTGAATCACCATTTCCTTTAAATATACCATATTACCAGATGCAGACTGTAATTTGTTCAACCCTCAAGTCTTCATAGAAAAACATTTTCTTACTTCTTTTTCCTAAAAAAGGTACCCAAACTATTTAGAAATCTGTACAATATGGCATATATGAAAGATTGAAGAAACCTGTCACATAAAAATAAAAAGCACTGTTTCTCATTCGATTTGTTTCAACTGAACACAACAAAATATGTCACAGTAGTGAAGATTTCCTTCACAGAAAAAGCATCACACATAGCACAGGAAAATATCCTCCCATCAGTATGTAGGTACCTTTCCTTTTTTCCTTTATACACTGACTTTGTTTTTTTTTATGATGTTCTAAAACAATGACATTTTCAAGTAACCTCAGGTAAAATTAATAAATGAGGTAGTATGGAAACAAGACATTTTATGCCAACTGTATACCAGTAGTAGTATAAGTGATGTCAATAGTCAATTACATAATTTGGTCTGAAAATAGTAACTAAAACAAAAAGAAAGAAATGTAAACAATATTTTGAAATGAGCTTATGAGGTTTAGCATCATACAGCCTTTACAATATTGATTCACTAAGCTCTAATTCTGCAAAAATTAGCATCTATGTATGTGCCTTCTTAGCATATGAAGAATCCAAATGGAGTTCATTTTAGTCTTAGAGAACTCATGTTTGAACATGGGCCCCCTCTTTCATATTACTTCTGTGAAACCAGCTAGTCAATGTCACAGATTTTCTGAGAATCTTCTTTGAAAAACTGTAATCACTTACTGATTTCACTTGCTCACATTTTCTTTCCATGCTTAAGAAAGCAATTGTCTACATTTTCTACATCAGGATCCAAGTGCATTGTTATATTTATTCAATTTTAATTTATTTTTTAATAAATATATTTTTACCTTTTCTTGTTAATTTATGCCAGTTTTCAACCAAGTCTAGAATATGAGTAAACATTAGTAGGGAGGGAATCTCTGTAATCAAGCTCTTCTTTCCTCCAAAACACAAGGAAGCAAACAAACAACAAAAACAACAAAAAATCCAACAAGAATGTCCTGGTTTGAGCAGTAGCAGTCATTTTTCTCCTTCTTGGTAGCTGGTGCAGTGCTGTGTTTTGACTTTCAGGCTGAGAACGGTTGCTGATAGCAAGTATGTTTTGAGTTACTGCTCAGGTGTTTGGTTTGTCCAAGGCCTTTTTCTGAGCTCATGCTCTGCCAGGGAGGAGGGGAGGCCGGGAGGAAGGAGAGACAGGACACCTGACCCAGGCTAGCCAATGAGGTATTCCATACCATAGCATGTCATACCCAGGATGTAACCAGGAGAGACCCGGAAGGGCTGGAGCTCTGGGGGGATGGAGGAGGTATCGGTCAGTGCTCGGTCGAGCAGGCTGGTGGCTGGTGAGATCTTGTATTCTTTTCACTTGTTATTGGCTTTATCATTCTTATTTGTAGTAGTAATGGCAGTAGTGATTTTTGTTATGCCTTAGCTATTAAACTGTGCTTATCTCAATCCATGGGGGCTACATTCTTTGGAGTCTCCTTCCTAACTCTCCGGCAGCTGGGGGAGCAAGGGGGGGGGAGTGAGTGAGCAAACTGTGCGGATTTGGTTTAAACCACGACACAGATGAATTTCGAGACTTGAAAGAAAATACAGATATTTAAGAAATATGGGTTTTCTTCTCCAGGTATTGACCTATGCAGCCAAGTTTTTTATGGTATAAGCCAGACCAAATGACAGTTGTTTGTTTATAGTTGAGTTAGGGCTGGAAAAAATTAACCTGGATCAGTTCTTCAGGGAAAAGCTGACTCCCTGAGTTACGTGAGATTTATTTTCAGCTATTTTATTTCACTTCAAAAGTGAATCAGACAAAAATATACAAAATATTTCCAGATATGGGGGGAGTCTGAATTCACAGAATAGCAGCTAAAATAACAAATGCTTCATTTAAGAAAGACAGTGACAGTAGCTGAAGCTAATAAAATATTGCAGTTCCAATTGCACTTCTACTTCAAGCCATGTGATAATCTGAATGAATTATCTCAATAAAGACAAATCCTTAGAGTTTATTGGAATAGGTCTGTAATACCATATAGCGCAAATAGCTTCCATGTCTGATTGTTACAGCAAATAAAAACAGAAAACGAAGTGATTAGACTTTCATTAGTTGGAAGACAACAATTAAATTTTAATTTAACTAAATATTTGTTACATATTTTACTTTCCATGTCAAGCAAGGAACAGTAACTTAGCATCTCATTCACTTCTACTAGAAGCTCTAAGGAGCTCTTTAGAGCTCTTTAGAGCAGTGATAAATTGATTAAAAGATAGCATGTCCCTGTGATAATCTTTAGCCGTAAAGATGATTTTGAAATCATCAATACACAGGCCTCATGAAAATCCCATGTGCAAAGAAAGCATCTATCTGAATTTTGTCCAATTGAAATAGAAGCTGCTAATACTACTTTCCAGCCCAAATGACAGTCTCTCAACACCACCTTCATTTCAATCCTTCTACTGCAGGATATGAATTTTATGATCATTTAATTTAACATTTTTGAGTAGGCCTACTGATAGCCTATCTGCTACTGCATATTTAGTGACATCTCAGTTCCGCACTTTGTCTTCAATGTTTTTCCACTGAAGTCAACACAAAAATGGACCTATCCAAACTACAAAGAAAAATTTTCTGAGTTTAACCTCAAAGTTTTTATTTACGTATTTATTTTAAGAAATCCACGAAAGG
This sequence comes from Melopsittacus undulatus, assembly GCF_012275295.1. NCBI lineage: Eukaryota > Metazoa > Chordata > Aves > Psittaciformes > Psittaculidae > Melopsittacus > Melopsittacus undulatus. The sequence goes on from NC_047528.1 coordinate 98,792,375, forward strand.
AATATGATGTGTATAAGCTGCAAGGCAGAGGAGAAAAAAAATCCAAAAGTATATTTCTTTGGGACCTAGCAGGAAATGAAATGCTCTCATTATTGTAAATAATGTGGGCTCCAAGTCTCATGCATATAAAGCATGAAGCATTCTAAGGAGAAAATGCATGAGACCATATGTGTTGTCTGCAAATACATCAAGCTGTCATTTAAAGTGACTGGCTTACTCACAGTATTATCACAAATAAAGTTAGCAAGCTTCCTTGTTTTTCTTTCCAGGTGTTTTCCCTTTTGCTATAGACAATGGGAAAATGTCAGGAACCTGACTGTCAGGAACCTGACTAGCATTATTTTACACTTCTCAGAACTGTGGCTGCTGACAGAAACATAAATTTCTGTTGTATTCTGCAATCTTTCATAATTCAAACAAAATAAAATTTCAAATTTGAACTAAACAAAGACTCTGGAAAATCTAAGATATGGCAAAGGACTGTAGTTCAAACTGCAGCCATCTTTTACTCAGCTGGCATGGAGTGGAATTGGGTTGTTTCAGTTTCAGACTTCAACTGCATGCACTATCACCTTTCATACACTGGAGATAGGTCAAGAACCCCTAGGAAAAGGAGACAGAAATGATTATGTAGTACACTTGATATTTCAAATGTCAAGAGAAAGAAGGAAAGCTTAAATGTATTATTATGTCATGCTAGTGCACTTAAACTCTCTTCCAGATATTACAGCTTAAGAAAATGAACAGTTTAACTCACTTTCCTAATGTTTCTCAAGCCCTGTAGCTAAAGATAAAGGTCAGAGGCACTAAGATCTCAATTTTCTTCTCCCACTAATTGAAATAGTTACTATTAATTAACAAAATTACAGTGAAACTGTAAATTATTTTCCACCTTCTATTTATGCCTTAGAAAGACTGTTTCCTGACTTAAAGAGAGTGAAACCATTGGCTTTCACTTGTGTTTGTATCTCTTAGTTATCCAGAAAAAAAAAAAAACAAACATACAAAGGGTATATCACTTCTAAAAGAAGTGTTCTCTGAGCACTCTTCCTGGGATTTTCAATATAAGTTTGTTGCTTCTGATAAGATTTTTCAAACACAGTATAAAACCTTCTGAAATCATGTCCAGTTTTAGGACATTTTGGTAAGTTTTTTTTCAAGTTAGTTTGTAAATCATCAGAGTATTCCAACAGAAAGTTTAAGAAAGCAGTCATAGTTATTGGCTCTGAAGAATGCTGTTGTTTGTGAAACCTGTTAGAAAATGTAGTGCCTGCTTCTATTAAACTGCTTCTTTGGGAGAAAAAAAAAATAGCAAAAAACCAAACAAAAAGCAACCAAAACCAAACAGAACACACACTGCCTGCTAAATCACTTATGGTATGTGAAATAAAAACTAAAATGCACCTCCCTCCACAAACTTAAAAAAAAGGAAAAAAAAAAAAAGCCAGGGGAAAAATTATTCTGCATGGATTGCCTGGGGCAATGATTGAAGTACTCAAAGGTCTTTGAAAGAGAGACATTTTTTTTTCTCTATGGTTGTTATTCAATGGATTAATAAAAATGTCCTTGAGTTGTCATTTAAGGCCTGAAATTCCAAAATATTTCCAAAAAAGAAGAAACACTCCCATGGATTTCCATTAATTTAGAATTGGCAGTAATAAACTTATGATTTAAATTGAAGAAATAATATAAATACATATAACTGCCATCAGTTGGGTAATTAACAGATCTAATTTTAACAAACCATGAGGAAATGGGAGGGCCTCATTTAATAGTTCTAACTATCCCAAAAAGAGAGAAATTAGGTTTTACTTGATTATCCATGCAAGGATTAACTGGTTGTCTCATTAAAATTCTGAAGAATTTGAGACAAACCAGATAAAATTGATTTTTCCAGGAAAAAGTCTGGGAAGTAATTCCAACCAATGAAGTTTTGACAGAAAGACATATTTCAAGCGACCATCAGTCTGTAGGTCAAATACTGTTAGGGGCCTGCTTTTTTTCTTTTTTTAACAGGTAAGGCTTGCAGAGCAATTCAGTTAGTGTTTGTGAGACAATAATATAGCCATGATTATTTTAGATCATTAGGCCCCTGAATTATAAACAGTACTCTGTAGGCACCTGAGTAACAAAATTTTAAGAAAGCAGCTTGAAAGCTCTGACTGCAGGCTTTTGAGAGCAGCATTTGAACCCTGTGAAGGACTCAGCTTGTTATCATACTCTATCAAGTTTTTTGGACATATCTCTCTTCCCTACTAGGGAAAAACTTTGTTCAACTGCTTCACTTTTAGCAATATTTCAATTACAAAGGTTTCAGAATACTCCCTGAATAGGGACACATTCCTGAACTAGAGTTGTCAAGATCAGTCATTAAGAGACTTTACCATTTTCTTTCTTTCTCTTGTTGTTTTTAACTGGGACTAAATTCCATTTGATGAATGTTGTTAATAAAATAGAAAGCACTCTTAATAATGTGTATTGGTAATAAATAAGATCCTCATTCATTCCTTTGGACATAGTATAACTGTTTCTAAAAAAAGAAGAGGTTGCAAGTTTTGAGAAGAGAGCAATGAGGTTGGAAAGAACAGGAAAAAGCTTTTAAATTTATTTTGTACAATTCGTCCTCTCTTTTGAGTGTGAGTTATTATTTGAGAGAGGATGAGTAGTGAGTTTCACCAGACTAAAACCTTACTGTCGTGGTTTAAACCAAGCTGCACAGCTTGTACACTTACTCCCCCCCTCGCTCCCCCAACTCCTGGAGAGTTAGAAAGGAGAATCCAAAGAATGTAGCTCCCACAGGTTGAGATAAGAACAGTTTAACTAAGGTATAACACAAATCACTACTGCTACCACCAATAATCATAGAATCATAGAATACAATGATAAAGGAAATAACAAGTGAAGAGAATACAACACCTCACAAGTCGCCGACCCATAACCCACCCCACCCTGCCCGACCGAGCACTGACCGATACCTCCACCAACCCCCAGAGCACTAGCCCTTCGGGGTAAATCTCAGTTACATCCTGGGCATGATGTGCTGTGGTATGGAATACCTCTTTGGCTAGCCTGGATCAGGTGTCCTGCCTCTCCTTCTTCCTGGCCTCCCCTCCTCCGTGGCAGAGCATGAGGCTCAGAAAGTCCTTGGCCAGAGTAAACATTTGAGCAGTAACTACAAACATAGGTGCTATCAGCACCATCCCCAGCCCAAAAGTCAAAACACAGCACTGCACCAGCTACCAAGGAGAAAAAATGACTGCTACTGCTGAACCCAGGACACTTACCTAGTCTGAGACTTACCCATTACCAACAATTTGAGTAATCCAACAATTAATTGAGAACAACTATAGGAAAATGAGTTTTAATAATCAATTTATTTACTTGTAAATTTGCAATAACTGTTTAAAGACTACTGTAGTTACTTGAAGAACAGAATTATGTTCTAACGTGTGAGAAAAAAAATCATATTTTCATTTGATTTCCGTATGGTATTTACACTAAGTTTTGGACCCTGTCAATCCATTTGTATTTTATATTGTTCCATGTTTACATATTGTATTTTTAATCCGGGGGGGTTTAAAGAGTCAATTAAAATAATTAACATCAACTTTTAATTACCTGAGCAAAAAATGCACACTATAAAATTATATTTTTTTTTAAGAGCTGAACTCATTATCTAGATATAAATAAAAATATTGTTCTATTAGAAAAATGGCCTCTGAATAGGCCATTCCAATCATTTGGAATGATCTTAAAAGAAACAGATAAGAAAAAAAAATTACAGCTCTTCTTTAAAAGAACTTTTAGTAAATTCAAGGTAATTCTTTTTTCCTAAAAGAGGCTTTTGACTAAATCCCATGAAAATTCCTGCAACATTTTAGTACTCTAAAATACTCAGGTTCAGTGAAAAACATACTAAAAAAATAAAGTATCATTGCTTAAATATGATTACATGATTATCAGATTAAATGAGTCATTAATTGTGATCCACTGATTTTATGCAAATGAACAAACAGAGAATGTCACAGTGTTAGTTATGTAGTTAGATTTTTTTTCTCTTACTAATTAAAATGTCAGGGCTGTAAAATTTTCCTGCTTCCATCATTCTCCCAAATATTTTCACATATAAACAACATATATATATATTTTTTTCTTTTTATATTTGAGCACTTTTTCGTTATGTTCCATGAAAAAAAAAAAAAAGTCATACATCATTTTTTTAAAACAGCTCCAAGAACTTCAAAGAAGCAAAGAATTTCTTTACTTTGTCTTAAGCATTCAACAGTTTTCAGCACTCTGGGAGTTCCTTTCAGGTTAAAAAGAATTTTCAAAGGACTGACTGCCATGGTCAGAATGTTGAAATAGAAAGAAGTCCCATTATGACAGCCAAAGAGAAGGAGCTATGGGAAGTCTATTAGATTTGGTAGGGGGTTTGTTTTGGTTTTTGCTGTCGTTTTCTGTAAGTCAGATAGGCAGAGACACGTTCTCCAATTTAGGAAATAAGAGCTTGTTTCGCTAATCCACTACATTTTATCACCTCCTGTGCATGCTCTCCCTATCTTATCCCAAATGCAATTGGGAAACACTGAATCAAACTATGAAATTACTTGGCCTGTATTTCCATGATAAGAGTGAAATAGAGCCCTAGTAGCTGACACAATTAAAAAGAGAAGGTATTTGTTCAAACACTTCTGGAAAGATTTCAGGATGGTGACTTACAGCATTCATTTTTCTTCTTGAAAGCCAATTTTATTTTTCTCTGTAAGAAATGCTTCTAGTGGCAGTTCAAGCCTAACAATTAGAAAGGTTGATTTTAGCTTTTGTGGCATTTAGTGTTTTCTTATCTAAATTACTTTTGTCATTGTGGATAGTACAAGTACCATATCTAAAGCAACAAATGCTTTCAAAGCAGTTTGTCCATAGGAAAATAAAGTAAGCACAAGGCTCCCCTATAAAAAAGTGACCCCTTGCTTTCATAAATCTTGAGTGTTCCTAAGTGAATTCATTCTTTCGATATTGTTCTTGTCTCAAACCCAGGCTTACAACAGGTCCTTGCACTGTGGTGAAATACATCCTTTCAATAAGCTGTAGGTAGGATCTTTGTGAGAAATAGACGTTTCTAAATTACCTAAGAGTCTTGCCTGTTACCTTTACCAAAAGAGCAACACATTCCCGTAACCATGGAGTGGCAGAATGGGATCGTTCACTCCTGATCTTTTCTCAGTACTCCACAAGGGTAACTGAGGGTCTGGACTTGAAAACTGAAGAATCTAGATTGTAAAATGGGGCCAATTACCTGAAACTTTTGAAAGAAGTTTAACTTTTTGGAATAGCAATGGTAGTTTATAATTATTTATGCCCAAGGTAGTAAATTTAATGATCAGTAAGCACACAATGAAACCATACAACGAGGCTTCTGTGCTCAGAAGGGCAGCTACAAACTATAAGAGAAGAAATATATTCCCATACATGGACATAGCAGTGGGACCTAGAGAACTGCTCACAAATAAGATAGCTATTTCCGATATTTGAGGTATTGCTGAATAAATATAATTCATTACTTGTTAAATAAGACTTCTTTGACAGATGAGCTTTAGTCTGTTGTTTCTTGAAACAGAGAAGTCGCACTTGGATATCTTGCTTGGACATCTTTAAGGATATGTCTCCTTGAAAACAAATAACAAGAGAATATAAAATTGACAGAGTAAAAAAAAATACTACTAGCTCAACACAAAATAAGCTGACTCTTTTTCTTTTTTTGACCATTGAAAGTAGCAAGATTAGTCCATAAGTCTTTTATTGGAAGAAAAAAATCAAATTCAGTACACTTTTTCTTCTGATCAGCATTTCTATCCTTATAGATATGGTATAATTGACTTTTTCTTAAAATTGCTGAACAGGGTCTATTCTGAACAAAGTTTCTTGTTGAAGCCTATTTAGTTAGCTTATCCCATAATTTGCAGAAAATAAAAATAAAGAAATGGGAAAGAGGTTTTCTGAAAATCATCATGACAATTTTTTTTTCTTTTCCTAATAATATTATGCATTGTAGTTTAGTAAACATCAATAATGATCATGCAAAATAGCATTCTTAGAATTTGGTTTGGTTTTGTTTGATGTTTGTTTTTTTCTTTTCTGGAATATGTAACCAAACAGGTTTCATAGAAAAATTAAATTATTGCATATTTTAATAACGATTCATTAGAAGCCATCAGAGAGTGACCACTTAGTGAGCAACCTAAAAAAAACTACAGCATCTGCAGAATATGAACATTAACAAAGGAAAAACAGAAGGATATTTATTTTTTATTACCTGATAGTCATGTAGTCATCCTTTGGACTGAAAGGCTTTTTTCTTAGCACTAAGCCTAATTGTGTTTCTTCAGGAGGCAAAGTGATTCAAGAAGAGGAGGTAAGTATAACTGATAAGGCATGAGGCAGAGAGCTGGGCAGTTGTGGCTGTCCTTCGCTAGTGTGTCAGTGGTCATTCTGGGCAGCAGCAGTGGTCGGAGTGTGCCGAGGGACTGTGCAGACATGGCCATGCACCTCGAATCCTGTGTTCAGTTCTCGGCCGGTCACTACAAGAGAGACATTGAGGAGCCGGAGAGAGTCCAGAGAAGGGCAACAAAGCTGGTGAAGTGTGTGTAGCACAGGCATGATGAGGAAGAGCTGAGGCATCTGGGAGTGTTTAGTCTGGAGGAGAGAAGGCTCAGGGGGGACCTTATTGATCTCTGCAACTACCTGACAGGAGGCTGTGGTGATGTGGGGTCTGTCTCCTCTCCAGTAATGAGCAATAGGACAAGAGGTAACAGCCTAAAGCTGCACCAGCGGAGATTTAGATTGGATATTAGGAAAACTTTCTTCACAGACAAGGTCATCAGGCTTTGGAACAGTGTGCCCAGGGCAGCGGTGGAGTCACTGTCCCTGGAAAGCATTCACAAACCATATAGCTAAGGTCCTTAGTGATGTGGTTTAGGGGTGGACTTGGCAGTCCTGAGTTAATGGTTGGACTTGATGATCTTAAAGGTGTTTTCCAACCCAGTCCATTCTATGATTCTATGTGACAGATGGTGTGGTTTAAACCCAGCCAGCAGCTTTCATTCCCCCTTCTTTCCCTCCCAGGCAGGACGGAAAGGAGATTTCTTTTCCTCCATTTTAAGAGTTTACTCAAGCATATTTTGTGAACTACACGTACTCCTTCAGACTGCACTGTTACTACTTCATTGAAGGGATCCACCACTGTTTAATGTATAAAAGAAAATATACAAGTCAGAAAGAGAGTGAGAAGTACTTGTTCCAAAATATGCTTTTTACTGCTTGTTACAAAAAAAGACCCAGACTGTTTCCCACAGTCCCACATGGTAGTTTGTTCTTTTGTTTTTGAAGTTGTCTTGAGGACACATTGCACTGTGACAACCTAAATCAAGTTGTATTCCTTGTGCTGTCAATTTGTATTAGAGAAGATAGTGTGGTATGAATCTAACAGAGTGAATAAAACTCAGGAAAACACAAATATAGCCTCCAAAATTAAAAAAGGACTTTGCATAAAATGTACTTTTCCCCAAAGCTTTACTAAGTTTAGGACTTCCTTTCTATTCATTGTCAATTATATTAATATGTAAAGAACAACATGTGACTCTACTGACAAGAAATTAAATGCATGAAATCAAAATCTTCTTCTGTTACACTAGCTCAACAGTGAATTGTTCCAGATCAAAATCTCACATACTGAAAGTATTCTCATACATTAATATTTTACCCTTGAGTTCCTAGGAAGCAATATAAAGGCTTTTTCTGTTTCATCTGCATTAACTGCATCTGTTAATGCAATTAACTGACATGGAACAAAAGGGAAGTCTTGTTCTAAATACTGGGGATTTCTTGGATCTCAATGTAAAGAAGCAGTACTGTACATATTTCAATAGTTCTTTTGAAGCCTGCATTCTTAGAAATATGCATAACTTAGTCTGCATTATGTATTGTTCAAGGAAAGAGGTGTACAGTCTAATATGCGATTTATTTTCCATCTGGACCTATGGCACATAAATGTTTCATTTAAATTAATATTAAAATCGAAATAAAACCCAAAAAGCAATATAGAAAGCATGGAAGATTTTTCCCTGAGAAGCTTTTCAGACAGGTAAGTGAAAATATGTTTGGAAAGTTTAGAAAGGAAAAAGCAATATTTAATTTCATAGTTGGGTGCTGAAAAATTGCAATTATAATGAAAAATTATAATTAATGATTGTTTTCCTTCAGTTTTCTTAACCTTTCTTGTCGTTCACTTGAGAGACTGTAATAGTGACGGACACCACAACAAAACATAGGTAGGGTTGTCTGCACAAATTATATTGCTATGGATTTGTATTTATGCAGCTATTTTCCCCCATTAATGCTTCAGTGAAAAAGTCATGCTTGAGACAGTAGAAAATTAGCTTCAAATTGAACCTACAGTGAATATGTTAGCTGTTGGTGGGTTTAATAAAATTTGAAAGAAATAATCTGTGCTATTCCAGAGGTGAAGAGTAATTTGAGACAGTGGAGAATTTTTCCTAAGGGCTGTCAAGCGAACACATCCATCCTGACATTGAGTCCATTGTACTGCTTCTATACATGACTAGTATTAGCAAGTTAGAAAACCATGTGATATTATTTTAATACATTGATGAATACCGAACAATATCCATCTGAATGAATTTTATACCTCAAGGCTAAAAACAAATAAGCCACATCTTAGACTTGTCAAGTCACAATCATTAGGAAGACATTAGAGAAAAGTGAGCTTCAGAGTGAAAAGTCTAGGAAATGCCTAAAGACTCCATTACAGTACACGGATTGAAAATTCCCTGGAAAAATAAAACAGCATTCCACATCTTTGACTTCAAAATGGTGTGAATCATGACTGAATTCTCTGAGGAAATGAGCCATCACTGTAGCCCAAGTGTCATAATGTCAGGCAAACAAATTTGCTCCACTAGCATTTTCTGTAAAGACACATTGCAGCCCATGCTTTGTTTGCGTGACACCCAGATCCAAACATACTGAAAAAGAAATCAACATACATATCTCAAAACAGAATGTGTTTATATGGGAATATTGCATGCATTTGATTTGAATACAATAAAAAGAATTCAGTCTATATCATTCAGAGAATCTGATATTTTTATAAGATCATTTTTTTCAATTAAAGTACTTTCTCTTTTAACCTTATGATTAACCTTAACTTTTGCATGACTACCACAGACAGTAAAAATACCACCCACATCAGTAAAGATAAGTGCATAACTTAGCGTGCAGTCAGATCTATAATGTGATTTCACTGGAGTAGAGCAAGTTATATAAAGTATACTTATCTACAAATCTCTTTATAAAAAGTTAACAAAATAGATTAAAATTGTTTTTAAACAGAATGACTAAAAATTGAAATCTGAACCTAAAAACATACTTCAACTGATTTTGACATATACTTTATCAAATTTAATAGGTATTTCACAACAAAATACTTTCTCCATAGATGAGCATCATGAATATAATTGTTCCAAACTGAGCCCATGTCTAGCTCACTTAAATAAGTGAGCTAGAGTAAGTACGTAAGTACTCTCCCTTTTTGTGTATATATATATGTTGTCTTTGATGGTAAATGTTCAGCAGTTGTAGCCCGTTGTAAATGGCTTTTCTGCAACAGTTTCTTGGGTATCTAGTACCAAAATAATTGCAGCTTGGCTTTTGCAATAGGATTTAATATCTAAGTTCATCCTGTAATCATGATTAAAAAGCTTCAGTACTTTTCATAACACTTGTTCAGATGGAGAAAAAAAGTTAACTGTTTCAACAATTTCTTATAAAGGCTAAAGCACTATTTATTTGTATTTTTCATTACAAATTCCCCAGTGATTCCAAAATTATTTGGAGAATGTCAATGTGTTCCTATGTACTTAAAAATCTGAAGCAGACATTACAGATTACAGTGTGAATGCCTTCTACTTAACAATGTTGTGCATTCTAGTTGGTAATTCCTTGTACTTCACACACATAGGTGCTAGAATTTTTGATGCTAGAATATCTCATTTTCATCTTCTGTTTTAAAAATTGAATGTTTTTATGTTGTGTGAAATGAAAATAAAATACAAGCAAATGTAAGAATCAGAGACAATAAAGCACTGATAAACTTCTGTTTTGACTGACATTTCATTTAGTGACTTCAGAGAACTCTAAGGCTATCAACAAAAGGTCATCAAACCAGAAGAGTTGCAAATACATCAAACAAGGGGTTTTTTTCAAAAGGCTACTGTCTCGTGGTTATTTCCATTCAATAGTTATTTCATATTTGAAGTACCTTTTGTTAAAAAAGCCAAGAAATGTAAGAGTTTAATATAACAGTTTTTGGTTACATTCCAAGTGGTAATGGGTGAACTGTTGAACTTAATCTTTCTTTGTCACAATCAGTTAGAGTAAAGCCCCGTATTTTTATCTATATCTATAGTGTCTTACTTCTTGACCTCCTATCTGTTTTTTTTATAAATAAGCCTTTATATGTCACAGTTTATTCTGTAAGGACAACTTTTGCCATAATGATAATAAGAACTCTCTCAGAAAACCAATTGCAACAGCATGTGAATTGCTGGGCTTTTCAATTGCTGAGCAATTCAATATGTAAAGCAGCCTCTAATATATTTATATATTTATTTATTCCAAAGTGAGTCTAAATTATGCATTTTAATATGCATTCAGTAATATTACAAACTAATCTGTATTTTTCAGTCTTTTATCAAGCTTTTATATGATTGTAGCTAAAATTCTTTTGTCATTGTGACTAAAACTAACATACTGATGTTCAACTTTGTGTCAATACAAAGATATTCCCTTGTTATTTTTAATAAGTATAATTTCCCTTTATTAGCCTATTAATTAACCTACAGCTTCTACCAAGGGAAATATTCTATTCACTTCTTGTGATAGCGAGATAAAATTTTATCCACGATTTTCCACTAAGTCCTTGAGAAATTTAGAGTAAAGATGAGTAGCAGCTAAAAGGTATGCAAGATAATGTAAAATTTCACATACCATTAACTGATACATTAACAGCTATTATTAATTTCATATATAATTAATTATCTGAATGTACACTACGATTTTCTCCTTTAAAAATTAATAACATTATTGAAAAATGCATTTGCATCTCCTCTCTTTTGTACTTTTCAAGAAACCATTGTCTCTGAGAACAAATATTTTCTAGGCCAGTACTTTGGATGTTACCTTTTTAGACTCTTAGGAGCTGTAAGAAGTGAAAGCTGAAGCACACAGATCAAGGAAAATAAGAAACTGGACAGTGACAACTGGTCTCTTTTCCCTATTCCATCTATATAAAATGTACAAATTGAAGTTATACACATTCACGAATTACATAATTAGAATACAATGTCGAATTTCCTTGCAATGTAATTTTGGGGTTTGCCAAGTCTCCATCTATCAGAAATGAGTTAATCTATTTTTTGCCCACTAACTGGCAATATTATGTGACAAAAGATATATTTGTACATGGTTAATTAGTTATGGAAATTACATAAAGCTACAACAATTGAGCTATCATCTGGTGTGATGGTAAGGGAATATATATATTCCCCTTTTCTGTATGCTCTAAGAAAGCTTGTGCTGGCCTTTCTACATGTTCAGAAAGAACAGTCGCAAAGAAAGCTCACCCTAAGAAAAGAAAGTCTTTTGGTCTCATCTAAAATAGTTGCTACATACAGAAATTTGGATGTTGTACAGAGTCTGACTGAAGTGGGTATAGGGCATACAGAGAAAACAAGTTTATTTTTGTTATGTGGTTCTAACACAATGATATTTCCAAACTTTCAGTACTGAGAAGTCCTACTAATACAACATTATACAACAAAGGACATAATCTGAAAAATAGAAGCTCAAGTCCATCTATAAAATAAACTAATAGGTTTTAGTTAGCTGTCAGGCACATTGTTTATCCCAAATTGTCACAGGCACAACTCATGCATTGAATCTTTATTTAGGAATATAAGTTTTAGTACATACAAGTGTAAGAGAATCCAACTTTAAAGCTACATATTGAAAAAAATCTGGCTCTGAAATTACATTAAGTTCTGTTTATTTAACTGCTTTCATGTAGATATTTTTATGAAGATCAAATTTCCTTAATGTGTTATGTTTCAGCCACAAAGTCTCTGGTATTATACAAATAATTGAATAGGTATGAATTATCTTTTTTATTTCAATGGACTGATTTTTCTAAACCGTAGGGGGCATTATTTCATTCTTCATTGGAGGTTAAACTATATAATTTCTGACTGTGTAGGTAAAAACACACAGGCATTATCACATTGTTCAAATAAAGGATAACTTCAGTGGTGTCTGAATGCTCTTAATATAATTTGACTTTTCACTACATAAAAAACAATTTCTGCCAAACGCGATTAATGTGCTAGTAATTCACTAGGATCACGTAAAATGCATTCGTTAAGTTTCAGTTTACAGACAGTATTTGTTTCTTTTCAAAATAAGAGGCATCTTTGCATTTTGCTTTCAGTAACTTCCTGTTCACTGGGACTTGAACACAATAGTGTTAACAAACTTCCCGGCTGTACCACTGGCTATGCAGTCATTAATACCTGAATCCACAAATACTGTAAAAAATACTTGCTAACTGACATGCTGTAACTACTCAAGTACCACACTTAGATAAAAGGAATTGGAGTAAACACACAGGTGACTGGAGGGCAAGAAAGAAGAAGGATTTACAACAGGGTTTTCCCACAAAATCAGTATTTTTCTTTCCCTCACCCTTCAGTCTCTCAAGTTGATCTGTTGCCACCATTTTTTTTTTTTTACAGTGATATTGATATATTAACCATACAAACACAGGAAAAAAAATAGCTTTAACCAATTGCATTTGGTATTTCATTGGAAAGATTAGAAGTTTTAGACACTTTCTTTATTTATATACTTATTCACGCACTCAGATATGTGCAATGTTAGACACCCAACATGCATTTGGAGAAAAGATGAAATGCAACTCTCAGAGATATGAACACTATTTTTTTTCAGATGTTGCCTCCCTTCCATCCTTCTGCTGTCTATTAAGCTGTTTTCCGTATGTTTGGCAAGGGTGATTCATTAGAACATTTTTCTCATAAAGCATTGTGCTGCTGGTGGGACTATTTGTGGAAAATAAGCTATAATGCATGCTGACCCACTCTTGGACTAAATGCAACACCTCCAATATTTTCTGTACCAAGGCAACCACTGAACTTACAATTCATGCAAGAAGAACAATATAATTTTATCTTTTTAAAAGGACACACTTGTTTGTATTTTGGTTTTTGATTCTTCTCATTTTTAAAGTAATTCTTTTTCTTTAACCCTCAAGTGCATTTTTAGTTTTCTTCAAATAATGTGTGCATGATATAGTTTTATTTAATAATAATATGAACAAAAGCCTAAGTGAACATTGTAGTTACTTTCTTCTTATACCCACAAGGATGTAACCTTTGTTTACTCTAATTTCACTGAACTATTCCCAATTTCAATCTTTCAGAAGACCAGCCCCTAAACTTTAAGAAGAAATTCCTTAAAATGGCCTTCTTAGTTTCAGCCCTAGTCCTCATTTCAGCCAGCCAGCTGTGATATCACTGGGTGAGCTTTTTCACTTAGCTAGAGTGAAATATAGAGTGAACTAGATACTTCTAGTATCTCTGCTAGAGCTTTACAGCATTCTGCTCTCCCTTGTGTTGTTTTTTTGGGGGGCGTTCTTTGCTCGTTGTTGAGTTTTGTTGTTGTTTTGTTTTGGCTTTGTATTTACATTCCTTTTATTGTTTCTCTTTTCTGTTGCATCCATTTATATATTCTTTGCCAGCCTTACCTGTTTCTCCTGTTTGTTCTTGCTCACTATTAAATGTTTCTCTTGTAGCATTTTCTGCAGCAGGACTTACACAGTGCTCTTTATATTAACAAAGCTAGTTCTGAGTTTATTTAGTTTTCCAGCTTGCCCCCAATCTCATGAATGTTTTTGATTACCAAATTAAGACAACATTATTTGTCAAGTCCTTCATGTAAAGAATTCCATTTTGCACCTGTTACTACATTTTATGTTTGAATCTGTGATACTATTTAATTTTTATGACATAATCTAAGATTTAATATTCTTAACTTTTTGCCTCAGTGAATTATTTCAGCTCCTCCTGCATTTGATTGTCACTTTATGTCCATCCTTTAAGTTTCGGGAAAGTTTATCATATGTTGAACTTCAAGAATTATCAAAATAAAAAAACACTTCCTGTCTCTAAAATATCTTTGTTTTGTTATAACATTTTTAAGGTATCTATCTTTGATTGTGATTTGAGCATATTTTCTTAAAATATAAACAAAAAAGAAACAAACAAAACCCTCCTCCATTTTCTTCAAAGTGTTTTACATCTTTAGGTTGAAACTCATTATAGTTATTAAACAAATTTGTAAGTAAAAAAGCTTATTTTGACAAAGTTTGACTGTTTAGAGGATAATAAACATTTTAACTGAAAATCCTAAACAGTTCTATTCTCTGCCTTAGCAGGAAGGTTAAAGAATCTTCATATTATGTTTATATACAGTATCAGTAGAAGAATTTTCAGGTATTTTGAAGACTTTCCAGAAGTGTTTTAAGCTTTTATTCTTAGTGGAAAAAAAAATAGCAAGAGGATCATTTTACATCCTTTATATCCATCAGACCTTCATTATCATAGGAAGTGCCCAACAGTAATCCTGCCATATACAAACCAAAAGATAGTACATAATTTCCTGTCTCATTCCTTATTGTTTTAATGAAAATAGTCTAGCTGTTTGAGCAAATTAGAAACAATTTGTAAATATATGTTAATTTTTAAAAAATCTATATTTTCTATATAAATATTTCTATTGATAGTTTTCAGTGCATTTTATCAATACAATAACCATGACAAGGGTTTATTCAAGATAAACACAGTTTCTGGTTCATCCTCCTTAATTTTTTTTTATCTAGAAAGAAAACCCAGTTATATAGATTGATGTCTCAAAGCCTAGGCCTGGTGTAATCAAGCAGTAGCAACCACAGAATCATGAATTTCATTAAGATGATAGGAACTCTGAAGCTTTATTACCAGCAGTCATCAACAGTAGGTGATAAAATGCAAGTAACTCTGGTAAGTCAAGCAGATCTTAAATTTCATGTTGTCAGGGTAAGGAATATCAGCTTGGCTGCAGTAGGAAAGGGAGGATGAATCAGTTATAATCGAGCTTCAGCTCTTCATTTAGACTTAACGTCTTTTTGGATTCTGATTCTTGACATAGCATAGCATGAAGGTAAAAGAAATTAACGCATTAAAAGTTATATAGCTTTAACATTATACAAGGTAATACACTGACTGCTTTGCAGACTGAAAACTCTTCTTTTGAAGTGAAGAGGAAAGATGCTAAGCTGTTTGCAAGATCAATATTATCTCCCCCTCTTTGTCTCAACACTGAAAAGGAAGGCTATGCTGTTGAGAGTGATAACCTAATTGCCACACATACTAACTGCCCTGTGTGTTGAAAACACTGAAGAGAAAAGGCAAAATTTTACATAGTGACATGTTTTGTTTCTCTAGGATCAAGACAATCCCTCTATTATTATATTTACTACTAAAGTAGTCAACTTTTGTTGACTTCAGATGACTGAATTTCAAGCAAGTCCTGGGCTGGAAACAAAAAAAAAATATAATAAAAATCAGTTGAGACCAGATGTTGATGGTTTTGGCTGCCAGTGTTGAACTGAGCCTTTACTACTGTATAATGCCTTGCCAGACAAACAGTTGTAAGTCATCTTGGAAAAAAAAACACCCAAAACACAGGTCTTACTTCTGTGCCTTTTCCTGCATAGCTTTAGGGTTTTGGTTCAATAATACAATAGAAGACTATATTGAGTCAGGCATCAACTCTGGGACACTACTTGCCTTATGACTGAACAAATACTGACACCAGTGAACACCACGTAGGTTTCAATAGCTTACATTGAGGGTTGTTATCAATGTATAGCCAGAAGTTTCATTTATAGCGTTAATTTTGTTGTTTGGATGTTTTTTAAGGATCCCACACGATAACAGATGTGTACACTTGATTAAGTTTATTATGGAATCATGACTCTTAAAATTTTTAATGTTTTTACATTTAAAGATATATTTTCCTTTTATCTTCTTTTACTAAGGTTTCTTTCTTTTTTGCTTTGTTCTTTTCCTCTCTTGAGATTTGATGATAAACAGAAAGACCACAGACAATTAAAGCCCGTAACTTATTCTATGAACTGTAAAGTATTGAAAATTGAACTAAATATTAGTACACAGGTAAGCCTGTAAAAATAAACTCATTATTTGAGATAAATATCATATTAATAAAAGCATAACACCTCAGGTCTTTAATCAGATACATTATGGGACATTAAATCAGTTAAAAGCTCTGCAGAGGCATGTACAAGTATCTTGTTGCAGTAATGAAAATTTCTTCATTACTCCAGAATTTTTTGCATTTAGCTACACAAAACTAGTAGCTAAATACAACATAAAAGTGGAAATGTTAGAAGACAATTCTACTTTTTGTCTACTTACATGTTTGGAGTAAAAGCTATATGTGTGTGTGTGTGTACAAATATATATGTGCATAATACAAATGACATCTATTCAGGAAATCTATGATTAAGCTGAGATGTGACTAAAACTCATTTCCAAATTTTGTAATGATATAATCACTTTCTGAACTCAGATATACAATCTAGGCCTTTACCTAAATATTTTTAATAATTTGATTTCATTAAAAATTAAAGAAAAGAAAAAAGTTTATCCTCATAAAAAATACCACTGATGGCTAGAAACATACAATAATATTAAAAATAAAGGTTCTTATATAAACACGTGCTCAATAAGGTGGGTTTTAAGGTCCTCTGTTACAACAAATTATCATGACTCTACTGGTTTCAGCTCAGCTATTTTCGTGCTAAATAAAAATGCATCATCAAATACATGGTAATATTTTGAGAGTCAGTGAAACAACATTAGTAAGTATGTACACGCACAGACAGATTAAGAACTGTCACAAAGAAAAAAGATTTAAGAGTATGCTGTCCTTGCAATCATGAAAAACATTTTAAAAATATAGGAAGTACTGCTGGTAGTTCTTGCAAAGTTCTGCATAACTCTCATAACATGTGGCTGAATAGACTGGCTTTCATCCTCTGTATACTACATAAGTAGACTGTTAAGATGCAGTTTTCTACCTGTGGCTCGGTTCACCTCATCACTATCAACATTAACAAATAAGAACAAAAAGCCTTCTTAAAGCAAAAACCTAAATAGGCTGGATGGTCTGTTTCATTGGCTGAACTAAGACATGCAGAAGCAGAGCTTTAAAGTTAATGAAATGAATTAACCAATTAATTAAACTGGCTCAGATTTTCTTTGAACTTAATTCAAACAAGTGAAGTACATTACAGTTTTGTATTCTTTGCAACTGCTGCAGCTGCCGAGCCTCATATACAGAGGTGGGCCTGTCTGAGTCAGGATCCACATGTATGTGCCCTGAAGAAGCCAGGAGGCTTATATACTGTAATAAACTTAGATGGCAACTGATTTTATGTCACAGAATTACAATTAAGCTTAGATTCTGAGGATCTAAATGTAATAATTTTGTGTTTAAATTGGGAATTTGATCCCAAATATCAGCATCAAGAATTTATTGGATTGTCATGGACAAAGAGTCTTAACAAAGGGAATTTAAAAATATTTTCTTCATGACCAATTAAAACAAACTTTTAATTACTGATGTGGCTACTGAGAAAACAAACAAACAAACAAAAAGGCAACAAACAATTAAACAGGCTTTGAAGGAAACACCTTGCTTTCCCCTTTCCCAGGCTCAACTCCAGTTCAGTACCTCTCCCTCCTCCCTTTTAAGCTCAGCTTCCCTAGTTGCCAAGGGCAATACACAGTCTTTCCCAATCTGTTTAGTTAGTCATATGGCAGTACAGGCACCTGAGGTTTGTAATGGTTTATTTTTGCCACTCTCTGCTTCATACTTGCTTTCCTTCACTATTTTGTGTTTCTTATTTGTTCCCTTTGTACCAACATGGGCTCTTCCAAGGGCCATAGTCGTTCAGAGGTAAGCATGAACTACTGTGGACTCCTCTATGGTCCCCACCCCAGTATGGTTGCCTCTATGGGCCACAATCCCTTTGGGACATGCTGGCACGGACTCCTCTATGGTCCATAGTCCATTCAGGGTCATCCACGTTTCTGGTGTGGTCTCCTCTATGGGCCACAATCCCTCAGGGATACCTTCTCGGTAATGAAGCATCTCCAGGAGTGCATCTCCAGCCATGACCCTACTAGCATACATTTATATGTGCCTTCTCCTTTTCTTCTCCCTTTTCCTCACACACATCTCCTTGAATGCCTTCTCATGTGTCTCCTCGCTGCTCTCATGCCAATCATTGCTGCTGTCCTTTCTTAAACATGTTTGTGCAGCAGTGACAGAGGTTGCCTTTACTGTTCAAGTGCTGAGACCCAGTGGTCTGTTTCCACTGGTTGCCTGTTTGGCCCAGGACAGCTCATGGACTCCCTCCATAGACCCCTGCCACCCAAACATTTCCAGATATGCCCAACACATGGTCCCAGTGTAAAACCCCAGACACAAGCATATGCACTAGATTTCATTTAAATAGTTTTGGGGGTTTTTTTGCAGGAAAAGAAGGGTAGACCCCTGGCTCTTTTTTTTTTTTTCAGGTAATGATGTATTCTTTGGTTTATTTTTTCTAAATTCAGTTCCTTTCCTGTTCTACTTGGAAAATAAACTCTTCCTGGTTTACGTTGTGCTACACAGTAAGTTGGACTGGTCTAATTTTCCAGAATTTTGTATAGATAAAGTAGCATTTACAGCATTACTACTGAACTTTGACTACCTGCAATTTTGTCTTATAGATTTAACAATCTGTAGCTAAAAAACAGTTTCTTGCTTTTTTTCAGGCTTATGTCTGAAACAAGTTTGTGTGTCTTTCTGAATGTTCTGTGGCATGCACTGAAATTTTATTTCCCAGTAAGTCTGTCTTTTGGTAATTTTTTAGAAAGAGAATTGGTGCATAGCAAACAAGGCCAATCTTACATGAACTGACTGAAAAAGCTTGGCTTGTTTAGCCTAGCAAAACATAAGATAAGAGGGTAGATGATTGTTCTCTATAAATACATCTGGGAACAAGCACAAGGGAGAGGGAAAGGCTATTAAAGCTAAAAGACAGTATCAGCACTAGAACAAAGGTATATAATTTGGCCTGAAAATTGCACTGTAAATTAGAAGATGATTTCTAACCATGAGAATATGAAGCTGTGAAGCAGTGCCTAAAAGGAAGAGTAAAAAAAAACCCAACCCTGCAGACACAGACTAGCCCTATTAAAGGGAGATGTGCATTTATGAACAAGTTTATGTCATGCTTAGCTTACAGTAGCAGATCATTGGACTTGATGGTCAAGGAAAACCCTTCTTGTTGTTTTTTTTCTTTCATTTTTTTATTTTTTGGCTGTTATTTTGTTGTGAATTGTTTTGTTGTTTGATTTTTTTTAAATATTTTAAGACTGAATAAGTTTGTTGGGGGCAAATTGACCAGCTGTAATTGGGTCTCTTTGATACTTTTTTCCAAGGCAAATGCACTCTTCCTGCAGTTTACTGTTTACAATGAAGGAGCTCTTCAAAATGGAACACTTGCAACAAAAGAGAATAAACCTTCACCTCAGCTGCTAACAATGGAGTTCATATGGGACATGGAAGACCATTATATGGCACCCACTGTTGAATTTCACATCTTACTCTAAATACGTAGAAGAGGTAGACATTTATTCCAGATTTGTTCTTGATCTCTTTTACCTATTGAATTAATCTGTTTGATGTTGAAAAGTGTTCTGATCTCCTGTAAGCACACAAACCTAATTACTTATGCCAGTATAAGGCACTTTATTCAGTCTTGGCATTTATCTGTAATAATGCATAAGCATAATGGACACAGGCACATCTGGCAATGCAATGTGCTGTGCAATTAGTCTTAAAACTGAGCCAGTTATGTATCCCTCATGTATTAGATTACATCAGTAATGAGTACTGAGTATCAGCTTGGTTTTGGAGATCTTCTGTAAGACAATATTCTGTTCTGTGAGCATCTTGAAATTCCAGTTCATACACTCCCTGTGATTTTGCTAAGGACATTTGTTTCATCTGTTCAAGATTTCAATTTTCAGGAGATGTTAGAAAAACCCAAGGGACTATAGGCTAAGCTGTCAATAAACTTTCAGTCTTCAAGACAACAAAAGAACTTCAACACTAAATCTATCAACCTGTAATTCAGACATATGCTGTTTCCCATGAGCTCTCTCTCTTTTCTTCCTCTCCAACTTATACTGAAAAACTGCTCATTTGATGTGGCTCTTAAGGCAGTAGCTCCTATTGCACAACAGCTGCTCTGAAAGTTAAATGCCCAGCTATACCTAAGGCCTATCTTCAGAGATTCCAAAATCTAAACAAATAAGGATAACATAGTGAGAAGACCAGAGGAAAAAATGGTGTCAAGTCAGAGTATGTACATATCTTTTCTGCAGCACTAGGGGAAAAAAAAAGTAATAAAAAAATGCTTATTAAAAAAAACCACAAAACCCCAAAAAACAAAAAATAAACAAAATTTCACACACCATTAAAGTTCTTTCAGCCATATTTATGATGTGGGTGAGGATAAACAAAAGTAGATTAAGTTTAACACATCTGTTTTTAACAACATGTAATTTCCCCCCTTCAAAATTATAGGTTATCCTACTTATTTATCTATCACCACACCACTGAATTGTGCTAAAATAAAAATCCAAGATCCAGCCAGAAATTTATATTGGTTGTAGTGTCTAAAAGTAGTGTACATAACCATGTGAAAATATGGATTCATCCATGTCTCACACTGTTAGAATTCGCACTGCAGAAAGGGATTAGCTAAAATCTGTCTCAACTATAGAACACATCAAATTGTGATACAGGGGAGCTAATAAAACGATAAAACTGCTAGAAAGAAAACACGGGTTTTGCAACTCCTACAAGTTACTTTGTTTTGATAGACAGGGGGTCTTTCTGTCAACACAAGCTTCTTCTGCACATCTGCTGGAAGTTATCAGCTCATTTGTTCTTTGATGACAGTATAAAACAAAAGACCAATGCTACTTCAGGACCAGGAAATCACACCTAGTGAGATTTACTGTTGGGATCTGAAAATGTTTTATTCTAGCTTGCAGATGCCTCCTCACCTTTGTGGGCCCATATATGACTCAAATAAAATACTGACATGAGTACTTGCTTATCCTGATTTTAAATGACTCAAATAAAATACTGACATGAGTACTTGCTTATCCTGATTTAAAGTTCATCTAAGTCTATAGGGATTGTTCCACTGACATTAATGGGTTTTGTATTGGGCCCTTTTAGCACACTGGCAAGACCCTAAGTCTCCAAGCAATACTCCAAGATCCTTAAAAGGGCATGACAAGCAGTCTCACTAAGTGAATGGTACATTCACTATTCCCTTTTGATGTGCAAGTACCTTTCTAAAATACCCCTTTTTACCAAAGGCTCTTCCATCTGTTTATGACAGATAAAAGAACAACCAAGATATAAGATCAGCCGCTCCCTCAGAGATTCTCCCTTTTTCCAAAACAGATAAGTTAGGATTTGTTTCAGTAGTTACCCGGTGACTTGGGTTCACATTACTTTTCTAAACACTCAGGCAACCTGAAGAAAAAAATAAACCAAAAGAAACAATTCAAGGCAAAACTAATCAAAACAGAAATTCAATAAAAGAAGGATTTTACTGTGTGTACCAGGGATCATGCAAGTCAACATCATCATAATGTGGAGTATTTCTTCCTACCATATGAAAGAGATGATCAAATCATTTCTAATTTAAGGACACAATTCAAGATTGGTGTTCTGGTCACTGACACTTTTGATTGCTTTTTAACCAAATGACGGTATAATGAAGGTTAAGTTTCATTTAATTTCTGTTCTGTATGTTTAAATACAAAAATAGATTAGATGAAGAAAATATCTACAGTGGCCTTTAAACTTTAAAACGTTACTTTAAGAGTCATGTAGTAACCTTGCACTGGTGTTGGAACCTTGCCTGATCAAGGTGAGCCTATGACAAGCTTTTTTTGCTCCATCTACAGGAGGCATTACTCATCTCATCTCATTCTGCTGGGGGATTTCAACAGCCTTGAAATCTGCCAGAAAAGTAGCACAGGAAGCTGTACACAATACAGGACAGTCCTGGAATGCATTGAGGATAACTTCTTAAGCCAAGCAATTCACAGCCCCACTGGAGGAGAGATACTGGACCTGGACTTGATGGTCACCAGTGCAAGTGAGTTAATTGTGATGTCAAGACTGGAGGCAGCCTGGGCTGCTGTGATCATGCGCTAGGAGTTCACAGCTCTGAAGGTCAGGCGGAGTAAACTCAGGATCCTGAATTTTAGGAATCAAAACTCCAACTGTTCAAGGAGTTAGTCAATATGACCCTTTGGAAACTCCCCTCTGGGACAAGCAAGCAGAATAGAGCTGTCAGATCTTTAAGAATACTTTCCATAGAGTGCAAAAGCTATCAATCCCAGGTATAAGAAATCAGGAAAGGAAGGCAAGAGACAGGCATGGATGAATTGAGACCTGCTTGTCAAACTAAAGGGCACAGAAAAGACATGAATCTCTTGCAGCAAGTCCAGAGAATGGCCACAAAAAAAAAATATCAGAAGGTTGGAAAGCCTGTGCTATGAGGACAGGCTGAAAGTGCTGGGATTGTTCAGCCCAGAGAAGGAAATGATCCAGGAAGACCTTGTTGTGGCTTTTCAATAATTGAAGTTAGCTTGTATGAAAGATGGGGACAGACTTTTTAATGTGACAGGACAAGGGGTAATGGTTTTAAACTGAAAGAAAGTAGATTTAGACTATATATATAAAGGTATTTTTTACAGTGAAGATGGTAAAACAGTAGAACTGGTTGCCCAGAGAGGCTGTAGATGACATATCCCTGGAAACATTCAAAGTTGGACAGGGCTCTGAGCAACCTGATCTAGTTGAAGATGTCCCTGCTTTTTGCAGAGGGGTTGGACTAGATGACCTTTAAAGGTCCTCTCCAAGAAACTATTCTGTGACTGTAGTAAACATGACAAATTTAGTGGTCAGGTGTAGCCAAAAAATTAGAATAATCATAAATAAGGAGTATAACAGGTAACACAGTAAAACTGACTTTGTAGAGATCCACATAACCACTGAAGATCTTAGTTAATCCATGTGCCTGCAAGACACAAATCAAAGACAGAAGACTCACTATTGCCTGCAAACTTGTATTGTCCAAGTACCCTGTAGCACACAGTGGGACATTAAAAAATTAGTAATGTTTGACTGCAAACCAAAAAAAGAAAAACTGCAAATGCAAAGACCACAGGAAAGGCACATAAGCCACATTCTGTTAGCAACAGATCAGGTTAATTTGCATTATGAGTAACAGAGACAAAATTCCTAGAGATGGAAAGTATTACCTATGCCATTAATAAAATTATAATAAAATCACAAATGACCTCCAAAACCTTGACATTTTTAAGACCAGACTTTCTGTCTGGTCTTAAAAATGCTACACTGAGGTCAAAAAGAAAGATTAAGGGAAACTCCAGCAAAGCAAAATGCTACTTAAAAAAGAACAAATATTAAAAAAAAAATCAAACAAAAAAAAAAACAACCCACAAAAATAACAACCGAACAAACCATAACTGAAAACTGGTCTTCAACCTGGTTTACTTACCTAGTTACAAAACTCAAATCAATAAACTAATAACTTCCCACAACTTTTCTCCAGTGCAAGAAAGTGTTGTAAAGGCAACAGATCACATAGCTTCTGTCATGCTTCTGTTAGTAAGTCTATTGATGAATTCCCTGGGTCTCATAGCTTTCCCCATCGAGTTCTTTCAGAACTGTTAAACACTACACTTACAGTGATGCTTGAGGAAAGTGTCTGCTGGAACATGGAGAAGGAAAAATACCTACCAAGGCTCTTATCTTATAAAAAAAAAAGAGCACCTGAATATTTAATTATAAAATTTAAGACTAAGGGCATTAAATTCAGCTATAAACTCTCACTCAAATTTCAATCACAAAGAACATTGGTCAAACAATAACTAAGATAAAGAATAAGATGACAGTGCTAAAAAAATCCCATGCTTAAAGTAATCATCCTACTTTTAAAAACAAAGTGTGTGAAAGAAACAGCAAATATTATAATGAGAAATTCTAACCCACTTAGCAATTATATTTTAGGAAATGATGAACGTCTCTGAATGAGCTAAAGAAACTAATGATTAGATATTTTCCCTAGTGTAAAGAACTACAAAATGGTTGCTCTGGGCAGTGAGTGTGATTGTACATTAGAGAAATTCCAAGTACTGCCTTGCTCTAATTTTTTTTTATTAAAACCACCAAATAAAGTGTCTGAAACTTTTTAGAAAGAATTTGTAACTAGTTTAGTTGATTGTAGTTACTGCTTGAAAGACAGAAAATGCTAAGGAGAAAAATGGAAAATATTATTTTGATAAAGTTTAATAAAATATTCAGAAATCAAAATTTTAAATCCTATTAATTTCATATTCAGTTATATTTCTTTTTTAGAAATACAGGAATGAAAATATATATAATTGACTAAAAATACAACTGCTAAATATTAATCAAATCCCTGGAAGTCAGTAAAACTAAAATGAATTTCACAGTTAAAGGATTTCCTCTTTCAATAGAACAAAGAGGAATATTCTGCAGTAAATTAGAAAAGACATGAGGTCAAAATGATGATAATTTACTGTGGAAAAAGTTGGCACAGTAACACAGGGGCAAGTAAAAATTTACCAGGAGTTTCTGAAGGAAGAGAGAAGACTATATCCAGCATACTTCTTGTCACATAAAAAAGTGTAAATTTGCCCCTTCACTCAATTTTACAATTATGCCACTTAAGTCCAGAGGCTTGAAATAAACATGAAAGATACCTGATGGATAGAATCTGGCTTTTCTTATTGCCTCTGCCTCCAAATCCTGACTGTAAACATCCATCTCAGAGGAAATGTCTGCATAGGCTTCTATAGGAAAACAAGTCCAGCATCAGTAGCCACTGATGCATATACAAAATTGTTTTTCCAGGCTAAAGAAGTCCATCATTCCCATTAGAGTAAACATCAATGCTTATGAGACCAGGTCTTTATAGAGAACAGAGCAATCAAAATGTTTATGTCACTTTGGAAAGCAGGAGGTTTTGATGTCTTATCTTTATTCTTGGAAACTTTATCAATTAATTCCCTAGTCCCTGCAAATAATTTCAGTTTACAAAAGAAAATTAAGTTCTTAATTGTTTTGTTTTGTTGTTTTCATTGAAGAGAAACTTTCTCCAATTGATGTAGATCCTGATGAAAATTCTCTTGAGATTTTTTTTATCTGGAAAGAAAACAAACAAATTCCTTATGAACATACCATGCAAAGAACTGCTTGAGATACTGTTCCTTCCCTATGCCTGACCTACACTCCTTGGAATTCTAATGCTCTTACAAGCACCTAACAGGTTTGGCATCTTTTTTGAAAGAAGATAATTTCATATTCAACTTAATGGTTTAATTTAAGATCGACTTTTAGAAAGTCTGGTTTAGAAAGCTTACTTAGATTCTAGCCAATAGATCACATATAAATTCTATTTAGACAGACTTATTTTATGTTTTAGAAAGTCTTTTATCACTGATACATGATGTTAGTTGCTCTTTGATATCCAGTCACATTTTGCCCACTAACAACTGAGATTATATCTTTTCTACATTGTTATTACAAGCTCTCTGTACTTGTTATTACTGTGAAATACTTTAGCAAAAAAAAAAAAAAGTTGATCTGCATCACATGTAGATATCTATGCCCATATATATTTCAGACTTAGAAAACTGTACTTAGAGTACTTAGAATCATAGAATCATAGAATAGTTAGGATTGGAAAGGACCTCAAGACCTTCTAGTTCCAACCCCCCTGCCATGGGCAGGGATACCCCACACTAAACCATAACACCCAAGGCTTCATCCAACCTGGTCCTGAACACTGCCAGGGATGGAGCATTCACAACCTCCCTGGGAAACCCATTCCAGTACCTCACCACCCTCACAGTAAAGAATTTCTTCCTTATATCCAGTCTAAACCTCTGCTGTTTAAGTTTCAACCCATTACCCCTTGTCCTATAACTACAGTCCTTAATGAATAGTCCCTCCCCAGCATCACTGTAGGCCCCCTTCAGATACTGGAAGGCTGCTATGAGGTCTTCACCCAGCCTTCTCCAGGCTGAACAGACACAACTTTCTCAGCCTGTCTTCGTATGGGAGGTGCTCTAGTCCCCTGATCATCCTCGTGGCCCTCCTCTGGACTTGTTCTAACAGTACCATGTCCTTTTAATGTTGAGGACACCAGAACTTCACACAATACTCCAAGTGAGGTCTCACAAGAGCAAAGTAGAGGGGCAGGATCACCTCCTTCGACCTGCTGGTCACGCTCCTTTTGATGCAGCCCAGGATACGGTTGGCTTTCTGGGCTCTAAGTGCACACTGCTGGCTCATGTCCATTTTCTCATTGACTAACACCCCCAAGTCCTTCTCTGCAGGTCTACCATGAATTTCCTTTTTGCCCAACCTGTAGCTGTGCCTGAGATTGCTCCCAGCCAGGTGTAGGACCTTATACTTGGCATGGTTAAATTTCATGAGGTTGGCAACAGCCCACCTCACAAGTGTGTCAAGCTCCCTCTGGATGGCATTCCTTCCCTCTAGCGTATCAACAGAACAACACAGCTTGGTGTCATCGGCAAACTTGCTGAGGGCACACTCAATTCCATTGTCCATGTGAGCGACAAAAATATTAAAAAAGACCGGTCCCAACACTGATGCCTGAGGGACACCACTCGTTACTGATCTCCAGCCAGACATTGAACCGTTGACCACAGCACTTTGAGTGCGACCATCCAGCCAGTTCTTTATCCACCGAGTGGTCCACCTATCAAATTGATGGCACTCCAATTTAGAGACAAGGATGTCATGTGGGACAGTGTCGAACACTTTGCACAAGTCCAGGTAGATGACGTCAACTGCTCCACCCCTGTCCATCATTTCTGTAGCCCCATCATAGAAGGCCACCAAATTGGTCAGGCAAGATTTCCCCCTAGTGAAGCCATGCTGTCTGTCAACAAGCACCTTGTGCCCTAGCATGCCTTCCAAGAGAATCTGCTCCAAGATATTGCCAGGCACAGAGGTGAGACTGACTGCTCTGTAATTCCCCAGGTCATCCATTTTCCCCTTCTTGAAAATGGGGGTTATATTTCCCTTTTTCCAGTCAGTGGGAACTTCACCTAACTGCCATGATTTTTCAAATATGATGGCCAATAACTTTGCAACTTCATTCGCCAGCTCCTTCAGGACCTGCGGATGGATTTCATCAGGTCCCATGGACTTGTGTACATTCAGGTTCTTAAGATGGTCTTGAACCAGATCCTCATGTACAGTGGGCCCAAGGTCTAGATTTTCACAGTCCCTGCGTCCGCCTTCCAAGACTCGGGTGCTGCGGTCAGAGCCTTTGCCAGTGAAGACCGTGGCAGAGAAGCCATTCAGAACCTCAGCCTTCTCCAAGTCCTGTGTAGCCAGTTCTCCTGAAAGCTTCCAGAGGGGGCCTACATTGTCCTTAGTCTGTTTTTTAGCAGCTACATACCTATAAAATCCCCTCCTATTATCTTTAACATCTGTAGCAAACTTTAGCTCTAACTGGGCCTTAGCTTTCCTAACTTGGTCCCTAACTACCCTGACAACATTCCTGTATTCATCCCAGGCCATCTGTCCTTGTTTCCACCTTTTATAAGCCTCTTTTTTCCTGTGAATTTTTCTCAGCAGCTCCTTATCCATCCAAGGAGGTCTTCTGGCCCTCCTGCTGCATTTCCTTCTAGTCGGGATGCAACACTCCTGAGCTTGTAGCAGGTGATCCTTGAATGTTAACCAAGAGTCTTGGGCCCCCTTGCCCTCTAGGGCTATATCCCATGGAACCCTGCTAAGCAGGTTCCTGAAGAGGCCAAAGTCTGCCCTCCTGAAGTCAAGGGCAGTGAGCTTACTGCACACTCTTCTCACTGTCTTGAGGACCTCAAATTTGACCATCTCGTGATCACTGCATCCAAGACTTCCCTGGAGCATCACATTTCCAACGAGCCCTTCCCTGTTGGTGAGCACGAGGTCAAGCATGGCACCTCTCCTCGTCAGCTCCTCTATTGCTTGCAGAAGGAAGTTGTCTTCCACACAATCGAGAAACCTCCTGGATTGCTTGTGCCGGGCCGTACCGTCACCCCAACAGATGTCAGGGTGGTTGAAGTCCCCCATTAGAACAAGGGCCTGCGAGTGTGAGGCTTTTCCTATTTGTAGAGTTCTTCATCCGCAGGTTCCTCTTGATCAGGCGGTCTGTAACAGATCCCCACAGTAATGTGTCCCATCACCAACTTCCCCTTAACCCTGACCCACAAACTTTCTGTTAACTGATCAGCTGTCCCCAGACAGAGTTCCATACTCTCCAGCCTATCCCTAACCTAAAGGGCAACTCCCCCTCCCCTCCTACTGGGCCTGTCTTTTCTAAAAAGCCTGTAACCTTCCATTCCAACACGTTAGTCACAGGAGCCATCCCACCATGTTTTGGTGATGCCTATTATATCATAGCTCCATAGATGTGCCCACATCTCTAATTCCTCTTGTTTATTCCCCATGCTACGGGCATTTGTATAGAGGCATCTGATCCGAGCTGCAAATGAAGCCAGCTCAGTGGCTGGAGCGGCTAGAATATTACTACATTGCTCTGAGCATTTATTAGAGGTGCTGGCAACTGACTGGATGTGTTGGAATGGAATGATGCTCCCTCCCCCAACACAACTAGTTTAAAGCATCCTTGACAAGTCTGGCAAGCCTCCCAGCAAAGCCACTCTTCCCTTTCTTTATCAGAGCAGTTCCACCAGCCGCCAGTAGGCCTGGCCTACAAATGTGGGCCCCATGTTCAAGACACCCAAACCCTTGACTATGACACCACCCTTTTATCCATTTATTAACCTGTCCAATACTCCTAGACTTTGGAAGGTCCTCCCCTGTGTCTTGGAGAATTGTCGAAAAGACTGATCTCCAGAACCCCTGACCACCTCTCCCAGGGCTCTGTAGTCCTTCTTTATACTCCTCAGGCTACTACTATCTATGTCCTTAGCACCCACATGTATCACTAGAAGCGGGTAATAGTCCGTGGGACTTACTAGAGCAGGCAGCCTCTCTGCAACATCCCTGATCCGTGCCCCAGGTAGGCAACACACCTCCTTTGCGACCGGGTCAGGCCGACAGATGAGCGCTTCTGTCCCTTTCAAGGCAGAGTCCCCTACTACTACAACCCGCCGCTTTTTCCTGGTGACACCAGTAGAGATCTTCTGTACCAGTGCACCAGCCGACTGTTTCTGATGCAAGTGTATTTCCTCATCAGCCCCCTGCAGGACAGCAAAGCGGTTCTGGGTGGATACAGTAGATTTAGGAGGAAGCCCCTTGCTTTTAATTGCTCTCTTCTGATTCGGAGATTCACTTCCTCCTTTGTTTTTTTTTTTTTTTTTTGTTACTAATTCCCAGCTTCCCTGATCAACAGCCTCCTTCTTTCCTCCATGAGTTAGAGTGGAATCTTGAGGCCCCTGTGCTGTTTGGTCCTGGAGCAAGCAGTCCTGCTTCCTCTCAGCTCCCCTGACATCTTGCAGCTTACTGACATCATCCCGCAGCTCAGCCCCTGCTGGAGAAGGACCTCCATCAGGGAGCAGCGAGCGCAGCCCTGCCCATTCTGCACCTTTCCCTCACCAGACCAGTGCAGGCACTCTCTACACTCCAAGCTCTGCACCGCAACCTCCCCACTTACCGGCTCTGTCTGGGTGCCTACGCTGGCCACCACCAGGGTGGCCGGGGCAGAGCTCCCAGACTGGACCCTGGTTGTACGGTGAGTGCTCACCATCCCGCTCGCCTGCCCTCGTGAACTGCCGCGCAAACTGCCTCAACCCGCTCTGTTTGCCTGCTCTGTTCACCGCCCTCCCTGGGTAGATTTTTAACCACTCACAGTTGGTGCCACTCCTCCTGTCTCCACCCCCGGTGAGTCACCTCCTGGCGTGATCTGAGCTCTTAGGCAAGTCCTCTCAAGGACTTGAGGCTCCCTCCTCAGTGGCTCTTGTCGCTCTGTGGTGAGGTTTCTGGATGCTGATCTCCTCCGGCTCCGCTTCGGTGCCACAGGCGTCCTTTCTCAAGCCACCCCCCTCAGCAAGTGACTAACAATGGCCACTGATGGTCGGTTTGAATCTTCCACCGAGCCTCCTGTCTCTGCCCCCGGGGAGTCACCTCCTCGTGGTAGCTGAGCTTTTTGCAAGTCCTGTCGAGGACTTGAGGCTCCCTCCTCAGTGGCTCTTGTCACTCTGTGGTGAGGCTTCTGGACGCTGATCTCCCCCAGCTCTGCTCTGGTGCCACAGGCGTCCTTTCTTCAAATAATAAAGCCAAATTCACAACAGTCATCAAAAGAATATTTCTGAATAGATTTCCAAAAGCAGTAATAGATCTACCTAGCCTCACACTTGAGCTACAGAACTCATCTAAAAAAAGGCAACATCAGAATTTAGAGTTTTGTCTTTTGTCTAAAATATTCTGCATATATTTCTTATTGCACTCGATATGGAAATGAAATGACAAATCTTTCTATATGAGTTTTTAAAACTCTTTTATGCCCTAATCTTTTACACTATTTTAAACTCAAAAATATTACAAGCAGATCTATCCAGCCAGTATCAAAACTTGTTTTACTGTTAAAATGAAATCTAAGTATAAAAATGAGAAAAAAAATGCTTAATAATGTTCCTTCCGAAGTTTCATATTTTTCAATGTGACATACCCCTAATGCCTAACAACATTTTCTATAACAATGTGATTTAAAATACATACTTTTAATGATACAGGTGTACTTTCAGCTAAGAAAGATGAACATGAGTAGATCTTTCTACAGGACGGCCATTAGAAAAGAGGGAACACTGCTAGAACAACAATTTTTTTACAGATATTATAACTCCTTCATCCAAAGCAAACAAACCTTCCACACATATATACTAAAACTGTCTTTGCTTTTATACAAGTAATCTGCAATAATGACTATT
The DNA here is from genome assembly GCF_012275295.1 of Melopsittacus undulatus. Taxonomy (NCBI): domain Eukaryota; kingdom Metazoa; phylum Chordata; class Aves; order Psittaciformes; family Psittaculidae; genus Melopsittacus; species Melopsittacus undulatus. The sequence goes on from NC_047528.1 coordinate 98,823,688, forward strand.
TCAATTGAGAAATGGTTGTTTTGGGATGTCTAATAGCACTGAACCATAATTTCATCGTGTAACATGAGACTCACCTATCTGAACAGTAGGATATCTTACATTTGCAACTAAGCAGGAAAAAAAAAGAAAGGGGGGTGAGCATGGAAATGGAGAAGAAGAAAGGGATCATTGAATAGAGCTTTCGACTACAGCTGCATTCTTCTATCTGTGATAAAAATACATAATAGGATGGCAATGCTAACACAAAACAATACTTAGGGATTAGACCATCTATTATTTGTCCCATTTATATAAAAACCATTACACAGCATGATTGCACAGAGTTCTGAGCTGGTGTTCTGTGAAATGTGAGTGAATAATTCACTCAAAAGAGGAGTGAAATCTTCCCCAAAAGGAAATTTAATACCTTCAGTTTTCAGAATTTTCTGTTTTGTATAGGAAAAAGGCATGCCCATTGCAGACTTCTTTTGCAAACTGTTGGACCTATCATCAGTCTTACCCTGACTGACTCAATCTGCATTTAACTCAATGCAGGCTTCCTTTCTAATTTGCCTACTAGGAAGGTAGGATGCTTGAGCCATGTGAAGCAATTACAGTAGCAGCTGTGAACATTCATGTCATGCATGACACTTCTCATTAAAGTATTTCTAAGCTTGTTTGAAATACATCTATGCTAATTTGTGATTTTTCATAGAATTGCCAAATGTGAATCTAGAGTAGCATCTCAAGTGCTTGCAGTAATCCAGTAATGTGAGCTACACTCTCATGTGGGTGTTGCAAAGAAAAAGCTCTTTGCCACAGAGGAACATCTCAAGGATCATCACCTGCTGAGAAGTCTCAGAACATGATTGCATATTTATCTGTATTTACTCATTACAGTTATATCAATTAGGTAAAAGAAATTCCAAGTCCTTGCAATAAAGAAAACCAAAGCATCCAGTTTAAGGAGCAGAGCATGCCTTGCCAGTCTGATGGTTTTCTATATAATGAGATAAATGAATTGGTATAGGAAGACATAGAACAGTGACTGTTGTTTACAGAAGTCAAACCTTACACCTGGATCCTATAGTATCATAGTAATCCAAATAAACAGATAGGAACTGGATGTGGGGGCAATATAGGAATTTACCTGGACTGCCAGGCTCAAAGAGTTGCAATGAACAGTAAAAAGATTCAGCCGACAGATAATTACTACAGACGTCCAGAGCACGTTCTGTAGCTGACAGTACCAAAATGGGATGTATAAAGGCAGGGCTGTTGCACTTTGGGACTTTGAAAAAATGAAGAAAAGGGTTGACAGGAACATCATGAAGTTAAATGAAGTAAGGCAATATTAAATCCTGCATCTGTAATGGAATAACCCTCTGCAGGCTGGGTGTCAGCTGGGTAGAAGAAAGCTTTGCGTAAGGTGTGGGGCCTTAGTGGACAAGCTGAACGTAATTCAGCAGTGTGCTTTTGTGGGAAGGAAGGACAAGGGAATACTGAAATAGTGTTGCAAAAACTATCACGAGTGTAGCCATCAGGCCCAGAGAAATTTCAGGACCCTATTCAGTCCTCATGAAGCCATGTCTACAGTCCTGTGTCCACTTCTGGGTTTTCCAGTGCATGATAAACATGCACACTGTAATAAGTCCAGTGGTCAGGGACTAGATCACATGATACATGGGGGGAGTCTCAGAGAATTTGTATTTTTCAGCCTTAAGATGAGATGATAGCTTCAGAGAGACCTTACTGCTATTTACAGAAGTTGTTGAGTTTTCATCCTTGGCAATATCCAAAACTTTCCTAGACACAGCCCCGAGCAACTTGCACTGATTAACCACCTCTCAGTAGGAAGCTTGACAGGAGGACCTCTGTAAAGGATGTCTCTTCCAACTTTCATGACACTGATTATGTGTTGAAAGAGCAAATCAACACTTCCAGGAAGCAAACTAAACAGTGCAGTTTCAGGATTTCAGTGAAGTTAAACCAAACAACTTTACCTGGGTATCTACAGCTAAAAAGACAAGAACATAGCCAAAAAGATGATACACAGAACCTTTGTGAGCCAGCACCCATTGGATCTATTGTACGTTTTATTGACTGATGCTTCACTTTTAATTTGATAGGAAACAAAATGTAAATTTGTTGGTAAGCAATAGAAAATGCTTAGGCCTGCTTAGGCCTGCTTAGGCCTACTGGGATGGCACCACGAATGTCATCACTTATTAGTGAAAGCAATCTCAACAATAACAAACACTTATGGATATTCATGTTGGGATATGCAAAGTAAATTTGAGCAAAAAGTAAGAAGTTAAAAAAACAAAAGGGGAGAGAAGTTTATAATAAGTTCTTGTAGTAATTGTTCTATTTACCCTAAGGGAAAAAAAAGTTAAAATATCAAATAAAAAAAAGGCATCTAATCTTATTCACAGACTCCTGTAACTTGTTTCTAATGATTTTAAGAAGTACTATGTGATTAAAAATATGCAATAAAGGTAGTTTTTTGTTTGATTTATTTCATTTTTCTTTTTCTATATAATAGGAAGATGTAGAAATACATAGAAGCATTTAAATTTGCCAAGAAAATAGTTATTCATCCCTCAGACATTTTCATAACACAAGTCAAAACTGACAGCACTTCTGGAGCATCTTCTGGGAAGTACAGATTTACAGTAACGGTTTAGATAGATCCAGTTGTGCAAAGATATTTTAAATGAGAATATTGCTAGTTTTCTTCCAGTATCTTTCTTCCAGTTCTCTTGCATCCTTTCCTGCAATAAGAAGTATCTTCCTTCCTTCTGCATTACTTAAGTTCTAATCTTACATAACGTTCACAGTTTCACCAAGAACAGCCTTCTAGCTAACAAACTTGGAGCTTAATGTGTCCACGGCTCAATTACCACCAAAAAGAAAAAATTAAAAAATGCTGAAACAGTCATATTCATGTCACCTGACAACTTTGTCTTCAACTGGGCTGTTCAGCTGTCATACAAGTTTAGAATGATCTTACACTTGGGAATGCTTTCTAGTAAATTGAAGTCCAATTGCATGAACATATCAGAGGCTTCATAATGTTCAAAAATAATATTTTGTGAAAGTATTCTTTATCCCTACATAGAACGTAGATATTTTGGTACTTTTTAAAAGATAGATTTTTTTTTCTTTTCTTAAGAATGGACAGTAAAAGCACTGTTTCTCATTGCTGAAGAGTACAAGACAGGACTTATACAACATGTAGGTCTGAACTAAAGTGAGCATAGAAATCATGCTTCAGAACATTTTGGGCAGACAGTAAACACCTCCAGCTCCCACTCACTTATTATTGTTAGAAGATTATATATTAAAAAGTAATTCCTGAAAGTAGAAACTAATAGAAGTTGCTATTTTTTTAAAAAGTAACATCCCATTTTTGTCCTGGTGCCTTCATAAGAATTAATTTTTGTACACTTGCTTTGAAAATTTAGACATAAGCTGAGAAAATAATTAATAAAATAAATGGAATAATTTATTTCTGAATATAACAAAAATATATATTTTAAGACTATTAACAGGCCAGCTGTCACCTGAAAAAAAAAAAAAAGGCCTTAAATTAGAAAGGTAGTAAGAAGACTTCAGAAAGAGTTGCCTGTGCTTTCCTATTAATCTCATACTCTTTAACACCTTACTATACTTTAACTGAATTAATATTTTTTTATTCCTGTTGTTTGTTTGTTTGTTCTTTAATGAAGAAACCAAATTAAACAGTCCCTTCACCTCTAGTCTTGACTATCCACTTCCTTCAAGTACAGAACCATGTCACTTTCCTGTCACTTTATAAAAGGCCATATGTCTGATACTTAAAAAAAAAAAAGAACAAATTCTACTCTGTGTGATGACAATAATTAGACTGAAACTGAAATGAGAAAAATCACTGAGACCCCATTTTCCCTAAAGCTCAAATATATCACCTCTCATGAAACAGATTTCCCAACCCAAGGATCAAAGATCTGTAGCCTTGATCTCCCACATTGCCACTGAAATGGCTAATAGCTACATTTTAATGCAAATTCACTTTTTTACAAACCCAGTTTAAGTGTTATTCAGTCTTCTTATCTGTGCCCATATGCTTAAAGAGTAATTATTCTGCTGGCATTTTTAATTAAAATTGTGTTATCTGTGGTTCTAGATGCATTAAGTACAGGACTGATCTCAGATGCCAAATGAAATTTTTATAGATGAGTCATGCCATGCATTTCCCTGTTTCAAAAGTTGCATTGTAACAGGTAAAAACTATAAAACACAGATGGAATAAGTATCCATGAAATTCTCTCATATCTAATTATCAGATTTGGAATAATATTTTTCTTGTTTGTTTTTTTTTTCTAATAAATAACATCTGTATTACTCTAAACAAGATCAGTAGGTTCCAAGCTGATATCTGAGATTCAATTCTTCCCGTGGCTACAAGTTTCAGTCCTCTTGCCAGCTATATGCCCCCGCAGTCCTGTAATAAAAAGTGAAGATTTGAGGAAAATTTAGATTTTTACATACTTCAAATATTATTTCAGCCAGCATTTCATCCTGAGTTCGTTGAGTCTGTCCCTTAATTATATAAAATGTGAAGCTTTCCTGGATTCTTGATTAATAATTAATTAATTACAAGCAACAATAATTTTATTTTTTTTAATGCAAGGTATTGATCTTATAATTCTCTTTTAAACTAGCTAAGACTGTTAAAATTAGCATTCATACGTTTTCTATTAACATTCTTAATTCCTTTTCTGCCACAAGCTGCTTAGAACCAGTGCTTAGAACGTGCAGCTGTAAGGAGATTAATACTAAATATTGCATATTTCTAGAAACTGGTGTGTAACATGATTTAGGATTAGTGACGGCAAGCATCATTTTGCAACTGGCAAATAATCATCTGCTAAAAGATGAAGCTACAGTGTGCATTCAGTGTCGCAAGATGTAGAAAATAATGTCATAATATCAATTTATGTATTTTTTTTTCCCAAAACCAATGAAGAGCAACCAATGATTTCATACTGATTATAACTGTTGGTGGTGTAAATCATGCTGTTACTCAAAACACTATCAAACACCATCCCCAAAATCTTAAAAATGTTTTCTTATGACTAGGACAATAAAATGAAAATCAATATATTTTCATTAATTTAAGTAATAGCTATGAAATCTTATTACCCCAAAACTGTAGATATAGAGCTCACATTACATTTTTTCTGTATTCAAGAAGCTTCATAAATTAAAAAAAAAAAATTTGATTACTGCTGTCACTTCAAATTATGCCCTTAGCTGTCTTCAGACAAGTACTGTAGTCAAAATTGAAGCTTATGTCAGTTAAAACAGCTGCCAGCATATATTACACTAGCTGACTACACACTTGAGTTTTCTAATATTTATACTCTTACACATTTGTCTTTGTTACTAATAATGTATATATTTCATCAAATTTTATGTTGAATGGTACTTTTGTCAAATATTCCCCAAATGGGTCAATATCTTAAATAGAGGCTCTAGTGAATAAAGTAAATTCATTTTGCTCTATGACCATGGAGTGCAGCAGTCTGCTGTGACAATTTTCTTCCTTCCATGTGATCCAAGACAGCATCCTTAGAGTAGAAGTCCATTCTGAAACTCCACTGAAATGAATGATACTCTTCTCACTTGTTCTGCCGCATTTTGAATGAAGTCATCACCTACAGTAGGAGTACAGTCACAAGTTCATGTTTTGCTATTTCGTATTTTCTGTTTTGTCATTGTTTCAGTTTATTGCTCCAGCCTGAGGAGATAAATAGTTCCTCATTGAACACTGATTTTGTCCTTAGCCATTATACCTAGTTTATATGGACTCCTAGCACAACAGTTCTGAACGGCTGGTAAATGTAAACACAGTTAAAGCACATGAATGAACTGTGGTGTACTGGTACAGGATAAAGCTTGTTTTTTATTTGGTTGGTTGCTTGGTTTTGGTTTATTATATTAACATACGGTTGTATGCAGAACTTATATTGCTACAATGTCATATGAAGTTCAAAAGAGAAAATTTACTGTCAATATTTATGCTATATTTGAGGCAGCTAAATGTCTTTGGAAAAAAACCTTAAATCAGGACCAGATTTAATGCATAACCTTCCAGAAGTTTTCCATCTATTTACTGTGCTTGATGTACATTAATTTAATTTCCAAATTCACATAGCTGCATTTAAAAATTATCTGTTAAAGTATCTCCAATTATATAGATTCCTATATTTAACCAGTTGTTTCACTTAGTTGCATTTTATTAATTTGGATTAACACCACAGACAGAATTGGAATTCTGTATCTTAATATAACATCTCATAATTGGAATTCTTGAGACCCACCAGGAACAAAAAAAGCTATATCATTTTTATAATAGTAACACAGATATGTTGAAAGACAAGATGCTCCACAAAAGATCCTTTAAAGTAGCAGTGAAAAGAAATTTTCAGCACAGTTCTGAATTAGCAATTAGTTAATTGCAGTTATAACATGCATGTCATCAGAAGACTGCCTTCAATATATTATTTTGGGTATAAATAACATTTTATTATTAAAAAAATAAAATCTTAAATAGTTAATAGTGACTTACTAACATTTTTACATGTAATCTGGTATATGTTCTCTTTCATGAAAGGTCTTGAATATTTTTATTGAGACAGTAAAATGCTATATTTTATTCTGGCAAATAAAAGCAAATATTTTCAACAGTTTATAAGTTAACAAAGATCCTATATAAAGATATATGAAGGATAAACAGACACTGTTCCCTAGGTCAATAAATTTAGTGTTTCTTTGTTAGAAGACAAGTACTTGCTTTACTAAGTTTTTTAGAGCTCAACATTAATGTGTTGGGAGAAGAGTACAACAAAAAGCAAAATAGCCATTTACTACAGAGATTACTTTTCCTTTAAAAACCCCAAGTAAGCTTTTTTTTTTACCTCCTACTCCCTACTGAGCAACTTCAAAGAAATAAAAGTCATTAACACTGCTCTCATGAACTATCCACTTGTAAAGCAGCTGCAGAGAATGTAAATAATAGCAAAAGAAAACAACTATATTTGAAATGAGAGCATGGATGTTACTGGGAAGAATTTAATTTAGATTTTACTTACACTACAACTCTTTTTTGGTTCCTAAACTTGAAATGGCTATGTGAATAAAAATGGTTATGTAAAATAAGATGCACTTAAAAAACCCCAAACAGGTATTACTCTTGTACCTTCATAAGGAGACTGGATCAGAACTGTATATGGATAATGGTGTTTTGAAGACCAAAATTTGTTCTATGAAGATGTACTGCTACAGCTCTGGGATTGGACACAATGGTGTATCTCAGTTTGCGGTGGTGTGTGGTATGGAGAATATATCAGAACAGCGTTCAAACAGTTTTGGAGCACCATATTTTTCCATAGCACTGCAAGAAAACTGTGTGTGTATGTGTGTGTGTCAGTAAAAGAGAAAACAAGAGTGCATGCAAAAGGATGATTGTCTCAACTCTTCCTTCTTGACTCCAGATAAACAGGAAAGTAGACCAAGGTGTTTGGCTTAAATGGAAAAAGACTGCTCTATACAGCAGGGTAGAACTTTGTGTCTTGTTTGCTATCGAGAAGGTGAGAGCTGGGAGATTCCACCTAATGAACAAAGTCTAATGTTGTCATTCTCACCTGGATGGAGAGATGCAGGTAGGACATCCAATCCCTTGAAGGGCACAGCAGCTAGGAGTAGAACAGATTTCTTTTCAAAATCACAGAATGATTTAGGTTGGCAAAGACCTTACAGATCATTGAGTCCAACTGTTAACCTAACACTGCCAAGTCTAGCACTAAACTGTGATCTTAAGTGCCACTTTTACATGTCTTTTAAATACCTCCAGGGATGGAGACTCAACCATTTCCCTGGCAGCCTTGTCCAATGCTTGACAACCCTTTTGCTGAAGAAATATTTCCTACTCCCCAGTATAACCACCCTCTGTTGTAACGTGAGATCGTTTCCTCTCATCCTGTCATTTGTACTTGGGAACAGAGACCAACAACCACCTCGCTACAACTTCCTTTCAGGTAGCTGTAGAGAGCTATACAGTCTCCGCTCAGCCTCATTTTCACCAGACTGAACGACACCAGTTCTCTCAGACACTCCTTACAGGCCTGAGTACAGGGAGATTATTACTTCCCTAGTCAAGCAGACCACATTATTTCTGATAAAAATTGGAAAATGACAAGAACGATCAAGAGGAGAGCTGAGTATTTTCCTATTATATTTCAATGTAAATTTTACTGAGTTTTTCTATTGCATTCCTAAAATCAGGCATTCAAGTAAAATTTTCTTTTGCCTTCCTAATACCTTTATCTTAGAATCATATTAAAGCAAATTCAAAATATTCAGAAATATTTCTTTTAAGGGTATAATTTCTGGTAAAATGCTTTTAAAAACAGATCTCAAGGGGAATAGGGGGGGAGGGGGCAGGAGAATTTCTTTGCCTGGCAGTTTTATGCTTCTCATTCTGTTTAATATTTTAGTAGACTACATTTACCTCAGAGAGATTTTTATTCTCTCTGTTCTCCAATGTACCAAATACATTCCAAAATACACTCCTGATTTCCTGTGGTTTAGTACGTTTGAAATTCAAACTGAATAAAAGTAGTTAGAACCAGTTCAGTTGAGTTCACTGAAATCACTTAAATTCTTTATTGTAGCACTTTACAATAAATTACCACGTGTTTCTCACAACATTCTTTTCCTTAAAAAAAATTACAACTGTAAATTGTCAGTAGGACATACCTGATGTTTTGATGAACGGTAACTGATTTTTTTTAATCAGCCTTTCTTAAATATTTTGAGGGCATATGAGCAAAAATTGACAGAATGTCAGTATTAACTCCATATGCAAGAGCTTAGACTTCATCTGCAGTATAGTGTTAAGATACAGCACACACAAAGCAAGAAGAGAGATTTTTTTAATTCTCCTTACCTCTCAGCTCCAGCCTTGTTTCACTGTAATAACTACAACTATCCACCATTCCAGTTTATGACAACCAACCTTTTAGGTTTCAGGAAAGACAGACAGCCAAATTGCTGAGATATCTAATGGAAGTTAAATAGGTCTGTGAAGGTCGGATTTTTTGTTTGAGAACCCAGGATTTCTTGTTTGGATAAAAAATAACATGCAATGAAGACTGGTATTTTTTCCAATTATTTGACAGAGGTATAACATTTAAGTGTCTTCCATAGGGAAATGTCCTAGTTTCACTTTGAACAGTTAATTTTTTTTCTAGTAGTTTGTACAGTGCTGTGATTTGGCTTTAGTCTGAGAATAATGCTGATAACACACCAATGTTTTAGTTGTTGCTAAGTACTGCTTACCCTAATCAATGTCTTTGCAGTTTCCCATGTTCTACCATGGGAATCATGAAGCAGGAGGGCTCAGAGACAGGGCAGGAAATAAATACATGTAAGAGCTCCATATGTGGTTTCTGGATTCCACTATTATAAAAGAATACATTCAGGTCTCAGTTTGGCATCATAGTTTACTGCCATGCATCTGTTCTGTTCATGTTATGTTTCTTTTCTGTTTTGATCTATTCCACGGTCTGTACATTTATCTTTCTGTCTAATGCCTCACATAGTACTTGATAAGCATTAATCACGCGTTTATGTTTAGGATTTTTTTTTTTTAATATTGAGACTAGGTTGTTAAATTGAACAATTGTGCATTAAAATTATAATTAAATAGTGCATTAAAAATAAAATTATAATTAAAATAATTTAAATAAACTCATTGTACTTAAGCAAAACAGATCATATTTACCTCTTGTTCATACATGTTCTGAACAGTGCCAAGGAGTTAAAATGCTTCTGAACAGAATCTGTGTCCACAAGCAGAGGTTCTGAATTTTTTCCTGAGGTGTAAGACAACAGAGAAAAATAGAAAGCATCAAATGGAAAAGACATCCAGAACTTTTATCAAGGTGCCACAAACCAAAGGGGAGGAGGCTGGGCAGACCTCAGGAGCCAGGTGATTTTCCTGTGATTTCCTTATATTTTTGCATTGGTCCAATGCTATAAGACAGCAAATGAGGAAATGTGCTGTCAATCTCCTATTCTTTCTCATGCACTTGAAGCCCAAAAGGCCAGTTGCATCTTGCGCTGCATCCAAAGGAGTGTGGCCAGCAGATCAATAGAGGTATTCTGCTGAGAGCCCACCTGGAGTACTCTGGAATCTTCAGTAAAGGAAACATATGGACCCATTGGAGAGGGTCCAGAGGAGGGCCACAAAAATGATCAGAGGGATGGAGTACCTCTCCTGTGAGGAAAGGCTGAGAGAGCTGGGGTTGCTCAGCCTGGAGAAGACTCCAAGGAGGCCTTTCAGTTCTTTTTAAAGGGGCCTATAAAAAATGGGGAGAGACTTTTAACAGGGCCTGTTGCAGTAGGATGAAGGGTAATGGTTTTAAATTAAAAGAAGGGAGATTGTTTATCTAAGGTTAGTATCCTTTCTTGCCTTAATATTGAAAGAGAAATAATCTGCCTATTGTGAATATAGTTCAGTAAGAAAAAAAAATTCTACTGCTTTCTTTGCTTGAGTGTGAGCTAGAAAAGCAAGAGGAGAAGCTATAGCAAACAACAAAGAAGCTTCAGCTATTCCTCTTTAAAAATGGTATGATACCTGGTTTTAAATTGTTTATTTTGAACAAAGAAACACTGGTTTTTTTTTGTCCTTACAACCCTAACAGGATCTTGAATAGCTGTACAGTTCATTTTACAAGTCAGGTATTTACTTCTCTCATCTGTGAATTTTAATCTCAGAACTCTTTCTTTCTACTGAGTTTGAAAACACCAGACCAAGCCCCTGGGATTATCATGGCAAGATTTTCCATAAGCAAATCTCCCTTTTGAGGACTGCACAAAGGATGTTATATTTGCAGCCATGTTTATATGTGAAGCTAAAGAACAAATAACACGAGAAACAAGAACTATGCTACACAGTTGATTTCATGGAGGAGCATAATAAATTTATATAGTGCAATGATACAAGAGGTATCTCTCGGATTTATAGAAATTTGTAGAAATCTTTTTTTTTTTCTTTTTTCTATAAATCTCTCAGATTCATAGAAATCTGACAGTGGAAATTTATTATCTCCCTAATCAGCCAAAATGTCAATACTCGAAAGTCTTGATCCTACATTTATACTACTTCTTAAAGTGTGATATAGCCAAACCACAAAACAGAAGTGGAACAACTGTACTCTGAGATCCACAGTAAATTTTAATGGAAAATAAAACAAAATCACAACTGAAAAAAACCTGAAACCCTAGATTTAAGTCTTTTCAGACCATGTTATAAAAAGGAAGAGGAGGAGGGAAGGTGAAGAAAAAAAGCTCTGAGTCGTATTTTATATTTCAAAAGCATTTCTCTCACATGAGGACTTAATGGTTGTTGCTGCAAAGTAAAATCTGGATGTGATCCTGCTCTCTGTGTCCATAACCAACCTACTGAGAGTGGGACACATATACTAGGACTCATAATTTAATTTTTCTTCTCACATTCAATATAGTTGCTACATCCAGATCCAAAGTAAATTGCTTAACTGTCTCTAATTTTATCCTAGAAATATACTTCTGGATAAAGAGTATACAAACTGCAAAACAAAAATACATCTTTATGAATTCCTAGCATTTTTAATCTGTGCTTCTGTTTCTCTAATAAGTAAATGCAGTATGAAATAGTTAAATGCTAGGTTTTACAAAGTAACTAATATTTCTAGATTTATTAAAAGGTTCTACTTTACAAACCTGCCAAACTCACAAATTCCATTCTCAGAGTACAGAGTAAATCAATATAACTGTAACTATTCTCGATCACTCATTAGTTTAACATAATTATTTCGTTCTGAAATTTGGGAGCACTTAGTATTAATGCAACTGATGAAAAGTGGCAGTCTCTCTCTTACAGTGAAAATGTAATTTAAGAAAGAAGTATTGATCTAGTTAAGTCTGAATGGTGAGAATAAATGCCTGTCTATAATCTTGCCATTTTTTTTCATCTCACATTATTAGTGCTGCAAGCTAAAGCTGTTATTACATTGCTTTCCTCAGAGGTGGTTTAAATCGAAAGGCTTGTATCTGGACTTCAGGAAGCTTGGATTCAGATGTAGATTTTCACATATGCACAGCTTTATGGAATTTCTATTTCTTGATGTGTTCCACACTTAGCAAGAATACAGTTTTATTTTGGAAGCATCTTAAAATCTAGTTTTGGCCAACATGGTGGGAATGCAAAAAACCCTCTGACAGCAGAATTTTTCCCTGCTTAAGAAATAAGCTTTCACCAAAGCTACTGAAATATTATAATTCAAGTCCTTCATCAGATTCTGTATCAATGGAGAGCCTAGATTTTATAATATTTACCATTCTAATACTCATAATTTATCTCTAATCAAACTAGAATTATCCTAGATATAACTGAGAATTTTTCATAATTCTAGTCTAATTGAATCGGATCACACAAGTTCAACAAAGTTCCAACAAAGTCCTAGAGAAAACACTTAGGCTTCCCAATTAAAATTCAGTCATCAAACAGCTGGGCTGATTTTCCAGGAGCTATTCTTATTCAGCCATTTTCTGGCTACTGCTCAATCATCCTGTCACAAATAATCCATCCTTAAGACTCATAACAGGCTTTTATTGGCATTCATTTGGGAGAAGCTGGCACTTCTGATTTGTAGGCTTGTCATATGTATAATGAAGGAATTCTAAACTCATGCCCATAAGGTAATTAGACCACAATATCATACGTTATGCATACAAACAGTAAGTGGTTGGCTAGACGTTATCTGCATCATCAATTTATGGACAAATAATTGAAATACAGACAAGATATCCTTTATTTTGTATTGTCTGTATTAGACTATATGTCTTCATATAAAGTCAGATTCCTAGAAACATGAATTCAATAATGAAAGATATGTCTAGCCTAAAAGACCTTCTCTATAACCAAAGATTAATTTCCATATGCATCATTTACTCTGAAGTTTGCATCTTGCAGTCCTGGTATTTCAAGTGTGAAAAGCAAATACTGTCCACTGAAAATCAGATATGCTTTCTTCATGTGTGAGCTTCATTACCAGGAGCACTACACAACAGTATACTAGAGATGGGCTAGATATATAGACATCTAAAAGAGATGGAACCTTAAAAAAAGTGAGAAGAAGGTCTCTGGAATGCACTGACAATAACTTCCTAACACAAGTCATCAAGGACCCAGTAAAAGCAAGGACATTGTTGGACTTGATTCTTATCAACAAGGAGGAACTTGCTGACAGAGTTGGGAGTAGCCTTGGTTCCTTGGCTCTGGTGATGGTGTAATACAGCATCCTGAGAGAAGTAAATGAGGTAAAATAAGGAAGAAACTTTTTTTTTTCCTGAGACTGCAGTTGGACACTGGGACAGATTCTGCCCACTGAGGCTGTGGAATTTCCATCCTTAGAGATATCCAGATCCTTACCTGACTATGTCAGCATCCTACCTTTTTAACACACACACACACACACAACCATTTCCTCTTATACAAGTTGCAGCTGAAAAGAAATGGACTGATATTTCTGTAATATCATACAATGATGACTGGAGATAACAGAAAAACTACCACAAAAAACTGATTAAAAAAATATCAGTATGCTGGAGTTCTTAGAGATAGTACAAGATAGTACTGAGTGATCATTGCTATAAACTGCCATTATTTTGTGCAACTGTATGATGATGGATACCATACTACAGACAACCTTCCAGAGCAACAAGTTAAATTTCAAGCCTATTCCTTGACCAAAAATCTTATTATTCATATTTTAAAAGCATGCTCATTTGCTTCCTGTAAAACAAGGACGAATGTTAACTAGAAGATTCGAAACTTTATTTTTCTTAATGCTGCTATGACTACTGCATGCATAAAAGACGTTTTTTTTCTTAAGAAGACAGTTTGCAAAAGAGAGGGTCCAAAAAACATCTAGAAGTCAGGATCACTGTTCTTTGTGAGATTTCTATAAAGTGTCTGCAGATTAGTTTCCTAACAAATTATGCATGACTTGGTAATTTGTCAGAATTCCAGAGATATTAAATTCATATTTCATGGTAAACACAATATATTTAAGACAATCTGTGTCTGAATCTCTACCTTACTGTTTTGTTTTTGTTTTTTTTTTTTTTACTCCTCAATAATCTCAGAATTTATGAAGAAATGTGATAATTCAAAAAATAAAATATTTTCCAGCTTGCTGAAAGAAAGAAAGGTTCTTTGATTTCAACTGAATTTCTGTAATCTCCCAGTTTACTACTTGTCTGATGCATGAGTAGTTCTAGATATACACTCAGTATTAGCAGGACCAAAGTCAAATGACAAGGATTTTCTCTAGCTCTTGTTTGGAAAGAAGAGGGAATAAAGGCTATTAACTAAAAGCGATGACAACCCAAACAATTATTCCTAAAGGCTGATACTACCACCTTGTGTCTGTAGGTCTAAAAGGTTTTAACTATATGTTGGTTAAATGTACTCATTGCTCAAGTACTTTAGGCATTAAAAATACTTTTACATACTCAAATATTTTTTCTGAGAAGACAGTTTATAACTTGTAACATTTTCATACACTATAGTTTTGAAAGGGAGAAATATGTGAATGCCTAAAAGTGAAAAAAAACCCAAAACCTAAACACATCACATCTGTACCATTGACTCAAGATCACATAGAGATTACAAACTTTGAGTAGCTCTGCTGCTCTAAGCCAAAAGGAATGCAGACTTTTGGCAAAAGAGAGGAAAAGGAAAATCAATAATTACTGAAAATCTACTGTCACATACAAGATGCTTCTAAATACTTGCCTGCATAATAAGCAGGTTTGGCTAGTAAATTATTACTAATGTGGCTCCTCAGCTCTCAGAGGAATACTGTGGAGTTAATCTTGCTTCCATGGGGATGATGAGGACATTGTCCTGAGCTTGTTTTAAGTCTTTCTCCTTTCTTCTTGTTACTTTAACACTATCTGAAGTCTATGGAGATAATATATAAAAATTCCTAACAATTTATGAGCATTTATTCGTATACTATTATGTAATACAAACAGTAATACTTGTTGTTGAAGTCAGATACTCTAGCATGAAATAACATTATACATTTAAGTTTTAATTTCACAGGTTTGGGATTCACTGATTAAGAGTTTTCTCTCAATCTAAAGAAAAAACCAGATACTGATAGAACTGAAGTAAAATTAGTTACTATTTCTGCATATGAACCACAGATATCAGAAAAAAAACATCAAAAATACCAAGAAAATAAAAAAAGAATAAACCAGAAAGGCTAAATCTGATTAAACAAACTATATTCACTGAAATACAGGCTTCTTTCAGATACTGGTTTCATATTATGCCTTGCTTATAATGAGACATACTGCCAGGAGCATTGTTCCCACATAACAAATTGTTAGCTAGTGTACTAACTTTAAAACAACCTTACTAGCACTTAACTAATTTAAAGAACATAATGTTTGACTGTTTTTCTTATTGCACTATTTTATTTCTACAAAAGTAATTACTTAGAATCTGAAATAGCTCAGCACATTAATTTCTGCTGAATGAGCAAATATAATCTTTTGCAGACACAAAACATATGAAGTAAAAAAAATATATTCTTACTATAACAATATCAAGGACTGCAACGCAAGCATTGTTCTGGCTCCAGCCTCAAAATGGCACTTCTGTTACAGTAGCAGAATACAGTGGATGACCTACACTTGCATACAGAAAACCAATGCAAAATCATTTGCTAATAGCTCCTTGGGAGGAAATCCTCCTTTTCTCTCTTCTGTCAGAAATCTCTTTCTCTTTTTCTGAGAAAGGAAAAAAAAAAAAATAGAAATATTTGTATGCTTTATAAATCATGCCCTACTACAACAGCCTGGGTGAGGTTTCAGCATTTCCCCAAGTATATTCTCACATCAGTCTCATTCCAGAGTTGTATGCATAGGTCAGACATAGGTAGGTGAAAGAAAGCAAGAATAGAGCTTGACATAGCTTACAGGAGACTGAAAAACTCAGTTTCAGTTCTGCTCTTTCTGTCTTAGACTACAGCTACAGAGAATTCAGGCAGACTGTTTTATCTTGAGGACTGCACTGATCTTCAAATGAACAAAGAATGAGACTCTATAAACACTTTAACTTCCTTTTGCAATGCTATCCTGCACCCAGCCATGTGGCATGTCTTCCTGGAACACCAAATATTAACCACCTAATCAATTTGAGCATTGCCTTTTTAAGGCATGAGAAAAAATAGCCTCTGAATACCGGAACTGATCCAGAAATAGCTGACTTGATTATGGACTTCTTACAACTAGTTCTTTTGCAACATCTGTAATTTGGAGTCAGTATTTTTGTTCCCGAGTATGAACTTACACACCAGAGAAACTGTGATCCACTGTAGTTAGAAACTAAGTTTTAACATTTTACAAGACTGTGATAACATAGCTAGACAAAATTTTACATTGCTATGTAAGCAGTGCAAGTACATCCTGCTGAAAGCTCCAGAATGATGTTTAGCAAGATGGAAGAATACAGGATAAGCAGTATGCAGAGCAGAAGTTATTTTGAGATTATTTTTTAAAAAACATAGCGATACAAGGATGTTGCGATTATTTTCATAGCCTAAGTTTTCATCAAAACTTTTAAAGAGCTGCTTCTAAAGAACAGATGCTTTGTCCTTTCATCTCTTTGTATGCTCTCTTTTTTCCTACATTTAATTATTTTTGTCACAGGCAGTAAGTCATTAGGTAGACACAAACTGCAATAAGTAGTGACAATACACTGATTAAGCAGAGATGTCCATCAAAAAATCAGCTAGAAGTGGAGTGACACTGGTATGCTATGCATTAAGTCCTATAGTTCCTATAAT
Organism: Melopsittacus undulatus; assembly: GCF_012275295.1. Taxonomy (NCBI): domain Eukaryota; kingdom Metazoa; phylum Chordata; class Aves; order Psittaciformes; family Psittaculidae; genus Melopsittacus; species Melopsittacus undulatus. Next base: position 98,840,622 of record NC_047528.1, read on the forward strand.
TCCCACATATTGTTAAATTTCCTCTGCAATACTTCGTCTTAACTATTAATCATGTTCAAGGTGGAACTGGAACACTTTCATAACAATTATGCTTTCAACTTATTATGAATATTTGCCTGAAAGCTTGTAATTTTTTGATTTTCAATTTAATATATCAATCAGGTCCTAGGCCATCAAGACACTTGTTGAAAATTTACCAGAGGGACAGAAAATAACCAGGAAATGGAGAATTAAATTAGACTGCCACCTGCCATCTGAAAATTATTTCTACAGCTGTGCAGTACTTGAGTTCACAATTCAAGTGTAATCACACATAGGCATTTCTGTATAGACAACACTTGAATTTACATCTTTACCTTACAGCTCAATTTACAGAAGCTGTCTGCAGATTAGATAATTTTCTAATACTAGTATTACTTCAGTATTAATTCTGTATCTCACTGACGTTTCCTGGATTGTGCTACATATAACCAGTCAATGCTATCTCTGCTTGTAGCAAAGTTCTTCATGATTACTATATGCTGCTTGCTTTCCTTTCCTTTTAGAACCATAGAATTATAGAATAGCTAGAGCTGGAAAGGATCTTAAGATCATCTAGTTCCAACCCCCCTGCTATGGGAAGGGACTCCACACACTACACCATGTCACCGAAGATTCCATCCAACCTGGCTTTGACCTCTACCAGGGCTGCTGGGTTTTTAACATTGGTGGACATCCCATTCCGGTGCCTCACTACTCTCACAGTAAAGAGCTTCCTTACATCTAACCAAAATTTCGCCTGTTTAAGTTAAAACCTATCAACCCTTGTCCTGTTGCTGCAGTCTTTGGTGAAGATTTCCTCTCCAGCATCCTTGTATCCCCTTCAGGTACTGGAAGGCTGCTCTGAGGTGTCCACACAGCCTTCTCTTCTCCAGGCTGAACAGCCCTTACTTTCTCAGCCTATCTTCTTCATATGGGAGGTGCTCCAGCCCCTGATCATCCTTGTGGCCTCCTCTGAACTTGCTCCAACAGCTCCATGTTCTTCTTACATGATGCTTAACTAAGAGGTTTAAAACTGTTCTATACAACTGAGTCACTTACTTGTGTTTCATCAGTGTTGCAGGGAAAACCTGCTTGGTCCAGATGGTTTAAACCAAATTGGGATTAAAACACTTGGAGCTTTCAAAAACATGGAATTAGGCAGCAGTCACTGAAGTGTTGCATTGAAGTAGTAATACAAGAGGTAAAGCCCCACACTAGATACGTGAATGCTAATAAACACAAGCAAATATCTAAACAGCCTGTACAAGAAACATTACACTGTGGAACAAACTGTCCTGGGTTCAGCAGTAGAAGGCATTTTTCTCCTTAGTAGCTGGTGCAGTGCTGTGGTTTTGACTTTCGGCCTGGGAGCAGCGCTGATAACACCTATATTTTTAGCTCTTGCTAAGTGACACTTACTCCGACCATGGACCTTCTGAGTCTCATGCTCTGCTAAGAAGGAGGAGAAACCAGGAGGAAGCAGAGACAGGACACCTGACCCAAACTAGCCAAAGGGGTATTCCATACCACAGCACATCATGCCCAGTATGTAAGCTGGGGGCAGTTACCCAGAAGGACTACGTCACTGCTCAGGTCAGGCTGAGTATAGGTCACCAGGTGCTGAGCAATTATATTCTCTTCCCTTGTTATTTCCCTTATCATTATCATTATTAGTGGTAGCAGCAGTGGGTTTGTGTTATACCTGAGTTACTGGACTGATCTTATCTCAGCCTGTGGGAGTTACATTTTTTCCATTCTCCTCCTCATACCTCTGGAAGCAAGGGGAAGGAAGAAGCGGGAAGTGAGCAAGTGGCTGCATGGTTCTGAGATACCAGCTGGGCTTAAGCCACAACGCAAACACAGAAGAGATTCCTAAAATTCTTCTTTCCAAGAAGACCTCACCATAAGTAGTGTAGCAGCAAATGCCACTAGGTGTATTGATAAGGAGTGGTGAGGAAATGCTGTATGCTCTCCACATTTCTGCAGAGTTCATGCAGAGGGAACCCAAAATTATTTCTGTCACCTTTGGTATCACCACAGTCAAATGACTGTGTGGTATAAAAGCCTTTGTTGATATGGTCTGAACATACAAATTTATTTACAGGGACACGCCACAGCAGTGCCCAGTGTATCATAGCTGCCTTCCAGTATCTGAAGGGGGCCTACAGGGATGCTAGTGAGGGACTATTCATTAGGGACTGTAGTGACAGGACAAGGGTTAATGGATTGGAACTTAAACAGCAGAGGTTTAGACTGGATATAAGGAAGAAATTCTTTACTGTTAGGGTGGTGAGGCACTGGAATGGGTTGCCCAGGGAGGTTGTGAATGCTCCATCCCTGGCAGTGTTCAAGGCCAGGCTGGATGAAGCCTTGGGTGATATTGTTTAGTGTGAGGTGTCCCTGCCCATGGCAGGGGAGTTGGAACTAAATGATCTTAAGGTCCTTTCCAACCCTAACTATTCTATGATTCTATGGGTAGGGACATCCCGTGGGCCTCCTGGGCACAGGCACTGCCTCAGGGCCTGCACCCCAAAGGCCTTTCTCCAAGGGATGCTGGCAGAAGGGGCAGCAGCAGCAGGTGGACAGGGCTGCGGGGGACCCATCACCTCCACGTCATAGTGCCAGGACCCGACAACGCAGCATCACAATGCTCTGGGGCAGTATAAGTCCAGTGCCCTCCCCTCTCCCACTGCCAGAGTGCCTGGTGCTGCCACCAGGACAGAGCTGGCAGCCTGAGGGCATCTGAGAGGAAGCCCTTGAGGCACTGGGGGAATTCCTGAGAGGGGGAGGGGGTTGATGGGAGGAATGCTTGAAGCTGCTTCTCTGCTGCCATTCCAGCTCCTGGAGGGACCATGCTCAACGCTCATCGTATGGATGGATGGATGGATGGATGGATGGATGGATGGATGGATGGATGGATGGATGGAAATCCTGCTTCAGTCATCAGGGAGCTCACCTTCCACATCTTCTGGGCACCAGGTAGTCAGGTGAAGGGGGAGACTGGGGAAGGGAACATGTAACAACACAAAGCTGCAGGAGATTCGTTGCTGCCATTTCAGCTCCTGGAGGGACCATGCTCAAAGCTCATTCAATGGATGGATGGATGGATGGATGGATGGATGGATGGATGGAAATACTGCTTCGGTCGTCAGGGAGCTCACCTTCCGCATCTCCTGGGCACCAGGTAATCAGGTGAGGGGGTGCTGCGGAACAACTCAGTCAGAGACCAATATGATCAGACAAAAAGCCATTTATTGCAAAGCATTAACTCCTTATATACTATTGCTTACACACACCTACAGCAATTTGGCATATCATGATTGGATACTTGTCCTGAAGACCCTTAGTGACTAACATATAATTGCTTAAGCACAGGTGTGAGAACTTGACCTCGAACACTTGCCAACAGTCCACAGTTCTCATAACTCAGTGAATTCCAGCTTCTTCTTATCTTGCTTGCTTAAGCTTCCTCAGGCCTCTCACGGCCTTGCTGTATCTTTCAGAGTTATTCAGAGCTCATGTACCAAATATCCATTCTCCTGTGAGAACACTGTATCCACAAGGGGGAGACTGAGGAAGGGAACACAAAGCGCCATGAAGCTGCAGGAGGTTCACTGCTGCCATTCCAGCTCCCAGAGTTACTACACTCAAAGCTCAGCAGGTGGATTGATGGATGGAAATCCTGCTTCACTAATCAAGGAGCTCGCGATCTTCATCTCCTGGGCACAGGGAATCAGGCAAGGGGGGGGGGGGAGGGTCTGCACAAAGCTGCAGGAGGTTCTCTGCTGCAATTCCAGCTCCTGAAGGGACCATGCTCAAAGCTCAGTGGATGGATGGATGGATGGATAGATGGATGGAAATCCTGCTTCAGAGATAGGGGAGTTCACTGTCCTCATCTCCTGGGCACAAGGTAATCAGATTAAGGGCGAGACTGAGGAAGGGAACACTTAACGACACAAAGCTACAGGCGGTTCACTGCTGCCATTCCAGCTCGTGGAGGGACCACGTTCAAAGCTCATCAGATGGATGGATGAATGGGTGGAAATCCTGCTTCAGTCATCAGAGAGCTCACCATCCCCATCTCCTGGGCACCAGCTAATCACGTGAAGGGGGGAGACTGAGGAAGGGAACACTTAATGGCACAAAGCTGCAGGAGGTTCTCTGCTGCCGTTCCAGCTCCTAGAGGAACCACACACAAAGCTCATCGGATGGATGGATGGATGGATGGATGGATGGATGGATGGATGGAATTCCTGCTTCAGCTGTCGAGGAGCTCACTGTCCTCATCTCCTGGGCACCAGGTAATCAGATGAAGGGCGAGACTGAGGAAGGGAACACTTAACGGCACAAAGCTACAGGAGGTTCTCTGCTGCCATTCCAGCTCCTGGAGGAACCACACTCAAGCTCATTGAATGGATGGATGGAAATCCTGCTTCAGTCATCAGTTTACCGTTTTCATTTCCTGGGAACCGGGGAATTAGTTGAGAGAGGACCTAGGGAGGGAACCCTAAAGTGCATGAAGCTGTTTCTCTGCTGCTCTTCCAGCTCCTGGAGGGACCACGCTCAATGCTCATCGGATGGATGGATGGACGGATGGATGGATGGATGGATGGATGGATGGATGGATGGATGGATGGATGGAAAACCTGCTTCAGTTGTCAGGGAGCTCGCCTTCCTCATCTCCTGGGGAGAGAGTGGCAGAAGCCAGAAGAAGGATGCACAGATGGCTCAGTTCCCTCCCCAGTGCTCTGGAGTTCCCACTGCCAAGCACAGGAAGATTCTTGCTCCAAGGAGTCATCAGACCAGCGCCATTTTGGTGTTGTTGGAAGCCCCTGAGATGGTTCCAGACGGAGGCAGAAAAGGCAGTGCCGGTGTCCCCTTGTCCTCTCATCCCCTCGTAGGCATAACCAGCCCGTGGACCAGGAGCAGGTCTTGCTCACATACTCAGGGAGCAGCCGATCGCCAGCTCTGGGGTCAGGAAGGAATTTTCCTCCAGGGCAGACTGGCACCAGTCCCCGGGGTTTTTTTGCCTTCCTCTGAGCACTGAGCATCACCACTTGTAAGGGCTCCTTGGGCCAATCTGGCTGCGTTACCACCTGGTGCTCGTGCACCACAAAGGTGGCCCCTCGTGTCCTGCAGCTGGGGGGGAAGCCTTTTTTCTCCCCAGGCTGGACTAGCAAGCGTCCCTGGGGTTTTTTGCCTTCCTCCACAGCCGAGTACAGCCCCTTCATGAGGCTCCTTTGGGTCATTGTGTCCCAAAGGCAGCTGCGTGTGCTCCACGCAGGTGGCCCTTGTGCCCCGCATCCGGGGGGAGGCAGCCTTCTCAACTCCAATGGTGGCCCCAGCATGGCCCTGGGACTTGCTGCTGTCCTCTGTAGCACTGAGCACCACCCTTTGTCAGCTCTTCCCTGGCCCTTTCTGGCTGGGCTCTTCTTGCACTGCTCTCACACGACCACGGCACTGCTCCTGCCCTGCCTTGCATTTATCAGGCAGCAAGGGAGGTTTTTTCCAGCTCAACTGAAGGGTCTAAACAAAACCAGACTAAAATTAACTAAACTAATCTGAACTAAATCAAGACAACTAAAATAACTTTATTTCTAAATAAAACACTCTTTCCACATGTAACTGTTCTGATTTGTGTCTTTGAAAGTGCTTTTGGTGTTGAAATTCCCTTGGCATTTCGAGTTAATAATGGTCTTCTCATTGTACAACACATTGAGTGCAGGGAACGAAACAGAATGGAATAAAATGGAATGTAAGAAGAGAGGAGAATGGAATGGAACAGGATAGCTGTGCTATGTCATAGAATAGTTAGGGCTGGAAAGAACATTAAGATCGCCCAGTTCCAACACCACTGCCATGAGCAGTGGTACCTCACATTCAACCATGTCACCCAAGGCTCTGTCCAACCTGGCCTTGAACACCGCCAAGGACTGAGCATTCACAATATCCTTGGGCAACCCATTCCAGTGCCTCACCACTCTCACAGCAAAGAACTGCTTCCTTACATCTATACCTGTACTTCCCCTGTTTAAGTTTAAACCTATTACCCCTTGTCCAGTTGCTACATTCCCTGATGAAGACTTCCTCCGCAGCATCCTTATAGGCCCCCTTTTGATACTGGAAGGCTGCTATGAGGTCTCCATGCAGCTTCTCTTCTCCAGGTTGAACAGTCCAAACTTTATCAGCTTTTCTTCACATGGGAGGTGCCCCAGCCCCCTGATCATCCTCATGGCCACCTCCAGACTTGTTCCAAGAGTTCCATGTCCTCTTTATGCTGAGGACACCAGAACTGTACAAAATACTCCAAATGAGGCCTCAAAAGTTGCTTGTCAATTTAGATACAGTACGAGTCTGAGAAGGAAGAATCAGACGGTAGGAATCCTTTTTTAAACAGTGCTCTAATTAATTAATGGAACTATTAACCAAGAGAATTATGGTTCCTCAATGTCTCTTAAAAATATGTACATAAGTGAAACACTTGTTTCTGTGTAAACGCAATGGTGAGGCTTTAAATCTTCCAGCCTCTGACAAAATGATGATCTGATGAATTATTCCTGCTGGTCATAAATAATTTAAATATCTACTAAGTTCTAATAGTTACAGTATTCAAGGTGAGGATTGGGAATACTGATGATCTTGTAATTCACACTGCTACATGAGATGTTCAAGTTATCATCATCCTTAAAAATCAATCTTAAAGTGGCCAGGTAGGCTTGCAAATTGTATGATTGCATATACACATAAGTTACACTGTTTCTGTTTCATAGCAAATCCAAACAACTGGAACTACAGTGAGGAGCATTTGCATTTCTGTACTAGGCATTTGTTGTCATCTGTTGTAAAATGTAGTTCTTGGCTTTTAGATACTACTTTTTTGATTAATTTTTCAAAAAATATACCTTGTTGTTATGTTTATTGGACTGCTTTTGTGTGGCAGTAGCCACTAGTGATACACAGATATCAGAGAGCAAATTAAACAAACGAGTACTCTGGGGGTTGTTCATGCCCAGCTTCTATGGGGATCATAAGTGTATTTACCCCTCACCTCAGTGATAAAAGGCAGTAAGCTGCTATTTATCATCTCAAGTCTTTCATATCTAGCTATGGGGAAAAAAAATATTTTGTGTGTATGAAAGAACTGCTGCATTTTAATTTCTGTCCATGAGCTGGTAAAGAAGAAATTGTTGCGAAGTAAAGAATGGTCAGAAATAGACATGAACCAGTGAAGATGTAAAGGCAAGGTCACTAATTAGGCTGGGCAAGTTTATCTTCCATGATGGCTTTTATATGAATGGCATAATTAGGAGACAGTGCTCCTCAGCGTTTGATTACTGGCTATATAATTTTGTCCACATTATCTTGGCAACACAATATATAATATTTTCAGGAAAATCAAGGATCCTCTTCATTAAAACTCTCAATTAAAGCACTACTCAGAATTATAAAAAAGGAAGGGATTTAAGTGTTATTGTTAATCATACCTACTTTTATAACGGGTGGCTTTCTACATTTATAGTTATTTTTGCTAGCTTAGTGCTACCCATATACTTCACTATGGCAATCTAGTACAATCTTTTGTATATGATATAAAGAGCCTTCCAGAAGCAATGTCATGGGTCTCTATTATAGCCATATCTTTGCAGACAATTGCAGACATATTAGAACTTCCTCTTTGCAAACTCCATGGGGAATCATTCAGCCACTTCAGCACAGTATTCAGCTCTGGCTGGTAAGTCCCCTTGGAAATCCCTCCAGCTGAAAAAAAATGAAAGTTTTTTGTGCTTCCTATTTACAATATTTATTTCCATGTTTTAATTGTCTTTCTTCCAGGCTATGCTTATGACTTTATCAATATCTTGACAGGAATAAGTTCCAAATAATGCAGTAAAACAGGTTAAGACTGGATTTGAAATCTAAGCTTGCAATGCTCTTAACATAGACTTAGAAACTTGATAGCATAAAATTTTTAAGAATGATGGGTCATAGTACTGTTTCTAAAAACCGTATTATAATTTTTAATCCTAACACTGCAAGCAAATTTTTCTATTTGAGACTCTTCTGTCTCACTGTAACGCCAGTTTGTTTCCAGATAAACAGCCATTTCAACAGTCCTCTCTGTATGCTGTGTGGCTACAGAAGCATGCTTTTCTTTTATTTTTTTACTCACTATAAACTTGTGCATTTGGATTTTTTTTGTTTTGCTTTGATTTTTATTTGTTCAGTCTAAGATAAGCTTTCTACTTCTTGAGTATATTTTCTAAAAAAAATTAAAAACTTTTATCATCAGTTCTGTGCTAGAGTCTTTTGAATTAATGATTCTATCCAGTTCTTTTTGAGTTCTGACAGGCAAATTTAGAAACTGATCTTTAAAATGCTCCATACTTATTTATGTTAGGATTTGCTCCTTCTTCCGAAGCTTCATATACAAGCCTAAGAAAGTAATCACCGTATAGCTATAAGATATTTATCTCCTCCATAAGAAGCACAAAGGCATTCAAAAGTAGCATGATACAGGGCACATTTTTTTCTTTGAGCAAAATAAATTACACAGAGGCTCTCCAATAACTTTGAGCATACACTATCAAACCTATACCTACAGACAGAATGTAAGTAATATCACTTAGTTCTTATTTTTGTTGATTCTGAGTTTGATGCAAGAGTTCTGGTTGCATTTGTAAAGGAGATATGTTATCCAAGAAGCTTTCAGGGGGAATGGGATTAAAGATAAATGCAGAATGGTGAGATACCTTGTAAGTATGAATACCTTGTGTAATTACAAAATGAGCAGAGAAACATTATTTTTAAATTGTTAGTTGTTTCTAAAGTTTGTGAAGCACATTATTAGCACTTTTAGATTATTTGATGATAGTCACCACCCTGTTACAACCAAAGGATAAGAATTTTTGAGGTTTCTTAAACTTCTACATTTTCATCTTCTGCTAATATGAAAACAAATCTATATCACAACTGGGATAAACACTTTTCCTCTCTTTTGACAGTTTTTTTTTCATCAGAATTTTAATAAATATCTTTATCTTCTATTTGACAGGAAAAAGAAACCCACAAAACTATAAAAAGCCCACCTACCCATTGTCCAGGACCCCATATCAGCTCCCAAAGCTCTTGCCCTGGCAATGCCGTATCAGGGATGGTCTACAGCTCCCTGCAGCCATGCCCAGCCAGGCCATGGGCTCTGGTACACCCACAGGCCAACATCCCAGTCTGGTTTTATCCCATCCCCACTCCCAGGGAGGTGCCCAATGCTGGGCTGCCCCAGTGCCCTCCCCCCCCCTTTCTTCCTGCCCTACTCCTGGCTGGGGCACTGGGACAAGCACTGGCTGCCAGGCTGGGCCCTGATCCTCCATGGGAAACCCCCCAGGGCACCAGACCTCAGGGAGCTGCTGACCTTCACAGTGACATGTTTAAGTAACTGTAGAAATCAGAACAGTCTTTCCATTATTGGCTAATCCTACCCTTGATATCTATTGAACTGGATTATTTAAAAACATATTGTTTGTTTGAATTTGTAAAAGTGAATCTGTAAATTTTGGAAGTATGGCCAGCGGGGACACCATAATGCTAGAAACTGAAACCTTGGTACAATATGACACAGTGTTTATTTCACAACACTTCCTAGAATTTCCCTCACATTTCAAATGGGTGGCATATTCCTTCTTAATAGATACCAGAGCATAATAAACATGGCTACATGAGTGATAGTTATACTAATATTGAAAGTCAATGTGAGAAATGCTTGTCAGCAAGTGAAAGTCACTCATTTGACCAGCTGCGTTGCCACTGGAATATAGCTGGTCCAGTAGCTAGACTCCTGGAAAGGTTTGGAGTGAAATGGTTTGCACCATTTGATGTCATTTGATGTCTTAGAAGAGTAAATACTGCAACTGCCACCACGCACATCACCATCCCTAAAATTCATGTGGATGTGTGTCTTTACCACACAGTATTTCGTTCAACCAGTGAAATTTAGCTAGAACTGGAAATCCAGCTCCAAATCCTGTTTTCTGTCTGACTCTGCTGAAGCAACTTTGGGCCTTTGAGCTAAGGGACCAGTAGGACATTAAGGCTCACTTTGTACACAGGTCAAGATGGTACTTGCACCTTTCACACGTACTAAAAACACAGCTCCTGTCAGGATTATGTTAGCTCTAGATATTCAAAATGAACTCATTCTAAGCACAGACCATTTCAAATAAGTGTTACTAACTGTGAAATGTTGTTTTACATTGAGAAAGTGTCTTAATACATGAAGTTGTGCCAGGCAAGGTTTAGATTAGATATTAGGAAAAATCTTAATTGCTTTAATGGGCATTTTAATGAATAGTTAGCAGAGAAATTCAAGGAGTTTAAAAATACACAAACCTCAAGAGAACCAGAACATGGTTCAAAACAGCTGGAGACTGGGAGAATATCAGGAGAAAGAATTATATATGCTTATCATATTCTTGCTTTAATACAAGTGTCAGTCAGTGTGCATCCATCTAGGTTCTTCATGGGAGCCAGGATAGCTTTTATGGCAAAAACAAAAGCAATATGGTTATTCTCATTTTCTTAACACCTAAATACTGAATTCTACAAGTTAGAAGGGAGATGATGGTACTAAGTTACTTGTACTCTGTCACAAGTTTTCTGTGAATGATCAATGCATGTATGCAATTCTATCCTCTTAAAAAAAAAAAAAAAGAAAAGGAAAAATACAAAGAAGAAAACATTCAGGGTGCCTGTTACTCTACTGGGAAAGTCCTTAAAGACTATTGCTACTACTTATGGAAAAATAAAAGCTATTAAACAAAATAACAAGGCAAATAGCATTAAATAATCTATTTAAATTTTTGGAATTAAAAACTGCTTAAAATGATATTTTGATTAAGAACGTATAGCTCATTAGCTACAAATTCAAAACTGTTCCTCATCACTAGTAATGTCCATGACGTCCATGAAATGAGTGACACGTGAAGTAACATGACTATAAAAAGAATATCATTCCTTAAACACATAAATGTATTCTTGGGGGAAAAAAAATCTTATTTTGTACATACATAAAAGAAATGAAAGATACAAACAAAATTATTCATATAAAAACCTGTAATAAATATCTTTGATATTTACATGTATGCACCCTGGCATTTTTTTTTCTGTAGAAATTAGAATCAGCTATAAATACTGTACGTTCATTCTATATATAATTCACAAATGTATGGAAAAATTATGATTCTATCAAAGATATTTAACTTTGAAAATAATACTTGCTGAGATTGAATCCTGCATTTATCTCAAGTTTGAAAAATTTATTCTTTCAAGTCTTTTTGACCAGCAAAATATATTTTAATTGATGTTCCTATAGCAATAAATTTGTATTTACATGAACTTCAATCAAACTACTCAGTAACTTCAGCTTATGCGTTCCCTGATGACTCATTTGTCCAGCAGTAGAAGAGATTCTTGGTTTTGCATGTTCTTATGTGCTGAATACTCCACTTAACTTCTGAACTTAAGTTGAAAAGGTGTAATTTCAAGCTGGCATTGCACTTGTTACAAGTTTTAGATTCCTAGTAAACACTATGGGTAGAACAGAAGTCTCCCTATAGTATACACAGCTGTGGGGATAGCTAGGCTGTGTGTATATCCAGTCATGACTTTTGAGATTTTAAAAGGTAGTAGTAGGAACAAATAATGACAGCCTGATATGCAAGGTATACCAGGCTAGGCATGGGGATGAGCAAGGTATACCAGGCTAGGCATGGCCAAGGCTGGGGATGAGCATTAGTACACTCCCCAGGCACCGACAGAAGGGTGCAGGATGGGCACTCAGCTGGGTTCTCACACAGCTCGCTCTCACAGTGTAGCTGTTTATATGGAAGTATGATACAAGGTTGTATGGCTGCAGAGATGGCCTTGAACATGGGTAGCCAAAACTGAAATGAACATACTAACTATGTATTTTATTGCAAATTATTATATGGGCAAAATATATATTACATATATTGTTATGTAATAATTACATTACTTGAAAAAAGACTACATCTTTACCATTTTCTAACCCAAATTATGAAGTTTTAAATTCAAAAGTGCTATATGGATCCTTAAACAGTTACTTTTCAAAATAAAGCATAGCTCTACAGACGAACTTGTCTGATTCATGTTTGTCTCATGCTTATAATTTTTCATGACAGTGATTCACAAATTCTAGTTTTCTCTAATTCCTCATGGTCACTTGGCTTATCTATAATTTTATCTTTATTTTGTGAATTATATTCACATTTCTTCTCAATGATACAAGGTAACTTTTCATATTTTACTGTGAATTAAAGTAACATTTTATTCTTTTGCAAACTTTTACTGACTTTTACTCGTCTAAGGTAAAAACTATTTTGTTCTCTTGTGGGTTAATTACTAGTCAAAGACTGTAAATATTAAGACAAGTATGTCCCTAATTGACCTAGCTAAATGCACAAGGAAGTACCCAGGAGAGCAGATACTTGAGTTGCTAGAGTATCTGTCACTGGTGCTTGATTTTGGGGATCTATCAGTCCAGGGCAATTAGCCCCAGGATTTGATTCCTCCTTCTAAACAAATCACATTAAGGTTAAAAGCTGCACTGTTTACAACTTCTATTAGAAGTCACTATTTTCTTCGGACAGCTTTGAGATTGCTTGCAAACTGCTTTCATCTATAAACTTGTGCTAACACTGTCAAATCATCTGAATGTTTCTTTGAGAAGTTAAGAGTCCTGTCATTTGAAGTTCTTCTATATTATCAGTTAAACAACTAAAGGATACTCAGAAGAATTTACGAAATGGGCACAGGTATCTTAATTTCCAAATTGAAAATAGCTTTTTATTTAAGGTTATCAACAGGAATAGGGCAAAGTGGTTGCTTGTAGTTACATATATGACTATTTCTTTACATGCTAAAGAGCTGAATAGTTTTTCTAATTTACATAGAAAGTTAATATTGAATATGATTGGCAAAAAGTAAAAAGCTTATTTCATTAAGAAAAAAAAACATTAATTAAAACTTCAGTGAAAGCCTTTTTGTTTTCCTTCTTTTTATAAAACATTTTTTTTTGTAAATTTTTATTGGTTTTACAATCATAGAAAATATTGAAGAAGGCATCTCTTTTAAAGAACCAACTCAGAATGTCATTTGTCACCTGTCTTGCATTATATCTCTACTTTAGTAATAATTTTAGTGTAATTGAAATTTGAGATATAAGATTCAAGATATATTTTCTAAAACTTATGTCAGCTTGTAGGCAGAATGAAACACAATCAAAATAAATTCATTAAATATTACTAACTGAAAAGTCCAGAACAGAAAAATAAAATCTTATATTCTCACATAACTTCTATGTTATGTAATTACATTATTTTAACAAATTTACCATTGACTCACTTGGTATTGGTATCTTACAGATTCTACTAGCTTAATGCTATTATTTATGTGGAGCCTCATAAATAAAATTTGTTATGAATGAGCTATTAGAAGCTACACATTATTTTAGAAAACATATTTCAGAAAATAAACATAGCAATACAAACTAATATGTAAAAAACCTTTGGAAAGACATTACACCATGAAAATCATTAAAAGAAAAAATTGGAACATTGTGGGGAAATTTTATATCCTTCTGAGAATCAAAGCCTTCATTTATTTTAAATATTTGTAATGTTTGAAAATTTTCTAATTCTTCCAATTTTTTATTATCTATTTAAGTGAATAGTTTAAAAAAAAGGGTGAGCACATGTTACATGAAATGTAAATTTTCAAATACCTCATTTAAATAATTCTGATTTTAGATGTCTGGTTTTTTTCCTTTATTATGCAGAAAAATATTCTTAAAACTAGCAAAAATTGAAATTCTACAATTGTGCACAAGTACACCTCCAGAAAGAAGCAGCATAAAAGCTCTAGAATTAAAAAAAGCCCATACTTATGTAAGCTATACTACAAGAGGTATGAAATAGCAATATATCATAGAATCATAGAACCATAGAATGGTTACGGTTTGAAGGGACCTTAAAGACTATCTAGTTCCAACCTCCCTGCCATGCGCAAAGACATCCTCCACTAGGTGATGTTGCTCAAAGTCCCATCCAACCTGGCCTTGAGCACTACCAGGGATGGGACAGGCACAGATTATCTGGGTAACCTCTTCCAGTGCCTCACCACCCTCACTGTAAAGAATTTCAACGTAATGTCTAATATAAATCTACACACTTTCAGTTTAAAACCTCATCCCATCACTACATGCCCTTGTAAATAGTCCCTTTCCAGATTTCTTGTAAGTCCTATTTATAAGGTCTCCCCAGAACCTTTTCTTCTCCAGGCTGAACAAGCCCAGTTTTCTCAGCCTGTCTTGACACAAGAGGTGCCCCAGCCCTCTGATGATCTCTGTGGCCCTCTTCTGGACTCACTCCAAAATATTCTTATACTGGGGGTCCAAGAGCTGAATGCAGTAACCCAGGTGGGGTCTCACAAAAATGGAAGCAGAGAATCACCACCCTTGGCCTGCTAGCCACACTCCTATATATCATGCTATTTAGTGACATTTAAATGGCTATTTTTGAAAATGATGCATTAGGCTTCCATGACTTAATTTTAAATATTCTGGTTTCTATGTAAATCAAAGCAGCGATAAAGAGAATCCTATCAGCAGTTGTTGAAATAAATTCATTTTCTTGGATAAAATATAAATCTTCAACATCTATGAAGTTGTTCATAGTTTCTATGATTAGCCCTATATAAATTCAATTAAATTTTATTTCAGGGTTATCAAATTTCAGTAATAATGCATTAAATGAAAATGATTCATCATATTTTGACTAGAAATATGTTCATAAGCCTTTTAAAATGCTGAACATAGGAGGTCAGGTTACACTGATATGAAATACTTTCAAAGAAACACCAGATGTTGCAGTTAGTGGTACGGTTATGAAAAATTTGGACTTTTTTTTCATTGGGCTAATGCTCATGATAACCAATATGATGCTAATAGCTTTACTTTTGCAGGTATGGTCTTTCAGGTGAGACCTAAAATTTAGGTCCCACTGCTTATGATAATTTTTTTTTCAGAGAGATAAATAAGGTATCTTCTTTCAAATCCAAATTTATTCTTCTTTCATATTATCCATGATAATATGGATAATATGTTCTCTCTCTAGAGAGAGAGATAGATAGATAACAAAACAAGTTAATAACTTTCAGACTGAAAGACCCTTATATTTTTATATGTGCTGTTAATATTTGTGTTTGTCATCTCAGAGGTGCTCTATCATGGTGGCAGACAATTCTCACTGTTTGTACTTGTACACATTTCCTCTTCTCTTATATTACTTTTTTTAAATCTTCTGTACATCAAAAACTTTGTCATAGCTGAAGAAGTTACATCCTTTTCATAGTATAGTGCCTCATAGAGCTTTTACCATGATATAGTACAGTAACAGCCATATGCTGGTGTCTTTGTATGGATAAATCCATCACTTATCCACTCAACCAAATTTAAGGAAGCAAGAAATAAATCAATAGCTCAGATTCCTTCTTGACTTTTATTAACTCAGATAGATGAACACAAGAACTTTGAGAACAAAAGTTTAGAACTCAGCTGTGGGATGTACATTATGCTTTTAGTTGGCTTCCTCCATTGGAAAAACACATACAAATAAGATATGCTCATTATTAAAAGCTGTTACATCACTGCACATTAAAAAAAATACTCTTATGTGCTAAACATTACAGTTGACCCAAAGTTACTTCAGGTGTTCTGATGTTAAGCTCACAATTCCATATTGGAAAACTGATGATTACTACATTTATTCAGGTATATGATTTATTAAAATGAAAAGAAGAAAAATATTTATATCTAGGATATTTTGCTCTCCTGTGAACAAAATAATGTCTAAAACGTAGAATTAATGTTATCAAAATTGCATATTTGAAATGTCAGCTTTAAGTCATTAACAATACTAAAAAATACCAAAGAAAGATGTGTTAAATCAGCACTATGCTTTGTATCTGCACATTAAATGAAGGTAAGTATCATGTCCCTCAGACTACTAATGGACTTGATGGTGCCTGTGCAGGCTCCAGTGCCTCATCCCACCCTGTCTTTGGCCCAGGACCATTTCAGTTCGACCAGGGACAGCAGTTTACCTGTAGCCTGCCTTGATCCCCTAGCTGAAAGCAGTGCAACAGCCCTGGTCTGGGGGAAGGTTTTTTCCTTTGTTCTCACGATAAATTTCATAAGAACAGTCATGCAGACTATAATATTGAACTGAAAATGTATAAAATTATGATATATATCATGCTTTTTCCCCTTTAACTTTGAAAGTTATTTGTGGTTCCTGATAGTTACATGGATTCATTCATATGTTTTGTTTTCTCTGTAAGTCATGGCAATGGTGTCATGCTCATAAATGAAAAGAGATGCTGAAACCTGTACAAGAATAAAACAAGTATTTTGGGGAGGGGGCTTTGATGATGCACGAATGACACATTTTAACTTTAAAACTCAGGTTATGTGTGTATGCAAATATAGAAGTTCAAAATTTTGAATCATTATAGGATCCAGAATCATGAAGAATTTACTTGTAACTTAAACTCCAACTTTGAGTTGCTACCAGTATAACTTCACTTGTGCTACAGCTTAGAGATGCATGAATCTAGGTTTTCAGAAGAATTTTCATAGCTATCTACAAGTCACATATGATCTACAGTTATTTAGCATTATAGAGGCATTTGAGCAGGGGAAGAAATTCTCAGTTTACTGCTGAAAACTAAAACTTTTCAGAGTAAAGCTTCAATTTAAGGAATTAAAGAGAATTTCTGCATGTGTTACAATATGTTCCTAGATTAAGATGCAAAGAAAATAAAAAGAAAGCCTGAGACAAAAGGTAGTTGAATAAGTAGCATAGACATGATTGAGACACAGGAGAAAAATGAAACTTACTGAAACAGTAGCTAAAACAGGGTTTTGGCTTTGTTTCAGAAGCCTTTAAAAAAATAGTTAAAAGATGTAATTGTTTTGAGTTAATACATCCTTTGAGAACATTAAAAACATGGAAGACTTTACAGTTAACATTGGTTAACTTATTAAACATCAGCTGAATTTTCAGTAGAGAAAATATTCACTTGCCCCATATTTCAGGCAAGTGTCACAATATCCAGGCTTAATTAATTTTTCAGTATGCCCTTTTCCTGAATGAATATTTAAATGTGCTATTCAATATGCACTTAATATATCCTTCCACATTTAATAAAGACATCTAAAAAACTCTTCCAAAAAATTCCCTGCACCTGAATTGTTTCTAATGATATGGATCCCAGGCTCCACTCTAGTTAAAATTCAAATGACTGTACACAAAGCACTGATGAAATAACATTGACATACAAAACTAATGACAAAGCTGCTACAAAATACCGTATTCATTTGAAGCTATCCACCCCAAAGGGACTACAACTTTCAGTCATTCTATGGTGTTAGATGAAATCCAGTAGATGTTAAATGTGTCAAAATTTGTGACTAAACAGTCACCTAAGCCTTATTTTTATGAGGTTTGTCTTACTTTGTCTCCAAAGTTCACTGACTGTAGCAAGAAACAAATTAAATACATAAAATTATCTTAGGATAAATTAAACTGTACTGAGGCACCTCCTATGCTTTGAACAGGGTTCACTGTATCTCAATTGACATCTGTTAATGTTTAAAGATTTTAGGAGGATGTAAAAAAAAGCTCATAAAATCACAATCATTATAGTCTAGGGAAAAGTATGTTTTTCAAGCAGAGCACTAGGTTTCTGTCTTTGAGTTCTGGGCTTGGTTTTTTATCTTATGCTATTTTTAGGAACCCTATTACTTTACTGAGGAGGAGATGGAAAATAAAGTGTACAGCCAAGGGACCTACAAGTGCCACTTTACTAGGCATACACCATTCAACCAGGAACACTAAAGGGATTAAGAAGGCAGCTTTGTATTGTCTCAGAGGTACTGTAACATAAGCACCACACTGGATTGTATGACAGTTACTATGGTAACTATTCCTTCTTTTCCTACCACTAAACCACACACTTGCTGGCAGAACAAAACAAGTAATTCAATTGGATGTGAAACAAAGGTTATCACAGAGCCCTTCCAGTCTGACAATCTAAATCTAAAGATTGTCTATTTTGAATGCTTAAGCCTCTAAACTGGGCTATTTTAAGCCCTTGTATGCAAAAGAATTGTATCAGATTCTTTTGGGAGACCTCATACAAGAAACAGTAGAGGCATAATATATATTGGAGGGTAGAAGGGAAGGGAAAGAATAAAAAAGAATAAAAAATAAAACAGAAGGAACATTGAAGGCTGATAAGTCATAGATCTTCCACCAATGTTCTTTTCTTTACCATGTGGATTTTTTTTTCTTCTTGAATATTAGTAATTAATCTCCTTTCATTTCTGAAATTAAGTCTATTGTATAAAAAAAAAAACAAATAGATAAATAACAACTAACTCAACTATTTTTTTTTTCCAGGAAAAGTCTGAAGCATCTTCAAGACACAGGAAAGCAAGTAGTTACTCAAAACATTAATCAGGATGAGCCTTTGCAAAGGGGTAAAGCAGTTTTCAACAGCAGTTTAGAAATTTGAATCTAATTAAAGTTGCTGATAGTAATTTAATTTAGCTTTTTATTTCTTTTCCTCAGAACTGTAAATTTACTTTCATTTATATGGAGAAATGCATATTTCAATTAAGGTTCTAATCAGGAGATTTTTTTCTAAATATAGGATGCAATATTTCATAAAAAATAAATTTTGATCCAACACAATTTGATACAAAAGACTCTGCCTAATTTGGAATAGTAAAGTGAGACCCTTTTCAGCCAGGAAGAATGATCTAACTACAGAACTACTATACTAGCATGTACAGTTTTAAAAATGAGAAAGCAAGATTTTCAATACCAGAGTTCAAAACACGTTTTCAGCTTTGCTACATATTCTGCCTACCTGGCTGGCCATTCTGAGGTGGGAATGCCTCAGAATGTTTCTCAGTATTTCATTCCCACACATTATTTTTGCAACTATTATGTCAGTTGCTCTGTGGTTCTATGATTCTATGAAATAAATGGTTTAGTTTATTTTCATTGTTATTATCTCCAAGTTCTTTCTTGT
Organism: Melopsittacus undulatus; assembly: GCF_012275295.1. Taxonomy (NCBI): domain Eukaryota; kingdom Metazoa; phylum Chordata; class Aves; order Psittaciformes; family Psittaculidae; genus Melopsittacus; species Melopsittacus undulatus. The sequence goes on from NC_047528.1 coordinate 98,859,813, forward strand.
TATTCAAAACTGAGCTAGTGCAGGGTGTTGTGGTTTTGTGGTTTCTTACCATGTTTTTAACATTTGAATCTCTCCTCTTCCTACCTATCAGTTAGGACAGCTAGGTTACATCTCTGTCTTAACTAAACGTAGGCTAAAAACATAGCTGACTATCTTAATGAGAAATACACTCAACTCCCCCTTTATTCTTTAGTACATTCTCAATTCAATTATACTGGTTGTGTTTTACTGATTGCATTAATGGACTTGATCTATATACACTAAAATTATATACCAAAAGCAAGAGTTAATAATATTTAAGGATATCTAAACAGGGAGATACTAGATGTTCTGCTGGATTTTCAGATATGTCTTCACAACTAGCTTATTAAATCAACAATGATTTTGAGCTTTTGCTAGTGAATGGTGGTTACTAATGTATCCTGGCTAAACATTGCAATTTTCATTTAAGAAAATGCTGAGGCTGGCTGTGTTCTACCAAAGAATTATATTTCTCATAGCAACAGGAGATGTGGAGGACAAGAAGAGGATGCATCTCTTGAACCATTTCTTCACCCAGTTTTAAAAAGTTCTCTTCTGTTCTTAAAAATGTACTAACAGGGCAGATCTTAAAAGAAGCAAAAAAAAAAATAATACTGTTCCCAAAATATTACTTTCATCCTGAGGTGTTAATAGTGGCAGACAACAGTCAAAAATTGTTTTAAAACAGCAGGACTTTCATCAAACTTCATAGAGGCTGAAAAAATGTAGTTTCTGAGTGCTAAAAAGATTGCAGAGGGCCTTGAACATGAGTCTAACTTTTGAAAGGTGGATAATGAAAACAATTACTCTTTAATGCCACTTTTGCTCTCAGAATGTCCAAATTTCAAAACAGCAGGAATTTTTTTCTTCCTTTCCTTTAACTTTAAAATAGTCAACATTTAAAAAATTCCAAACCGCTGTCCTGTCAGATCACCCTAACCGTGGGAAATGTAATATTTTGTTTCAATACAAAAATCCAAAGCTGAGTTTCAACTGGGCCTTCCAAAAAAGACTGTACTACCTAATGAACAAAGAAAAATAATAGATGCCGTTAACATTGACAGTGTTATCTAGACATCAGTGTTCCATTGATGCTTTGACAGACTGCTATTTATTTATAGCATTCCAAGATATTGGTTAGTTTTAAATGGATTATCTTAAATCTTCAGAAGTTTTCATTTGAATTTGAAGGCATAATAGCTAGTGGGCCTATTCTAATCATACACACATGAACAATTGGGCAAAGAAATCTTTCTGGTTGTTGATCTTATACAATCAGCATCTGCTGCAATTACTATGAAAAGACATAGATGACTACAGACCTCTATCCTTAGCCTTGTGACAGAAACTAAAATTAAAAATATTAAATTTGTTATAAATATTTATTTTTGCCCTTTTTGAGGATTTTGTGTGTGGGCTGTTTGATTGCTTAAATCCAAATCCAAGGATAATAAATTTGAAACTTACATTTAAAGTGAAGTAAATAAAGATTAGAACATGTATAATATTTATATAATATATATATACTATATATTATATCAATTATATATTATCACATAATTTATATTATGTAATTGCATATTATATAATTAATATATAAGCAATATTAATTAACTCATAGATATAAAACTTTATTTTGAAATAAAAAATAAACATTAGGTTTTTTCAGTCAGAAAAGTGATTAAAGAGACAAAATCCAGAAAAAAGTTGAGATCAACAAAAAGCACAACTATGAAATTACAAAAACTTGTCTGATTGAATTTCTTTGTTTAAATTAGGAAAGGTAGCTGGATATTCCCTCATGGAAACATTTTTGAATTTAAAAGTTCCATTTATAATAACATAGTTTGTTTCTGACCTGGTTCTCTATTTTCAAGTCCAAATTCTGTTTATTTCAGATTAGTTTACTTGTTTCTGATAAAGTTTTATTTGTCTCTTTCAGAATCCTACGTATCCTTTAAATAGCATTTGATTCTGTGATTCTATGGTATATAGAATCATAGAATCATAAAGTGGTTACAGCTGGAAAGTACCTAAAGGTCATCTCGTTCCAACCACCCTGCCATGGGCAGGGACAACTCACATCAAATCACATCACCCAATCTCTTTCCAGCCTGGCTTTGAACACTGACAAGAATGGAACATTTACTTCTTTGGGCAACCTGTTCCAGTGCCTCACCACTCACAGTAAGGAACTTCTTCCTTATAACTAACCTGATCTTCCCCTTTTTAAGTTTAAACACATTTCCCCCTGGTTCTATCGCTAGTCTCTGATGAAGAGTCCCTTTCCAGCATCCTCATAGGCCCCCTTCAGATACTGGAAGGCTGCTATGAAGTCTCCACGGAGCTTTCTCTTCTCCAGGCTGAACAGCCTCAACTTTCTTAACCTGTCTTCATACAGAAGGTGTTCCAGCCCCTTATTAACCTCGTGGCCCTCCTCTGGACTTGCTCTAGTTGCTCCATGTCCTTCTTACTTGAATGTGTACATGTTTTGTTCTTATTGAAATTAGAGTTTTCCAAATGTTGAAAACATACTCTGTACAGTAAATAGGTTTAAAAGATCTTATTTATAATTCAGATGGTAGCTCTAACATTGCTGGACCTATGTTGGATAAGCAATTTTGCAAAAGAGAGCTCGAGGGAATGTTAAAAGAGGCTTACAAAATTAATTTTCCCTTCCCCTGCAATTTTCTAGAATCTCAAATTTTCTTGTTCATCAGGGTGAAATAAGTTGGAATAGACATGGAAAGATCCTGTGGTCTAATCTTTCATGATAAATGGAGCCTAAATGAGATTATCTAGCACCCTAATTGTATCCTGAAAACCTCCAGCGATGGGGGCTCTATCACATCCCTGGAGAGGTTGTTGCGATGACTATTTTCACTGTAAAAAAATTGTTTCTTATATCAAGATAAAACTTCTCCCAGTACCATTTGTATATTTTACCCCATATCGCCTCCATGTGGCTCTTTACAAAAATAAAAAAAGCTTCCATCCTTTTTGTAGGCACCCTTGAAGTATTGGAATACCATGATGAGATCACCACTGAGCCTCCTCTTCTCCAGGGAGAAGAGACTTAATGCCTGCAGTCTTTTCTCATACAGCAGGTTCTCCAGTCCTTTGATCGTCTATATGGTCCCCCTTTGGACCATCTCCAGTCTGTCCTTGTCCTTTTGAATTGTGGGAACCAGATCTGGACATAGTGTTCCAGGTATAGCTTGATGAGTGCTGAGTAGAGGGAGTTGATCATTTCTCTGTCTCTGATAAGTAATGCTGTTGTGAATTCTGCTCAAGATCCAGTTTGCCTTTTTTGCTGCAGTAGTACACTCCTGATTCATCTTCAGCTTCTTGTCCACCAGGACCCCTAGGTTCCTTCCGGCAAGGCTGGTGCCCAGATGTACAGACCCTAGCCTGTACTGGACTACTTGGTTATGTCATACCTTTGGTTATGGCATTCTTTTATTTTGGGTCAGACTTTACTACAGCCCCATTTTCTCCAATCAGTACTGTGTTTTTAAATTTTAAAAGTAGCAGATATGTTTCAGAAGATCTCTGATATTTTCACAGTTTTGTTCTGGAGTCTGCTTTTTGTTTATACTGAAGGTTGACTCTGTTTAAAAATTGCTTGGTCAAAAATGGATTGAGGTGAGGAGAAAATAATGAATGAGGAAAGAAGAAGACAGGCTTCCTCTGTAATAAATGCATAGGAGAGAATAAGCATAAACATCTGATGTGAAGGAAAAACAAAAAGGAAAAAAAGTAGATAAAACTTGATCTTACTAAATTATTCTAAACTTTAAAGAAAAATGCAAACTTTGAAAAAAAATAGAGAAGGAATGAATATAATAAAAAATAGAACTTAAAGAAGCTCGAATCAATGCAGACATTTTCCCTTCACAAAAAAGAAAAAACACATACATTATTTAAAAAAAAAAAAAACGAAACTGAAACCTTTAGTAACATCCTAGGGTGTTTTTTTTTACCTTTTTCATTAAGGTTATAAATTAAAGTAATATTTTGCTCTGATTGTCTCAAACTTCTTTGACATTAAATCTTTACTGACAGCAACATAAATACCAACAAAGAGTTCCATGTAAATAATTGAAAAATCTCCCAGGATGACAGAACACTTAATAGATTTCATTCTATTAGAATCCTAGGAGCTACACCTATTAAAAGAATTAGTGTTGCTGATATGGTACAAGGACTTTGGGATTTGTTAAACAGGGCTAATGAAGGACTCATTGCTTGAGAAGTGCTATACAGGGAATAGACTATAGTGAAGATTAGAAAAATCCCACAACAATGATTATGAAAATATTTTGGGATAGAACCCTTAAGAATCAATTTGGGTTACATATTTAATTTTGTACAATAACAAAACTCAAAGCTGTAAATTAAAGCTCACCAGTCCCTAAACACATTTCCACTATCTAGCCAAGGTCACCCTGAAAGATGATGTAGAGCAAATCAGTTCATTTATAGTGAAAGACATTTCAGTAGTTTTAGAATATAATCCTATTTCATTTGCTCTCCTACTACTTCCAGATTGCACTTCCTTACAGCACCAGCTTTATTTTTGTAAATTATGTTGTCCAGCCAGCTCTAAAATTAGTTTTTTAGTAGTAACATCTGGTTCTCGGTTTGTCACTTCCTCTGCTCTAATATTGTCCTTTACTGAAGTTATTACTAACTTAAGCAGTTACATACAAAGCAGTGTATAGTCAAGTTTCTGCTAAAAAACCCTCCAACACCTTGACAGGTTTTGTCTTGCATCTATCAGTGTGCATATATTTAGCAACGAAGGTGACAATGCTAGAGATAGACACCATGAATATATATGGGGCTACACATTTTAGAACTTCTGCCAGACAGGAAACCTAAAGAAAAAAAAAAACCCTCAAACCCCTAAATTCTACCTATAGCAAATGAATAATGAAAGTCTGGCACTATGTTTGCAAAAAATATGTTGCATCCATGATCCAAATGTTTCTTCATCTTCTGTGAATAACAGGTGTATCTTTGTGCTACACCAGCGCTTAGTTGGCATGGCGGCCCACAGGGACTAGAGACAGCTGGGCAAAGGATTAATTTCTGCCAGCTTCTTCCAGCCAAAGCCCTGGCTCAGAATACTTGCTTCCTTGTGTTGTCTACTGTGATGTTTCTCCTTACTGTATAGTGATAAGGATCTTTCAGCTAAAGTTATTAAAAAAGAAAAAAAGAAATCTGGCAGGTACAAATACTGTTCTTAGTTAAGTGATTAACAACAGCATGTATAAAAAACATTGTGTATACAAGCAGATGTACTGGAGAGGCTAACTATTGTATAAACAGCTCTTCAGAGAAGCAAAAAGTTATTTGTATCTGGCATGCATCACTGCTGCTGCTTTATGCTAGAATTTACCAACAGAGATTTGAGTAGTTCCAGATAGCTTGCAATGTATGATTTGGTAGAAAACCACAGAGAAATCCCTCAAGACATAACACTGTATTTCAAATATAGTAGCACATAAATCTCAACTTAAACCACAAGTGCCCAATTGCACAAGCTTACATTTAGTGTCATCATCTTTGAAAAGGTGTTTGAATGGAATGAACTAAATGCATCAGTTTTTGCAGGCTAATTGTCAGGGCTTTGAGGATACCATTAGCCTTGACTGCACGTGCCCATCCCCCTGGGACTTCCCCCACCTGCCCAAAGCTGAGGACCTTGTTTCCAGCCCCCAGACTTCTGGGGTTATTAACCTCTGCTCCAGTAGTGCTGCAGCCAGGTCAGTTTCCAGTTCCCCACATCCCGGCCTAACCCACCCCCAAGGATGTTCCCGATACCTGGGACTAGGGCTGCCGCAGTGCCTCCTGGCTGGCCACTTCTGGATGAGGTGGTGGACAGGCCCTGATTGCCAGAGTCTATCCTGCCACTCTCAGTGGGAAGCCCCCTCAGGATCCTGGGTCCCGCATATCTAAAGCAGCAGCTGGCCATTGTTTCTCCCTGACATGTATGGTGTGTGTACTTCGTCTTTCCTTCCCTCCACTGTCATTTCTTAAATCTTCTGCACTCAATGCACTAAAACATGGATGCTGGTATGCTCCTCTCTTTTTGAACTTGTCAGAATTTGTATTTACTTTCTTTTACTCTACTGAATTAATTATAAGTTTTTCTAGACAACTGGCCAGCGTGACCAAGTGCAGAATACATATGGGTACTCCACCATTCTCTGGTCATTCAAGTGAAATCCAAGTGCAAGGGACACAAATTCTATGCTCAATGCAACTGCTTTTGCAGATCAATATTATGAAGTCATAAAAAAGAACTAATTAAAACACCAGCTAAAACTATTATGAGCAAGTACAGCTGTCCAAATTAAGTATCTAACAGTAGATATCTGGTAGTTATCCATAGGTATGGAAATAGTTTAATTGTAAATGTAGGTTTATAAAAAGAGACTCCCATTACAGTCTATATGCACTCACTGGGCTTACACTGACTGAGAAATTTTGTTATATATTTTCTGACAGAAAAAGTAGTTCGTGAAAAAGCAATTCTTGTTCACGCTGTTCTTCAGAAAAAAATTCTGGCATGCTCCTCACACTTCTGGCTTCAACTCCTCAAGCAGACACTCTGATTGAAAGCTCTATGGTGCTTTCCAGCTTTTTCTTCAAGGCCAGGTTTGAGACCAGTGACTAATATATACACATGTATATATAAATACACCACTGATTTTACTACATGCTATAATGAAATGTTAAAAGTTCCTGATGGAGACAATGAATTCTGTTGAAAACAAAATAACATTTGCTTTCAGGCAGGTGGAATTGTGAAGCTCCAACGCTCTTTCTATGACTGTATGTATGTTCATTAACTTAAAAATGAACTGTGCTGTGCTCCTGTCAGAATGAGCTATGCTTTGGCATCTGAAAACCTCATCTACACATGTATTTATTTTCTAGCATTAAGACAGAATAAACTGTGCAGAACTATGCTATAAATTCTAGTACTATTGTTTTAAGAATAACTTACTGTTGTGGCTTAAGCCCAGCCAGTAACTCAAAACTATGCAGCAACTCGCTAACTCCCCCCTGACCCCCGGAGGGATGGGGAGGAGAACTGAAAGAATATAACTCCCCCAGGCTGAGATAAGAATAGTCCAGTAACTAAGGTATAACACAAACCACTGCTGCTACCACCAACAATAATAATGATAAGGGAAATAGCAAGGGACGGGAATACAACCACTTACCACCTGCCAACCGATACCCAGCCCAACCCGAGCAGCAGTCTAGCCCTTCCAGGTAACTGCCCCCAGTTTATATACTGAGAAAGAACTGCCATGGGTTAAGCCCAGCCACTAACTCAGAACCGTGCAGCCGCTGGCTCACTGCCTACATCACCTGGGATTCCCAGGTTGTCTCCCATCCAAGTACTAACTGAGCCTGACCCTGCTCTACACCACATATGGGGCTATTAAAGGGTGAATGGGTCCTATTGATCACTCCTTGGCTCTCCAGTCTACGGATCAGCCTATGGGTGGGAATCAGGGAGTCTTGGTTGGTGTGATATTGCCAGCAGTGCATTGTTGTGGTTGCAACTGGCACTCATTTTTCTTCAACCTTCAGCAAAGTGGGCATGACATGTTGTGGTATGGAATACCTTTTTGCTTAGTTTGGGTCAGGTGTCCTGTCTCTGCTTCCTCCTGGCTTCCCCTCCTCCCTGGCAGCGCATGAGACTCAGAAAGTCCTTGGTCAGAGTAAACATTACTTAGCAACAACTAAAGACATTTGTGTTGTCAGCACTGTTCCCAGGCTGGAAGTCAAAAAACACAGCATTGCACCAGCTACTAAGAAGGAAAAAAATGACTGCTACTGCTGAACCCAGGACACTTACAGAGAATGTCTCCATATTTTGAATATAAGAGGTACGAACTGTATTGAAAAAAAAACAAAACAAAACCAAACCAACAAAACCCCAACCAGCCAAAAAAAAAAATCCACACACCTCTTATCTGAAAGTTACAGAGCAGTTATATCAGTGTGACTTAAATTATGATTCTGTCGGAGTTTGTGAGGGTGGGTCATTTTTGGCTTTTGCTTAGTTGTCCCTTAAACTGTTTATTCTTAGATTCTAATGTCTCAGTCAAAGCTGTATGCAACAGTTCAATGATAACAGATATGTATTGGTACACTATTTAATACATAAACCAGATGCATGGTATTATTGAAATGGTAGGGTACATAATAAATGAAACTTCAGCACTCAAATGGTGTGTAAGAAACAAATAGGGGAATCTTTTTTTTAGGGATTTTTTGTTTGTTTTTCTGATTCAAATTACTTTTACAAAATTAAGCTTATTTTAAAAGAATATTCTTTAAATAGAAATATGCAAAGCTACAGACTCCTCTATTATTACTGGAAATGTTAAAGGCCGGATTAGATGGGGCTTTGAGAAACCTTGTCTAGAAGAAGGTGTCCCTGCACATAGCAGGGTGGTTCAAACTAGATGATCTTTAAGATCCCTTTCAACTCAAACCCTTCTATGATTCCCTGTTTATCACACATATGAATCCATATTAAAGTGGCATGAAATTATTTTTATTTTGTTGGATTTGAATTCTGTTGGGCAGAAATTTGACCTCTGAAGTAATGAGAGCTTTTTAAACTGCTTATTTCGCATATCCAAAAATTAACCAGTACTTGAGGCGAATTATGTAGGAAATACAGCAAATCTAAAAAAAATAAATACAGAAATAAATATATTCTTCTTCAGCCTTGTGAAGGGAGAATCAAAAAATAGAGTCGTTCCAGGAAAATGTTATGCTACTGTGCAAAACAAAGATCACGTCCAAATGAAATACATGTGTGAACACAAGCTGATGCATGGGATTTCAGTACCTTGGACAACTGCTCAGGTCTGATTGAAAGTGGCAACATATACAGGAGGGAAGAAATTAATATAAAGATACTAACAATCATATATGCTTTTTAAGGGAAGATGATAAAACAAAACAAAAACACATTAGGAAAGGGTTGTGAGGGTTTGGGGTTTTGTTTGGGTTTTTGGTTTTTTTTTCTGCTGCTTCAAAATATGACCTCAAGATTACTAGAAATACAGGAAGACATCAAAACTAATTTCTTTATGCTTTCTCTTTTCACATTTTGCTAGTCCCTTCTGATTCACAGCATTGTAAGTACCTAACGATATTGTTGCTAGAGGTTGAATTGTGAAACTTACACTGCTTTCTGGAGTCACACAGAGAAATTGAATGTTAGGTTGTAACTGTCACCTAAGATTTGTATAGCTACCTTGTGATAATCAAAACCTTGTTAAGGGTAAATATGAACATACAAAGGGTACCAAAAATTTGTTCATGGGCTAAATAATTTTTTCTGACATTGCATTCAAATGTTCTAATATTAAAGCCTTTTCACTACTTCCCCCTATCTCCCCAACATACCCCTGACCCTCTGGATCCTACAGCTGACAGTTCCAGTTTTCTCCAGGAACAGAGGGGTAGGGGAATATTTTATTCAACCACCAGTGTCCTTTATTTTTTTAACAGGTGGGCTCCCTTCCTCTTCTGCCTTGGATCAGTTCTTACACATAGTCCCATCTGCATCTGCTCTTTCCTCTTAATTAAAGGGAAAGTGTGAAATCTTCTCACAGCACCCATAACCCCACGGGACTGTCCTACAGTGATGACCTTGGGCTTTGAGTCCCTTCCCTTTTATAGCACTTGCAGAACTGCAGATCAAATGGGTTGCCATGCATATTCAAGTTTCCATAAGCAGAGACATCAAAGAATCATAGAACAGTTAGGGTTGGGAAGGGCGTTATGATGACTTAGTTCCAACCCCCCTGCCATGGGCAGGGGCACTTCACACTAAAAAATGTCACCCAAGGCTCTGTCTAACCTGGCCTTTAACACCACCAGGGATGGAGCATTCACAACTTCCCTGGGCAACCCATTCCAGTACCTCACCACCCTCACAGTAAAGAACTTTTTTCTTATACACAATCTAAACTTGCCCTGTTTAAGTTTTAACCTGTTACTCTTGTCCTAGCACTACAGTCCCTAATAAAGAGTGCATCCCCAGTATCATTATAGGCCCCCTTCAGATACAGGAAGTGTGCTATGAGTCATCATGTAGTTGTATTAAAATGAGGCTAATACACACCTACATCCATGTGCTCCTGACTGAATTTTGGGGTGGGGAGCATGAATCTGGTGTTATAGTAGAAACCCCTGAGAGAACAGGGTGATAACAAAGTCCCCAAAGAATACAAATGAAAATTATAAAAGGTCAATTCCAGGTCAGTAAAAAAAAAACCAGCCACTTTGAAGACTAAGTAGAAACAGACTAGAGGCACAGTGAAGAAAGTATTTATTATATGCAACATAAGTAAAATAAACCATATAGGAGAAAGGACATGATAACAAGGTATTTATGTGTGTCCTAGGTTAGGTATGTACATGACAATATGTATCTCAGCTACAGATGCCATTCCTGATCAATTCTGTCATTAATGAAAACCAGTAGCACCTCTGTGGTCAAGAAAGAACACTAATTTTTCCTTTTCTGCTCATCCCTTTTGATTATTGCAGACCCGACAGTATGTAAAGTACATTTTTTATTTTATAACTGATGTAAATAAATTAGAAATTTAAGGAGAAATGGATGTGTTTGTTTCTGGCTTCTGTTCCAAACTCACCACACAAAAAGGTGATTGATACTGCATCATAAAGTCGTACAATATACAATATATACTGTATAAAATGAGTTGCATGCAATACCTTCTGTACGTAAAGACATAATATTTTTAGAGGGGGTTGATTTAGGGATGAAGACTTGTGGCCTGTAAAAGGGAGTATGCTATAGAATGCTATAGAAGGAAGATGGGGACAAGTAGAGGTTAATGAAACTGACAGATATATTACTAGCATAAGTTTAAGCCTGGCAAGAAAATATGTAAACCAGAACAAAATCCTGAGGCAGCCTGAAGACTTAAGTGAAAAGCTGTTTTGAACACTGTTGACATGGAATAGGTCTTAAAATAAGGCAAGAATATATGAAAGTATGATCCCAGCTGCTTATTGTCTGTTTTTATCAGAAGTGGTTAAAAGTAAACTAGTGCTGTATGCAGCTGATCATGAATTTTTACCATGTCACTCTACAGTTATTTTATGGCTCCAACTCCACTGCAAAACACAGACTGCCAAACAAAGTAATTCTGTCTGAGGTTTTAGTTTTGTTTTGTTTCAAGAGAAAACTAAGTGAACTGAAGGACATACAAACACAATGACATCACACAGAGATTTAATATAAAGGCATTAGACATATTATACCATGAAATATGACAACTACCTAAATCAGCAAACCCCACCAATATGCTGTGGAAAAAAACGTACTGTGATTTCAATGCCTGGAGATAAAATAGCAAGATCGTATCTAACAAAATGGCATCATAATACCTGAATTTAAGGCTTCTTACAGAGGAAGAGCTTCCAGAAGACAAAAGCTTTTTTCACTGCAGTTATGTGTGACTAGATATGACTAATTTCTCTCAACTTCTTGAATTGGATAAAAAAAACAGTAAAGCAGGAGGTTTTGTTATGTGAGGCCATCTAGCAGGCAAGTTCTTCAAGGTACTTTTTTATTGTGAACTGATATGACATTTACATTATAACATTTACAGATATGACAGTTACAGGGAAAGACTAACTCACTGACACTTCATTCAGAGGTAAATATTTTTTTAATAACTTAAATTTTAAATTTTCTGGTGCTTTTGTAGTTGTCAGCACTTTACGTACTGGTCTGACACTTTAATTCGTATCAGTGAGGTGAATACAAGTTTAGGAGGTACTAGAATTGCATCTTTTTAATAATTCTCACTATGATAACGTACTTGCAAAGGAATTTTAGCCTGTAGTTATAAATGTGAAAAAGGGGAAAGAGAACTACCTAGCCTTTCCCACAACTGTGCTGTTATTTTAACACTCTTGTGGCTAATACCTAAAGCTACTAATTTAATTTTCCACCTTATCCTACACATTTTGGAAAGTATTGTTAGTGAAAATTACTTCCTGGATCCCTTTTCAATGAAGAAGTTGCTCAGCCAGCCAGATACAAAATGGGAAGAGATGATAAGATGGCCATGTGATGGAGGTGTTCAGCTCAAATTTAGAAAACAGCAGCTCAACAAATTCTGATTGGGAGAAAAAGCTAGTTACAGCTTAAGTTTGAACTAAAATGTGAGTTACTACTTTTCAGTACAAAATACTTCTTAGAGTTTGGTTTCAAACTAATGCTGGAAACAAGCCTTATGCAAAGATTCTTTTGATATAAAGAAGCTATATTCCAGAATACACACAATATTAATGTTTGTTTAAGAGATATGTTAAAACCCAAGCATATTCCATCTTTACCTCATTCCTTACGGTTTCATAAGTATACCAGATAACAAGAAAAAAAGGGAGTGGGGAGGAGGAAGTAATGAAAAAATATGCATTAGGGACTGTAGTGATAGGACAAGAGGTAATGGGTTGAAACGTAAACAGCAGAGGTTTAGATTGGATATAAGGAAGAAATTCTTTACTGTTAGCATGGTGAGGCACTGGAATGGGTTGCCCAGAGAGGTTATGAATGCTCCATCCCTGGCAGTGTTCAAGGCCAGGCTGGATGAAGCCCTGGGTGATATGGTTTAGTGTGAAGTCTCCCTGTCCATGGCAGGGGAGTTGGAACTAAATGATCTTAAGGTCCCTTCCAACCGTAACTATTCTATGATTCTATGATGAAACAAGATAGATAATCTTTTTACTAAAGAAGAGTAGTGCATTATATTACTCAGACAAATCACCATAGATAAAAAAAAAAAAAACAACAAACAAACCAAATCACTGAACAAACTCAGCTATGTAAGAAATTCTGTTAAACATTCAGAGATGGAGCTTCAGTTCTTTTAATGGTTTTATAAGCACCTAAATGTTGACTTAGGACAGGAAATAGCTAAAATGAAGATATGTTTAAAGCTATTTATAATGTAGTAGTGTACATAATCCATCTGAGGATGTTGATGCAAATGTTCATGAGACAAAACCAGTCACACATCAAGTTTAGTGTGAACCTTACAACATCCAAAAACTTCAATATTATAAAGCCAACAGGTGAATGAGAGAACTCAGAAATTTATAACATTAAGAGATTTCAAATATGGTTACAGTATTTACAAACTACAAGAGAAAGCTACTGTATCTGACCAACTCTTTTTAAACCTCAGAAGGATTGCTCTTTATTAAATCTTGAAATATAAAAAGCTTTGGAAGCTTCAGCAAAGTAGACCACTTTCAGCAACTCAGTTTATTCAATCAATTCTGTGAACGGGAACTTCAGTGCTTGTATTTCAATTTCATTAGAGAGAATTTTATTTCTAATTTTAAGAAGAACAAACATGCAGACCTAGCAGGAGTAAAGAACATTGATTTCTTTTGTCTGTTTTTTTTCGACAAAAATATCACACACACCTGACTTGTTTTCAGTTCATTTTTTTTTCCGCACCTACAATGTCTAAAGAAACTTGAAATGCTGCTCTTAGTAAAGAGCAGCATCTTTATGTGATACTATGCTTCCATGCCTTTGGCAAAGGAAATCTTTATGAGACTAATCTACTTTTGTTTATCTAGATTTAGTTTCCTACAGTTGTCTGTATGTCTGCAAGTTCACTTGAATGACTTTTTTATTGCTATTTTCTGGTGTGTTACTTGGTTACTATATACGGGTATGTCGTATCAATGAGTTCTCAGGTGATCATGTAAGAACAGGAGAGAAATACATTATTAGTTTCACATAATAGGAATAATAGTTCCTACAAAAGAACAATGCATTTCTTCTCATCAGCAGTGTTGTAATAAAAGCTAAACTGATCTACAGAGTATGAAGAATTAGCAAAAAAAGAGAAGAAAAATATTAATGGGGAAAGAATAAAAGACATGAGCATGCAAGTATGTGCGTAATAATATATGTATGAAAAAATTAAACTGAACTCTGACTAATGTACAACATTCACAAGTGCTTATTGTTCTTACAATGGTACTTAACCAATGAGATTTTGAATAGACTTAGCAAAAGAAAATGTAGAATATCATAACATTATTCTTTTCCTCTTGTTCTAAAATGTATGGGTTTTATTATACCTATGACATCATCTCTCTTCCTCAGATAAGTAAAAATTCAGTGTTGCCACATCCTTCTTGGTTAATATTAGTATAATTAATAAATTGATAGTGGACTGTCCCACATGCATAAGCATGTGCTCAGTAACACTTCAGCCACTATGTATAAAGGCTGTGCTCCAGTATGCACATCAGAAGAGACCCGTATCAGTCTTCATATTTCAAACTAATTTTGAGTAGTGCTTACTTGTGAGATTAAGCATGCTGGAAACCTATCTGATATGGGAGAACAGAGTCATTAAAATTTCTGTAAAAGCAACTTAAGTTACCATAAGGAAAATGTAAACCACAGATCACTTTGCATTACCAAGAAATAGAAAAGAGCTTAATCCTTACCTTGACAATAATTAATTCTGAAGTTCCTCATCAAATCTATTTCAATACATTTCAGTTACTCAGACTAAAGGAATAGTAAGAGTGTAAGCTATATTGAAGAGCACTGCAAACCATGTATATACAAACCATAGAAACTGTATACTTTTAAACAAGAGGAAGGAAGCAAAAACTATGGAATTAATTGAATTAAGGCTGAAAAAAATGTGTCATACAAGCTCTGGAGTGATAGCAATCTCTGATTTAAGAAGTAATCACACCTTATTTTATTGGGGGGAGGAGGGGAGGAAGTGAATTTTGCTCAGTATACTGTTTCCAACAGTGAGTACCAGAGGATGTCTATGGAAGAGTACAGGAAAACAGAAACCGTATGGTAATAATCACACAGAGTGTTCTCTCAACATTCAGCAGCTTGAGGTTTTCTGAGTCAGAAATGGCATTTTTATAATGAGCCTCAGTGGATTTTCTGCATTAACTTGTCTCCTTCCAAATCCAAGTAAAATATAACATTCACAGCATCTTAGGGAACTCCACATTTATTAAATTACACAAGAAAAACTACTGGCTTTGGTAGAGGATTTTTAGTTGTTTGTTTGAGGGGTTTGCATTTTCCAGTCAGTGGATCAATCTTCTGTTGGAAGAGAATTTGATCAATTGATCCTTGCTTTCTTTCTATTTGCCAGTTATCATTTTTGAGATCTCTAGCTAATCTTCATTTGGCTATTTATTTTCCAAGCTTAGTTTAGTAGACTATTTCATCATGTCTCCTACTGAAACCTTTCTAAATTTTGATCATCCTTGCCATTCTCTCATGAGGGATTTCCAAGCTTAGCATTATGAGATGGGAGAACCAAATCTGCACTCAGCACTCAAGACAAAGATACAGCTTGAGTTTATATAATTTTGTTGTAATTTTTGTTCTCTTTTCCTTTTTTAAAATTCAATCCATAATGAAGATAACATTTGAAAGCACTGAACAATAGTAGAAGAGTGCTGTTAGAAGGGTTTGGATACCGTGGAAACAACTAAAGATGTACAATAGAGTTAAAACCCATAATTTTCACATAATCATAATCTGATCTAGCAGACAGTATCAGCAGCCAAAAAGAAAAACAGACATAGGTTTCAAGTATTTTCCATGCTAAAATCACTAATTATAAAGGCTCCTTTATTTAAAAGGGAAGAAAAAATTAAGTTGTCTGAAGACAGCTCTGAGGAAAGTACAATCTTCTGAAATAGTCCCAAAAGGTACTAGTGGAAAAAGACTGTCATTTTTGCATAACAACTCAATTTTTGTTACATACTACATCCAAGATGGTAATGGACCACAACTGAGTAGCAAAATAATTGTAATATAATTTCTGCACAATTCAGAAACACAGTCTGGGATTCACCTTGACGAACATAATGGTCTAGATAGTAGGTATTTTCAGCTGAGCAAGTCACCATACAGTTCATCCATACTTTTTTCATTAATTACACCTGTGATAGAACACTGGATGCTGAGGTAATTTGTGCAAAATTATCCTGAGGAGCAGATTAGCCTTCTCAGAAGCCACTGCTTTATAGCTTAACAGTCTTTTGCTGCATCCAAGAGGTATCCTCGTAAGCATGAGACACAAATACGACTTACAATGTTTTCTGCTGAATGAGCCAAAACCAGGAAATTACACGGTTCACCAAAAATAAGTTTATGACCTCACCATGAGGCTGCATGAAGCTGTGGGCATTTGAGAACCAGTGGACTTCCCTTGAGAGTGTTGAAGAATTATGTTGGATAGAGATATCTATGCTTGATATACATTCATAGTGTCTGTCTGAAGCCAGGCAAATAAATGTACAGCTCTCTTCCTAAGGGAATTATTTGACTGCCTACAGAAGTAAACCTGGGAGTAAATAATCTTGGCCCAGACTGGAGACAGAAATGCAGAATAAGATAGACTTATAAAATAAGGCATTGTCAATGGAAAGATATAAAATTTTTCATAAGTTCCTTATATTATATAATACCTTAATGTATTCCCTAAAGTGTCAGAGGTATTGCTCACTACAAGTGGCAATTTGCTCCCTTAACTGCACTTTGTGTCTAGCGTGAGTAGCTCAAACGTAATGTCTAACATTGAAAAAACCAACCCCATTCTGTTATTTTTACTGCCTATTACTTGAACTATCCTAAGAAATAAATTGGTTATAGAAAAATTATTATGCCCTGAAAACAGGACACTGATATCAGAATTTGTTTCATATGTACTGCTTTTAAGTGGAAGACCAGTCCCAATAACTTCTACCTTGTCGTCTTTGAACATATTGTTAAACAATATTATAGATGTAATTGCACAGATATCGCTCACACCAGTTATCATAGGCTTTCTATGAAACATCAGAAAATTCTCATTATAAGTCTAAATAGCAGACACTAAAAGTAAACAGGAAAATACACTGTCTCTTGATGGGAAATAATGATCACATTCAATTCTGCCACCACAAATGGCTAATTTGGAATCACATGATTTTTTCAGTTCAAATAAATATGTATCTTGAACGGATTCATGTTATTTCCTTTAAACACTAAGAGGAAGTGTGTTAAGAAAGGCACTTGTATAGCCCTTTTTGCCAGCAAAGCTTACAGACATGCAAAAATCACAGCAGGCTAAGTCTGAGTGCAAGCAGTTGTTGCTGTCAGAACTAGTGGGATTAATCTTTGTTACATCTAAATTGGTTTCTTAAACATTATTTGTGTTACACTTGGTTGAAGGAGCTACATTTTTATCGTCATTTTGTAAGAGCAACCTGAAACAGGCTGTTGTTTTGCATAGTGATGTATGATATAAGTAATGACAAAATGAGTGAGGTAGACCTTTGTCTACTTACGTGCTCTGATTACTGAATAATTGAATTATGACAGTGAAAATAATAAGCTGAACATACAGAAGGAAAAGAACTTTTAACTCTTTAGATCAAATTGTATCACTTGCAACATTCATTGAAAAAAATCTTACTGAAAAAGCACATTCAGGGACACAATTTTGCTCACAAAAACTTAATAAGTAATCAAGACAAAATCAATTTTCTCTCTCACCTCTCCCACTTTCTTCTTTGCCCCACCAAAGACCATTCATGATGATTCTTTAGCTTTTGAGATAAATTTATGAAAGGTCTTCCTGTGCAAAACTGTGACAACCACACGGTTCCTCAATATTCATCGATCTGTTACACTACTTAATTTGTGCATTGATCTCTATGCGTAATTAATCTCCCTTGGTACGCCATGTGGCTAATGAGATTTTGTTCCCAATTTTTTTCTTTAGATTATTTTTTTCCAATACTTCTCTGTACCTCATTAAATAGACGTTTAACAAAACCTCAGGAATGGATGTAAGAACTCAATTAAAAATAAACACAGGCTATAGTTTTGTCAGTTTAGGCACACCAGAATGAAGAAGGTAACAGTAAAAGATATTATCTTTTGAAAACAAAGAGAGAAAGAGAGAAAGAAAAAAGTTAAGGAGAGAAAGAGAGACAAAACATGACAAAAACAGCCAACCAAACAAAAACCAATCCACCAACCAACCAAATAAACCAGTCTGATCAAAAATTAATGGCTCAAAAGAAATGTTCCAAATACACATGAGATCTGATTCCCAGCAGTCAGGGATTACTGCTGAAATCTTCAACTGTGTAGGCTTACAGTGGCCCACTCTGTCTAAATCTTTTCAAGTCCAATTAGAAAGCTATATTCCCATAAAAAATTAAAAGTCAGTTTTGTTGAAATTTTACCATTTTGACCTCTTGTTGAACAGTTGTTATGTTCTCAGAATTCCTAAATAGACATTGTTTCTCCTAAATATCTAATTGAGGTTGTCAGGACATAATGTATTTTTATATCATGGTATAGTAACTGTTATTTTCAAGTTTATTAGATTTTTCACAATTAAGTATTTTGGTTTACTTTAGTTTAAAGCATTCAATTTCTTTTTATTACCAGGCCATTTGTACTTCCTATCTCACCAAGATCTTTCAAGAGCTTTGAAAGGCTATCGATTTATATTCTTAAACACACTAATCATTCAAGCGAATGTTATAATTATGTAACTGCTCAGCGAGTGTTGGACTTCTACTGTATTTCTTTAAGTTATGTAGGTAATGAACAATTATTCTGAAAATAACCTCTGTGTCATTATCATAAGGACGTATTTCTCATGTTCTTGTCTTTCTGTTGCAGCTGTATTAAATTGTAAGCCTAAGTAATTTTCTTTCTTTTCTCTTCTCTAGGTGAACCTATTGTTTTCCTAATGAAATATATTGAAAAAATAAAAATAAAAAAATCAATGGCTGGTACAAAATCCATTACTGATTTTGACCAAAGATAGTTAAAAATGGTTCTTACCTTTAATCAGTAACAAAACTAATTATTAGCAAATTTTACTTTTATTTTAATCCAATCTACAAGAATTAGCTGGTCTTGTTCTACAACTAAGAGAACATAGAAATAATAAGCCAGTCCTCTCAGTGATGTCAAAGGAACGATTCAGTTGAGCCAAACAGGGCTATTTTATCATGCTGTCTGGTTGCTTTCTGTGAAGTTATTTGTACTGGGAACCAGAGAGAAACAATTAAATTATTTGATTAAATTTAAAATCGAGAAAACTTAGAAGGAAATTTAAGGTAAATAAATGCCCTAAACTTAAAACTTTCATATAGTGAATAAATGACTCTCAGATTACTTTTGGTTCATTATCACCATCCCTGGTGTCAGTCAGTACTTATTAGGGAAATGTTTAGGACAGAGTCTTTAACAACCTGTTTACACCAAGCTGCTAATTTACATAGCCATATGATATAAAACATAAGCTTAGTGTATTAATTCCATCTTTAGAGGTACACATTGCTTCCAGAGAAAGGGAGGAGAACATTTTTTTCTCCAGCAGATAAATATTTTGTGAAGTGTTTAAACAAAGTAAAAGAGAAGATGTTATATGAGAGAGAAGTAGCAGTTCCAAAGAAGTAATAGAAGTCAGTAATACAGGGGAAGAATATTGAAAATGTTTCCTGGGTAAGTAAATAAATCACTGCAATTCCTGAATTACTCAAGGAAGGGAAGTAGGTATAGGAGAGAAAAATGATTGCAAACTGGGGACACCAAGAATGGACCCACAGTACAGAAGTTGTTACCCTCACTTCCTCCTAAAGGATGCATTTCCTTTAATTATAAGCCAGACATCTAAGGCATACAAAAGACCAAGTCTGCTACTATCAAGACTCATCTACACACTGTGAGATGAATATATAAAGGAAGTTTGTGACAGAGGCCCTTTCCTTTTCTGTCAGTTGTGTCTGCTACTTATGTATGTGGGATTGTGGCACACACTTCCTCCACTGAAAGACATTTTCAGGATGTCTGGAAAGGATAGGATTCTTCCTGCTTAAATACATGGGCTAGTATGAGAGTGCATCATGTGGGTGTGCAAGAGTTAGGGGTGTTCTTGCCTCTAGCCAAGAAATCTCTCAAGTAAATGCACAGCCCTTAATAAGCAGTCTTAATAGTTAATGTTATAATAACTTTAACAGTCTGGACTTTCAGAGGCTTTTGCTTCCAGCATTTTTTTATGCTTTTGTCTGAAACATTAAAGGGCTCTGTAGTGTCAGATATTTTTCTACTGCTGCAGGCAGTTTTAGACCATGACCAAGCATTGTTTAATTTTGCAGGAGCTAAAACAACTCAAGCCTTGAAGTCTTCCTAGCTGAAGAATTTCCTAAATCTTACATAATTTTGTTGTCTGAATATTCTAGGGTTTTTTTTCACTGTTTAAAAAGTGGAACAAATGTATATCATAGCCATGTAGTTAATTTCACTTCCTACTATGTAGTTAATACATACTTGTAAATAAACCTATATGGAGCCCATTCGATGCTACTGTTTTGATACCGTACACTGGATAGGAGAGAAACTCAGCATCTGTTGTGAAGTTGACAGCCAAATATATTATACAATTTCTCTCAGTCCTTTATGTACAAACTTTTTTACCCTAAATTAAGTTCTTAAGAGATTGAATATTTAACTATACCAAATTTCCCAAAAGAAGCAGCTTATTTTCCATAATGAAACACAATAATCAATATTGTTAATCTAATGCTTTATCTTAAAATTTATTCCTCGATATGAAAGTGATGGTCTTACCTCTTTAAAAGTAACTTCAATTTTCTTCTAATCTGCTTATCACACCTCACACCTTTAAACTACCTGTATTAGAAATAGAGAGGATCCCACCTGAAAAAATGCCATTAACCAATTAATCTTTACTTACGTCATATTTTGAAACATGCCTGTTATTATACTCAGCATATACAGTACACTCATAGCAAGTATTTTAAATATATTGTAAATTATTTTAAAATAGTAAAATACATACTTTGCTTTATAAAAATCTTTTTTTAATCTTTTGATCCATGATACACTCTAGGAACTGTATAATTGTATCTGTGTAGTTGTAACAAATACTTCAGTGTCTCTTTCAGCACTTCTTTAAAATCTTTTTGGTGCTTTTCTGTTTTATCTTAACCCAAATCTATCTGCATTGTTAACAGCAAGCTTGCTTTGTTTTAGTATGTATTTTACTGAATGTCTTAACATTGCCAGTACACTGACTTCCCTCTTGCTTAGCAGCTGGCCTATTCCATCCAGTTAACAGTAAGGCTGTTGATGCAATAGCCCATGGCTGAATGCAATTGAATGGTGTGGTGTGCCCTACCTGACCTCCTCAGCTAAAATCCCATTACTAAAAGTGAAAGGGCTACACATCTCTGACACCTAAGTATCAACTTAAACAGTTCCAAAGGTAAACAGCTTTAAAAACACATTTAAGAGTTTCATTCCAATGGCTGGTTTCAGTTTCTAAGTGAAGCCATAGGGGAGGGAGAGTATGAAGAGGGCATCCTGATCAAATGAACACAGAGGAGAGGTATTAAGTATACTACTGAAATGTCACTGCATCATTGCTGAAGTTGTACCCCTTCAAAACAGTCTTTCAATTAAACTGTAAGATGCCTTAGCAGGACTTAATGTTTTGTACCATGTGTTTTCTCCATAAGCAAAGAAAAATCAAAATTAAAACCAAAGAAGTATACACTTTCTTTGTCTTTAAAATCTGAAAAACTTTTTAAAGTTATGATGATGAAGAAATTCAATACTGTTGTTTTTTTTTCACTTATCCCCTTAGAGAGAAGGAAAATGTAATTCTTGATTAGATAATAATTCTCCAAGCTTGTAGAATATCTACCTACAGCATCATTCAGAAACTCTATAAAAAAGTAGTCACCTTCACAAGCTAAAGAAAAATTAAAAGCCCTTTTTTTTTTTTCTCTCTTGTTGCTTAAAACCACTCCTGCAAACTGCTCTGACTTTGGATGATTAAGGTACCAAAAAATAACAATGATGATAAAGAATTGGCAAATCTGTCAACTATCCAGGTATAGTTAGGCGTACATATTTTAGATTCTGTCATGCCTCCATGATTTTCCATGTCACTGTGCAGACTTCTTGTGTTCTTATCCTGGTATCCTTAGTTTTCCCTGAGAACACTCATGTCATTGAGTTCAGAATTCCACTCCAAGGCATTTAAAAACTAGTAATGCAGCCTCAAATATAGGTGAATTCTCTCTGTATATGATGTAGGATGGATGGAGGCCTGATTGAGATAACCATACTGGTGCAGCACTGTGTCTAGGCTAAAAAGCACTGCTCAGAGACTGTGAGTAAAGATAAATTAAAATGATGTCCATAACAAAACCCATTTTAAAAGAAATCGTCATTGTCAAAAGCCTTAGGAAATCTCATCATTTTTCATTAATATGAACAATCATTATAATAACATTTTTCACTACAACCTTGTTAACACATGAATGAATTGTAAAAATAGATGTAGTTCTGTCACATAGATGTAATTACAAAGCTAACAACTGAAGCATTACATTGATTCCCAACCAGGTTTAATGTGGAAAAAAGACATACAAAAGCATGAAAAGCAACAATAACTCTACACTACCGTCCTACAGCTTCCTTCCTCTTACATTTCTTTAAGAATATGGTAAGCAGTATTTGAAGAAAAAGTAAGGAGGAAAACCTCAATGCTGACTCTTGTTAACACTCATGCACAGGAAGTCCAGACATTGTACAAAAAGAATTTCTGAAACTCAGAATTGGTTGCAAACTTAAAAGCCATTGGCTGAAAGCTGAACTTTAAATTACAGACATAAATTAGAATGGGGAAAAGAAAATTAAGGGGAGTAGAAAGAGCTGGGAAAACATCAGGAATTGTTTTTTGACCATCTTACATTTCAGTTTGTACTTAGACAAACACACAAGGTTTTCCAAAAAAGTTAATCAAAGGTTGTATATATTACTTGTGGCTCTCAAGTTTAATATTCTTTTTTTTTTATCAGTAAACAGGCATTTGGGGCAAGTTTTTCTCATTCAAACAGACAAAAATCAGTGTTTACATGCAGTTACTATGGTGCAAGCGAAATGTAGTTGTAACACTGAATTTGAAGCTGTGCCTCTGCAAACTTCAAATTTTACCTTATGTTACTTACTCTGTACACCTGTGTGTATTGATAGAAACCTGCTTTGAATAAGGAGACATTCAAAAAACCACAAGAGGGAACAAACTGTATTTGTTGTAATCAATTAAAATGTATTCTTTATTTCCTTTTAGTAAGGCCCCAAATGCACTGACACTTCTGAAAGGGAATTTCACAACCAGCAACAAGTTGAAAGAGGAGCAAGTTTTCTACCATACAGTGAATTTCTAGATTTTTATGGACATAGAATTCAACAAGATCCTGTACTTTAACTGAACTCCTGGGACTGATTCAAGATTTATAAGACAAGAGACTCTAAAGCTAATGGCGTCCAGATATTGTCTTTAAAGGAAAACTCCAGGAGCATAATTCAAGTGTTAACAGAAACCTCTCATTTCTATATAAGAAGGATACTATAATTATCATAATAAATCACCACAATTTACCTTATTTGTAAATTGAATTTGTTCTAATCCAATATCCTAAGACAAGCTCCTGGATTAATTAAAAAGGAAAAATATTTGTTTACTACTCCTTTTACTCTCAACTTTTAAGTTAAAAGTTATCTTAAGTTTCACCAAGCAGACAAGACTGTTCTGTGTTTCAGATTTATCTTAGTTCAAAGGAAATCTATGTTAAATATTGAAAGTAATTCTGGTGTTTAGGTGCTCAGTAAAGAAACAGTGCAGACACCTTTACGTCAAATCTTCTGGCCAGTTGTAGTCCTGTCACACATTTCAGGACAGTTCACAGTTTATCTCTGACCTTCTCATTAAGTGCTTTCCTTTTCTCTGCCTTTTTTCTGAACTGTTGCACCTAATTACACCCTGAACTGATGATTAGAAATGTTCTATACAGACTTACAGGGTTTAAAAGTCATAGAGTCATAGAATCATTTAGGCTAGGAAACACCTTTAAGATCCAGTCGAATCGTTAATCTAGCACTAACTAACCTACCACTAAGCCATGTCCCTAGGTGCCCCCTTTACAGGTCTTTTAAATATGTTCAAGGATGATAACTATATCACTTCCCTGGCAGCCTGGTGCAATGCTTGACTACCCTTTTAGTAAAGAAATATTTTCTACTCTCCAATCTAAACCTCCCCTGGCACAGCTTGAGCCCATTTCCTTTTGTCCTGTCACTTGTTACTTGGGAGAAGAGGTCAACATCTACCTCATTACAATCTCCTTTCAGAGAGTTGTAGACAGTAATAAGGTCTCCCCTGAGGTGCCTCTTCTCCAGGCTAAATGTCCTAGTTTCATCTTTAACAGTTATTTTTTAATTCTTCCCTGTAGCTGGTCTAGTGCTGTGTTTTGGCCATAGTCTGAGAACAATGCTGGTAACAACCAATCATTAGTTGTTGCTAACTAGTGCTTACCTTGATCAAGGACTTTTCAGTCTCTCATGCTCTGCCAGTGAGGAGGAACACGGGAAACTGGGAGGACGCAAACAGGACACCTGACTCAAACTAGCCAAAGGGGTATTCCATACCACAGCACGTCATGCCCAGTATATAAACTGAGGACAGTCACCCAGAAGGGCAGATCTCTAGTAGGGTCAGGCTGGGTATCAGTCAGCAGGTGGTGAGCAATTGTGTTGTGCATCTCCTGTGTTTACTGTGTTTTTTCTTTCCTTTCCCCTTTTAGTTCTATTTTGTTATTTCCTTTATCATTATTATTAGTAGTAGTAGCAGTAGTAGTAATAGTAGTTTTATATCATACTCTAATTGTTGGACTGTTCTTTATCTTGACCCACGGGATTTAGATTCTTTTGATTCTCCTCCCCATCCAGCCCGGAAGAGGCGGAGATAGGAGGGATGAGTGAAAAGCTGAGTGGTGCCAAGTTATCAGCTGGGCTTAAACAATGACACTAAGTTCCTTAGTTCCTTCAGTTTCTCCTCGTAAGACTTGTGCTCTAGAGCCTTCACTAGCTTCCTTTCCCTTCTTAGGACACGCTCCAGTACTTCAGTGTCTTTTGTTTAGTGAGGGGACCAAAACTGAACACAGGATTCACTGTGGCCTCACTAGTGCTGACTACAGGGGGATGATCACTTCCCTAGTCCTGCTTGCAAACTTACTGAGGGTGTACTTGATCCCCTTGTCCAGATCACTGATAAAGATATTACATAGAACTGGAAAGTCATGTCTATCGGCATACTTCTTCCATAAATATGTAAGATACTGGAAGACTTGCTCCCGTCAGGTTACCTTTTTAACTAGTAATTTTTATTTTATTGTTTTTTCTTTGGTTTTAAATCATGTAAAGATGAATTTGTCTATTTAAAGAGGATCATTTAAGAAGTGATTACCCCTTGTGCACACAAGGTATGTATGTCACTAAGGCAAAAGCATCTCATAATTCAAGTCTCATTAACTGTGTCTTAAATATACTGTTAACAAACATTTTCTGCCTAAATATTGCACATTGCCTACAACAAAAAAGGGCGTTTAGATGTATAAAGATTTAAGAGCTATAGAGGCCACTATGACTCAAGTAATCTATAAAGTCACTAATGAATTAGCATGTGATTAAAATCTCTGCTTTTATGAGAAGTGATTAAATGGATTCTCTTTCTATTTGTACTGGAATGGGTTGCCCACTGAGGTAGTGAATCCTCCATCCCTGGCAGTGTTCAAGACCAGGTTGGATGAAGCCTTGGGTGATATGGTTTAGCGTGAGGTGTCCCTGCCCATGGCAGGGGGGTTGGAACTAGATGATCTTGAGGTCCTTTCCAACCCTAACTATTCTATGATTCTATGATATCAGACTTAGATTTCCGTAGCCTACAATGTACACACTAATAGAATGACAAACTAGAATCACAGACCTTCAGTCAGAACTATTTACTGTGCTTCATTAGAACAACATGGTCCAAATGAAAAGAAGTGAGGAAACATGTCAAGAGGTTTTTTTTTTTTTTTTTTTTTTATTCTGTGTCCTACAATCTGGTTTAGTGTAATCCACCAAACAATTGACACCACTGTAGCACCTGTGCTTGCTCACTACTTGTCTGTAATCCTATTCTGTTCAAGGAACAGATGAAAGGTGTTTTTCGCCTTAGGCATTTCATAGCATATTGAGGCCTAAAAATTTTATGCTTCCCTCATACATTAGATGGTTTTGGAAAATATGTTCTGATTCCCCAGGCCAAGGTTTTTATTTGTCACTGTGGAGACTATTGTGTTTCTAAAGCTGGACATTACAAGGATTGTATATAAATGACTTCTGAATTATTTAAACTCAACTCAGTTTAGAAGCACTTCAGTTTTAAATGCTTAATATACAGGTAAGACAACATGTTATTTTTTGGTTTAAAACCTTGAATACTTGGATCCTTGAATACATCTGTATAGAAATTAAGACTGTGTAACCTGTGCCAGAGGTAGCCCTTCCTCCTGCCTCAAGACCACCAGAAAAAGGTATGTCTAATGACTAGAAAAAATTTCTTTGAACCTACTCTCCACACACCTACATAGCACTTATGAGAAAGTTTTGGGCAGGCTACCTGAGGTCTTAAATTCAGAATGGTTTAGCCCAACAGAGAAACATAGCAAGGGACATCTCTAGAATTTTATAAGCCCTACTGACACTGAAGCTTGTAAGTCTACAGGCATTTCTGTCACTGTCATTGCTAACTTAAGGAGGTCTTGTTTTCCTGTTGCTTATTTATGTTCTTGTGTCTTCCTGTCACTGGTAATGACAAATCACTTTTCAGCCTAGCAAAGTGATCCATCTTATGTACTGTTCTGCTTTGTTTTGCTTTTTTGCTTTTTTTTAAGACACCTTGAGCAAATTAAGGCTTAGAGGAATTTCATTCCTATTACAGCAGTAAGCAGGTTTTGTCTGTCCAATATTCTTCAATAACAAATGAAGTTGCTGCTTACTTTTCTTCTTAACTAGATCAATAATGCCACTGTAGTGGCCTCCTCCTGCAATCATCCTCTTGGCTAAGAAGTACTTAAGGAGATGAAAGAGAATGCCCTTTTTTAAACTCTGTCTTAAGGAACTGGGATGGGATTTGTGAATGTGGGATCTGAAGATATTAATATGTCTTTATCAACTACATTGAAACTGCTTTTTTTCCTGTGATGCTTTTTACATTGATACCTTCTGCAGCTCATCACTTGTCCCACTTTGCAATGTGCATCAAGGAGAAGCAATGGGACTTTCAGCCGGTCTCATTTCTGGAAACACCTACAGCCAGGCAATAAAGGCGCTGACATCTGTGATATGTTGCCTGTATATCCATGCTCATCGATTTCTTAGTGGCCAGCTTCTGAGATAGCCACTCTTACACCTTTCAGGTGTAAGTAATTTTGAAATGCTTGGTTTCTTTGTGATATCAGATATCAATTTGAATACAAATCCTGCATTGTATTTTGACCCATTATCTTGGTTTTGATTGGGATGGAGTTAATTTTCTTCCTAGTAGCTGGCACAATGCTACACCAACCACAACACCCACCTAAGAATTATACCTCAGATACAGCATGATTCATTTGATGTTATCTTTCTGCGCTTGGTTTCTTGCGCACATGGACACACATGCTAGTATTTCTGAGCCTGGAAGATAAGGGATGAAGAAACACTTTAGAAATTACAGTCCAATCATGCAATGCAGATTTCCACTCAAGCATCTATGGAAATTTTCAGCATGAATGTGAAAGTGGTTGAGATTAGCTGTGAAAGCCCTAGGAAACAGTTTTCGATTCATTAAGCCATAATAAAATATGGCACGTATGCATCCTGTGCTGGTGCAGGTGGGGAGACGTGACTGTACCAATTCTGTGGAACTATTTAGACGCACAAAGTGTTGTATTCCACAAACTTAAAACCAAAAAGTAGCCCTACCACAGAGAAATTGCTAGCTGGCTATCATGAAACATCACAAACCCAGTTTAGAATTAGGGATTACCTTAAGCATGCAAAACTGATGTCAAGACAGTAGATGGAAAACCAATATTTACCATAAATCTACTCTTTTTACCATTAATTTTGTGCAGCAGAACATGCTTTAAAGTCTTGAACAGTTTCTGAATTTTCTTGCAGTTTGTTCTTTAAAATAATTATATAGGATACAAATAGTTATAATAATTATCATAGAAAGCATACACTTCTGGACATTTGACAACTTTTATGTAGTAATCACTCTGCAGAAAATTGCTGTTTCAGCATTTATATAGCTATTTCATCGATATCCTTATTTTGACAGCACAGTGAATACCTGCTTAAGTGAGTGAGTTAAGACCTTTTTTTACTACTTCGGGTGGATGCAGTTTAGAGAACAACTCAGTAATATAAGATTCTAAAATAGAACACAGTCCAAACCATGATCAATCCCTGATGAAAAAAAAATGCATGGCTGAAAAAGCTAAGGTTACTGAAGCACCAATGAATTCACAAAGCTCTACGTAAGGAGCATAAGGTTTTCCCAACAGTACTAAAATTTTATCCTTTAACTCACCTTTGCAAGATTTCTTTTTCACATAAGTCTTTCTTCAATCCACATCTGAAGATAGAAGACTGAAATTCCATATTTATAAAATCGACTTGTCTGTTTTCAGTGGGAGGGAAGAATCAGTACATAAGATTCCAGATGCACATCTAAGAAAACCTCAAGTGCTACCTGCCAGTATAACTTAAAGCTCTTTATACAGAAAAACATTCATCTGTGGGAAAAGATGGCAGTGGGATAACCTGTCAGCTGAGGTCACCAAGGCTGCTCAGAAGACTAAAGTGACTTCAATGCCTTGACAAATTGAGTTCATAGCTTTTTTTAATTTAAACCAATTACAGCAAAGAAATTTTCCTAAGGTACAACTATGCAGTGTTATCATTTAGGCAATCTGTTACATTGTGACATTCTTTTGGTTGCCAAGCAGCCAAGAATGAGTATAAGAATAAAGCTTCAGAGGAAAAAAAAAAAAAAGTGAACCTTTTTTTAATTTGAAACAAGCTAGAAGAAAGTACTGAACGAAGCATACTACCATACATGTTCAGTTAACTTCACCTTAAATTTCTTTCAGTACAAAGCAGAGGAACCTTTATTTAGTTTTGTGAAATAATGTACAGATGTTTGAGAAAGGCATGCAATAAACACATGTTATACAAGAAAATAAAAATTATTATTTCCTTTGCCTTGAATATGTTGTCAATCCAACATTAGTCCTTCTAATCTTCTAAGTTGTTTTTTTCCTTCAAAATCCAGTATTTTACAATATACTTGGCTGTTCCTACTGTCTTTTTGCTCTCTCAAGGTGTGTTCTTTTCACTGTTAAAGAAAAAATGTCCTGCAACAAAAATAATTTTGGTCCTCATTTTGAAACTTAAAAAATAAGTAAAATTCTTTAGATCTTGTCTTCAGTGTCTACTCAAGGAGTCAGTTAATTTAGTCCTCTTTTAAAAAAATACCTATTTCAATGAAAAATAGGAGAGTTCAAATATATCTGTACAGCTTCCAATTACAATAATAGATTATTCAAGAATAACAACTATTGCAAATGCTCTTGTTGAATCTACCTTATTTGGAGAAGAAAAAATATTACATAAATGATGTAATGGCATGATTTAAATAACCAGGTTTAAGCCTGTTGGAACAAAGAAAAAGGAATCAAGCTGCAGACAGGAAAGGTGGGATATAACTGCTGTGTTATAACTCAGGTAATTGATTTGAAGTGATAAGATATCACATAGCAGGGGGTTGTTCATTCTGTGTTCATTTGCTGTGAATTTATTTTATATATATATATATCTCTCACAGAAATGCAGATGTCAAAACAATAGCAAGGTCCTACTAGGTGCTTCACAGTTACAACAGAATAGGCTTAATTCTCCCATGAACAGCTTGCACCTTAAACTGACAAACCAAAGCAAGGAAATAGGATACCTCAGACAAACATAGTTGAGATGAACAAAA
Source organism: Melopsittacus undulatus (assembly GCF_012275295.1). Lineage (NCBI taxonomy): Eukaryota > Metazoa > Chordata > Aves > Psittaciformes > Psittaculidae > Melopsittacus > Melopsittacus undulatus. The sequence goes on from NC_047528.1 coordinate 98,889,887, forward strand.
GCTCACTTTCAGTTAACCTTACCACACCAGAATCAGCTACCTTCTCAGCTGTCAAAACATACATATGAATTTACATAACAGAATCCAGAATCATAGAATGGTTTAGGTTGGAAAGGACCTGAAAGATCTAGTCCCAACCCTCTGCCGTGGGCAGGGACAACTTCCACTAGACCAGGTTGCTCAAAGATCTGTCCAACCTGGCCTTGAACACTTCAGGTATAGGGCATTTATATATAAATTTACAACAGTCCTTGCTATTATCTCCTATTTCAGGTCAATTAGGTCTATATAGAGTAACTATGGGTCTGGCCTCAAAAAAGCTTGTTCAGCTGTTAACTCTATTATCATCCTGACAGGCTGAAAGAAAGAAAGAAAGAAAAGGAACTTTACACATCTTTGCCAACATGCATCAAGAGAACTTCAGAAAGGAACCTGCTTTGTGTCTAACTGGCATTACATCTATTCTAAAGCCATCTCACTCTACATGGGTATTCAAAACTTCTCTGCACAAAGGAACTCTAGAAAGGATAAATAGTATAAATAGTTAGACTGAGAGCAATAGCAGGGCAGCATATCTGCAGGATCAAGTCAGCACATATAGATAACAGATACCAGCCACACCTTTGGCCAAAGGCAATGAATTAGAGGAGGCATTATTACATGCTAAGGAGACACACTAGAAAAAATTAGGAAAAAAATACATCAAAGAATCAAATTAGAACATGCTCCCACTAAAAATTGAATCAGATAATTTTAAAACATGTGAAATAGGAATGTCTACACCTGAAGGCTGAGAGGGTGGAAGGTGACTTTCAGCCAGAAGGTGCTGAAGAGTAGCTAAGAACAATCTCTCCCACTAGCTCAGCTGGTGGGAAAAAAAAAACATGAATGCAGCTGCAATAAAATATGAAATCTGATGAACTGATATTTCCCTGTTCCTAAGATTAGAGTATTAACCAAAAAGCCAAACTATTTTGTACACTATATTAAAGCATGTTAATATATATCTAGGTTCTAATAATGCCATCTTTCTGAGCAATTAATAATTTTAAAGCATTTTGTTCCTTAGAAATTTATTCCCCAGTCCAATCCTAAGTAAATTAGATGCCATGGTTGATGTTCATTCTTTCTGCTGCTTTCTTTTCTGTTTCTTCTGATAGTGCTTCTAGTTAAAATATATTTTTGCAGTCACAGTATGAGATGGGAAGCTGTGCTTCCTTATTAACATCGAAACATTCACTTTAAATTTCTTTTCCACCACTACAAGCTACTAAAGCATCTACTGTACTTTATGCCAAAATAAAATGAAGTCGCAGAGTCAAACATTTAAATATTTGTTTTTGTGTGATTAGAGATGTGCTGAGCATTTCAAAACAAAAACAAGTCAGACCCATCCACATTCTGAGCCAAGACCATTCGAAAACAAACTGCCTTTATAAAAACAGGTTGGAAAACACTATTTCCAAGAATAAAAAGCAATTACTTTTAAGGAGCAAGTGAGATTTGTGGTATGAAGTTTGCTACTGAAATCTCTAGTGGTTAATGAGTCACACTGCTTTGCTTCAATCATCTTCCTTGACTGACACAACATGACACATGCCATTGAACAAAGTCGGCCAAAAAATTTGAACACATGTATTTTATGGAAAGCTGAACTTGAAGTGGAAAAGTTCTTTAAATATCTGTACTGAAAAACAATTGTGTTCAGGGATTTAGGGGCGTCATTAGCAGTGTAAAGTGAAGGAGTGGATATTCTTCACCCTGTTATTAAAGCTGTGTGGTTTTGGTTGTTTTGTTGGTGGTGGGTTTGTTTGGTTTTTTTTCCTAAAATCATGTAGTTGCAGTAAAAACCTTCTCTGCAGGCAGTAGGAATGTCACCTCCTAAACCGTATAGATGCATATTGTTGAAAGCTGAAAACATCTTTAACTGCCTGTTGTTTCTTTTTTAATCTCACCCAACAGAAGGAAGATAAAAAATATATAGACACTGGTAATAAGCAGCATACTAACTGTAGTTAACCCCCCTTCCTCCTTCCCCCAGCTTTTATTGTTGAGCATGACACCATATGGTCTGGAATATCCCTTTGGTCAGTTGGGGTCAGCTGTCCCAGCTGTGTCCCCTCCCAATTCCTTGTGCACCCCTAGGCTACTTACTAATGGGGAGGAGTAAGGGGCAGAAACAGCCTTGGCTCTGTGCAAGCATTGCTCAGCAATAACAAAAACATCCCTGTTTTATCAACACTTGTTTTCAGGACAAATCCAAAACATATCCCCATAACAGCTACTATGGTTGTAGTTACTACTACGAAGAAAATAATTCCATCCTGCCCAAATCCAGAACACCACTGAAGGTTTCACAAAGCTGCATGTTTTCCTAAGTTACAGGAACAGAAATTAACAACAAATGCTATCTCATTCACAAATAAATACTCTTATTTAAGGTTTTTTTTATCTTTCTGTTAACGAAAAGGAAAACTCAGAATGGCTTTATTACATGGTCTACCCATCAATTAAAAATATTTTATTTCTATTAATTCAGTGCCTCTTTTAAAGAAAATACTACCATGAACTATCCATAAAATATGCCTTTCTTTTTTCATAATTAAAGAAACAGTCTAACAATTACTTGCTATGTGATACAGCATATAATTCTCTATAAAACAGTGCAGTTTTGTTAATTTGGTATATAAAAGGCTCCATTGTTGCATCATAGTCCAAAACACCTTTAATTAAGTTATTTCATATAAAAATATTAAGATTTGGAAGTAAAAAAAAATAAATCAGAGAAGGAAAGAATCAATAATTAAGTAATAGTTCACAATAAATCAAGAGATTCTTATCACTTAATGAAAACATGTTAGACAAAATCCTTCACACAAATATGACTCTGTTCTTCTAAAAAGAAAAGTACATCTTCAAAATAGTTGTCTTACCCATCCAATCTTTTTTCATGCTTGTGTCAGAGGCATCGCAATCTAAGAGAAAATAACCTGTCTCAAGTAAATACAAAAAAACATAGTTTGCAGTCAAGTACATGAATGTATTTCTCTTATATTTTTTTTCATATAACGTATTCAATAGTTCTATAGTTTCTTTCAGACCAGCATAGGGGAAGATACAACTATATCACAACATATGTATCAATACATTATAGCATGTGATTATATCTCATGCACCGCAGGTTGCTCAGAAACTTAGAAAACCTAAGGTGACCAGAGATTTTTAATTCAATTTATATCTTAAACCAGGAAATTGTGTTCTATTCTGAAATAATTCCATTATCAATAGTACTTGTAGGATATGGTATTAAGCGACATTACTATGTGTGAGTAGCAAAATCCAATTAAAAAAAAAAAAAGAGTAAAGAAATAAAGGCCATACTCAGAAATATCTGAAAGTACACAGAATGAACAAAGTTTTAGTTTATGCTATTGAATAATATTATTAAGCAGCGGCCACGGGCTATAGTTGTTCCAAACCGTGTTTTACAATGATACATGCAAGCATAAGAAAAAAAAGCAGCATTCTTTTTCTTAAAAAAGACCAATCTGTCACTGTGTTCATACCTTACAGAGTTCTGAGAGTTTTTGAAGTGTTAACTTCTAGCACATTTCATACATTTCATCTGTATAAGAGTGCTGATTTAAAAAAAATATCTATGAAATGAAGAGACAACATAAAGGGCACAGGAAATTTTTAATCACAATTAAAACTCAAGAACAGAAAATGTAAATTCTGAATAGTACAAAACTGCTTTTGTACAAACTTGAATATGAGTTTTGTTCCCTTGAAAATTAACAAAATGGACAAAAAGGAAGCTGAAGATGTGTTGTACTGCTGGTATCACCAGCTGCACAGTTTATTGTTTGTCATGGAAGTTAGGACTGTAACAGTGAAGTGGCAGTGATTGTATCTTGCTATCCTGAAGTATCAAGGGTTTTTTTTATAGCAAGGGATCAGTCCTCAGCCCAATTTGTGTGAACATCAGGAGAATATAAATAGTTTATCCAAGGACAGCTCATCTTGAAATTGTGATTCAAAAGCTGACAGAAGATATCTTGAGTTGCTAAGGGACTGAGAGTCACAATTCTGTACTTATAGGTCTCAAATTTCACCAGGTATTCTTATGCAAAAATTAGTTTCCTGCACCCTATTTAAACACTTTGCTACAGCCTTAGGGGCTACCTTTGTCTTCAGGCTGTAGAAATCTTTAGCTTTTTGTATTTATGAAGTAAGGATGCTATGGTGATTGTCACTATTTACTCGCTTTGCTTGAGGAGAAAAAAATATTCTATTTGAATGCTTGACTCCCTAACTGAACTTGAAATTGTTGGCAATTAATAGAAACAACTCAAATAACTGAAACCAGAGCTGAATGTTTAACATGAAACAGGGTTTGCTTATTTTTCACCTAATTTTATTTTTAAACAAAAAGTTAAAATTATTAACAATTTAAAAACTTATTGCATTTTATTGCTGAAAGTAGAATTCACCATGAATGTCCAAATACTTTGAGCCCATCCAAAACAGCTCAATTAAACAAATATATTATAAATCCAGGAAATGCATCTTTTCAACTCGAGAGATATGTAGCATAACTCTCCAAATCTAGATGCTTTGGAATCAGGGTCCAGAAAAGATGCTGAGATATTCAAGGAAAGACACATCCAACACTCCAGTCAGCAACTTTGTAAACGATCTGCAGCTTTGTTTCTTTTGACCTCTGCAGCACAGTATTTCCCTCTGTCTCAGCCATCAGAAATAGATACCCACTCTTAGCCTTTGGCTGTGTGAGAAGTATGCTATGAAACTTGGGTATTTGTTACTGGACCTTGCAAATCCTGCTGTGTATTTCAGTAAGGAATTCTTTGTTATTATCCAAACACCTTATCATACTTAAGCTGGACCAAAGATATATATGCAGACAGATGAAAGTATTTATAATGTTGATAAAGAACAAAATGATAGAAGATGTAAGTGAAATGGAGCACACAATCTATTTATTCTAAGGTAAAATGAGGAAGGTGTGTCTCTTCCTTATCTGACAAAATTGCTGTCCACTTTGACCACAACATGGACAGTGGGATTTCAGTTTTGCTCTATGCCTTGGATTGCTAGATGTCAATTAAAGCCTGTTTATTCACAGGCTTCATAAAGCATCCTATACAAATTTAAAAAAGGGATGCTACATCTAATTACCACAACTTTCACAGGTAAGCGTATTCAATTCTCATTTCTTAAACACTTTGATAACAATGTTACAGATGAAAATTTACTATTGTCTTGCAGAATAACTGCAGGTATGAATCACCATTTTCACAATGGATGATCCTTTGTTTCTCATTTGCTTGTACCTCGTTCTAAGGCCAAATAACTTTTTAGGTATGTACAAATAAATGTTCTTGTTATCTTTTGTACAAAAACCAGAAATCCATTAAGATGTTTTTTGTAAAGCAAAATGGTTCCAGAGAAATAATATTATCTGTATACTATGAATCATTTACTTTTACCAAAATCACTAATTTGTAAGGGATTGTTTAGATAAACCCAGCATTTTTTATATATTGCTATCACCTTTCTAGAATATTTACTTGATGCCGCCTAGTCTAAGATAGGAAGGGGAGGAGTCAAATTCTAGATCATTTGATATCAAGAAACTCTATTTCAGACCCACGTTTTTTCCCTCATACAACACTTGCTAAAAGAGTAGAGAGGCAAACACAGTCCTTTTCTTTTAGCAATTACTTCTTTTGAGGCTTTTATCTGTAAGTCTACAGAGGCACTAGTTGCTGCAAATTGCTCAGAAGGGAAAGCAGGGGCAATTTCTATGATGAGAAATGGGACAAGCACATTACTCAACCAAATGTTCAGACATTAGAAAAAAAGGAAATATCAAAAAAACGCTCAAAAAAAAAAAAACTGAAAACAAACCAGAAAACCCCACGACAAACCAAAAAAAAACCCACAAAAAAAAACCCATGAGATAACATCCTAGAACAGCATGAAGTAAGATGAAACGCTGGTGATCAACAAGTCCAATTCTGCTCAGATTTTTGTTGGGATTTTTTTGCCTTTTCAGTTTTTTGGGGTTTTTTGGTTGGTTTTTTTTTTTTTTTAATTTTTTTTTGGGGGGGGGGGGGGGACGGAGATGGGGGGTGTTTTTGCTTTGTTTTCCTACCAAATAACCTGAATGGCATATCCTGAAAGATTGAGACCAGATATGTTTTTGGTAATTCTAATTGACATCCCACACTTTCTTGTGCTCAAGATACGAATTTTGAAGTTTCAGAATTACCAGCATTAGATCAAAGATACTTAACCTAAAGGCTTCTCTTTTGCCTGTGTTACTCAGCAGCCCATCAGAACTTGGTTCGAGGCTGAAGGGAAGCCAGTGCTACTCACATTTGGGCAAATCTCTCTGACCTTCCTTAGACCCAGCAGTCAGGCCAAAAATGGCCAGTCCCTCAACTACGCAGTTCCACAGCCCTTCTTTGATCATTATTTGTCCTCCAGCATCTCAGCTAGGGGAAGATTTGCATTATTTCTGGGGTCACTGAACAGGTCTCTGCTCCCTTTTGTCCTCTCCTCCAAACTCTCACATGCTTCAAAAGAAAAAGAAGGCAGGGGAAAGGGGTAGAAGCTTTTTAATTAAATCAGGTAACACTGAATTTTTTAAAAGAAAGAAAATAACAAAAGAACAAAAGGTGGCAGTAAATTTTTAAAGAAATAACCACTCATAAAATATAAAATAGTCTTATAAACTCTAGTCATGCTTGACTGCAAAAACAAGTATTCACATTTCATTAACATATTACATTCTTATTCAAATAACTTGGAATTAAAGAAAATTATTGAATCAGTTTGTAAAATTTCATTATCTACTATCTAAATAAAAATCCCATTACAATCTGAGCATTAGAACTTGATTTTTTATTCATTTTATTAGAATTTCTGTTAAGAAAATGCCACATTTTCATAAATAGCTGATGTCTGTAAAAACATTAAGCAGTCTCTTAAATTTCTGGTTTGCAGGACGTCTTTGTAGTTTGTAATCTGGTGAAGACTACTTTCTTAATAACACTGCAACTTTAGTAAAAGAGAAGAATGGAAAAATGCTTAGCCACTGTTGTGAAAATCTCCTATCACAGCTAGGAAACAGCCAGGGCACCATTCTCTTAACAATATGCCACTGTTCTGGCATTCAAAGGGTTTTTCGTAAATACCACTGAAAATTTTGTATTGAGGAAGGAAATACAACACATGAATAATAATGAAATATATATATTTGAGATGTGAATTTAGGCTATAATTTATTATGAAGACAAATCCTTAATGCTGAAGTCATTGGCAGATTGTTTATTTTGCACATTACTATGATTCTTAAAGTATGCTTGAGCTATTTACTTATTCCCAAATTCAGTTCACATACAATGTCTACATGCAAATCTGTAATAGCATTTTTAAATTGAAAATTATCTTAATGTAATGATTTAATATGACAAAAATATTCATAATTTGGACTTAATGTATTCTTATGTTTTCTATAACCTTGGAAACCTAACATTACATTGAAAAATTATTTTAAATGCACATGCCTGTACTTCAGTATTCAAGAAGGTATTCAAAACAGTGAAAACAATCTGGTCTGATTACAGCCTCTTTTGATAAGATTCATGTTATTATTTGTGGCCTGGCAGCTTTATTCAGGCATTCAGATTCACCTAGTTAAAAGAAAGATCATAGATTATAAAAATACAATATGCAAAAGCTGGGTGGAACATCTATTCCAGTGAGAAAGACAGCTCTTGATTCTGAAAGAGCAGGGCTTGAACAATTTTCTGGCAGAGTCCTAGGGAGACAATATATACTGAACAGTGAACAACTGAAAATCAAACACTTATTCTACTTTTACTGTCTTTTGACTATACTCACGATGCTAGCTCCCTGTTTTACTGGCAGAACAAAGGTGGCTCTAGATTGTATTGCGTCCTGTGCAGTCTCAAGAGGTTTGTTCACAAATTTTTAATTAGGTGAACCTATGAAATCTAACCAAAGCAACAGGATCATATAAGTCAGAGTAGATAATTTGAAGGCAATCTTATCATGTGGGTATAAAAGAGCCCAGAAGTTGTCCTGCTGAATTTTATTAATCTTGGCAGTGATTTCTTCAAGGAAAATCTTGGTTTGATTTACAGATTTTAAGGTTGAATTTGCAGGGTAAGTAGAAGGAAAACATGCTCCAAATCAACTGTCAATTTAAAATGTTACATTTAATGCTGCTCTAACATAAAGAAGTTGGTAAAATCTTTTTCTTAGGAGGTGTAGCATATTTCAAGAAATCAGAGTGGAATTTGACTGCTATTCAGATTCATTAACCAGGATGCAAAATACATTTCCAATTGTTAGAGTACCAGTTTCAGAACATTAGCTTGAACCAGTTTCAAATGACTAGTCAATATTTGTTGCCTCTTCTATATGGGGTCTGTCTGTCTGTCCATTATTGAGTTTTCCACTTAAGGTAACAAAAGATACATAGATAACATTAACTATGGAGTTGGCTTTCTAAGCAGTTATGAAGCCATCTAATAATAGTTTAATGTTGCTCTTTACATCCTCCTTATTAGAGCTTGTCATGAGACAAAAATCTTAAAGATCTAATATTCTTTCCTGTTCATGTATGTGTTCACAGTCATAGAAGGAAATTAGGTTGATTTGATGTAATTTGTTCCTGAAAAATCCAAAGCATCTTTTATTCATCTTCTTGTCCCCTAGATGCTCACAGAAAGTTTGGTCTGAAAGAATTAAATTTTCTCACACTTTTTTTAAGTTATGATCTAAGTATGTTTTTTTATTATATTCTGCAACCCCATTATCTTTCACATGGTTTTACAGGGCTGTGTCAATATTAATATTAAAAAATAAAGGCAATGCAGTGTAATAGGATTGAATCTGTAGAAGCAGCAATTGAATCTGATGAACTCACAACATACATGTTACAAGTCTTGGCAGAATTTGGACTGTCTTTTTGGCCTGTAATCTGAATGTCCAGGAGGATATCAGGTGCACTTTCATACTGCATATTTCAGTCTACATCTGTTTGAAAGGAATCCACTTCACCTGCTGTAAGTCATTAAGCTGTCTCAGCCAAAGTGCAGTTAATGGGCAATAGGGACATTCAGTTCAAAAGCTCATTCTTCATACAAATTACAGTACTATTGTAGATGTAACTTCAGTCTAAATATCCTCTTTACCCCCAGCTATTTATTGTTTGAAGCTGCCTGCTTTTCTTAATGAAAAACATCTTTTGTAATTAAAATTGTGTTGAAAATCTCTATAAACAAAAGTTTTGTGTATGCAGTAAGGTCTCACATGCAGCAGAAGGCAGAAGTGCAATATAAGGAAGCAGGTAAGTATTGTACAACTCAGACACATATTTAGTTACTAGGAAACAAAAAGGAAAAAATACTTGTTAAGTGACATTTGTGCCTACCTAAATATGCCAAATACCTCCCAGCATTTTGATTGCTGATTGTACTTCTATGATTATATTCTTTTCTTACTGAGAACATCACAGAACTTAACCCTACCACATGCACAGCTGCTGAGCTTCTTTGGCATCACTGATGTGCTGTGTATCTCTCCCAAAGATAAGTAACTCATGAAGTTCATATTGTTCCTACTTTGCATTTTCATTTTCTGCCCTGTTAGTCACTGATCCCAAAACAGCTTCAGAAATCTCTAGATTTACTGACAAATAGAACTCAAAACTACTTTCTTCAGTGGAAAAGTTTGATTGTCATAATGACACTTGACAGTATCTATTTCTCTGTGTTTTGTTTACAGAACCAGAACAAATAGTGCCAATCAAACCCTCTTTCTTAAAAAAATACCCACAACTAAACAAAGCAGTACTGAACAGAATATGTTCTACTTTTACAATCAAGTATGTATTATGAGTGAATCCGGAAGCAATATGAAAAGTTTAAGGATTAATCACTCCTTATTAAACAATGTAATTTTTAACATCTGAGAGCAGCACATTAAGTGGATTTTATTTGGCAGTTTTTCCTTGCTGAACAAAAGAATGGACTCTGTAAACAATAGTTTCTTATCAAAATGTCCCTACAGAACAGTTTATACTAGTATTATATTTGTAGTTTCCTTTCATTGCAAGTGCAATGTGATCTAGCATTAAAATGGATTTGGTGAAACTACAACTCTGAACAAGATCTAAATCTCTTATCACAGTCTATGAAAAATCTCTAGGTTTGGTGTTTTTTTAAGTCAAGAGCCTTTTAACTGACTGTCTATGCATCTTTCAGTCCTCTTTGTTGTGATAAGAAGCAATTTCTAAACACATTTATACATTTGAAAAAAGATTCTGCATCATGAGACTACTATCCTTGAAGAAATGGAATAGAAGCTGAATCAAGAATACACTAAATCCCGAAAAAGCAGAAAAAAACCCATATTGCTTCTGCTATCATTCATCTCCTATCAAACTATAAGAACATGCTATGTATATGGTACGCATGCCTATGAGATCAGGTGCATCTGCAGTCATTTTAAAACTCACTTTGGGAAAAAAAAAAAAAAAAGAAAATTTGTTTGAAGATATCCTAAGTTTCCTGGTAATATTAGAATAGCCAGTTAGGGTTGTATTTTAACTCTGGGAACACTCTAAATCCAGGTAGTACACTTTCAAATTCCTGAGGGGAAATAAAGAGGAAATGTTTAGCACCTCCTATTTTCTGTACTAGGTGCTTCTTGAGAAGATTTTCAAGACTACCAGTAGACTAACCATAAGCATACAACTTTCATGTTATAGATTAGAAATGTATTTTGGAGATTCAAGATACATAAATTTTTTAAAGTGTAATCAAGAGAGTTTCCTTAAGGAACAAGCAGTTGATTTGCTTGCAGATTCTTACCCAAACAGAGACAGTGAGGTATTTCCAAATATGGTAAAAAAACCTTAATCACTGCAGGTGCTCAATATCCTAAGTTTTTGGGAATATTATTTGGCAGTTAATGCCATTTTTACAGTGAATAAAACATTATGTTCCATATTTTCAAAACTCCTACCACAGCACAAAAATGCTATAGTTAGAAATTATTTAAAGGTTTGCCTATAGTAAATGTTTTAATTTTCAGTAAGTTTTCCCTCATGCTTTTTTTTTTTTTTTAAGATAGATTTGAAAAAAATGTAAGGATTACTGGCCTTCACTGGTATAAATTTTGAGTAATCTTTCAAGCTGTACAGTATTAGTAATGGATCTAATTTGAGAATAGATAAAACCATACAAAACGTATCTGCTACCATAAAGTATGTCTCAGGCTGCTATAGTCAATGACATAATCTAGTAGCAACCATGAAAAGTCTAACCCCTCCAGCTACATATCAGCTAGTAGGTTATAAAGAATTTAGCTCTGTGAATTCTGCACACCAGAAACAAGTTTGATATAGAAATGAATGCATATATATACAGAAAAAAACTGACTAGTGTGAAAAAAAAAATTAACTTGCCAAGCCCATTTTAAGATTAAGGAAGATTCTCCTTGGAATTCTAATTCATTTCAACAGAAGCTCAGTTCACAGATTTGATTGACTTACTGAGATGTTAAGAAAAGCAGACAGAAAAGAAGCTATTTCAAATCAGAGCAAAGATAGATCATTAATAATTTACCACCTTCCATCTTTTCTCATATTTTCTCTAGAGATGGCTTGCTGAATATAAGAAACACCTGACACTGGTGAGTGACAACAGCTAACCAGCTTCTGATGAATTACCCAATTAATAATTTGTCTCTATTAGACACAAGTGTCCAAGATTTAACAGTGATTATGTGTCAAAAAAGAACAAGGTAGGATGTCTGAGTGGCTAACTTCATACATACACAGACGTGTAAAATGTAAACTGAATTTATTTTGTGACATTCAGAGTGTGCCAGCACAATGAAGGAAGAAATCTCTTTAAATCCATCTGGCTTACTTCAACCCTTGCATCTGGGTGCTCAGAGCTTACTGAACCTAATTGTTTATTTTCTCCCTATTGCAAGTGGGAAATAACCTCTTGACTTGAAGACCATGTTTTCCAATTTTACTATAATTATTGCTATGTCACTGAGAAAAATCTCAGTAAATTATTGAGAATAGATGTAACTTCACATAACACTGGCATCCTTTGTCTTTATTTGAAAGTTGTGTGATGCATAGTATGACAACATATGAAGTATTGTATCTGGCATTTTGAACAGAATATATGAGAATGGAGGTGACAAGAGAAACTGCCACTAATCAGAAAATTGCAAAAGCTGTATTTAGTCCACTTGAAAAGGTATATGAGCATGTATATATCTATATTAATCCACAAGATGGTTACTTTAATAATAGTGCATGATATATGTTCCATGTATTTGATTAAAATCAGACCATTTAACAGTGTGTTCTTCATTGTCTAATCTCTCAGGATGCAATTACAGGGACACTGCTTGATGCAGAAGTATGAACATCTAATGACAGTCAATATATGGATCCCCTTTCTTTCTTGAGCTGATGCAAGATATTTCTATCCAACTTACTCTGTTGAATGAATATTGTATTTGCCATGATTATAAACTATTCTTATGGCTACTTTCTTTCAAAATTATTAAAGTGACAGCACAGCAATCAAAGGAATATCCATTTAGGGCTACTGGTGACTACAGATAAGATACCATCTATTGCAGCCTAACCCGAAATGCCATGATAGCCCCTATGGCTTTAGATAATCTTTTAAACGAGTATTTCATAAATGTCTAATAAACAGAAAATGGGATAAAATGCAATAGAGACATAGATCTATGTTTGATAAACCAGTAAACTGAAAATCAGGATTAGAGAATATTGATTTTTATTGACAAAGGACAAATAAGCAACTTGTTAATGAAATCTGATGAAGGCTCAAAGTTGGGAGCATCAACAAAAAAGGGGATTAGAATGTCTTTCTAGAAGAACCTGAAGACTTCAAGAATGGGAATAAAATAGATTTGATTAAATTTAGTACTACAAAGTACTATATTATAAAGTCTAACAGAATTTCTGAATTCACGCTAAAAACCTTCCTAACAGAAATTACTGGAAGAGGAGCAAGGCTTGTATACTGAACACAGTTTGACATTGTATTGTCAGTATGGTACAATCATGAGCTACTTATAAATGCAGAACTGGCATTTTTCTATCTATTAAGACATTCCTAAGACAGTGAGAGATGTTCATAGTTAAACAAGACCTCTATACAATCACAGAATATATGTATTCCTGACCACCCACATTCAGCATGAATTGCCCAGAAAAAAAATTTTGCAGCTAACTGCAAAAATCTCATAACAAGAAGAAAAGAGTTATCTAGACAGACAGTAGAGGAATTGGCCTTCTTGTACGCAGCTATACAGTGCCAGTGAAGGGTTGCAAATACAGTTTCGGAAGTGAGGAGATCGACACTAGGAAAGGATAAACTTCTTAAACCCATGGGCAAAAAAGAAAGGCTATAAATTGTCTTGAATGCATTTGAAAATAAAAAGAAACTTCCAATTATCAAGGAAGAAAGCTCTGGTAAAACCTTTAAAACTAGCAATGGGACAAACATTAGCAAACTGTCTCCCAACAGAATAAATGATGTTCACAGAATCTAAGAAATATACTCTCTGACTTGATTGACTTTGATAATAAGGGATAGGGAAAAAAAAAACTTGACTCCTTCTGACTATTGAAATACATAATGTGCATTTTCTTCCCGTTTACTTGTTTTAGTTTTTCTATTGTAATCATGTTTTGTCAAGTGTCTATTTTTGAAAAAAAAAATAAATACTTAAAATTGTGCATGTGAAAACTATTTAGTGAACAGATTTTTTAATTAGCTGTCCATCAGCTGAAGATCTCCCTATGAATAGTAATAGAATTAAAGAGACTTTCTGAGGATGCTGTTTCAAACTTTCATATTTAAGAGACTCCTTTTGTCACATCAAATGAGACAAGCTCAAAATAGTCTTTCAGCTCTAAAAATAATGTTATGTTTCTCAGTTACCAAAAGATACCAGTACACTACTGTTACATATTTTATGGCTTCTTAGGAGCTGATTCTTTGCAATCTGTCATATAATGAAAGAGCAGAGCTACAGTTTTCCTTGTAGATGCATGCATACCAACATTGTTGCAAAATCCTGAAGAATTATGTAACAGATAATTGAGAAATTTTCATGGTCCTCTATTCTACCTATATAAAAAGATATTTGTAGCTACCTGTTTAAAGAGACTAATAAAGGATTTTGCAGAGCATATCAGGATTTGGCAGATTTACATACTTCAGGTAGCAAACTGATCTCCAGTGGTTATAGATTTAGCCTGTTTATAAATAATGGATTTTAATCTGTATATTTCAGCCAATTTTTCTAAATGCAAAAAGAATTTTAAGATTATGCAGCTTCCACTGAATGTTTATTATTATTATTACAAGCTCTTCCAGACATTTTTTTTCTGAAAATACCTGCGAATAAAATGGAATTTCAGTATTTTCTTTTTGAAACATTCAAACTGCTATTTCCCAGAAGTTTGAAAAGAATTTATAAATAGCAACACCTTAAAGGTAGAAGGTAATTTCCCATAAGAACCAGCTAATTTATAGCTTTCTACATGACAATGAGTCTTGCAATTTGTCAGTTTATTCATTATTTCCCTTATACCTGCTCCATCTATCTTGAGAAAAATAATAAATAAAAGGGCAATTCAGTCACACTATATTCACTCCTGAAGGTACTGGGGGGGGGAAGATGTCTTACTACTTTCTGCCATAAATTGTAACTAATTCTGTAAATGCAAGTGAAACACAATTGGAAGTAGCATGGTAGATAGATTGATATTAGCAGTGGGTCACTGGCATAGAGAGGAAAATCTGAATTCTTCCCTGATGTAATGCTACTGAAATTGATTTACACCAGGGATGCATTTGGCATGAAGACTTTGAAAGCACATATTCGAAAAGGAAGTTCTATTTGCACTGTGGGGTTTCCATTCTCATTTTATATATTCCTCTAAGTCACTTCAAGTAGCACAGAGAATCCATTTCAAAAAATAAAGATATACAAATATATTTTCAGTTTCTTCCTCACCAAGCCAAAGAAAAACTACATTTCACAGAAAAGAATAAAGTGAGTTGAGAAAAAGTTTGGGTTTAATGAAATACACACATTCGAACCTGTTTTCCTTATTAATCAAGGTGAATCAGAGAGTAACAATTATTTTAAATAACTAAAAGTTTGCTTTTGGGGCTTTTAAAAATTATTAAATGTGAAATTTGTTTTGCAAGATATTGAGTTTTTGCTGGATTCAGAGACTAAAACCATACCTAGGTCATTAAAATGGAGTCGCATTAAATACTTTTCCTTTAAAGAAAGAACATTTTTTCAAAATAAATCTGCCATAAGATTATTAGATTTTTGGAAGACACTGGGTTTACATTAAAGTGTTTCATAATTTTCTGCTGTACGTTTAATCAAATTTTTAAATTGAATTTGTTTGTGTCCTGTATCAGCTCCAAATTTTTACGGTGTTCTTTACCACCCTTCCCCCCCTCCCCCCCATAAGACACACTTTGACATATGGTCCTTTTTTTTTTCCCCAGAAGAGAACATATTATGTCAATCAGGCATTGCATTTTCTTTGTTTTAAGGAACTTGTTTGGGTTTGTTTTCTTTTTCTAGACAAAATTCTGCTTCTTGTTTATCTTTTTTCCAAGTTTAACATGTGAGCAAGTCTCACTCAGTAGGATGTGTAGGAGAAAACATTTTTTTTCTCTGAATAGAAAAAAACTAGTGCAGTTGTATAAACCTAAATAAACTTTTTAAAAAGCTGTTCAGCTGTCTGATTAATTTCATATGCTTTGTTGTGGATACTGCATTGAAACATTTGATAATTGCAACTCAGAATCAGATTAGTTGTGATCCCTGGTAGCAAAAGACTAATAGGAACTTTAAAATAGAAACGGGGGGGGGGGGGGGGGGTGGGGGGCGGGGGGGCGGGTTGGCAAGGAAAAGAAGTCTCATTTTGGATATTCAAAGGATTAGAAACCTCAGAAAATACATGAGTCAAATGCATTTCAAAATATTTGAAAATATTACTGAGTCTATCTCAACAAGATAGGACTTTAAATTTTGTCTGCATATCTACACTAGAGGTTAAGCATCTGACTGATAATGGTAAGTCTAAAGCAAGAGTATGGGAAAGATTTATTATTCTATTAGCTTTCCTTGATACAGCAAATGGCAAAAATGCACCTAAAAAGTTATCTAGATTGTTTCCTAAACCAGAGTAGAATTTTAAATGAACTGATGATGCGCCATGATCAATAATAATAAACTCATTCAAAAGAATAAGTAAATCTCATTAGTTTGATCCTGATGCTTTTATAAAACACTGTTTGACATATTTTTCTTTCTCTACCATAGCAAAACACTGTTCAGAAGTTCCTGCAGGACTTTGTCAGGTTTTACTCAGCGCCCAACCATAATGATGTGAGAGTAGCAGTTAAGGCTGCTTGCTTATCTACATAACAGCTCTTCTGTGACAGTCTCTTTCTCTGATCCCAGCACTAGCTCCCACACCAGAATATATGCAGCTTTGGAGGAGGGCAGATGTTTTTTTGAAGAGCTTCTTAATAACTATAAAGTATGGATAATATCTGCTAGTCAAATCTGCCTGCAATAAATATTTTTCTCTCCTATGGTATGTCACAACTACTGCCACTTCCTTTTCAGCAGCCACAGCTGGCATCTGGCATGATAAGAAGCACAAGCTTACTGACCATGCAAACTCCCTCTGCCAGTTGGTCTACGATAAGAGAATTTGGCACAAACCCTAGTATAAAACAAAACCATTATTTGAACTACTGCTATAGCTCTAATTGTCTCTATTGAAATACAGTAAAATAAAGCCTGTTCATAAATTACCCCAAGTCCAACTTTTCTGAGGTTGTTTTTCCAGCAGAAATCAGTCTTTTTTAACAAAATTTCCAACAATTTTATGTATAAGTCTGCTTATACTATCTTTAGAGAAAGACAGAAGAGAGCAATTAGCCTTGCAAGCTAAATTTCTGAGGTTTCTCAGTAACATTAAAGCAAAATTAAGTGTATAATATGCTCTTGCTTAGTCTCAAATGTTGGCTAAATATCTAGCTTTGAAGAGCATGTTTATATTCAAGCTAAGCACAAAAGAGATAAATTCGTTTCTTTAAACAATTCTGCTGAATTAAAAAGAAAACAGAAACATTTCTGCTGAAAAGGGTTTGATTTTGTCTGATTTGTTTAAATATTTCCTTGAAATTGTTTACAAATAAAGTTACTGTCTTAATAATAATGAATTACAGTTTAATCAAGGGGGGAAAAGTGAGTCACAGGAAAGGTGGAACTCAGTTCACGCTTTACATGGGTTATATTGTTTGCTTCAGCTTCCTAAATGTGTAGGAAAATTTTTGTTTCCAACTACCCACCAGACCTCCTCTAAAAGGAGAGAGAATATCTGGAATGATTAGTTCAAAGAAGAAGAATTACTTACATACATCTGTTAATGGTACTTATTTTTCCAGCTGACTCTAGGCTGCAGGGAACAGCTACTGAGGTTGGGTAGAAGAGATGGAAAACACTGTTGCTCCTTGAAGACTTGGCTTGGAATTGACTCTATTTTAAAGTTTCAATTTTAAGAGGCACAGTGGGAATTGTGACAGGACCACTTCAGATTTTCATTAGGTAACTTCTTAACTACAGAACAGACATGTTCAGTAGTTGAGAAAATGTACAGTCAAGAACCTGTTTTCTTACAGAAGCATGATTTAAAGAAAAAGATTTCAAACAACTGTGTGAAAAATAATGAAGGATCTGATAATTAATTAATAAATTCATACATAAAGAATATCAGTAAAATAACCTCTGCCAGAACAAGAAAGGCTTCCAAAACCTCTGATCATTTTGTCATGAAAACATCTTGATGGACTTTGTCAGAAACCCCTAATTCTCATGTTTTTTTACAGCATTCAGAAAGGCTGTAAGATGTACACCATTGCGATTTTCATAAAAGTCCTCTTTTCCTGTCCAGTAAGGCCATGAAATCCGATACCAAAGGCATGCAACAAAAGCAACAGAGCCTGTCAAAGTAAGATGGTTAGCTTTAAAAAAAAAAAACAAAACCAAGAAATCTGTTCCAGATAAGAACCAAAAACCCTTGAACTGGGCCTAAATAATCCTCCTTGTCCATGAATAACTGTGGAGGCCCCAGCTGAGGCTGATTAGGGTCATTAAGGCTTATGAGCGCACTTGGAGACCTCAATTATTTTCTTCCTTACCACTTAATTTCTTAATTTTACTACCCTTAACCAATTATTTGTATATTCTTGGACATAACTTGTGTTGTGTTGATACTTGCAGAGATTCAACATATGACTTGATTTAACTTCAATGAGAACACTCTAAAGAGCCAGCATATTTCGGCTTATGAGGTTTTAAAAGAGTAGCTCATAATGAGACACATGTAGCATATGGCTTTCTAAAGTCAGAGATAAATCCAAATAACTTTTATATCACACAGTGTTTTAACCCATGAGACCATAAAATAGAAATTGAAATCAACTTTTATGCTATTGGTTGACTTTCTACAGATGCCATGCTCTTCTGTGAATTCCATAGGTTCCCCAAAAGATTGTAACTGTCTTAACACTGGATTGGTTTTAAAGCACTTCTAAGCATTGAAAGTCTTAATTTTTCATTCATGTTTTCTCTTAACACAATGCAAAATTACATCAAACCAATCAGGGCCTTTTAGTGTATATCAGACCTAACCTAATTTACTTTAATTACACTTGAGCAATCATTACTAAATTTAGCCTGAGAATTTAAGTGAAAGTGAACGTAATATCTTATCAATCTTACAAAATCAGTCATTACATAGATGAATGTCTAGTCACAATAACGGACAAAAATATGCTCAGGGTGAGTCACAGGAAAGGACTAAAACTATGCTCAGGATAGAGGGATGTTTCAGTTCCTCTTGAACTTCACTGCAATGAAACAAACAGAATTCTTGTCCTGGGAATATAGCTCTGACATCTCCTATTTTGTGATTTATTTTGATATTATATAAACTGAAACTAATAGATCTTTGTTGCATTTTGCTTATGAATGTGTATCTACACACACTCATATACACTGAATCAATCATTTCTAAAAGCCAAATTATCTTTACAAGTTCTTTTTTCTTGACCATCTCACCTGTCCACCACCAAAGTTCTCAGCTATAGGGGAGATTTTTCATGCCTACTTATGTGGATATTTTTTGCGCAGTCAATGCAACTACTTTTATGAGCATAGTGAAGATGATACTTTTATGTTTCTGTAAAGCTCTGATATGTAAAGAATAAGCTGTATTGTATCTCTGATTTTCAACCATAAATTCCCGTAAGTTGTTTAAGAAATTGTAACTACAAGACTGATGTGATGAATGGAACCCATAGTAAATTGTGGTGCTATTTCTCTTTCACTGTATGAATGGATATTTTACCCATCTTAAATGCTTTTACTAAAAAGTTTGCTTCCACATAGTGTCTGAGATATATATTCCTTTTCCCTGAGAGCCTCATATTTTTCAAATATTTTGGTACAAAATGTTTTAATATAAAAGACTTAATAGAAATGTAATCCAATTCAAAACACATGGAAATAACTCACAATTTATATATTCATAAATGCTTATCTACTGAAATTGTTAGCTAAATTCCACAGAAAATTCATCTTACGGCTTAATTAGATCTAGCAATTGTCAGAAGTATTTCTTACCTCTAAGAGCACTAAAATTACTCTAATGTGGGACTGCAATATTCTGTACACAGAATGACTGACATGGAGAACTAAAATTCTCATAACTTCCCAGAGTAAGCAGTAATTAAGAGCTTTTCAGTTGCTAGTGCCTTTTGTAATTTAAGACGAAGAGCACGTTCTACCTACTGTACATTGCTTGTTTGATACATGGACAGTCCAAAACGGAAGTACCCAGGAACACTTATGACTTACTAAGTCACTGATATCACCAGCTGGAAAACCAGCCTTTTCTGAAGTTTAGAATTTATTTTAGGAGCTGAATAGGGAGAGTAATATAAATTTGCCTAGAACCTATTTCCTTAATTTGCAGTATGAAACATCAATACACTGATATTCAGAGGTCCTGAAGATGTAATTGGTATGAGATCTATTAAGACATATAACCTTTGAATGGAAGACTTTAGGCAAAAAGACAAAATTACCAGATTTTCTGGTCTGTATGGACTCAGTGAGCATCTAATAGTCGCCCAAACAATAAGCATAATAGTATTGCTACAACAGTTATCTTTCTGCTTTCTGAAAATTAAGAACAAATGGATTAATGAGTTAAATCTCATCTACTATATAATTAAAATAATTTGCTGGTTATGACTATATAATCATTCGAGTCTTGGTTAGATTTTTGTATAGAGATACTGTATTAATCAGAATTAGACTCTTTGAAAAAGAACTAGAGACTGTTGATGTTAGAAATTAAATATTCCTCATAATTCAATATGCAGAAGGATCATCACTGTAAAGTTCTCAAAAATAGGGGATTACAAGGGGATTACATTTTAAGAGTTTATAGAATAAATTTAAGAGAGAATAAAAAAAAATGAAGGCATCATTTATCTGAAGGAGAGAAAGTTGTCTTGGTGGGTATGTGACTTTGTACAACAAGCCTTTCCCAGCAGGACAGTGATTTCCTTCAAAACTTAATATTTCTCTTATCAGCCTAATTGTTTAGTTCATGAAATAAGATATATATCAATTACAAGTGAGAGTACAACAATACAAAGAAAAATAATTTGCCTATAAAGAAACAAAAATATCCCCTGTCCAGGCTCAAGGTATGATTTTTTTGCTATTGTTCCACACCTATTCTATTGCAGGAAGATCCTTCTTTGTAGCTTTCATAATAGTAACTGTGCTTGGAGACTGATATTTTCTGACTAGCAAAAAAAAAAATTACGTGAAAGTTTCTTACAAGGACATACTCAGGCTTCTTACTCATAAACTGTAACTTCTGAACAAGTGAATCTTTCCTTTTGACAGGTTTATTTAAGTTTTTGCATAGCTAGTAAAATGATCAGATATGAGATGCTTTTCGTGGTTCTTTAAAATGGAAAACGGAATAGATAAACACCTAGTAACCTTTACAAAATAAAGAAAGATTGTGGTTATTGTTGCTTATTTTCTTGTTGTTTCACAAAAGGTACTGAAAGGTGATTTTAGATCCTAAATCTATTGTTATTCCATTAAAACCAGAAAAGTTTGCCTATGTATTGGGAAAAAAAAAAAAAATATAAAGTTTCCTAGGAGATGAGCCAGCTTCCAGTTATTTTAGATATAAAATAAAATCCCTGCCATTAAAAGTGATCTTGAGAAATACATTGAAATTAAACAGTTTTAAGAAAATAGATTAAGAGAAAATACTGTACTGATAAGTGGTACTAGAGCTACTGACAGAAAACTGCAAAAGACTTGACAATCTGTTCATTTGCCCTATTTGATGCATAGGCACTTCTGCATGACCAAGTTCATTGCATGACATCTTCAAGATTCCACTAATGTCTCTGGATCTTTGAACAAGATCTTTGGTATTGTGGAAGTTTTTTCTGATATACCAAAAGAGCAATTTGGAAACTCAGACTTGTAAGATAGAAGGGACAATTCCATGTGAAATTTAAAAAGAAAAAGAAGCTAAAAGGATAGAAAAGAGGCCAAGGTGAAAATAAAAACTTCAGTTATACTGAAAACTCAAAGCTTTGATGAGGAACTTAAACAGTGTACTAAAAACCGACAGCAAATCCACTGATATAAGAATATAAACAAAAGTGTTTAATTTTTCTTGTATGTACATACAAAAATGGAAAATTAGATTATATTATAGATAGATTATATAAATAGCTATCAGCAAATGATATATGATAAAATGTAAAAAGAGGATAAAGAACTGTGTGTTAGAACAAATTCACAGTGGAAAACAGCAATAGTAGTGAGTCCCATGCTCACTTACTAGTACTAGCTTACTTAGCTAATGAGCAGGCAGAGATAATGTACTGTAAATCTCTGTTGAATGGATAATGATCACTCACAGGATTATTTAGCTGGAAAAACTTGTCACTGTTTTCTACAGCTATTCTATCCTTCCAATCATATTTTCATCATAAACATAATATTGTTTCATAACTAAAAGAAAAATGGAAACCAGTAGGTATGTGTATATATGTGTATGTATGAGTATATATATATGTATATGATCAATACAGACTACAGCTTAGCTGCAGAAATTCTTAGAGTATATAACAGAATAATGTTATCTTCACTACTGGAGTAGGAATAAGCTCCCATAATCTCTTGAATATTGACTGCATCCATAATATATCCTGTCCTCATGAAATAAGCAAAGTCCAGGAGAGAGAAAACTGCTGGAATGAGCTGCAGATTTCTGAGAGAACCTTCCAGCACCTTCCCCTAGGTTTCTGTGAAGCTTCATGTCTTAAGCAGTAAAAATATTTACAGTTTCTGGTTGCTAATATACATCCTATGCAATTTTTTTATTGACTTGACATATCAGAGTATTTTACAGAAACTGCCAGTCATTCAATTATGACTTACTTCATCAAGCCTATATTTCAGCATCATCACTCTGTCAGTTTTGTTCATTTCTATTTTTGCGTACTTTTACAACACTACAGGGAAAACTCTACACAGTTGGAATAGGCCAGTTAATATGAACTACATCTGCTGACCTTATTAGTATTTAATATGACCTATTTTTTTTATATGAAATGCTATTTAGAAGTGCAAGTGTCAGTATGTAGCTTATGTTTTGAGGACACAGATTTAACTGATGTCAAATACTTTCTATAACTTCCAGCTTTGTGGGAGCAAAGGGTATACAGAATCTCTTCAAAGTTAATTCCTAGCAACATAAAATGTGTTGCTGGTTTTGCAAAAATAATGTATGTCTATAGTCTGTACAAAACTAACAGAAAATAAGCTGTTTTATACTAACTCTCAAAGCTGTGATTTAGAATTTATTTACTGTAAAACAGATTTTGTAGTCTTAAATTCTGAAGGAAGAGATGACTCCAAACAGTTTTGAAAAATCCTATAATAAATTTTGGATTATTTATATAATTAAAAATCTCAAATTTATCAGCTTCCAGGTTTTGCTCATCCTAGATTTTTTAAATTTACTGCTGCATTGTTCTGAACTCGTGTTTTATAACAAGAAACATGCTTTGCCTGGACTTCATTAAAATTACAAATGTGTGTTGTGCACGACATTTGTAACAGGAATGGAAATAATCTGATTATTCTTGTAAGAATGACATTAAAGTTGTTTTCTTAGTAACTGTAATTTTTAACAACAAGAAACAAACAAAAATAAATTCTGATTTAAAATCTTTTTTGCCCCTTAGGAATATTAATGACATTATCTAGTACGAGAAGGATTCAGAAGCATTGGTCACATACCCTGACATATAGAACAACAGCACAGAGACCAGCTTGCAGACATACGAAGACAGGAAAAAACAAAGTCAGAAAAATTATCCAGTTACCTTACCTTTAATACCCTTACTATTACTATTCAACCTAAATCAGATTGAAGCTAATTAAAAGACTCTCAGTGTGGACCGAGAATGCAAATAAATGATAGAAAAGTAAAGTTAAGACCCACTTAAACCAAAGTAGCATACTATAAGGAAAAAACATGCAAAGAGAAAAGTCATGAAAATAAGCATTTGTATAATTCCTGCAATACTGATATTTGCGTGGCAGTTCTCACGGGCAGGAGAGCAGGATGGTGAGCACTCGCCATATGATCAGGGCCCGGTCTGGGAGCTCTGCCCTGGCCACCCTGGTGGTGGCCAGCGTAGGCACCCAGACAGAGCCGGTAAGAGGGGAGGCTGCAGTGCAGAGCTTGGAGTGTAGAGAGTGCCTGCACTGGTCTGGTGAGGGAAAGGTGCAGAATGGGCAGGGCTGCACTCGCTGCTCCCTGATGGAGGTCCTCCTCCAGCAGGTGGCTGAGCTACGGGATGCTGTCAGTAAGCTGCAAGATGTCAGGGAAGCTGAGAGGAAGCAGGACTGCTTGCTCCAGGACCAAACAGCACAGGGGCCTCAAGCTTCCCCTCTAACTCATGGAGGGAAAAAGGAGGCTGTTGGTCAGGGAAGCTGGGAATTAGTAACAAAAAAAAAACCCAAAACAAAACAAAAAAAACAATAAAAAAACAAACAAAAAAAAAAAAAAGAGGAAGAGAGCAATTAAAAGCAAGGGGCTTCCTCCTAAATCTACTGTATCCACCCAGAACCGCTTTGCTGTCCTGCAGGGGGCTGATGAGGAAATGCACTCGCATCAGAAAGAGCTGGCTGGTGCACTGGTACAGAAGATCTCTACTGGTGCTGCCAGGAAAAAGCAGCGGGTTGTAGTAGTAGGGGACTCTGCCTTGAAAGGGACAGAAGCGCTCATCTGTCGGCCTGACCCGGTCGCAAGGGAGGTGTGTTGCCTACCTGGGGCACGGATCAGGGATGTTGCAGAGAGGCTGCCTGCTCTAGTAAGTCCCACGGACTATTACCCGCTTCTAGTGATACATGTGGGTGCTAAGGATATAGATAGTAGTAGCCTGAGGAGTATAAAGAAGGACTACAGAGCTCTGGGACAGGTGGTCAGGGGTTCTGGAGCTCAGATAGTCTTTTCGACAATTCTCCAGGACACAGGGGTGGACATTCCAAAGGCAAGGAGGATTGGACAGGTTAATAAATGGTTAAAAGGGTGGTGTCATAGTCAAGGGTTTGGGTGTCTTGAACATGGGGCCCACATTTATAGGCCAGGCCTACTGGCGGCTGGTGGAACTGCTCTGATAAAGAAAGGGAAGAGTGGCTTTGCTGGGAGGCTTGCCAGACTTGTCAAGGATGCTTTAAACTAGTTGTGTTGGGGGAGGGAGCATCATTCCATCCCAACACATCCAGTCAGTTGCCAGCACCTATAATAAATGCTCGGAGCAATGTAGTAATATTCTAGCCGCTCCAGCCACTGAGCCGGCTTCATTTGCAGCTCAGATCAGATGCCTCTATACAAATGCCCGTAGCATGGGGAATAAACAAGAGGAATTAGAGATGTGGGCACATCTATGGGGCTATGATATAATAGGCATCACAGAAACATGGTGGGATGGCTCCTTTGACTGGAGTGTTGGAATGGAAGGTTACAGGCTTTTTAGAAAAGACAGGCCCAGTAGGAGGGGAGGGGGAGTTGCCCTTTAGGTTAGGGATAGGCTGGAGAGTATGGAACTCTGTCTGGGGACAGGTGATCAGTTAACAGAAAGTTTGTGGGTCAGGGTTAAGGGGAAAACCGTGATGGGAGACATTACTGTGGGGATCTGTTACAGACCGCCTGATCAAGAGGAACCTGTGGATGAAGAACTCTACAAATAGGAAAAGCCTCACACTCGCACGCCCTTGTTCTCATGGGGGACTTCAACCACCCTGACATCTGTTGGGGTGACGGTACGGCCCGGCACAAGCAATCCAGGAGGTTTCTCGATTGTGTGGAAGACAACTTCCTTCTGCAAGCAATAGAGGAGCCGACGAGGAGAGGTGCCCTGCTTGACCTCGTGCTCACCAACAGGGAAGGGCTCGTTGGAAATGTGACTCTCCAGGGAAGTCTTGGATGCAGTGATCACGAGATGGTCAAATTTGAGGTCCTCAAGACAGTGAGAAGAGCGTGCAGAAAGCTCACTGCCCTGGACTTCAAGAGAGCAGACTTTGGCCTCTTCAGGAACCTGCTTAGTAAGGTTCCATGGGATACAGCATTAGAGGGCAGGGGGGCTGTTTTGGTTTAAACCAATCCACACAGCTTACGTGGTTTAAAAACCCACCTCAGTCTCCAGCAGTACCACACACACACACACACCCGCTTCTGCAGGGATGGGGAGGAGAAATGAAGGAATGCAACTACCACGGGTTGAGATAAAAACAGTCCAGTAACTAAGGTATAACATAAATCACTACTGCTACCACTAATAAAAACAATCATAGAGGAAATAAACAAGGAGAGAGAATACGATACCACCCGCTGAAATGAGCCCAAGCTAGAAGAGAACTAGCTCCAGCCCCTTCCGGTCAACTCCCAGTTACCTCCCCAAGCATGACGTGCTGTGGTATGGAATACCTCCTTGGCCAGCTTGGATTCGGTGACCTATCTCTGCTTCCTCCCAGTTTCCCCTCCTTCCCTGGCAGAGCATGAGGCTCTGAAAGGCCTTGGACAAACCAAACATTTGACCAGTAACTCAAAACATACTTGCTATCAGCAACCGTTCCCAGCCCGAAAGTCAAAACACAGCACTGCACCAGTGTCACAGTTTAAACCAAGTCCCCCAACTCCCGGAGAGTTAAGAAGGAGAATCCAAAGAATGTAGCCCCCACAGGTTGAGATAAGAACTGTTTAATTGGTAAGGCACAACACCAATCACTACTGCCATTACTACTACAGATAATAATGATAAAGCCAATAACAAGCGAAAAGAATACAACACCCCACCAGCCACCGACCCATGACTCACTCCACCCTGCCCAGCCGAGCACCACGTGCTCCCTCCTCCATTTTCCTCCAGAGCTCTACCCCTCCAGCTCTCCCCCTTCCAGTTGCATCCTGGGCATCACGTGCTATGGTATGGAATACCTCATTGGCTAGCCTGGGTCAGGTGTCCTGTCTATCCTTCCTCCCAGCCTCCCCTCCTCCCCGGCAGAGCACATGCTCAGAAAAGGCCTTAAACAAAACACCCTAAAACATGCTCGCTATCAAGCAACGATTCCCACCCAGAAGTCAAAACACAGCACTGCACCAGCTACAAGAAAGAGAAAAAATGACTGCTACTGCTCAGCCCAGGACAAGGGCTCAAGACTCTTGGTTAATATTCAAGGATCACCTGCTACAAGCTCAGGAGTGTTGTATTCCAAGTAGAAGGAAGTGCAGCAGGAGGGCCAGGAAACCTCCTTGGATGGATAAGGAGCTGCTGAGAAAAATTCACTGGAAAAAAGAGGCTTATAAAAGGTGGAAGCAAGGACAGGTGGCCTGGGATGAATACAGGGATGTTGTCAGGGTAGTTAGGGACCAAGTTAGGAAAGCTAAGGCACAGTTAGAGCTAAACTTTGCTACAGATGTTAAAGATAACAGAAAGGGACTTTATAGGTATGTAGCAGCTAAAAAACAGACTAAGGACAACGTAAGCCCCCTCCAGAAGCTTTCGGGATAACTGGCTACACAGGATTTGGAGAAGGCTGAGGTTCTGAATGGCTTCTTTGCCTCAGTCTTCACTTGGAAGGTGGACGCAGGGACTGTGAAAATCTAGACCTTGGGCCCACTGTACATGAGGATCTGGTTCGAGACCATCTTAAGAACATGAATGTACACAAGTCCATGGGACCTGATGAAATCCATCCGCGGGTCCTAAAGGAGCTGGCAAATGAAGTTGCAAAGCCACTGGCCATCATATTTGAAAAATCATGGCAGTCAGGTGAAGTTCCTGACGACTGGAAAAAGGGAAATATAACCCCCATTTTCAAGAAGGGGAAAATGGATGACACGGGGAATTACAGAGCAGTCAGTCTCACCTCTGTGCCTGGCAAAATCTTGGAGCAGATTCTCTTGGAAGGCATGCTAGGGCACATGAAAAACAACAAGGTGCTTGCTGACAGCCAGCATGGCTTTACTAGGGGAAATCTTGCCTGACCAATTTGGTGGCCTTCTATGATGGGGCTACAGAAATGATGGACAGGGGTGGAGCAGTTGACGTCATCTACCTGGACTTGTGCAAAGCGTTTGACACTGTCCCACATGACATCCTTGTCTCTAAATTGGAGTGCCATCAATTTGATAGGTGGACCACTCGGTGGATAAAGAACTGGCTGGATGGTCACACTCAAAGAGTTGTGGTCAACGGTTCAATGTCCGGCTGGAGATCAGTGGTGTCCCTCAGGGATAGGTGTTGGGACCGTTCTTGTTTAACATCTTTGTTGCTGACATGGACAGTGGGATTGAGTGTGCCCTCAGCAAGTTTCCCGATGACACCAAGCTTTGTGGTTCTGTCGATATGCTAGAGGGAAGGAATGCCATTCAGAGTGACCTTGACATGCTTGTGAGGTGGGCTGATGCCAACCTCATGAAGTTTAACCATGCCAAGTCCAAGGTCCTACACCTGGGTGGGAGCAATCCCAGGCACAGCTACAGGTTAGGCAAAAAGAAAATTCATGGTAGTCCTGCGGAGAAGGACTTGGGGGTGTCAGTCAATGAGAAAATGTACATGAGCCAGCTTCAGTGTGCGCTTAGAGCCGAGAAAGCCAACCGTATTCTCGGCTGCATCAAAAGAAGTGTGTCCAACAGGTCGAAGGAGGTGATCCTGCCCCTTTACTCTGCTCTTGTGAGACCTCACTTGGAGTATTGTGTGCAGTTCTGGTGTCCTCAACATCAAAAGGACATGGAACTGTTAGAACAAGTCCAGAGGAGGGCCACGAGGATGATCAGGGGACTGGAGCACCTCCTGTATGAAGACAGGCTGAGAAAGTTGGGGCTGTTCAGCCTGGAGAAGAGAAGGCTGCGTGGAGACCTCAGAGCAGCCTTCCAGTATCTGAAGGGAGCCTACAAGGATGCTGGTGAGGGACTGTAGTGATAGGACAAGGGGTAACAGGTTGAAACTTTAACAGCAGAGGTTTAGATTGGATATAAGGAAGAAATTCTTTACTGTTAGGGTGGTGAGGTACTGGAATGGGTTGCCCAGGGAGGTTGTGAATGCTCCATCCCTGGCAGTGTTCAAGGCCAGCTTGGATGAAGCCTTGGGTGATACGGTTTAGTGTGAGGTGCCCCTGCCCATGGCAGCGGGTTTGTAACTAGATGATCATAAGGTCCTTTCCAACCCTAACTATTCTATGATTCTATGACAGGACTTATGATCATAAGTTAAAAGGAATGTGACCTGTCATGAGAGATTTTATTTCTAAAACACTTTTTTTATTGTTTCCAAATGTTCTTATTTTTCAAATACTTACTGAAATTCTCCATTAAGTTCTCAGCTAAATGACTAGCTGACATAATTTGTCTCTTTCTTTCCACTTCATTCCAAGCTAGAGTCACATTATATGTTTTTACTTATTTTTCTCCATCAACCATGCCTCTCCAGACTCCTATTGCTGCTTTTAAAAATTCATTTAGTCTGTCCATTTTTTACCTCATAGCAATGATCATAGACACATGGGCACTGGATTTTTTCATGGTCATTTAAAAAGACCACTCTCCCACTTTAGTATGTAGTTTATCTATAAAACAAATCACAGAACATCACTTCTGCAGCCTCTTTTACCCACATTTGCTATACTGTTTAGCAGATGTTATATGGTGTTAACTGCAAGTCATTTTTGCTCCTTTAAGGGTTGTGTTTTTATGGAACACTGGCGAGACAATTCAAAATGAAAAGAAAAAAAGCAAAGTAATAATACTGCTGTTTAATTATACATCTAATTAAATGAGAAATTAATTTGTAGTTTTTAAATTCACTTTGCAAGTCTTAAAGAAACCACAAACAAAATAATAAAGCTCTCTGAGCTTGAGAAAGTCTTTTGGTTTTCTTGGTTTACACAAAGTAGTATATATTTAGAAACAGGAATTACACATGGAAACAGAAGTTCACAACTGCCTCATCAATGTTTAAAGTAAAGTAGGTTTTCACTTCCTTTTCTTCTTTTGCTCAGGAATATCTTAGGGAATTAGCCTTACATAGCAGAAGATAACGCCATTCTGAATAAGTCTGGATAACAATGGTCACATCTAAATCCTTTTGTTTTGTTGTGCTGGAAAAACCTACAGCAGGGTAGTTGGGATATCTTTAAATATCCTTTCCAACCAAAACGACTCTACAATTCTTTTAGCAGAGAAACTAAAGGTAAATAAAGTGAGGGACCAAGGTAAGTCAGGAAATTACATTTTTGTCTGATGTCTGAAATGCGCCACAAGTGGGTATGCAGATAGGTAGCCTAGTTGTTAAACACCCGTGTGAGAGACCTGCATTTTGGCTCTTACAAGAGTTTAATTCTGCTACTAACAACGAATATAAAATTTAAAAGGTCAGTTATTGCGGGGTTTCATGTGCACAGTATCTGATATAAACTTACATATCATATCAAGTTGTAATTTCATCTATTATTAACTGTGCTGTCAGATCTCTTTAACATAAGCATAGTTAATGCTTTGAATTTGCAATTTTATGGAAAATCTAAAGTCTCGTGTGTAAAGATAAATACAAAAACCAATAATATAGCAATTTAAATTCATATACATATTATTGGTTTAATAGACTTGCATTAAAATGCATTACCATGATTTTAAAACTAAGAAAAAAAGAAAAATCTTTGTCCACAGCAATATACCAAATGTCTTCTACAGAGGCAGAAGAGAAATGGACATAAGGATTTTAGTTTTTTACTAATCCAAGACAAAGATTTCCCACTGCAGGCATAGCAGTCCACTGGTAATTTCACACCAGGCAGTGTTTACACATCAGTTTCTAGCTTTGCCTCCTTTGACTGTTTTACAAGAATTCTCCCACCTTCTATCTCACAAAACATCAAACCAATACACTGAAAAGAGACAGACTATGCAAACTGATTCTGGTATTACCTTTTATTACTATGAAGAATAGACACTAGTTGTACAAACCCATAGAAGCTCTTGAAGCTTCCACCGTCAGCCAGATGGCTGCATTGCTATTACTCACTCATCTCTCTCCTAAAGCACATGCTATCTCAGAGGCTCAAAGATTCAGTCATTATTCAGCAAGTTGTGTATGTCTTGTGCATGCTTCAGGTTTCTCTGTAGTCTCTCAAAAATAGCTAGCTTTAAACATAAACCAGGCACATGGCAAATCTAAGTAGTAATTTAAATGGCGAAGTAGTAATAGAAAAATATTTCAGCCATCCTCAATGAATAGAGTATCAAAAGTATTTTTTCCAGTGAGCTACATTACATTCTTGTCATGTTAGATGCTGAACATCCATCTCTGTCAACACCATTATTTTGCCAATCTCCACTCAAAATTATTAATGTGTTTTGAAGAGAGATGCAATATTACTTGCTATAAGAATGAGTGCTAAGGGAAAAGAAAGACATTGAAAATCATCAGTGACAAAACCATACTTTATACGCTTAATAGAAGGCTGTATCCTGGACTGCTAAATTGGTCTGGACTACATTTATTTTATCCTGAGTTTCTTTGTCTCTGAGCCTGTTTCTGATGTAACTGTCAACATCTGTCTCTGCACTCAGATCCCCTCATTATCCCCAAATAAATGGTAGCCAGCAGATTCACACACCGAGATAACAGGAATGCAGCAGCTTTAATACAGAGCTCTGATACAACAACGCTGTCAGAATCCAAATTTAAGCAACATTGCCACCACGTGGTTATACAGCACCAGGCGTTAAAGCTCACCCCTAAAAATGATTGAATGGCTAAAAACACATTTGTATTTTGAAACGGATGTCTTACTAACAGAACAATCGACATTACTGTGCGCGAGTTGTTAATTTTAGCGTAAAAGTAATGCCAATGCCTCCACTGCAATATGCTGTCATAAATTTTCTGTAATTACTCGCCTATCTTGAAGACTTAGTAATCTTGAATTTCCAATAAACGATGTATCTTCTTAAGCTTTCAGTACATTCCAGGGAAAGGTTCATAAAGTACTCTAAATTTTCAGGAATAATTTTATCCTTCACCAGCTTCTTAGTTCTGTGCCATATTTTTTATTTTAAGTATATGGGAAATTATTAAGGGCAATACTGTTTTTAGAACAATGGCTTCAAATCCAGTCATTTTATTAAGATTCTTTGTTCTAGTCACAGAATATTTTCTGGTGCTCCTTTAAATGCCTTTTTTAGCATACTAAAAAGACAACCACAAGTAAATATTAATGATATATCTAGAAAAACAGAGGATTTTTACAAATAATAGCAAGATCTATTACATTGCACACAGGCCAAAGTCATAGGAAAATGGTAAGAGTTCTGTCCTATGTTTTCATATCTAAGATGTAAGGCAGCACAATATCTGTCAAGAGAAGACAGAAGTGTAGCCATAGATTTAGTCAAGTAGCAATAAGACGACTAGAATAAAGGCCACTGACAGTTTAAAACAAACAAATGTGCCTCTGCAGTCCATCCTGTGCTAACATTTGCTGATATTCATCCTGTGCAGAACATTTGAGAAATGAGCTAACATCTGTGCCAATGTACTTATTCCACACTGAATGTGACAGCACATTGGAAGATGACACCCATGTGACCACATTCCAGTGGCAAATCATGACTTTTATTCAGCAATATATTTTCCACACACCAGCTGCATCTAAATCACGAAGTTAAGTTTTATATTGTGTAATCCACAGCTGCACCACACCAAAATCCATCAGCCCAGCTTGGGCCACAGCTCCGTGGTAGAAGATGCTGAGATATTCTTCCCTTAAGTTTCGCAGACTTCAGTCCCTCCTCCTAACACACTGCAATAACAGCCACTGTCTTGGTTTGCTGTTTCCTGTCCAAGGTAGCATTCGCCTCTAACATGCTATTGCTGTGTAGTTAAGTCTCACAGTTTGCCAGGGAGCAGCAAAACCAGGCTTCTCTGCAAGGAAAGGGTAGTGATATGGACTGAGGACAAGAGCATTAGCCTAACAGGACCAGAGGAAGGAAGGGCTTCCTTTGCCCAGTCCTTTTCCAGCCCTTTCTTTCAAGGTCACCAGCTATGCTATCTCCAAGTTGGCCCTATCCCAGGCAGCCAAACCTCCAGGAGGTGGGATGTGCTCAGAGACCTGGTACAGTTATCCACACTATGAGACTTATTATAATACTGGCATTGAATGGGATCTGCTCAGAACTGTGACACAGCCACCTTATGCAGTAAAAGTATTTAAGCACAACGTTTCAAAGTGTTAAAAAAATCAAATAGTTCTATTTGTTTCCCTTAATAATAATAAGCCAGTTAATAAACTACTGTATCAATTGTAGCACTGTAATTTGAGAGTTTCATGGTATATCATGAGTAGTCAGCAAGAAAGGTCCACATCACATAACTAGATGGAAAGCATACTAAGTTAAATCTGTTGTTAACATGACACTACCAATTACAGTTCAGAAAAGGCAGTGTTTTAGTAAGCGAGAGATGTATACTGCCTGGTGTTCTGGGGCCTTGACTTGAAAGAAAGGTGGAGAATGCATAAATGCATACACTACAACCAAACTACTGCCCAGCTAAAAGAGATGGTAGAACGATATGCATTACTTTCTTGAACATTCCTAAAACAGGAATATCTTCAAAGCAACCCATGGAGCTAAATAAATTGCTGCACATAAGCAAACAAAAAAGCATAAAAAAAATCTGAAAGTGACTTGCATTAAGGTCCCAAGAAAATTAAGACTTTACAGTTAAGTTAATCAACCACTAAACAGCCTTAACTTGATCCATTAAGATACACTGTTACACAATCCATTAAAACGTTAAACAGAATAGTGTGATACATGACTGGATCTCTCCTAAATACCAGGCTGTTCTTGTTCCTCCGCGGGGCAGGTCGGGGGGGAGCAGATCTTTTACACGGTTCACAAGAGAAACACAGAGGCCCTCCCCTCCAGAAGCTGGAAAACCAAACAACAATTAACTTTATTGAAAACTGCTCTAAAACTGTGCCAGGAGAACAAAAGTCTGGGCAGGTTCTTATAAAAGCCACGAAGTAGAAAGATAAAAGAACGAAAGAAGGAAAACAAACAAACAATAGAGAAATAGGATCACCACCCACCCCATCGATCCAGCGACGCCTTTTCGATCAGCGAGTGGGAAGACTTTCCGGCTGTGGTCCTTGTGGCCCTTGTAGTCAGTAACCCCGCCCAGGTCAAGGGTGGAGGAAAGACATGCAGCTGCAGGACAATGCCTTTTTAGACTGTCCGGCTGTCCCGGGATCCTCTCACAGGTCAGACTCACTTGCAGGGAGCTGGTGAGCACCAGACTCAGCTCACGTTGTGCCCTGGAAGGTGCCGCAGTGTCTGTGCCGATGTCACTGGGCAGCTCGTTGCTGGGCAGTTGATCTTCACGGCCTCAGGACAGGCAATACAGGGCAACATACCCCCACTTTGGTGGAGCAGGATCCTTGCCGTCTGTTTAAGCAACAACGAGCTGTGAGGTCCTTTGTCTTTTGTTTTGAGGCACAAACAAAAAGGGTCTCTTGACCAATTTGTAAACAATTATATGAACAGCTCTGAGTCTTTCTCTGCAGATTGTGGCTGCAAAAGTCAAAGAGATGTAGAATAAAACTAAAACAAAAAAATTAAATTTATTTGCGCAAATAAATTAAAATTTACTATTAAAAATCAGAGCTGTAATGCTGGAATTCAAATACCATTTCTTAAGACAGAAAACAGAATTCTCCTTACATAATTTATTTACCATAAACCTGAAATGATTCCAAATCATGGGATTATTTTTTTCCTGGTCATGGAGCTGGTTATGGGAAATTTATCTATTTTTTTCCATAGTAAAATTGATTGTACCGGTAAACATTGATCTTAATAAAAAAAAAAAACAACCCATGATGTTATATATATATATATGTTATATATATAACAGAAAAAACTCCAGCAGGTATAATGAAAATGTGGGGAAAAGTCTCTATACACAGTTAAAGGGATAGAACACTGTCCTGACAATGGATGTGGTAGCAGAGAAGAGACACAACTAGTCTTCAGGCAGAAAAAGATGCTCACCATCTTTGAAGGATTCTTCAACCCAGAAAATCATTGCATTGTTAACAGTGGAAGGCTGGGGAAAAACTAACAATGGTGGTGTGGTTTAATTCAGCAGGCAGCAAAAACAACACAAAGTTTTTTTCTTAATCTCTCCCCACTCTACCCCCACCCCTGCCACTGGTGAGAGAGAATTGGAAAAAAGGGTAAATCTCCTGGGTTGAAATAAAGGCAGTTTAATAGGACAGAAAAGGAAGGAAAATTTGGTACGGGATATCCTTTTGGTCAGCTGGGGTCAGCTGTCCTGGCTGTGTCCCTTCTCAGGTCCTTGCACACCCACAGCCTCCTCACTTTTATGAGAAGCTGAAAAATCCTTGACTTAGTGTAAGCACTGCTCAGCAACAACTAAAACATCTGTGTGTTATCAACACTATTCCCATCCTAAATCCAAAACACAGCACTGTACTAGCTACTAGGAAGAAAATTAACTCCATCACAGATGAAACTGGGACAACTGTGTAGTGAAGATTTGTTTGTACTTTTTTAATTCATTTTAATTAATATTTCTTTTTAAATAAGTCTATTCCTTTAGTTTCTGCTCAGATAAAGATAGGTTTCAAGATTCAAAATGTTTTAGGGTGTGGCCTTTAAGGAAAATTGTTGACTGATCTACCTTTGGCAGTCAGATTCAATTTGGAGTCCTGCCACAACTTAACCTGAAATACATAGACCTATGACTTTTTAAGTACTGTGTACAAATAGCACTTACTCGAAATACATTGAGCTTGTGACTTCTCAGTGACAAAAAAGGTAAATCATTGAACATCCAGAAAATAGTGTATTATCTACAAAACCAGGAGAGCTGAAGGAAGAAATGGGAATAAACAGGTTATATGGATCACAGTTTCATGTCTTAATCTATCTCATATTTCAAAAACAAAGAACCATGAAGTTAGTCAAAAAAAAAAAAAAGAATTAATTTTTGTCCTCTGCTTGAGAGGCTGCACTATTAAAAGTTCAACTGTAAATTGGTCAGTTACTTATCAGATGGTTGGTAACATGGCAAAACACCAATCATCCAATATAGAAACCCAGAAGGGACCATTATGCAAAAATGCTTGGGAAATATTATGATTAAGGGTCAAGCTAATACATTAAAGGTATCCATATGGGCTTCAGCTCAAGCAGAAAATGAGGAATGATACTTGGAGGTCCACATACAAACAACTGATGAGGCCCATGTATCAATTCAAAGTTTATTCACAAACTAAACATGAAATTGACTTTAGTCTTAGATATCATTAAAAAATGAATTTCCACTTCTGATAAAGTCTGTCAGCTGTATGAGACATAAACGTATAATATAAAGTTTCATTTTTATCAAAGTTTTAGTATGGGTCTAATATCAAACTCTATGCACTGATGTAAAGTTTTGGGGGTTTAACAAAGTTCTGGTAGAAAATGGTCAATCATGTTGAACTGTAATGTCTATGACAAGAGTACACACCAGAAAACAGTATGACATAGGGCTGTTTATTTGTCTCCATATATGCAAAACTATTTCTTTTTCAAATTTGAGATTAGTTCTCAACTAATCTTCAACTTCTACAAAATAGTGTGGATATATCTTTCTTTTAAAAAGCCAAAGCAAATGAAAACAAAAAACCTCTTCCTTGGCCCTATGTACTCCAGGAATTAAACAGTGAAGGTAAAACTCAAAGGGATTGAAACCAATGAGCAACTAGGAAAAAATCAGAAGATGAGTAAATACAATGAAAGAATTAAAGTGTTTTGTGCCAAAACTGACTATTAAAATAGCAGAAAGTAAAGTTAAATCAGCTGAAGTGTAAAGCAGCACCACAGAAAACGCATAGAGAGAACATGGAGGGTGTAAGCAAATACACAGCTTCTGAGAAAACCTGTAAATTACATCACAGTGGAGTACTACAATATGCCACTAAGATTACTCTAGACTGCAGAGGATTAAATGAAAATACTAGACATTTTTAGAAACAGGGTTGTCAAAATATCAATAGAAGTAAAGTACTGGAAAAATACTACCATACCTGGAGTTTAAAGCTGTCACAGGGTAATTCAGGGAGTCTCAAAAACAGAACTACACCACTCAAACACATAACATTTAAAAGTTAATCAAGCAATGTATGCACAGCAGGGATGGTTTCTACTGATAGGTTTTTAATCTATGACACACTCTCACACGACGTGCAGAACACAAGCAGACCACACAGTCCAGTTGTGAACCTATTGGAGGCCACTGTTGCTCACCAGAGGCTCCCCTCTTTCTAAAAAATCTAAAAGTCAAAAATCCACTTCTGCAGATATTCTAGAGTGGCCTATAAGCTATGTTAATTACAATCCATTGTTTCTATGGCTTTTAGACTTTGCCTCCCACATCCAGATCACCTTCCTCCAAAACAGGTGAGAAACAGAAAACATAGTAAGCAGGATCATTCCACTTCTCATTTCCCAGGTCATCATCTGAAACGTATTTGTCTTCCATTTGTTTCCTTTGCAGCGCTAACTTTGTCTCCTCACCTTCGTTCTCCAGCTCTTGCCTTCTTTCTGCCATTTCTCTCATGGTTTTCAGTTTGCTTGGGTGGCAGAATTTTGCTTCTCTGCCACTTGCCTTAGTTGGTCTTTCAGGTCAACATCGTCAGCTTGTACCTTTGCTGCCCAGCACATTTGCCCACGGAGGCAAGAATTTGCTTTCGCCGGCCTGGTGTTTTCAGCCATCACCGCCATGAGCAGCCCCTACAGTTCCTTACACCTTTGTCTGAGGCTGCTCACACAATATGAACCCTCTTTGCCTACAGCAGTTTGGGCCTGGATCTACCCAGCCACCCTCTGTGAGGCTTCATTCTCCTTGTCCTGTGCCAGCAAAGCACCCGCATGCTCTCTGCTTTCTCCAGCCCTATGAATGACTTACCAATCAGTTTAAAAATCTGAACCTTCAGTTTAAGTGACTCAGTATTTTTATTTGCACAGCATGGTTTTTTTTTTTTTTTTTTTTTTTGACTGTATTAGTCCTCTGAAGAAGGTTATTGTGGTGAGGTGCTGGAATGGGTTGCCCAGGGAGGTTGTGAATGCTCCATTCCGGGCAGTGTTCAAGGCCAGGATGGATGAAGCTTCGGGTGATATGGTTTAGTGTGAGGTGCCCCTGCCCACGGCAGGGGGGTTGGAACTAGATGATCTTAAGGTCCTTTCCAACCCTAACTATTCTATTACTCTATGATTCTATGACATATGCTATGAATTTTCTGATCCTCGCACCAAAATACAAAATGGCAGTATAAATCTAACAAAAAATATGTGAAGTGTTAGTAAGTCTTACATAATTAATTACCTAGTGGTGGTTCTGGCAGTCATTGTTGGTGGAAAACTGATGATGTTACTGGATTGTATAAGCTGAAGCTTTGGTTAACATAGTGAAACAGTATTTCAGGAGAAATATTGTTTGCACTCATCATGCTTCTGTTGAGTAAATTGCGGAACACTTCTGGATACATCCTTTGTTCTGAGGATAAGGCAGAGAAAACAGCTGACATTACAATGAAACAGGTATGTGGAAATGAAGCATAGGAGAAAAAAAGTTTTCAAAGCCAGAAGGTAGAATATGGTGGATTAAGGATTTGCTATTGAAGTCAGTTAATACAGTTTTAATAATGCCTGGAGCAGATTACAAATTAAATTAACCATCAGAGGGCTTATTGCATTTTGTGTGGTATTTTAAGAAGGGGAAAAAACATTGTGCAAAAGCAGCCGGAAGAGGGGAATGAAAGATATGAGAGAAGCAATCTTGCAGACACAAATGGTGGCAAAGAAGGGGAGGGAGCAAATGCTCCAGGCACCAGAGCAGATTACCCACTGCAGCCCCTGGAGAATCATAGAATCATAGAATAGTTAGGATTGGAAAGGACCTCAAGATCATCTAGTTCCAACCCCCCTGCCACGGGCAGGGACACCTCACACTAAACCATATCACCCAAGGCTTCATCCAGCCTGGTCTTGAACACTGCCAGGGATGGAGCATTCACAGCCTCCCTGGGCAACCCATTCCAGTACCTCACCACCCTAACAGTAAAGAATTTCTTCCTTATATCAAGTCTAAACCTCTGCTGTTTAAGTTTCAACCCATTACCCCTTGTCCTATCACTACAGTCCCTAATGAATAGTCCCTCCCCAGCATCCCTGTAGGCCCCAAAGGAGCGGGCATCCCTGGGTGGGCTCGAACCACCAACCTTCCGGTGAACAGCCGAAGACCGTGGCTGTCCCCCTGTAGCCTGTGGAGGACTCCATGCTGCAGCCCATGGAGAGGCTATGTGACAGCAGACACCTGGCAGGATCTACATTCCATGGAGAGGAGCCCACACAGAAGCAGGTTTTCTGTCAGAATCTGTGACCCCATGGGAGACCCACACTGGGCAGTCTGTTCCTGAAGGACTGTAACCTCCTGAAAGAACCCATACAGTTTGTAAGAACTGCAGCCTGTGGGAAGGGCCCACATTGAAGAGGGTCATGAGATCTGTTTCCCATGGGTGGGAGTGACCAGAACCTCCATTCCCTGTCCCACTGTGCTGCTCAGGGGAGGATGTAGAAGAGTCAGGAGCAAAGCTGAGCCTAGGAAGAAGGGAGGGGTGTGGGGGAGTTGTTTTTAGATTTGTTCTTATTTCTCATCATCCTACTCTGTTACTAATTGGCAGTAAGTTAAATTAATTTCCCCAAATTGAGTCTGTTTTAGTGTTAATTCGTGAGCTTGTAAGTGTTAATTTGTGAGTCAGCTCCAAGTCCTTACCTTTACCCACGAGCTCTTTTGTCATATTTTCTCCTCCTGTCCTGTTGAGGAGGGGGAGTAATAGAGTGCTTTGGTGAGCACTTGACATCCAGTCAGGGTTAAACCGCCAGAATTAGATTGGAAAGTTTATTGGTCATTCAGTTCAGTCTCTTAAACTAACATTTTACAGATGGATTTTCAATCTTACCTCCAAAGATACTGCAATAATTATTTCACAAGCGAAGCCTTTCAATATTCTGATTGTTCTTTTTATCAGGAAGTTCTTTTAATAACCAAGGTAAATTTATCCTTCTAGCTCAGCCCATTACTCCTTGTTTTAGGGCTAATGTTCATTGTGGCTACCTCTTTGTTTCTCTCTCTTTTTGCCATTTAACTATTTATGCAGTTGTCGTGTTCCTCCGTAAGTGTCACATCTTTAAGCTAAATAAATGTAATTCCTTTAATCTTTCCTTATAAATTGTAGTTTATGTAGAAATAAACCAAGACAGTTATGTGAGACTTGTGTCTTTTTCTAAACACTAGCATAATTAAAATAATTTACTATTCTCTGAAGTTCTACTGTTGAATTAAGAAAAGTATTTTTCTTCCCCCAGAGCAGAGGGATAGCAGTAGGAAAAAAAAGCCTAACAGCTCAGTTCAGCATCTGCTTGAGTTGTGATGGTTTTGGGGAAAAATGGAGGAGCTTAAAACAGTAGCTGTAAAACATGATCTCTAGACTTTATATTTTGTTTTGCATTATGCCTTTTAACATGTATTAACAGTTTTGTATTTCAGATAACTATACTTTTCTAGGATTTGCACCAATAGAGCAATAATACTGCTTTACTACATTTGTTTGTTTCTACCTACAGAAGTGGAAATATGTAGAGAGCTATTCCTCAATTACAATTTTTGACTGCAGAAATAAAAGGTCATATTCAGCAGACTATGAATTCCTCACACTGTAATACCAAAGAATTTTCATGTTCCGAAAGACCCCAGTATCCTGAAAACCCTTGATTTTTAGATTCTTTTGCATTTGTAATGGTAAATACAAATCTTTGAAGGAAACAGTATGTACATATTAGCTAGTACTTGGCCTCTCTAGAAGCAGTTTTCTCAAGCAGAAAAACTGGTATTGAGTTTTGGAATATTGAATTCAGGCAAATTCTGTGACAGGAATATCTGTAAGCAGCTAGAGTGCACATAGCAAGCTCCTGAAGTTCACTTATCCACTGTTTTTTATCCAAAGAGAACCATGTTGGCACACTATGAGGCTGGTCTGCAATGTAAGCCAAAGTTCAGTAGGTATTGAAGGTCAAGAAACTTTTTCTAAAGGTATTCTGCTACTCCAAATTAAAAACAAATATATGTAAGTTGCACCCAGATTGTAGGTCAGGTGCCACTGAGTGCAAATTGCCTTATTTGTGAGGAACGGCAAATAGTCTCTACACTGTTATCTACAGGTAGGAAGTGCCTCTGACAAGGCAGACTGGGGAGCATTTCTGTCAATAGGGCTAGGATCCTGGCCTAACACAGAGCTAAGTGAGCCAGCAGCCTGCTCTGGTAGCAGAGACAAACAGCTGC
The DNA here is from genome assembly GCF_012275295.1 of Melopsittacus undulatus. Taxonomy (NCBI): domain Eukaryota; kingdom Metazoa; phylum Chordata; class Aves; order Psittaciformes; family Psittaculidae; genus Melopsittacus; species Melopsittacus undulatus. The sequence goes on from NC_047528.1 coordinate 98,931,154, forward strand.
ATCCCAGGCTATAACAACAAGAGCATAGTCAATAGACTGAAGAAAAGGTTTATCCATTGCTGTTCAGATCATTAGATCACATCTAGATAATGTGAACAGGTCAGGTACCCCAGTACAAGAAAGATATTATTAACTGGAGTGAGGTCAGGGAGCAGAGGTTGTTGAAGATGAGGCACCTGAGGCTTGTTCAGTGTGAAGAACAGACAGCTTTGGAGGAGGGCTGCCTGTCTGTACCAACAGAATGGGTCACTGTAAAAATAGGGCCAGCCTCAGGGTTCCAGGCAGAATGAGAAACAATGGACAGAAACGGAAACAAGAGAGAGTGGTTACAAGGAAGAGCTTGCAGAGACGCAATCTCCACACTTACACGTTTTCTAAACCTGACTGGATAAAGCCCTGACTAAGCTCATATGACCTTATTAATGACCCTCCTTTAGGTAGGATATTGGAGAGGAGATGATATCCTGAGGTTCATTACAACCTCATTGTGTGATCCAACAAAACTGGAAAAACAGACAAGAAAAAAAAAAAAAAAAGAAAAAAATTTATAGGTAAATCTTGTGAGAGGAGATGGATGTGCATCTCCAAACAGGGGACAAATATGCCTCTGATGATGTATATTTTCAAGAGGGGGTCTTGAATTAAACAGGAGTACATGGATGGAACCAGCAGAAAATTAAGTTTAGTCTAGAGTATATCTTATGTCTCTGGGTTCAGGTAATGATGCAGAACCTGTGCTTGTGCTCTCACCATTGCACTCTCCTTACAAAGTGAGAAGCTATGGTCTCCTTCACTCTTGCAGAATCCCACAGCTTATCTTCATTCTTCCCTTGCACTCTATGAAAGCCTACAAAATCATGGCTGTGGTGGTAGCTTCAATGTAATTTTCTAGGCTAGCTTGAGGTGGGCTTGTTAATAAAAGGTTTTATCATTCTTGCTTTAGAAAAATCATTGTGAAAAACATCTGAAATGGTCTCAATTTCCCACATGCTGGCAAAAAAAAAAATAGATTGTTTAGAGAAAAGCAAGAGGGACTGTGTTTACTTCTTCAAATGTTGCAATCTTTTCCATGGTATTCTGAGATGAGACACTGAACAAAGAAACGTGACTGTATGTTTATCAATCTGCATAGTTTTAAACTTTGAGTTCTGGAAGGTTAGAAATAGAGTTAAAAATATATTTCTTGGCAGTACATTCTTTTATTCCCTACCCCGCATCAGCTCATGGGAACAAATAGGAGGTTTTTCCATCTGTTTCAATCCTATTAACGTTTTGAATCTCCTTTTCTCATAATTTTTTCTAAATATGTTTAAGATGTGGAGCTCCTGTTACACTAAAACAGTAAACTAGATTAGATTAAATGGGACGACATTTTTCTCTGGGTTTTATCCACTTAATATAAGAATATCAGATTTATTGTCATTAGTTATGTAGCTTGAATTTTGATACTATTGTTTAAACCAGGTTAATTTATGCAGAAATAAGTTAGCATATGTAAAGTTCAGTTCTCAGTTGGTTTAAATCTGGTTGGCCTCAGCTAGGATAATTTCACAGAGACTTTTACAAGTCACATCATTGAATAAGTCTACAATATTATTGCATTTGCATAAAAAGTGCTCAGAATGTAGCTCTTCCTTTTTTTTTATTTTTCCCTGAAGTGGTTTTATACCACACTTCACACATTATCTTATATTGTTTAATTGACTAAGAAAAATGAAAGGATTAAAAAGAGTAGGAAGGATACATATTTATAGAGAACACTGTGTTGAAATAAAATTACAGTAACGAAGTCTAAATTGTGATACTTGGGGAATATTAATGCTATCTATACATAATCTAGAGCTTGCCATATGGAAATGCTACTGAACATTTGCCCAAGATGCTTAAAGTTAGATTTCAACAACTTGTGTTTGTCTTTGAAGAATTGCATTTAGAAAACTGGTGGGAAAAAAATGTTTAAAGGGATCTGTGTGTATACTCATTTTAACAAATCCAATAAAGAAGCATAACATCATATTTGTTTCTTTTATTTGTTTATTTGCATCAGAAAGGACATCAGAGCTAGTAGGTCAGCATATGTATTTCTTGATTAATTGAAACAGTTCATGGCAGTAGATGATTTTTGTCTTCTTTCTTTATAAACTCTTGGATAAGACAATACTCATTGATGCGGCTGAGTTTGATACTCATCTGCAATAGTTATGATGTGGGAATCCAAGGTTTAGATCTAGATAATTGAGGAAAGTGCTTAACTGGGGGAGATAGTCTGAATGTATCATGAAGTCAAAAGCTAGCCTAGAGAGGCAAAGAATCAGAGATTAATGCAGACTTGGAACACGTCCAACCCTGCCAGGAACTTACTCTCTACAGTATGTCCTTATTAAAGCCTGCTGCTGCCTAACCACAGATCTAATCCTGCTGGTTTCAAACTTCATGCCAAAAAAGGTTCTTTCTTTATACATTCATGTCTTTGACTGTTCCACTCTGAGTGGCAATCTTACATTTATTGCATTGGGTGACACCAGCCTTCTTCTTGGCATCAATGTTTTCATTGGTCTAAGCCCCAGCAACATTATGCTAAGAACACTGGAGAATCTTTTAATTCCTAAAAGGAGTAGAAAAGTTTTCTGAAGCAGGGAAGTACAGAAAGCAGTTTTTGAGGAGACAAAGCATACTTTGTATAGGGAAAAAAACAAACCAAACCAAACAAACAAGCAAACAAAACAAACAAAAAAAACCCCAAAAAACCGCAGGAGGAATAACAAAGAAACTAGGAAGAGCAGAAAATAGTCGAAGTGTTTCTAAATCTTATGTGTGGATATTGCTTGGGTATACATTTTTATTTACCACAGTGGCCTAATGTCCTTTTGATACCTGAAAGAATTATAGAATAATTTGTATTCAAAAGAACCTTTAGATGCCATCAAGTCCAACAGCTCTGCAATAGGCAGGAACACCTTCCATTAGGCTAGGTTGTTCAGAGCCCCATCCAACCTGGCCTTGAGCAGTTCCAGGGATGGGGCATCTACCACCTCTCTGGGCAATTTGTTCCACTGTTTCACCACCCTCATACTAAAAAATTTCTTCCTTATATCCAGCCTGAATCTCCCCTTTTAGTATAAAACCACAACCCCTTGTCCTATCAAAACACACCTTGCTAAAAAGTCTGTCCCCATCTTTCTTATAAGCCCCCTTTAAGTACTGAAATTGCTGGATGGCTCAAAATTATTCTGTCTTTCCAGAGTCAAAGTCCATGACTATGACGGCTTCATTTTAGACTACTGCCTGCCACTGAAATAAACATCTTTCAGATGCATGGATTAGGGAATTTAAGAAATAGCCATACTTCCAGGATATGTTTTTGTAATTATCTTGCCTTTCCTATTTCATCTTGCCTGTCTGTACATGAAGACTGACACAATTGTGCTCAAAGTCCATTAGGGATGCAGATGCCGGCATTATAACCTCATGGTTTTTTAGTCAAAAACGCCCTTTAGAGATTGTGTCATTGAAGAAAATCTTAACAGTTATGTCAAAGCTGTTCATCTGTTTCTGTATCTGATTCCTGTAGCTGTTGACATACATTTACATCTCTTTTCCTTGATGTTGCCACAATTTGGGCAAATGCTTATTGTTACTGCTCCTGATTGCAATTTCTGAAGAGTTCTGTTTCATATTCTAATAGTGAAACTCACATTTATTATAGACCAGGCCCATTTCATTACCTCTTGGGCTTATTTAACCAGTTAATTTGTCTTCAATATTCATGCCATTATACTATTCCATCTCCCTTAGTTTGTTCATTTAATGTTTAATACAGCTCAACCAGCTCAACAAGACTCTGTTTTAAAAGAAAACAGCTTCTTACTATGTTGCAAGAAGTCTGTTTTGATACCATTTGTACCAATGAACCTCTAAAATATTTTCTTTTTAACCTCTGTAAAATTTCCCAGTATAGCAATCCTGAATTTGACTTGATGTTTTAAATTATTTTCATTTTTTAAAATTAGATTTTCTCAATGTTTTCTGTTTGGTCCTATCTATGACCAGAAGTGATTGATGGGCAAAACCCTACTGATTTAGTGACATAGAAGTACTGCTGTTAGAGTGAACTAAGATGATGTTAACCATACCAAAAAAGCTCTATTTTGGGCAACAAAACCTGTCTCATCATCATGTATTCACCTGAGCTGCTGTATGAGAAGGAATACCCCAGTGACCTAAGATCTTTAATATAGGTGTATAAAATCAACTGTGTACATTCACGCCTCTCTAACATCCTGTTCTGTGTGAATGAGTTGCTGCACCTCTATACTTTCCCTCTACTCATGTTATTCAGCAAGAAATTACTGCAAGGAAGAGTAACAGCCTGGGCCGAACGCAGGCAAGCAGTATTTTTCTCATATCAAAAAGCCAGAACCCACTAAATTTCACGACTTTACCAGATTAGGAAAAAAGCATCAGTGCTTAAAGCTTAATATTAGATATTTTTTATGCCATTTCAGTAACTCCTCTGGAGCTATGAAACAACCCCCAAATAGCTGATGTATTCAGTTTCAGTGATTCAATTCCTTTTTGCTTGTTTAAATGCAGATTACACAGAATAATACATATCCAAGATGATTTGTCATTTCTTCTGAAATAGCTAAAGAAATTAACATTTTGATTTTCTTTTTTAAACCTATGAACATGAACTTCCAAGCAAATAAACTTATTATTAAAAGTCAGAGTGTTTGCTACAATAATTTTTACTCCAAATTTACATTTTTGTCTCACAAGTCCGGTGCTGGCAACAGCTGATAACAGTTCCTTTAGATTTTAAGTATTATGTCATCTTTAAGAAAATATCTAGTAGGTTAGGTTATTTAGGTTAGACTTAGGACAGCTACTCATCTTTAGACAAGACAATTACAGAAATCAGGCACTGTAAACAGAATGATGCAGAAAACACGTGTCACTATTGAACTTCCAACCCACAAAAAGTAGTTCCCTGTAGTCACCTAGACGTAATGATTGGTAAAACATCCAGTGGAAGGTCAACTATATTAAGATGCCTTTCATTTTTCAGTTGCAGTTCAGAATGCAGTTTAGTTGCTTCTAGCTGGACTGAGATGAGCAGAAAGAAATGCAAGAGGCAAGCTATCTGGCTTTATTAAGTTGTAACACAGCAATTAGCGCTGAGACATAATCATCAGTACTTTGTAAAGTGTGAGCTAGAAGTCCTCTCCTGAATGACTTAATCTGACTATTGCTTTCAACAACCATAAAACCGTTCTGGTGGTCTTCAGACTTCTGCTTAGTATGTTGTCATTCACTGCTCAACTGCTGGATGTTAGTCACAGCTCAGCATGTTTATGGTATGCTTCTGTCCACTGACTCCAACTGCAATACCACTTTTTAAAGTCAATATTTCCTAGATGCCCCTGAGACCTATCTGCTCGTTTATGCTATACCTTCCTCTTCCTTCCAAGACATACTTCACTCAGAATGTTACTTTCTTTTGTGAGTTGAGACAGCATATGCAGCCTTTGGTGAATGTAAGTAAGAAATGGGCTTCTAGCAAACAAATATGGCAAGTTCCTCTTGAAGTAGTTAGGCGATAAACTAGCCTATTGAAGGATAACAGCCAGCAATCTTTTCCAGAATTATGTATGGAGATTCCTACTTATTTAGGAGCCTTTTATGTAGAAAGCATGTACTACAGAAACAGAATATTCACAGCAGATAGGGTTACAAGAGATGGGAGGCACCACAGAAAGGATCAGATATATACAAATCCTTGCCTGCTTTGAGGGTGAAATGATGATTTGCCAAAAAAAGATGGCAATAAATGACATCATATGGAAATGCAGAAAAGAATCCAGGAATATTGCAGAATTGGCCTTTTCTTGTGGTTTTTTTTTTCATAATCTGGCAAAAAGAAGTAATGTTAATGTTACTAATGATTTTAAACAATTTTAAACATGGTAGACTCTATGCTAAATAGGAGATTTAAAAAGTGCAAAAACATTGCAGAAAGACAGTCTGGGAATAGAGATAGAAAAGAGGCAATACAAATTTTAATATGGAAAGATGCAAGCTACCAAAAGCAGTATTGTTAAACTAGATTGAAGGAAGATACCAGAGCACAAATTTGACCTCTTTACAGTGTGGTATAGCTTATAAACCTCCAAAACAATTCTGATACGTGCAGGTCTTGTCATGCAGAAAAAAACTAATAGTCTGTTTCTTCCTGGCTTTATAGTAATCACAAATGGAATATTAAATAGTTCCAGACACATGAGCACTGGAAAGATAGCAACAGTGGGATGCTTAAAGGAGTCCTTTATGAAAAAAATATAAAAAATTGAAAGGGTTTTAAAAAGAATAAAATGTTCAAGTGCAAATTATTCTTATTTAGAGACATTTTGTATACGTCCTTCTGGAAATCGTGTGCTGTATCATTATGTGTTTAAAATATGAGAGAAGTGAGGTTTAATTAATTTATATCATGTTATTATATTTCTAAGGTATTTTTCATGTATTGTCTAAAAAAATATCCAAACCTCAATTTGACTCTATATTTATCTTCTTTAAAATATTTCCTCTATGTGATTTAATTTCATGTGTGCCTTTGCAGAAGTGAGTAAACAATAGCAGTCTCACTCTGCAGATAACATGATGTAGACAAAGCAATCTGGGGATTTGTTTGTTTGTTCATTTTACTTTCTTACAGTGAGGACAATTTCTCCACAATCTTTTCATAAACAATAAAAACATAATTCATTCAGCATGAACACACATTTCTGAATGGCATCGGACAGTTGCTCTTGTTCCTGCCAAGGCCTTATTTACCTCTGAGCCTACCTTAGCTATTTTCCTTCTTCTGCAAATAACTATGGGTTTTGGCTGGCAGAAATTGAGAAGCAAGTCCCAGAGAAAGTTAACTCTTTCGCTTACTTATGCTTCCAGCCTTATATTCTTTGCTTGCTGAAAACCAGAAATGACACTGATTTGGATATAGTGACAACTTGGTTTTTATTTGAGGTAATTGTTCACTGCAGTGAATATTTTACATCTGTTAATTGTTGCCATCTCATATAAATATTTTAAAAGGAAAAGAGATTCCCATTCCTGGTTTTCATGCCTTTACTGAAAAGAAGCTAACAGACTGAAATTAGGAAGCCCCACTTATGAGAACCTTTTGGATTTCACAGCAGTGGACTGATGGGATCTGAAAACTGCTTTTGTTAAATATCTGCTTATAAAAATACCTGTTTATGAAAAGCAGGTGAGGAGCAATAGAGCAGCATTATGTAAAACCTTGAGGTTTATCACAAGGTTTTTGACAGAAAATTGAATAAATTATATTATTCCTATTGTTGAAAAATGTATGCAGAATTTAAGTGGTTGTGTAATTGTAGGATTGTTGAAAGACTGTGATTTCACAACCTCTTTAAGCAGCCTAAAAATGATGTGTCACCAAGGAGAATATTTCAGTCCCCCATACGTTGTGTCTATATTTGTACTACTCTACTTTTCTTCTTTGTGTAGCACTATATTTTGTGGTGCCACATGGGAAGTTAGATTTTTTTCAGCTGGATGAATTTTTAATCTACCTGGGGAAAAAAAAAAAGACGCAAAGGAATTCCAAGAACAACAACAAAAGAATTCCTTACAAATACTACAGTTGCCACAGAGGGAGAACAGGAACTTGCAGTTATATGCAGGGAGAAACCAGAATCACCAATTTTGCTTTAATCTAAGTATAATAGGAAATGATGATACAACCCAGAAATAAGATGGATGAAATGTCTGTCTCAATGTCTTAACAATGTAATGCAATTTTTATGCACTGTGTTAAACCTTTTTTATTTTTTCTTTGAGAGAGAATAATGTCTATTTAGACCAACCAATTTAATATTATATGACCTAGAAGTGAGCCTACTTTATTTGATAGAATCAGAATGGTTTGGGTTGGAAGAGACCCTAAAGATCATCTAGTTCTAACCCTCCTGTCATGGGCAGGGACGTCTCACCCTAGATAACGCAGACCAAGTCTCTGTCCAACCTGGCCTTGAACACTGCCAGGGATGGGGCAACCACAACTCTGGGCAAGCCATTCCACTGCCTTACCACCCTTGCAGTAAAAATCTAATATCTAATCTAAATATCTAATCAAAATCTACCCACTGTAAGTTTAAAGCTATTCCCCCTTGTCCTATCTCTACATGCCCTTGCATAAAGTCGCTCTCCAGCTTTCTGTGGCTCCCCTTTAGTACTGGAAGTCTGCTCTAAGGTCTTCTTGGATCCTCCTCCAGGCTGAACAAACCTGAATCTCTCAGCCTGTTTTCATAGCAGAGGTGATCCATCCCTTGGTTCATTTTTGTAGCCGTCCTCTGGAGTCAGTCAAACAGGTCTACATCTATCTTTTGTTGGGAATCCCAGAGCTGAATGCAATACTCCAAGTGGGGTCTCACCAGAGCAGAGAATAGAGGGTCAGTCACCTCCTTCAGCCTGCTGGTCACACTTCTTTTGAAGTCCAGGATATGATTTGGCTTTCTGGGCTTCAGGTGCACACTGCCAGCTCATATTGAACTTTCCATCAACCAACACCCCAAGTCCTTCTCCTCACAGCTTCTCTCAGTCCAGTCTCTGCCCAGCCTGTATTTGTACTTGGGATTGCCCTGACCAATGTGCCAAACCTTGTACCTGGTCTTGTTGAACTTCATGAGGTTTGTGTTGGCCCATCTCTTAAACATGTCAAAGTCCCTCTGGATAACATCCCTTCCTTCCACGTGTCGACTGCACCACAGAGGTTTGACCATGACGTATACTTCAGTTTTTTAATGTGACTTCTACCAATTAAAATAATTTATGACACAGATAGAAAGCATCAAGATACACATCTTACTGTTTTGATGAAATATATCTTAGTAGTAGAAATAATTTGAAAGCAATACTTCTATTGGATAGGAAGGAAAGGACAGGCAAAATTTTTTTAGTAGTGGTAATATAAGAATATGGGAATATAATGTAAAACAATCAAGTTGCACCAACCTTAAATTATTTCCTGATGACAGAGCTACCATGACTGCATATGTACTATGAGCTCACTACACCATTTCACTTTAAATAGCCATAACAGCATTTTAATGAATTCTACCTAACAGCTGAACAGGCCTAACAGCAACTGTGTTATCATTCCTGATAGACTGACACATTGTTCATAACTTCTCATCGGCTTTTAAAAGCTGGATTTTTAAAATGGTAGTCGTCTATGAAAGTGAACTGTGGTAATAGTAAAAATCTACAATTTCCTACCTCCAGTTACTTGAAGGAAAGTTTTATTAAATTCTGACTATATAAGTTATTGCTTCATTATTTATGATCAGATATAGATGATCAATATTTTCCATATTCAAGCAAGCTGAACATAATTTCCATCTCTTAGAGAGGTTAAACTTTTTATTTTTGTTCGAAGGGTCCATTTATTTCTTTAGGGGTAGGGAGAGATCAGATATAATAATTCTGTGAATTTTAAACACTGAGATATCATCCAACATGTAGTAAACCCAGAATTTGAATACAAATGTATATTTTTCTGAAGCATAGATTGCCTTTGATGAATTACCTCTGCTGTGCAAATGAACCCTGACAAAAAGTATATCTGATAGAATATTCCTCACAACAGTCTATTTATAATAGTCTTAGGGAGGTGCAATGTGGACTACAGGGAAAGAAAAAGGGACAAAAATAAATACAGACTTTTTGGGTATGCTGTTACTAGAAATCTCCACAGAAAATACCCTGCAGGGGATTGGTAGAGGAGAAAAAGGACAAGAAAAAAAAAGGTGGAGAAAAACTCATTGCAAAGAAATCATCATACCAGCTTTATTATTAATGAAACCATGTAGGTATTTCCATACTTGTATCATTGTGGGAAATGTACCAAAATGTACAGTGTTGGAAATGTGCAGTATGACAAATGCAGGTATGCAATATTAAATTGGCTTTTCAAATATATCAGTTTAAAAAAAAATCATAATGGTACATTCAAATATTTAAATTAAACTAAATTTGAAAAGCCATATCAGGAATTAATCTCCAGCAACAAAATTAAATGTGAAAATATGGTACTAAATATGGTTGTTTTAACCAAACTGAAATTACATTGTCTAAAGCATATTTAGGACTTTGTAAATCACCAAAGTTGTAAACACTGGTGACCAAGCAACTCATACTTGGGCTTTTTAAAAAACAATTTTTGGTGACAAAATTTTAATTGTATGTTTTTTATGACATATACACATACCATAGAGTTCACAAATATCTCGGATTGTATGATAAATTTATATTCAGGTGTCTGACTTGATGATGAGCTCATAAAGAAGTGTCTGTACTTGTCCAAAACTTATTTTTAACTAGTTAAAACTGATATTAAAAGAGCAGTTAACTAAATTCTGTTGAAAAGTCATTTGTTGGGCAACTGATAACTGAAAAAAATCACTAAATCACTGAGGAGATATTTTTGCAGAGCTTCTGAAATAACTGCTTTGTGATGAGAAAATTTGCAGTAAAGAATTACAATGTTTTCTTGCTCAGCCAAAAGGGGCAGAACATGCACAATATTCACATTTGTTCTGATCAGTCTGAAAAACTCTGTCTTGGCTCATCTACATACGTGTGGAAAAGACTATAGGAGGGGAGATTTGCTTCCCATGAGTACCAAAACTATATTCAAAAAGTAGAATGGAGCTAATAATTTAGGCTGGAACAAAAAGCACTCCTAAGTGAATTCAAATTTCACTGCTAGCTGTGCTGTGCAATGCTCAGTATGAGGCCAAGAGCCAAAAGCTTTACAAATTTCAATTTAGTTATCCAGTTAGGCACACATGGAAAAGAGGGGAAAAAAGTATTCTGTGCTGGCAGCTAAAGATAATTTTCTTTTCCAGAAAATTTTAGCTGTTGCACAATACTATCCAGAATCTTTTACCAGTTCAATGAGCAGAAACAACTTATTGCAATGCTTGATCATATTCCTTAGCTAGTGAAGTCAATAAAACTCTGAAGCAGCTCCAAAAGTTATAATTCTAGCTTTAATAGAATACTTTTAGTGAAGTGTTCAAATCTAAGGGCATTTGTAGATTTGTAATCTTTATTAGTCTGGCTTTCTACACCCAATTTACTTGTGGTTAAATAACACTTAAAGGCTAGCAAATTGTTCTAAACAAACTCAAAAGTCCTCCTTAAAAGCATTCCTGATCAATGAGGTGAAGGTTTCATAGATGTATATCTATAGAAAAATCTCTTTTACTTCTCCCCAAATGCTTACCATGGCACCAGGCTAAAGAAAAGAGAGAAAGATCTCAAAACCATCTTCATGACATATTGAAGGTATGCTTTTGACCCCTGCAGCCTCATTTGTTTGTTTTCTTTTTGGGCAAAAAAGCAAAGGAACACTTGAAATAAAAGGAAACAAAAGTGAGATTGTCCTTAAACTAACACAGTGTGAGTAACTTATTACTGTATATGATGTACAGGGCTTACTAAGCTGCTATCTTTTATAACCTTGGATAAAGATTCCCTGTCTGCTATCATTCTGTTGAAGCAACTAATGTGTTTTTTAACTTCCTCCTGGGGTTGTAAAAATGTAAGCTCAGTTGACTTTATATTTCTCTACTGATCAGGTTAACAGTACCAGATGAATCTTCCCGTCCACAACACTGAGCAGCCTTATAGTTTTGTCCAAGACAAATGTTAAATGTAATTTGAAGGTCACTGGGAGTGATGCAGTAGTTGCTCGGAAACACTTTATATCACTTTACTTTTCAGCAGTCTGCATCCAGATGAAACTGAAAGAGATGTAAGAAATTGATTGCAGAGAAGAGCAAAATATGCAATATTAGCACCAGCACTGTTAATGGGCTACATATGAAGCTTGTAGTACCGTGTTCCCTTACCAAATTTAAGCATTTAGATATAGAGAGTAAAAATATGAAAGCCAGACTTCAAATTTATTGGATAAGACACAGAGTTGACATATTTAGTCAATTTTAAAGCACAATGTTTGTGTCTATGACCTCTTCTATTACCCATGTAGAGTGTGCATTATCTATATAGTTACAGTAATTTATTATTTCTTTTCAAATCTCTTTCCATATGAGTTTCCATTTAACCATTAAAATTTCTCTTTAACCATTTTCCTTTAACCATTTCCATTTAACCATTAACTTGTTTTTTCCCATTAAGCTTTTTTGCTATTCCACCATCAGCTCTTCCCCAAAGACATTACGTTTTACGTGATATTACCATGTTCTGCTTTTACTGTAGCTGCTGTATTGATGAAATTCCCTCTCACTGTGAAAAAAACCACTAATAAGTACTTGGAGTGTAGTTTATAAAGCAGTAAGTATTCACTTACTAAATCTAGAATGTGGTTCTTTAGTTTGCTTTTGAGAATATCTCATAGAGCAGTAAGACAAGCCTTATTAAACTCACTTCCATATTCTGGTGTAACCTGGCACAGCTTCCATCTTGGAGTAAATAAGACTCCTCTGGCACTACCTGAACTTTGACAAAACCACACTGTCTGTCTTTTTCAATTTATTCATTCACAATACAAATGCATCAATAATTCTTTCTTTCCTAGTTTCTCAAGGTAGGTGCCATGATCTGTAATTCTTTTACATTCCATCCCACTTTGTCACCTCTCACTCCTTAATAGTTCATACAGAATTTCACATTCTTCACCTTTTTCAAATCACCTGTCTTCTATGATCTTTTGAAGAAAACCACTAATGTTTTAGAAATCACTTTGGTTAGGTTTTCGTATGTTTTTTTTTTGTTTAGTTTTTGTTTGTTTCTTTTTGGGTGTGTGTGTTTTGTTGTTTTTTTTTTAATTAAAGATAATTTATGAGGCTATTAGGACTTACATGCAATTAATTTATATATTTTTCATCTTGCTTTTTTCAAATTCTCCCTAACATACTTGTTATTGTGATAAATCTCAGTGTATGAAGTATCTGGTCAAAGCTACCTTTTCCTTCCTTCCTCCCTTCCTCCCTTCCTTCCTTCCTTCCTTCCTTCCTTCCTTCCTTCCTCCCTTCCTTCCTTCCTTTCTTCCTTCCTTCCTTCCTTCCTTCTTCCTTTCCTCCCAGCCTCCCTCCCTTCCTTCCTTCCTTTCCTCCCAACCTTCCTATTTTGTAATGAAAAACTCCAAAAAGGCATTGAACTTAGCCTGTTATACATAATCTCTATTTTGTTCTCCTTTCCTGTTGAATAAGAGACTTCTGCTTCTTTTGGATTTCATTTTCTATTGTGTTTATAAAATCTCTTTTGCCATACCTTACTTTATAGCTAGATTTTCTGATTATTTTCATATCTTTTTTTTTCTGTAATTCCTTCATACTTCTCCTTAGAAAACAATATGTTTGTCAGTTTGCTTTCCCCCCCTATTTTTTTCCCTTAACATCGATGTATTTCTGATTAGATTTGTGGTTTATTAAATTAACTATATTTCCTTTGAATTACAGTAGTCTGTTGTTGTTTTAATAATGTTACTTTCAGGATCTACCAATTCTGCAGAACAACTTAATAGACATAAAATATACATTCATATGTATAAAACACACTTACAGATTGCTCACCCACCCCCTTCAAATTGCGGTCTGATTTTGAGGAAATTGTTGTCCTTACGCTGCTGCCCTTATCTTTCCTTTGCTATAGAACAATAAAACATATAGTTGTAGAACTGCTTCCATAAAAAATATTTTCACCTGTTTTATTTCAGAAACCAAGGAACTTATTAGTGAACTATATTGTACATTTGATCTTGAATACCATAAAACACCAGATGAGATTTTAAATGTGGAAGATAATTTGGAAGATAAACTGTAACCAGTGTGTTTCAAGAATTTGTATTGCTTGATACTGAGTTAACTGAAGTCTGTCTGAAAACACAGTGATGTTTTAGTTGTTGCTAAGTAATGCTTACCCTAATCAAGGACTCTTCAGTCTCTCATGTTCTGCCAGTGAAGAGGGGCACAAGAAGCCAGGAGGAAGCAGAGACAGCACGCCTGACCCAAACTAGCCAAAGGGGTATTCCATACCACAGTATATCATGCCTGGTGTATAAACTGTGGGGGAGTTACCCAGAAGGGATTGACCACTACTTGGGTTAGGAGGGCTATTGGTCAGCAGGTGGTGAGCAACTGTATTGTGTATTGCTGTTGTCTTCTGAATTTCTCTTTCTCTTTTTTGTTGTTGTTTGTTACTATTTTTATCACTATTGTTATTGTTGGTATTATCTCTATTATCACTATATTTTACTTTATTTCTATCACTAAACTGTTCTTTTCAAAACCTGTAGTCTCGGAGAGGGGAGAAGCAAGGAAGTGAGCAAGCAGCTATGTGGTACTGAGTTACTGGATGAGTTTAAATCACAACCACCTGAAGAAAGCTACAAAATTCAACAAAGGTCACTCTAAAGTTCATGGATTTTTTTCAAGAAAAAATTCTTTAAACTTCCTTAAAAACTATAATCACAATATTGACATTTAATCGAAACATATTGGCTTCTTGTTGCTGTTTGTGGGGGTTTTTTTTATTTTTAGAGTGGAATTTTTCCCTGGCATTTTAATGCTGAGGATTTTATTTTCTCTCAAACTTCCTGGTTTCTGTGAGGTTGGAAAAATATCTGTATTACTGTATTACTAATGTTAGGATGCCCATGTTTTGCTCATTTTGGTGTATGATTTGAAAAACGTCCGTGTTTTTCGGCTGCAGCGGCTGAGTCAGTGTTTAAATCCAACAGCTGGTACTGTATGTCAGCACCTGAAGTAAATAACACTTTTAGTGATGTACTTGTCTGTTCCAATAAACATGTTCATTTGAAACTGTCATTTTGACATGCCATGATTTATTACAGCTTGAGTTTCACTAGAATAGCATAACCAGAGCCATAAAAAAAATGGTGGCATCAGTTCTTTGACTTACTTTTTGTCACATTATTTTAATGGTAGATCAGAAAATTACCTGCTTTCATATTTCATGGCAATCTATAGTTAATATTCTAATTTATCAGTTGGTTGGGTTTTTTTTTTCATTTGTATGGAAGCTCTGGTGATTGAAAGAGGGTAACTCTGAAAGCTTAAGAGTGTAACAATAAATATTTTTTATATTTTCTTTCTAAGACTAAAGTTACTGAAGATGGAAATCAGCTAGATATTTTTCTTAGCCCACATCTTCCAGGACTTGATCATACAATCAGTTCAGGATGACCTTTCATACTGAATTTCTTTTTCAGAATAACACATTGAGGGAATTATTCATTTTAAAAGACTAAGGTCATAGACAGTACAAAGTAATAAGTCTAAACAAGTCTACTTTCATTATTCAGTGGTTTGTCCCTGCCCATCTGTTCTTGAGAGTTATGATTCAGGGGAACTGTAAAAATTCTCCTGTGAATTGAGGTTGTAGCAGAGAGAAAAAATAGGAGAGCAAATGGGAATTATAGAGGAATCTTTTCCTGAAAAATAAATATACTAAAAGAGAAACTATCATTACCTACATGTGTAAATGATATGTTTATAAACACAACCTGAAATTGATTTGGACAGAACTATTGGTTTAACAAACAGACATGGATAAAAAAAAATTTATTTTGCACTTAAATAAGCAGTTTTAATAGGTAATTTTGTGACAGTAGTAGACTAAGTTGTCATGTTCTTATTATTTTTTTCTAGCAATTAAAATAACTGCCTTCATTATTTCTGTTTTTCAAGTATTTTAATTCCTTAAGTATTTTGAAAATTAATTATCGTGTTGTTTCTTTTCATCTCAAGGTATACTTCCATTTATCTTGATAATGCCTACAGAGTTCTTGGCATGTTGTTGTATAAACGAAAATGTCTCATTTTTTGTGACCTGACACATTGCTTGCCAGAAAACAATAATAAAAACAATAAATAAAAACATCATAACAACTCACCAATCTAATTTGCTGAAAACTGTGCTCCTTGGTCAGCAGAGCAAGATGATCTGTGAAAATTAATAAACTCAGAAAAGTACACACAAATGAAAAAAGGAATATGAAGGAATGTGTTTAGAAAGGGGATATGTATTTTAAGGTAGGTTCAAAAATTAAAAATTAGTGCAAGAAACAAAACTGTAATAAAACTGTACTGTGTTGGGGATCCTTTTTATTGACTTGACCAACAAGATTACTGTGTCTATGCAGTGGACACATGTTGAGATGGGGATTACTGTTCACTCTTCTCCTCTGGGCCATTCCCTGATCTCAGGAATTCCTGTTACGCCTTGGACTTTGTGCAATGAGTTCATCCCTTTGTGCAATGAAACATCCCTTGACAATACCAGGAACTCTTGCACAGCTAAGGAGGGAGTGGCACTGACCATACCAGGAATTCCTGTTGCCTGGCCAGGGCCAGAGACAAAAATGGGAATAACGAGTCATCCTCTGATAGCCTTGGTATATCCTTCACTTGGCCATAGCCTGAGAGGAATGGTACCACTGCTACTGGAATTTTAAGAATTTTAAGAATTCCAGTAATTATCAACACAGATTGTGGCCAGGATGGAAATTTACTGGTGTCTAGAGCAAGTCATATTGTGCCCCTATAACCAGCAGTACTGAGGTAATCTGCAGACTGTTCCTATGTCAAAAGCCATGCAAAAATCCGTCTGTAGTAAATTAGTACTTTTAAAATATCAAATTAACATCACTTTTGTTGATATCTTGCTGATCCTAATTGCTTACACATGGAATTGTTTAGTCATAAACTGTTGACCAAGTCTGAGAGTAAGACTGGACATAGCCACACCTAAGCTCCATCAGACAGCAAGTAGATCTACTCTGAAACTCATGTCTCAACAAGAGAGTCTCCCTCACTGTGAACAATAAAAGCAGTGTTAAAAATTTCTTTCATATCTCTGCAGAGTAAAAATGTCATTAATACATTTACATATATTACTGATGTGTCACAGAGTCATAGAACACTTAGGGTCATCTTTCTTTCAGATGTGAAAGGACTAAAGTAATAAGAAAAGGCCATAATGATGGAATTAAAATCAAAGTGATAGCACTTACCTAAGCTAGTGTATTGCCAGGTAAGATATAAATGTAGAAAGAAGGAAGGATAAAGATCTATAAAAGACCTTTATGATATACTGGAGAGAAGGAATGCCATCCAGAGGGACCTTGACACGCTTGTGAGGTGGGCTGATGCCAACCTCATGAAATTTAACCATGCCAAGTCCAAGGCTCTACACCTGGGTTGGAGCAATCCCAGGCACAGCTACAGGTTGGGCAGAGAAGAGATTCAGAGCAGCCCTGCGCAGAAGGACTTGGGGGTGTTGGTCAGTGAGAAAATGAACATGAGCCCGCTTCAGGTGGGCTCTGGGTGATCCAGAAAGCCAACTGGATTCTGGGCTGCATCAAAAGAAGTGTGACCAGCAGGTCAAAGGAGGTGATCCTGCCGCTCTACTCTGCTTTTGTGAGACCTCACTGGGAGTATTGTGTGCAGTTCTGATGTCCTCAACATAAAAACTGTTGGAACAAGTCCAGAGGAGGGCCACGAGGATGATCAGGGGACTGGAGCACCTCCCATATGAAGACAGGCTGAGAAAGTTGGGGCTGTTCAGCCTGGAGAAGAGAAGGCTGCGTGGAGACCTCAGAGCAGCCTTCCAGTATTTGAAGGGGAACTTTAAGGATGCTGGTGAGGGACTCTTCTTTAGGGACTGTAGTGACAGGACAAGGGGTAACAGGTTAAAACTTAAGCAGGGAAGGTTTAGGTTGAATATAAGGAAGAAATTCTTTACTGTTAGGGTGGTGAGACACTGGAATGGCTTGCCCAGGGAGGTAGTGAATGCTCCATCCCTGGCAGTGTTCAAGGCCAGGTTGTACATAACCTTGGGTGATATGGTTTAGTGTGGGGTGTCCCTGCCCATGGCAGGGGAGTTGGAACTAGATGATCTTAAGGTCCTTTCCAACCCTAACTATTCTATGATTCTATTCTAAGAAGATATCAAAAGCCAACAGGATAGTGAAAGTTTTCTTCAAGTATTTTGATTGAGCTGTTCACTGGAACACTAATTTCTATTGACCGGTTTGGGTTTGCTACTACACATCAAATCAGAAGCAAAATCTAAAATAAAATAATGTTTCTGCTAAACAACAGTAATTTTGCTCTATTTAAGCTGAGTACAATAAGGATAAGCTATATCGCACAAACATTTTGGTAGAAGAAAGAAATAATGTGGCATTTATCACATGTTTAAGTGATACATCACAAATGTGATACACATCTACCCCTTGACAATGATGAGCAGGGAAAAAGGAACTGTCAGTTAATTTTTTACTACAGGTCAGTTTATTTTTTCCTACAGGAACTCTAGATACAAGAAGTAAGAGAATCGCATTTTACTGCCCCTATGAAAGTTCCACAAAAATCCTCCACAGGCTAAACTGCACTTCTGAAATGACAATCCATACACACTGGAGTTTCAGTACATTAGCTTGGTGTGCAGCAAAGCCAAAGATGGAACAAAGCGCATTCTGCTCCTTCTTGTACACCCATAAAACCTCTCCTTCAATATCCAGTACCCATTTCAGCTACAGGCAAGAGCTGCTGCATTCACTTGGGCACTAGCACTGGCTTGGGTGAGCCCAAAGCTAATGCAACAGAAGTGCTTTGCTCTAAGACAACTCTTGTTTCCAAATACTTGCACCGTCATGCCTGAAAAGAGATGAGCCTCCTTCCTCTCATGCATGACTTAATTTCCCAAGCTTGCACCTCAGCCTTTCCCACCTTTGTACACAAGGTGTATCCTTCCACAAATCCCAGTTCCCAAAATACACTAACATGGATCCCAAGTGTTTTCCTGAAATGGAGGCTCTAGTAACCTAAGTGTTGTTGAGCATGTCACTGACAGTATTCTATAATGTCTTATTTATATTTTACTGATGCTTCAGACTTGTTTTTATATTGCAAAATAACCAAAAAGCTGAGGTTTTGCTGTTTCTTTCCATAACAGATGTGTGGAGGAGGAGAAAATATATGTTCATGAGAATATTCAAATACAAAAAATCTTCTTTTGTCAAAGAGTAAATATATAAATGGACGAGGTGTTATTTATGAAGAACAGCAATGCACAAAGGAGATCTGAAGCCAAATAAACCAATGACATATGCTCAAGAATTACTTATAACTCAAATTCATTTCATTTCAGTATATGAGCAAAGACCTTAGTTACGTGACTTACTCTGTTATTTTCATTTTTGTTCACCACTAAGTTGCAGAGGTTTGTTTATGTGCACAGCTCTGTGAGATATGACAAAGAATGATACGTCAGGTTATTTTCCTATAATTACATGAAAAATGTAACATAAAGTACGAGTGGAGGAAGGAGCTGTGATACATGAAAAATAAATCAAATATGAAGGGAGGAAGTTGTCTCACAAGTATTACATTCATGAAGTGTTACAATAAAACTATTCACAAATGAGCACTAGCAATTTCGATGACCCTAAAGAAGTTTGTTGCTTTTGTCTTGATTCTAGCCTATTACAAATATATTAATAATAAAACTAATTGATCAGATACTATATTCTTCAACCCATCTGGGGTGTAAGAGCTCCCTTCCTCCATTAAAGATGTCATGTTTATGACTAATGTAGCAGATTCCAACATTGTACTTGGCGATCTCCCACATGTAGTGTAAAGGCTAAATTTTACATATTTCCAGCATTAAGAATTGTTAGTCAGTGATGTAAATTAATCAGGGTTAAATCTAATAACTCCTGGAGGAAAAATCAAACATCAAAAACCAGTCTTAGTCCTAAACTCTTATCACAGTGGTCTTAATGTTTTGTCTTCTGTTTCGTCAGTTTTTATGCAAGTAACTCTTTAAGAGCTTGTGCTGCTTTAGTAAGCACCTACTTTTTCAGGTTATTTCCATTTCCATTGATATGAATAAGACCAAACATTTCAGTTTAGGAATATTTCTGAGAAGATTTGCTGCATTCTTAACAATAGGTTGCTTTCATCTACTGAAGGCTGCATCTTATTGAAAGATGTAGTCACATGCAGGTAGAACAACAGGCAAAACCAACTAAAGTATAGAGAAAACATAAAAAAAATCTTTTAAGTTCCAAGCTGTTCTTTGAGAAATTGAGAGTGCTTTTCATTCCCTTGGTGACCTGTAAATATTAATCTAATGGACACTTTAAACAAATTCACACCGGTGGAAAGTGTCCAGCAACTTCAGTGGGTTATACACCAGGCTTTATGTAACTGAGATTTCTACATCTATTCATAGGAATTCCAAGAACCCCATTAACTTTCAAATAAAACATGACTCTATTAAAAGAAAAATGATATTTTCTTTGTCTTTCATGACTGTTTTGAAAGATGCCTGGAGAGCTGTTAAGCAGCTTGTTATTTGTTAAGAAAGTATCTTCTGCCAGATAGAGTTTAGCAGACATGGAAAGTAATCTCTAACCCCCAGTATTTTTAGTTAACCATCTTTGACAACCAAAATTACTGTGACTCAGAAATGCAAGATGGAACAGAACTGGAATCCTCTTAAAAAGCCTTTATAGAGCCTTTGCAAAGCAGAAGGGTTTGCATTATCAAACTTGGTAACATTAAATACTGGTATGTCACTATTGTTTTACAATTCATAACGTTTTACCTTTTTCTTGTTAGATTAAGTCTACTGCTGAGAAACTAATGGTATAGCATAGGGGAAGACACATATGTAATATATAGGTAGTGTGCTGCTGTGAACATAGCGGTGGTGGACACGTTACATGACAACTCTTTTGTTAAGACTATTCCTTAAGGTGAGACCCTGTTTTGATGTGATTAATTTCTGCATTCTACCAAATAACTAGATGTGTTGCTTTTGTCTTTTGTTTGTTCCCTTGTGTGCAGAACTTTTCACTTCCCAGGCATTTCATTCCTCTGGAAGAAATGAGTCGTCAGAATAAACAGAAATCCAGAACAATCTGCTTGGGAAACTTTGCTGAATACAGCCAGTCTACATTGCTGGTGTGGTTGATTGGCTCTATTTTAAGGAGACTGGCATAGAAGAGAGGGGAAAATCACAGCTTTGATCCTCTTCTCTTCCCAAAAGACCTGTTGGAAGTTGAAGTATGAGCTCAGAAGAGTCCCCTGTGCTGTCCTCTGTGCACTACAGAAAACCACTCAGTATACAAGAACAAACTTCAAACTTTAGATTTATGGTTGAAGATTTTAAAAAAAGAAAACACAACAAAAACCACACAACTTCAGTGTGCCACTAGCTGAGAGGAGGAAGAATCAAGGAAGAGACATTCTTTGCTAGAATCCAAAAAGATACTTAAATTCCTCTCTGTTAGCTAGGAAATGTACACTTTACAGAATAGGGTGCAAATAAGATAAAGAACCAAAACAAAGAATCAGAACAAAAGAACAATTGCATCTATTCTCAATGGAAGGAAAACACTCTCCTCGCCCTGCCCTACTGGCAAATTCATTTATCTTCAGAAGTTGAGCAAAGCCTACAAAAAAAAAAAAAAAAAAAAAAAAAAACCACCTGAAAGATTTCAACGGCACTACTGCACAAAAGCATTTGATTTCTAGCTGCTGTAACATATAACACTTCAGGGGAAGGTAAACGAAAATCCAATATAGCAATTAAAGATCTCAGAGGTGAAATTCTACAGTATTTTGCCATTGAGAACTTAACTACAAGTGAGGGAAAGGCAAAAGTATAGCAAAAGGTGAAACTATTTGGGTCTATTTGCTGAATCTCCTCACACAGGACTCATTTAATGAAAGCACCTGTATTTTTCTTGCTTGTGAAAAGGATGTTTTGAGTGCAACAGAATTATGCATAGAATTACTTCTGTATCAATGCTAAAACTGAGAAATTACCCTAGTGAAGCAAGTCTTTTTTTTCAGTGCCAGATTTTTCTCTACCGTATATTGTGTATCACTTTTTTTTTTTTTGTCTACTAGAAACAGAATTGCTTTTCTGTGAGTTCCCTGAGAAAAAAAAACTGTTACTGTTGGACAACTGTGGTATTTGTTGAATTTTCCTCTTAAAGATTATGAGTTTCTTTTTCTTTTTGTTCCATTATTCCTTGCAATTCTTGTATGCTTCTGTGTTACTTCTTTCTCAGTATTTTCATCTCAGGCATCTTGCTAATGTTTCCTTGCACATCATTTAACCTTGCTTAGTTCTCTTGCTTGATCTTTCTTCATAAGTCAGCCACTCCAACATCCTAAATAAATATTTGTACTGTTCTCTCTTTTGTATGTCTCTATAAGTATTAGATAATTAAATCTTCTGAACTAAATACAGATGTGGTCACTAGTCTTTTGCTAGTGCATCAATTTTCCAAAGACTTGGGACATGGCTTAACTTTATAGAGCTGGTTTTCACCTCTCCATGCAATGGAACTCCAGTGATAACACCTTTAAAAATGTTTTAAATATATATATTTTTAGCAGGCTATTGATTTAATTGTTTGTGCACCAGCAATTCTTAGTTTCTCTCCCTACCTATTTGAAAATTTAACATATTCTGTTTCAGAAACTACACATACTCCTTGTTTTCTGTCATATTTCTCGGTAGCTTACTATATTTTTTTGTCCCTTGAAACCAATGTACCTGAAAATGTTATTGTCATGCTGCATCTCTTTTTGCATACTGTAATTTAATGAAGACAAAATAAGACCTAGAAGACTTACATTTGCAGCTATTAAACTCTTACCTTCCAATGATCATTTTGTTTTGATCCCCATGTTTAGTTACTCAGCCAAGTTCTTATCATGGGACTCTGTTCACATAATAGTCACATAAAAATGATTAACAATACAGGTGCTTCAATACGCAAATCCAAACAGCTAATGGCTACAGTTTTTTGTTCAATGGATCATTTTATATTGTCATAATAAAAAAACCAAAACAAAACAAAAGAAAACCTACAAACAAACAAAACTTGCTGTGCAAGACACATTATCAAGTTTATTAGAAGTAGTAAACACAGAGGTACTGTCTGTTCTGAGTACTCACTTGTTTTTTTTTTTGATGGTAAATTATCCATTGGAAGCCAATGTTATACCATCATTGTACACAGAAGAAACATTAGAACATAAGAACATACAATAAGAACGTAAGTACCCTAAGAAACATAAGACTCAGTGAGAGGTTGTGTATCACAGAGATTCCTGATGTATCTGTAATGCACTGGGAAATGCACTGGCCTTTGCTGGTAACCAAATTCTACAACATCATGCAGTTTAATTACATTAACAGGGCAAAAGCTAAGCTATTTGACATGGTATTCATTTACGTCACCAGTTATTACCGTGGAACAACTGTGTATTTAGTCAATGACTTCTCCCAACATGTACAAAAGTTTTACACTTCTTTCTGAGTGTATATTTCTATACAATCAAGATCAGTTGTTTTTCTTGACTGAGAACAGTTACAGATGTAATCTAAGCCAAACGTTAACATCATTTACCACAGAAAGTGACTTCATATTGCAGCAGTTTTCCCAGGACCTGTCACGAGCTGCTGCCTGACTACAAATTATGTAGCACGAATATAAAAATCATATCCTAAGTTGCTTCAAACTCAGAATAAGATGAAAAACAAAGCTCATAGAAGTACTGGGAAAAGTAGTGGTAAATACTTGTCCCATCAATTCAGAAATGGTCCAGAAATCCTTCTCCCAGCAATCTTTCTTTCATATAGCTAAGAAGATATACAACTCTCAAACTGTAGAAAGCAATAACAAGAGTTAGGAAACTAGGCAATTTTTACAATTTTTCTTTGGAAAAAAAAAAGGAAAATACTTTTGTCACGCTAGTTTTGACTTATTGACAATAAAATATTGATAGAACAGCTAAACTGGAAGTTGTTGCAATGCAATGTGTAGCTTTAAATGTCTGGGTGGTTTGTTTCTATTTGTTTCTATTAATAAGGGATTTTTTTTATTTTGTTAAAATATCTTCATAAATTTTTTTTAATATAATTCAACATAACTATTTGTCTTTAGAGAATCAGTTTGTAGTCATATTTGTTCCAAAGCTGAAGCAAGGCTTCTTTTTCAAGCTACATTATTTTTTAATTTACTAGGAAAAAAGCTTCATATGACACACTTCACATGAAAGAAAGATATTCTTGGGACAGTTTTAAAGTGCTAGGAAGAGTGGTGTATAATAGTACTACTCTGTACTCTGTACTATAAACTAGAGTGGTGCCAAGGGGAGCTGCTGTAATAGTGGCAGTAAAAATGGAAAGATAAGAGAAAGTAGTGAAAAGGCAGTTTGGGTGTTCAGCTGATCTAAAATACCCACACTGAAATAGCAGCCCATAGCACTTTCTTGCATTTACACTTTGAGAATGTACTGACCTTTTCACTTCAGTTATGGATGCTTCTTATGATATACTTTTCTATGAAAGATGGATAGAGAAATCTATGCAGTGTTCTTTCTTTAATCCCCTTTTTAATCTCTTATCAGACACAGTAATTTTAACATACAAAAGTAGCAGGCATTGCTTCTGCAGTTTAGAAACCTGCAGAAAAATGTCAACAAAAAGGATCAATGCTTTGTGTCTATCAAGATTCACAGCAGACACATCTTTGTTATACATTCTCTTTTAGAGGGTCTTGTGTATGGTTGTTTTATTCCTTTAGTGTTTCTATGGAAATACTCATTTTCTCAGCTCCAGTAAGGCTGATCTAAATTGGATTCTGCAAAATGTGTTCAGTAAAACTTTTCAGCAACACATTGCTTATTTCAATTTTAAATATGCATTTGAAATTCAGCCTCACTGTATTTGGTTTGCATGGCAAGGTTTTGGTATTGGGGAGACTACAGAGGTGGCTTCAGTGAGAAGGCACTAGAAGCTTTCTCTGTGTCCAATAGTGCCAATGCCAGCTGGCTCCAAGAAGGACCCACCACTAGCCAAGGCTGAACCAATTAACAATGGTAGTAGAATCTCTGGGATTTAACAAGAGGGAAAAGTTGTTGGGCAGGAGTACTTGTAGACAGCAAGAGGAGAGAGATATGTGAAAGGAACAACCCTGCAGACATCAAGGTCAGTGCAGGAGGAGGGCAGAAGGTGCTCCAGAGCAGAGATTCCCCTGCAGCCCATGGAGTTCCATAGTGGAGCTGATATCCACCTGCCACCCATGGAGGACTCCACATTGGATCAGAGGGATGCCTGAAGGAGGCTGTGACCTCATGGGAAGCCCATCCTGGAGCTGGCTTCTGGAAGGACCTGTGACCCCATGGGGAGAGACCCATGCTGGAGCAGTCTGCTCCTGAAAGACTGCACCCTTTGAAAGGGACCTACAATTAGACCTACAGTTCATGAGGAACTGTAGTGCATGGGAAGAATTCACATTGGAGAAGTTCATGGAGGACTGTCTTCTGTAGGAGGGGCCCCACACTGGAGTAGGGGAAAAGTGTGAGGAGTCCTCTCAGGAGGAAGGAACAGCACAGAAAAGGTGTGATGAACTGACCATTACCCCCTTTTTTTCTTTTTTCCAAATCTGTGCAATATGCATGCGGTCCCCAAGGAGAGATAAGTGTTTGTATCTTTTTCTTATAAAATTTTGTTATTGCGTATGACTAGGAAACATCTTATTGTGCTTGATGGTGGAGTTGGAAATATATAGCTTAAGAAGTGCTGACTGAACTTCTGTATATTTCATCCTTAACTATAAGATATAATCCTTATATCCTTTACATTTTGAAAATGTAAGCTAGTAAAAAGGGTATTGTAATTCAGTCTTTCAATATGTGCCTCTTAAATAGTGTTCCTAGCTTGTTGCCTCACACAGAGCTTATGTTTGTCTTTGTCTACATCAATAATAAAGGCATGGGATGCTCATAGAGAATGTACAGCAAAATCTATCTTGCGGTCTTAAAGAGCTATTGACCGATGAAGTCTGACTGTTTTAAGAAAGCCTATCTCAAACAGCCTATTAATGAAATTTTAGATCGTGCCTACTTTGGGGTAATTTTGTCTTCATATCACTAACAAGATAACCAAGAAAGTTAGAAAAAATAACAATTCATTTTAATTCCCAAAGAACTATTTCATCATGTTGTGTTTCTATTTAGGAATGGCATATATGTATTCAAAATGTATGTGTGAAATCTAGTCAGGATATGTTCGGAAAATCAATTTTTTCAGTTAGAGTATTCAAAGAAAAAGATCTAAAGTAAACTGAAACTGTATAGGGAAGTGTTGTCAAATATGCTAATCATTCAGTCCAATTTTTCTCCTTTCAAAGCTGTTCTAATTAATGGACTAAGTTGTATCAACTGAAGTGTTTAGGAAGAAATAAATTTTTTGTAATAATTGGGCTGACATATGGCAGAAGAGAGAATAGTTGTAAGGGGAAACAAGAGTTTCTATAGCAAATGCATAAAGGTGAGGACAAAGAACTGTAGAATTTTTTTTATTTTCTTTATTTGACTTTTCCCTGCCTTCTAGCAGACAGAAGACTCAGGAGTTCTGTATAAAGTACATTATTTAATACCCTTCCTTGGTTTCCTATAACACTAAAAACTCACAAAGTATGTCTGGCCCACACTGAAATTTGGGGAATGCCATATCACAAAGAAAAGCTGCACCGGGATTTTGTATAATAGCTCCGTTAGGTGACCACGCACAAAAATGGTTGATAACATAAGACAATAGCAGTACTGTATTTCAAAATATTAAAAATGACCCTCTCCCTTCTTCTTACCACCAGCAGTGGTGAACTTGTTAAAGAATCACGGTGCTTCTGAGAGACTGAGGTGAGAGTACAAGAGTTCCTTCCACACTCTCGCCCTCTTTTTTCTAGCTCATGTAACTTAATTACTGTAATTAAATCCTGTTTAAATGATATAACCTCATGGTAAAAAACTGCAACAAAAAGTGCCAGGGGGCCATCCATACCCCAGTAAAGTGTTTATAAGGATGCATCTCCTCCCCAGTAGCTCTTGGGAATAACAGTACTGGCTCAAACCAAGGGCCCATGTAGCACTGCAACCTGCATCCTGCAGCAGCTACAGGCAGGTATGTAGGGAAGAGAGAAAACAGATTAAGTGATAATTTTAAATTATGTCTGCCCCTGCAAGTTTTGCTTGCCTCCAGCTGCTTTCAGCTTTGGAGGTTTCCTGAACCTGATGTGCTTTTCCTACTTAAACTCCCCATGACTTATCACTGAATGCTTCTCCAGTCTTCCACGAAATCTGTGTGAGCTGTCACTACCTTCACTCAGTAGGGATTTTACCTGCCTCTTTTTATATGAAAAGCTGTCTTTTCTTACTGTTTCCAGCTTTGTTCTTCTTCTTTCATCTTTTCACTACTAGGCCATAGTGCTTCTGTTGGAAGATGTAACATAACCAGGAAATCTCTGTGCTCCTGACTTTTTTAGATCTCATGTATACCATACTGAGATGGTCAAGAGGCCCTTTTTGTGTGTCTCAACACAACTCAAAAGACAAAGGACCTGACAGCTCGTTATCACTTGGACAGAAGGCGGCGGGGGACTGAGGAAGGGTCCTGCTCCACCAAGGTGGGGGATGCTTCCCTGTGTTGCATGCCCTGAGGCCGTGAAGATCAACTGCCCAGCAACGAACTGCCCAGTGACAGCGGCACAGACCCTGCGGCACCTGCCAGTGCACAACGTGAGCTGGGTCTGGTGCTCACCAGCTCCCTGCGAGTGAGTCTGACCTGTGCGAGGATTCCGGGACAGCTGGACAGTCTAAAAAGGCATTGTCCTGCAGCCGCATGCGTCTTTCCTCCACCCTAGACCTGGGCAGGGTTACTGACTACAGGAGCCATGAGGGCTAGAACAGAAAGGTCTTCCACTCTGATCGAGAAGACGTCGCTGGTGCTGGGTCTATGGGGTCGGTGTTGATCCTATTTCTGTTTGCTTTCCTTCTTTCCTTCCTTTCTCCTTTTATTTCGTGTCTTTTATAAGAATAAAAGCCTGCCAAGACTTTTGTTCCTCTTTTGTACCAAAATATGCAAACTGCTGAGAACCCTGAGCCAAGTGTGTCTTGTAGGGATTTGGCTTTATTTGAGCAAAGTTTTGAACTATATCTCAGGAGCTACTCTATTTTCAGAACCAGGGTTTTCTCGATGCTCCTCTCACAGTTTTAGGGAAATTTGCAAAGAAATTAACCTTGTTTCCTTTTCCAACCTCTGGAGGGCCTATGGGGCTTCTGTATGAGGTACCTATATTGCAATCTCTTTCTCTTCCTATGATTGCTTAGTTTCTTGTGAAAGCTTTCTTGAAGTATAAGACTACTAAGGGTCTGTAACCTTGAAGAGGACTACAAAAAGTTTGTAAGCAGCTTGTGGTGGGTTTTGTTTTTTGTTTGGTTGGTTGTTTTTTCCCCCTCAACAACCTAACATGCATTGACTTACTTTCAAAATTATCAGACCTTGAGATCCATCATTCACTATGTGTTTCTGGTTTTTAGATACATGATTCATTGGCCTCCTGTTACCAGATACTGCCTGGAGACTTCCTCCCCATTTCCTTCTTGTTTGGTTTTGGTCTTGGGCTTCATAACTGCTATCATTGAAACAATCAAAGATACTGGATAAAAATAACTTTTCTGAACAAAAGGTACATTGAAATGGGAAAGGCTATAGGGGCAATGATAAAACAGAGCTGCCAACCATTGTTCAAATCTGCCAGGGGAGGTTTGGACTGGACATTAGGAGACGTTTCTTTGCCGAGAGGGTGGTAAAACACCGGTACAGGTTTCCTAAAGAGGTCGTCGATGCACCCCGCTTGTTGGTGTTTAAGAGGCATTTGGACAATGACCTTAAGGTGTTTGAACTTTTGATCGGCAGTTGAAGTAGATAATCATTGTAGCTCACTTCCAACTGAAGTATTCTATTCTCATATGTACCAGCTCTGCTTGGTGGGGTTTGGGTTTTTTTTGTTTGCTTTTGTTTTCTGTTTTTCGTGGGGGGGGTTGTTGGTTTTTTTTTTAATTTTATTTTGTTTTGTTTTGTTGGTTGCTTTGTTTGCTTGTTAGTTTTTCCCCTGGAGAAAAGAAACTGTTTCTAATGTGAATCAAAACCCTTTTGCTCCTTTGTCTGAGGTGACATGTTTTAAAGATGAAAGCAGCATTTGACTAGTGGTATAGTGAGATTAGACTGTACTATACAGACTAAGGCAGAAAACTAATTTTCTATTTACGGTATTAATATTATAATCGTCAGTTTATAGCTGTAAGAAATGTTTAAATATCTGTGCTTTTATTGGGGAAAAAAAGTGAAATTGTGTCCATGCATTAAGTCTAGATGCCAGCCTGTAAAACAAGGGTGACTGGCACAATTACAGCAGTAAATTTATGTTAATATCTAGGTAAAAATAGTCTGCAACACTTAATTTTATGTTAGCATAATTCTGTAAATTATTTTTGCATATGTACTGTTTTTTATTCAATATATGTGAAAAAGGGTGTGACTTGATGCTTACACTTCTGAAGTCAGTTAATAAAAACACGCCAACAGTTTTAATTAATATCTAAATAGGGGGTTTTGTATATACTAGTTTGACCCCGCAAAACCAAATCCACCCATACAGAAAACAAAACTCAAGCACCAAACCTAATTATGAAGGGGGCATTGAAGTTCAAGTTAACCTATATAATCTAAACCAAAAAATAACTACTTAAAAGATCTTTCTCTTGTTTTATTGTGCATTTTTAATGGCTGTTGATACTGTTTGTGATTCGGGACTGGTACCTTTGTCACTATAAATCAAAATGGTTAAATACTACTTGCATAGTGATATGAAAGTTGGTCTATGATGTCATTGGTGAGATGCGATTTTTACCAAGCAAAGAGTTTTTCGTAGGTTTCAATACTCAAATTATTCAATATCTATATTAATGTAAGATCTTAAAAGAATATTTTTTCCAGTAAATGAAATGTTATAAAACCTTGTCATGGGTTCAGCCGTGGCAATCATTTTTTTCTCCTTCTTGTGGCTGGTGCAGTGCTGTGTTTTGACTTCTGGGCTGGGAACAGTTGCTTGATAGAGAGCATGTTTTTGTTCAAGGCTTTTTCTGAGCATGTGCTCCAGCCAGGTGGAGGAGGGGAGGCCGGAAGGAAGGAGAGACAGGACACCTGTCCCTGGCTAGCCAATGAGGTATTCCATACCATAGAACGTGATGCCTAGGATGCAACTGGGAGAGAGAGCTGGAGGGGTGGAACTCTAGAGGAAAAATGGAGGAGGGAGCACGCGGTGCTCGGCCAGGCAGGGTGGAGTGAGTTATGGGTCGGTGGCTGGTGGGGTTTTGTATTCTTTTCGCTTGTTATTGGCTTTATCATTATTATTGTGTTATCCCTTAGCTGTTAAACCGTTCTTATCTCAATCCGTGGGGGCTACATTCTTTGGATTTTCCTTCCTAACTCTCCGGGAGTTGGGGGACTTGGTTTAAACCACGACAAACCTGTGATGAAAGCCAGAGGTTCGGAGACCTAGAATAGGCCTCTTTTTTTAGAGCTATAGGAAAGGAAGAGGCAAAGAAAAGACACTGACTTGGTGAAGTCTGGTATTCCTAGTTATAGAAATAAAATTATGGGGGTGGGGGTGGTGAGGGGGATGTGTGTGTGTGTGTGAGAGAGAGAGAGATATTCTTTCTCAGTTCAGACATAAATTTATTAGAAAGTCAAGTAAATTGCCATGTTCAGAAGTAGTAGTAGTGAGGGCAAATTTCTGAATGTTACTTTTGTCTAAGTAATTAATCCTAACAAACAGTTAAACTTAACTTAGATATGAGTAACTTTAACATCTCAAATATTTTTCTAAAGGAAAGTGAATGCATCAGCTCTCTTTCTATGAGATACAGTATTGCAGATATGCAGTGTGTATATCAAAACACCAGAGATGTGCACTTTATTTGTAAAAGGAAACCATGGAAACTTACAAGTAATCTTGGAAATGCAAGCAAGTATTTTAGAACAATATATAGTGACAAACATTTCTAAATATTGTTTATCTGGATATTGACCTTCCCTTATTAATTACTCATCAGTTCCTTGACCTGTTCAATTTTAATGCCACTTTCCCTGTCACAGGCAAGTTGAGAGGACTGGTATTCCTAAAGACAATTTAATTTCACATCAGTAAATCAGTGTTCCCATTTGTGTCTGATTGTAAAGGATATAATGTAACCGGTAAATACATTGAGGTTAAAAAGCATGAGGATGAGAGTATTAAAGCTTTAATAATTAGGAACAGATTTCCATGCAACTCTTCTGCAAAAACTCTCTCTTGAGAGAGGACTATCTGAATTAATGAAACAGCATCCGAAGTTTTGATTTTTTTTTCAGTGTTAGGTTTTATTAATGCTGATCTTTCTATATGATTTGTAGGTGTTTGTGCTTTTATTAACATAATTTGCTCTTGATCCTAGGTATACTGAAGGAAGATTTTGAAGTTGGAATGGTGGAAAATCTGTCTTCTAGTTTTTATATAACCACACTGAGTGTAAAGTAAAGGGAAACTTCTTTTGGTGGAAGAAATTTCATTGTTTTTAGCAGTTAAAAGTTGATACAAATATGAGTTCATATAGATTTACTTTACTGCATGGTGGCTTCATTTTTGTGCATTTCAAGATTTGGAAGTGATCTAACTCTCCAGCTGTTTTTCAAATATAGCTATGTGCTGCATGTGGCTGGGATTGAGTTAACTTTCCCCACTGCAGCCCTCGTTGCTGGGCTTTATATTCATAGCTATAGCAGTGATTGTAGCAGACCAGTGCTTAGCTACTGCTGAACAATGCTCACACATCAAGGCTGCCTTCACCCACTCACCTACTTTCTTCCCCTCCGCAGAGGCCAGTAAGTTGTCGGTGGGCAAGGGCAAGAGGTTGGGAAGGGACCCAGGCAGGACAGCTGATGCCAGCTGATCAAAGGGATAACCCATTAGGATATTCTGTACAAAATGACATTCTCTAAAATAAAAGCTAAGAGAAGTGGGAGGTGTTCTTTATGAAGGCATTTGTCTTCTGAAGCAATCACTACATTTACTGAAGTCCTACTTTCCAAGCAATGGTGGGGCAGCACCTGCTGATAAGAGTTGGAGAATGATTTTTTTGTTTCCTATTGCTTTTGTAGGCAGCCTTTGATTTTCTTTGTTTAAACTGGCCTTATATCCACCCATGAGTGTTTTATGTTCCTTTTTCCCCAGTCCTGCTGGGAAGGGGGAAGAGAGTTGAGTGAGCAGCTGGGTGGGCAGCCAAAGGTAAACCTGCCACAAGCTAAGAGAACTCTGAAAAAAAATCAGCTCTCATTACTGTTCTCTCCTGACACTTTTAGCCTCCTGGATGCAAGTGTGATATCTACCACTCCTGTCTATCTGTGTTTGCATGATATTTGCCGCATGCTTGAAATCTTCCAAGAAACCTTATGACATGTTATTCAGAAATAAGGAAAGAAAAGCATTTAAAGCTAGCTTCCATTAGTTCCAATGTGTATAAAAGCTGAATAAACCATTGCTACACAATTTTGTCAATTGAGCTTATGGCAGCTTTGTATAGTGAACAAAATTTTATTCCCGCTTTCCTTTTCATTGGATCAGCATTTAAAAGATGATATGCAATTGTCTTGCGTTCTTGTCCTGAGCTATAGAAAGTCTTACATGAAAAATAGAAGTGATTGGTAAAAAGAACCACAAATCTAGCATAGATCCTCAGTTGAGCAAGCTCATGATGATGTATGCTGCTTGTTTAAGACAGTTAGTCATTGTACTGGGTTGCTGACTGTCTGCCTGATGGCTGGCCAGCTGTTCTCACTCCTCCAAGACAGGGTGAAAATAAGATTGAAGAGCTTGTGGGCTGAGATAAAGGCAGAGAGATCACTTAGTAATTACCATCACCAGGAAGGGGAGAAATAATTTAATTAAAAAATAGGCTTGGATAGCGGGAAATAAAGAAAAATCAAAACAACAGCTTCTTCCTCCTATATCTTTCCCAGGGTCACCTTCACTCCTTTAACACCAGCTCCTCAACCTTCTCTTTTCTCTTCTAGCCACCCACATCACCCACATGTGGTGTAGGTGGGGCTGGGGGGTTGTGTTCAGTCTATAACAGCAGTTTTCTGATTCTCCTTCCTGAGAGAGGCCACCATGCAGCTCCCACTGCAACACCTTGATACCTACACCAGTTGGTACAGCCATCTAAAATTGAGGGTGTCTTGGCAGTTGGCACACTGCCCAGTTTCCCAGACTGTGTGAGCCATGGCTGTTTGTTTCCTGACCTCACTATCTGAGAGAAAATAACTGTGGAATTGAGGTTTCTCTGATGGGCTTTCTTGTCAAATCACTTACTGTAAGATTGCTGTTGCACAGTTTTTGACACCAGTTTGTCTACCTGTAACCAGCTTAAGTGAAATAGGTATTTAACTACTTAGGTATGGGCAGCAGCTAGATTGATACAGGCTGAATTTTGAAGTGTCAACAATTTTCAGTTTGATAGAGCAACCAGTATTTTTGTTTTGATGTAACAATAACGTGAAGAAGAGATGGGTTTTTCAGAAAACTTTAAAAACTCCAGTCATGCACCTATTTAGCTGTAACAGTCAGTTTGGTCACTCAGCTCTCTAGAGATGGGCATATAATCAGAGCTGAATCATCAACTTCAAAAATAAAAAAACAACAAAAGAAATCTCACGTGAATGACTTTATTCTAGTCACTTGAAAGGTTTCTATATGTTTTAAAATGTATTACCTAAACATGCAGAAAGTGGAAAATTCAGATTAGCATTTTCTTTGATAAATTGTTTTACACAAGCTGATATTCAGTTGTGGTTTTCTTTCAAATATTTCTTTCCTCCTGTTCCCCACCTGGTTTTGCCTCACTCAAAACAAAGAGTACATAAGAACACTGTATACAGAGGATTTTTTTTTTAATTGTGGTTCCACTTGTGGGGCACATTTTTTTACTATCTTGGGTTCAGCAGTAACAGTCATTTTTTCTCCTTCTTGGTAGCTGGTGCAGCACTGTGATTGACTTTCAGGCTGGGAACGATGCTGATAACGCATACGTTTTGAGTTACTGCCCCAATGTTTGGTTTGTCCAAGGACTTTGTGAGTCTCATGCTCTGCCAGGGGAGGAGGGGAGGCCAGGAAAAAGCAGAGACAGGACACCCGATCCAAGCTGGCCAAGGAGGTATTCCATACCACAGCACGTCATGCTCAGGGAGGTAACTGGGAGTTGGCCAGAAGGGCTCGAGGTAGCTCTCTTCCAGGTCGGGCTCGTTTCAGCAGGTGGTAACATATTCTCTCTCCTTGTTTATTTCCTCTATCACTGTTTTTATTAGTGGTAGCAGTAGTGATTTGTGTTATACCTTAGTTACTGGACTGCTCTTATCTCAACCCATGGTAGTTGCATTCCTTCAGGTCTCCTCCCCATCCCTCTGGGAGCGGGGGGGGGGGGGAGTTTGTGTGTGGTGAGAGGAAGACTGAGGTGGGGTTTTAAACCATGGCGTTCACTTCTGAAGTCAGTAATATCTTTTTTCATTAAATGTTTGCTGGAATATTTTGAAATATAATCATTAACTTGCTGTATTTATGACTCACTGTTCTAGGTCATACATTGCTTGAAGCAGACCCCTATTAACATGTAAATTGCAGTTTCACACCAGTGGCCTCTTTAAAGTCAAAGGGGAAATAAGTTTCTAGATGAGATTTAGACTGTTAGCATGCCGAGAGGGAGTGTGTTTAGGTCACTGAGTTTCCATAAAAAAAAAAAAAATCTTAAGTGTATTTTTGTCTTTAATACCCAATAAGATACTATATTAAAGTTTTGTTGTTCCAGGTGCTAATGCCTTCTATAATCCTTGATTTTCTAATTTTTATTGCCATTGTTTTGCTTTTCCTTGCTTCATAAAAAAACATAGGTTTGGAAGGTCTAAGTAACTAGTTTAAAGTCTTTGCTGCTATAACAGCTATGGCGTGTAATAAATGACTAATGTTAAAATATGCCTTACTGAATTTGAGTTTCAATATTGTTTACACAGTGGGCATTCTCATTCTAATTTCTGAGGATTGACATCTCTCTGGGAGCAGAGATCTCATGACTGAGTTGTCTAATTACTTTGGTACGTGAAGATATGTAATACTGTAATTAAAAAAATCAAAATTAAAGAACCATGTTTCTAATGACCACAGGGTCGATTCAGGCAGTTCTGAAGAACCTGACAAGATTATAGATGTGGGGAAGAAAGTGTTCCAAGTACAGCCTGCCATACTGATGCAACGAAATAGTGTGTACTTAGCAGGATCATTTTCATTTTTGTAACCTGAACTCTATAATAAGCAGTTCCCCAAAAGCTTTCTATGCATATTAGACACACTACGGTCACTTAGATAAGAATGTGACAGAACATTAATTTTTAATGTAACTTCATTTTCTGGTAAAGAAGCAAAAGATCTTAGGAAACTCATTTAGCTGCTGGTGAATGAATTTCATAGTTAATCTCAAAGAGAGTTCAGGTAAAGTTTCTTTAATACCAAAATATAGGTAAAAAATTCAAGTAAAAACTGCAGTAGCGACTTACAAGAAAAAGAAATAACAATTTGATATGGAATATAAATTTTATTAAACCCAGTTGTGTAATTCTACAGATAATGTGTCTAATTTTATGTTATTCTCCAATTAACATACAAGAATCTCACTGCTTTCTTTGCTGTTTTCACATTACAGAAGAAAAAAAAATTACTCAAAAAACAGTTCAGCCATTCAAAAGTTACTAGGTAATATTTTGATGAAATACTAATTACATCCTAATTCAAATGCTTAAAATATATTATTACTGTCTTTGAGTGTATGGATAGCAACTTGTTCTTCCCTGAAATAAGATGGGGAGGAGCTATTTTTGACTATGTTTTTACAAAAATCACTAAATTTTTATTTTCAATACCTTGACAATGTAGTAAGACAATTGGATAAAACTTCTTTAAAAACATTATATGTTTTATTTTATTTTGGTTGTGTAACAATGGATTGTAAAGTTTGAACATGATTATTAGAAGAATTGAAAATTACACAACTTCTAACGTGCAATTGGACTTGTCAAGTACAAGCGCATACTTACAGTCATTTAGAAATGCTATATGATCAGCCTGTTCTTTTAATATTGCTGGTACCTTAGTGACTACGTTAACAGTTACACTTCTTTATGTCTTAATATTTGTTGGTTTTAGTATGAAGTAAAAGGCCAGAATTAATTACGACTACTTCCCTTTATCCAAATGTCACAAGCAGATTCAGTCTTTCTCACTGAAAGAGTATTTCTGTGCCTTGTGTGCCAACAAATGAATTTCATGTGCTCCTGGACAGTGGCCATGGCTGCTGCTAGCTGAGGTCTTCCAACAGGCAAGAGTGCATCTCTGGCTCAGATGGCAAAACCAAAAAATGCAGGAGAGCTCTCATAAGCTCCCATCAGATGTGTATAACAAACTTCTCATGGCAACTTTAATTTTCTACCTTAAACTGTGTGTAGTGTGGTACTGAAGCAGGATAAAACTTTTCAAAAGAGATATCCTAATATCAAATCAGCTGTCTTGGTATTCAAATCGCTTGGCATTTTTACTTGCTGTTAGTGTTTTTAATATACATTTACAGCTTGAATCTACAATTTTAAACGAGGCAGATACATTTCCATACTTAAAAATCAGTACTGAAGCAGATATAGACTCTGATTTTATTTTTAATATTCTTTCAAAAATGCAAAATCATTTCTATTATGATTACCACAAACCATATTACTAAGCCACTAGCTAAAAGCAAATTATCCCTATGTGTAAAAAGAACAAACCCTAAAACCAACAAAGCAACCAAAACACAGAAACAACCAAAACCAAACAAAAAATCCAAACAAAACCAAAGAAATCTTGTTCTTGGATATGCTGTATTGAACTCCAGACCACAGATATCAATAAAAAGGTCAATGATGAACTTCTATTAAAAAAATTATATATTACACTAAATTCTTAATTTCCAAAATAAACTTACACCTATAAATAAAGAGCTTAGTTCTA
Organism: Melopsittacus undulatus; assembly: GCF_012275295.1. Classification (NCBI taxonomy): domain Eukaryota; kingdom Metazoa; phylum Chordata; class Aves; order Psittaciformes; family Psittaculidae; genus Melopsittacus; species Melopsittacus undulatus. The sequence continues at coordinate 98,968,232 of NC_047528.1, forward strand.
GTAAGGTGGAGACTTTCAAAAAACAGTAGAAGGTTTTATTTAGAATATGGATTTTTCTCATGTTTCAGAATAAAAGATTTTGATTTATAAACACTAGTAAAACCCATGGAGTTCAGCTACAGTAATTTTACTTTATTCTTTCAATGTCTAAAAGCAGCAAGTGTATTAAAATCAGTAAATTCAGAGCTGTACACATATAACTATTTGGCTGTTAAACTGCTTTATATAACAACTGGGTTAAAGATGCCATTCTGCATAGATCATTTGTAGCTTGAAAGTTTATCGGGTATTGAAATAGGAAAAATGCTTATTATTTTGGTGGTAACAAATGTAGTTACAAAATCTTACTGTTCCTAATGTTTTTTGTTTGTTTTTTTTTTCCCTCCTATCCATAAACCTAGATGCTTGACTTATTTTCTGTTCTTTCAAACACTAATTTGAAATGCCTACTTAACACAAGGTGACTAGTGAAGTGTAAATTCTTCAGATAGCTCAATCTGAGAAAATTTGACTTATAGCAGTTTAATTCTTGAGGTTTAAGGTTTTTTGATGCATTCTTTTATCCCCCAAGAAATGCGTGGGAAGAGCTATTCAGAAAATAGTGCAATTGTTGCTGTCAGAAATACTGATGTTTTCTCCTGAAATATTACTCCAGAACTTGGTACCCACACAGGAATGTGTGGCCCTATTCTGAATCTGAAACATACCATAAATTCAGTTCACATCCAAATCTAAACACTATTTCCTTGGCTATGTTTTTTCATTTTGTTGTCTTCAGACTCTTGAATATATGTAATTGAGATTGTCAGCTCTGATTTTCTTAAGACCTGAAAGGAACACAAAATTGAAGTCAGTGAATGGAAACCAGTATGATATGTGCCTGCCCTATTTGCAGCTAGATACATTCACTCAGCCTTTTGCTATTTCAGAAAACTTGCAAGCATCTTGGTCAAGCGGAAATCCTTTGCATCAGCTATTGTGATAAGTCATATTCCTTAACTAGGCAGTCTGCTCATCCAGTCTGCGCTTGACAGCATTTTTCACTTTTGATATAGTGGCCACTACAAAGATGTTTTTCCACACTTTAATGGCACTTCTACAGTTTCAAGTACCATGTTATCAAATTAACAAAGTATAATGAGTCCTTCATGAAACTTTAACTCCTTTAAAGCACATTGTGTTAATATTTTGAGGATAATTGTAAGACCTGGAGTTAATGTTGCAATTAACAAGATTTAAATGTTCTTTTTATAAAGTTCTAAAGAGTTTTGCTGGTAGACCTGCAGAATTGCATATAGTGCCAGATAATCTTTCATGTTATTACTTTTTTAAGTAGCTGGTGGAATGTCAAAACCCCTAGTTTTAGAGCTATAGTTTAAATCTTAAAGTCAGTATGTGAAAGGCGAATATTAACATAGCAAATTTCTATGTATAAAATTCTGAAATTTGCCAATGAGTGCTATAATTTTAGGTGGCCTGATAGTCAAATTGAATTTAGCTACTCTATCTGTTGGTTTGGACTAAACACAAAGCTGGAGCTTGAATTAGAGCTTCTTCTAATGCAGACAGTTGGGAAATACAACTTGTTTTTGATTTTGCTGCAAATTCATCTCTAAATAACATATATGCCAGTTCTACAGCACAAAATTACCATAGTGTCAGGACTTTTGGTGAATATATATCTTTTAATTTTAGACTGCTAAAAATTGTTAATATATTGAAGGAGAAAGAGATAAGAACATTGTATAAGACTCTTGAAAATAACAATTCCTTCTCTTTCTGAACTTAAACTTCTTAATATTTGTTTACATTATAAATAATAGAACAAAAATTAATAATGCCATCAGCCAACTACAATAGTTCCTCATGCTTTGTCAGTGTTTCTCTCTTTTATTCTTTTTTTCTTTTTTCCTAAAGCCTTTACTTAAGTGTCATCTTTGCATATTTTCCAGAAATGGAAGGCAATTTTATTCTAAACTGATATTTTGTCAGATGATTTAGCTAATCAGTATTACTCATTACTGCTCTTTTCTGATGCTGAACTACTCAAAGGATCAGCTATTGCATTTTGAGAACTCAGGTATTTAATAATTATACTATAAGCTCCATATCTAAAAATTACTTTGAATTTCCAGTCTGTGGCATGAATCAGGCTCAATTAAAAACATTTTAACCTTTATTTATTATTGTTTTTCCACTGAGATTATATATGTAGGCTTACCAGTACTCACTTCTCTTTTACAGAGCCAAACTGTTGTTAGGCCAAGCAAGACTAGCTGATATATTGCTATTATTAATTAGATATAAATGAAACTCCATTAGAGGTTTTGTGAGAATTCAGTGTTTATTTAACAATTCAAGCTGCAGTTCCCTTTCTTTAAGATAATAAGAGAGTTAGGAAATGTATTAGAATTTTTGGGGGAAAGTTAAAGAATGTATTAGAAAAAATTGTCTTTCTTTGAAATTATTAATCTTTCTGAAGCTACAGGTTCTGGCTGATCCATAATGCTATCGCCAGCAGAAATGGAGTTCCCTGAAGAGTAACTTTTGTAAAAGACAAAAGTTCCTATAGTGTTTGTAAAGGTAGATACCCGCTTGTCGTGTATAAAAATGAAATATTTTCACTTTTAATAAGAAAGATAAGCTGTCTTTGTTATGATAAACATCATTCTTTCCATGCTCATTCATATTAAATAAACTGCAAATTTACTATGTTACTCAGAGGCATTTGTCCTAAATCCTAGCTTTGTCCTAAATCCTGTCAGATGAAAATGGCTGAATTCTAAATAAATACTATATTTTATTTAATATCTAGGTTTAGGAACCAGTGTTATCAATTAATGCATCCTGCTGACTAGATGTATCCTGTTTTAAATCTGGTAGTTGTACTGTAAAGACTATCCTCATATGAATACAGTGAAGTTCTTGCTGACTTAATGATGAATGATTGTGGCTCAGACTCAAGAATGCGTATTCTTTTTTTCCTCCCTCTTTCATTATAAATTAATATTTTACAGGTTTTTTTAGAGGTGTCACCCTTTTTTCCTAGATAGCATATCAATTTCAACATACCTTAAGAAGATATATAGATTAATATCTGGAACTCTATTCTAGGTGGTGTTTTCAATATAGTGTTTTGGAACTAACTACATAAAAACATATATTTCAAAGTGTAGTTAAGGTCAAATAACCAAGTGTATTCATAGTTATATAGCTCATTCTTTCAAAGCTTGGAGAGATTAATCCTGGAGATGTTTTCACTATAGAAATCAATGAGAAATTGCGTAGACCTACTCTGAAACATCTTGTTCCAGTCATTCTTCACTGTTTGGTTTATGGATTTCAGCTGTTAAAATACCTATGATTTTCTTTTACAGTCTGGACATCTTTTCCTTGAGATACTGTGATAATACAGTACAGCATTTAAAGTAAATTATTAGGGCTGTTTCATACTGTGCATATATAATTAGTTGAGATTTAGCCATCCTAAAAGATTGTTTACCTTAGATGAAAGTGAGACAAAAAAAATGAAACAGTTCTGGTTTTCTATGATAACTTACCTCAACATTTAATTTTCACTTTATGAAAAATATAATAATGTTCTATATTTTGTTAAAAATACTTTTTTTTGTAGTTTGCACTCATACCCGATGTTTCTATCTTACCTTGGGATTGATCTTCAATTCAGAATGTGACAGTATTTAAACCTTGACTTCGGCAAGCATTTAATATATCTACACTTAAAACAATCTTATGTAAGAAAACTAAAGTTAGGTTTACTGCTAGTATGTATGTGGTTTTCTACCAAAACAGTAGTTTTTTAAAGTGAAACCTTTTTACTGAAATTGGATAAAAAAGATTATTTTTAGAAGAATCTCAAGTCATGTGAAAAAGGTATTAATGTAGAATTTTTCCAGAGCATTCTATGCCAGCTCTGGATCAAGTATCTTATGTTCCTGTTGTAATCTATGGAAGAAGCTCTGTGAGTGAGCTGTTTCCTATCAGAATTCAATTTCTCTTCTTTAAAGAATAAAATGTGAACAGAGACCTAGAATTTACTGTCATAATCTAGAGGTTTGTGTCACTTTTCCTAAGGTATTTTCCCTTAAGGCATTACTTAGGATAAACAACAACAATCTTCTAATTTATCACATCTTTACTTAGTTTTAATACATTTATTGTCACATAACTAGCTTTTCATACATACATACATACTAGCTTCTGCTAGTAGTAGTAGTGGAACTTTTAAGAGCTCCTTGGTATATCATCAGGTTGTGACTATTTTATTAGGGAGAAGTCAGAAGCCACATGGTAGAAAACATCTGTACTGCTTGCTTCTCATTACAATGTGATAGATACAAAAAGTAAATGGTATTACCATGTCCTCAGTAAATCACAGTTCATCAGGAAAACTAGTATGCAGAAAGCCTATATTTAATCTTCCATATCATATATTACAATATATACCATATTCCACTTTAATTAGACTAGCTGGTTTATTGGGATGTCTCCCAGGGTTATCTGCTGACTTAGTCCAGTGAGTGATAGTGAATAGCAGTAGCTGAAGCTTAATTGGAACACTATTATCATAAATCTCTCTCTCCCTTTTTATTTTTAGCAGGCACTACTGTGACTCATACCACCTGATTAAACAGTGCTTAATTAGGTGTTAAAAATTATGATGACACCTACTGCACAGGATATAGAAATCAAATAGTAATGATAAGAAGAACTCTTACCAAGCAAAGAGCTTGCAACTGGTGGGAACTATCTGTGTTACAGCATTCTTCTTTAAATTAAAGAGTTCTGGGTAGGTGCTGGATGTGACAGTATTAAAGATCAGTCAGTGAAGCTTCAGGTTCATGCTTTGAGCCAACAGAATTGTTATTCTGAGAGTACCTTTTTTTTTTTTCCATCCTCTGTGTGTGATGCAGAAGGCAAGTAAGAAGTTTCAGTGTATTTCAGATCGATCAGAATGTACTTAATAGGTACATTGTTGTAAACTCATTTCTGTGAAAACTGAAGCCTGTATGCCAGAGCCAAGAATGTTTAGTACAGATCATTGCTAATTTTAGACCTAGAAAATAACAGCAGTGAAATAATTTTGTCTATTAAAAGAAAGTTTTCTCATATGTTCTCTGCAGTATTTGTATGAGAAATTGGCTGTGGGTGCTTTTTAACTGTTAAAAATACTGCATACTTTTAAAAGTGAAAAGTACACTGGATATCCAAGATTAGTATTCTGACTGAAATTAATGCAAAGATGCAAAGTAATAGTGCCTGCAGTTCCTGAAATACTTGCATTTTATAGTTTACTATAAACAATCATAGTAAATGGTTTATTTTTTCATAACTTATATTTGATAACTTTCTTAATTTTTAAGTGTAGTTTTGAAAAATTACATGAAAACAATAATACAGTTTTCTTTCTGATATTGCTACAGAATAGGGGAAATTATTTTTGCTTCTAAATAGATTAATTATTATTAATAATTAATAATTTAAATTAATTTAAAGTAATTTAAAAAGTGATTATTGAAAACATGACTCCAGGTATAATTTCTCTGCTTTCTGCAACAGATTTATAACCCCGGGTTAGGATCACTGGTACTTTTCAAGTGGTGAAGCTCACTTTAAGAAAGCCCTATAAGAATTATTAGGATTTCAATATGGAAGAAGAAATTACAGGTTTGAATCAAGCTTTTCATGCATGCATAGGAAAGTAATAAAGAAAACATATACATTAACATAGAAAGTAATATGTTGTAGCTCCTTACACTAGTGGAATAAAAGCAAGGCCTTACACCAGGAGCTTTCTTGAAGCAATAGAGACAACCAGTAAATTGAATTAAATACATGTATGTTCAGTGTTATTCGTCATGATAGTATGGATTTGCAATTTCAGTATTATTATGTTATGGAGCTGCAGTTTTAGTATGTCAAGCCACAGCTTAACGCTGCTGCTAAATTAATTTTTGAACCAACAAAAATTTACATCCATTATTTTGTAATGAAATAAAACTTAACTGCAGTAAACCAGACTGGATTCTGCTATATGCTGATTACAGCAGCTGTAGGGTATAATGCATGGTATGAGCACACAGTTCCAACTCTGCGTCCTGAGTTAACCGGCATCTAGTCAGCACAAACTTCCATATGTCTCACTGTAATCAGAGAAGGAAGCTAAAGAACATTTTAGAAATAGGACACAAGATGCCTCTTACCAGGAAAGTGTATAGTGACAGTGTAGTAAACAAAAGTAGTCTGCCACAGTGGATTTGTGAAGAGAGGTTGTATGATGAAACTGGTAGAAGATTAAAAGAAGCAGTTTGGGTGCAATTTTTTTTTTTTATGTCAGTGCAAAGGAAGTAGTTACTAGTTACTGCATGCCACCAAGACAATACATAAGCTGTTTTTTTACTGTCATCCTCAACTGGTTCTTGAGGCCTGAAACAGGATAAACTTTAAGTTGTAATTCAGTAACAACACCTATAGATTTTCTTACTTAAAAGAGAATAAATTGTAGCATAAATAAGAAAATGCATATTGATTATCAATGTGTAAATCATCTCTTATAAAATAATTTTGGAGGCTAAGAAAAAATGCCTCAGATATTATAAAATCAATTATTTAATGTTTTTTGTTCTTCCTTTTCCCTTTTTGAAAGCTGTAAAAAATTAGGTTGCATTGATTAGACAAATCCTGAAGCCTCTTCATAAATTTAGTAAATATATAAGCAAAATCTCCAGCTATTTCAGAGTTGGCCTGGAACTTGTAAAAATTAACAAAGCCCTACATTGTTTTTCTTACTTTATAAGGAGGTCATGGAGTACCAGGATTCTAGCTTTATTTTTGTTGGTGGTGTTTGTTTACTAGAATCAGAATTTCATAATCAGCAGGTTTTCTTCTTAATTAATAGCTTGTACTGTGCAGAGGTGTTTGCACTTAAATGAGCAGTTTTTTTTGTAAGGTGTTTTTACTTTTCTGGTATTTCAGAAAAAAATATTCTTTCAAATACAGGAGCAAATTTCATCCGTATGTTGCGCCAAAAGTTAATAGCAAGAGATTCCGCTTAAAGACCAGGACATTTAGAAGATAAGTTTTGACATGCTCAAATACTCTTCTGGGTCTTGCCTTCAATCCTTTTTTAGAAATGGGGATTTCAGTAGAAGAGCATTGAATGTTTTTGTGTTGAGAGTCCTAGAAATGACCGATAGCACATTAGTTCCTTATCTAGTGAAGCTGTACAAAATCATGGAAGGTCAAATGTGGTGGGATGGGATGTTTCCTGGACTGAAGTAATTTTTCTGTTATTTTCAGCTACTTACTGAGCCCTTAAAATTCTTGATTGAGATTACTTATTAAAGAATCTTTCTGATTTTTTTTCAGTCTTACCTTTCACTTCTGGAAGATTCATTATCCTCAAGTTCTTATCAGATGTTTGGCAAAGTTGATCTTTCAGTCCTAAAACCTGTGCTTATATTGCCTGAAATTAATTTAAATTATATCTATGTAACTGTAATAAAAATGATTGAAACTTTAATGGATAATAAAAAAAAATGTTAAAAGTTAAAATCTAGTTTTAATGTAACAGAGGATTTACAGCATGGGAATATGTACTACTGTAATGTGAATTTGTAAAATGTGTATTTGATGTGATTGCATTTTGCTTTTGGTAGGATCTAATGAGTACATACATTTGAATAAAGAGCACATAATGGATCATTTTTTGCTTTTTAGCTTCATGAAAATGCCATTTTAAACCACAGTAACCCAAGGGTCAAAACCAGAGAATAATTGTTAGCAGAAATTGCACCAAATTATTAACTCAAATTTATTATGGCTTTAAAAGCTTGTGCTAATGTCAAGCATAGTGCTGAAGAGCTAATAACACTAATTGAATTATGGTTCTAAAGTAATTAGAATTTCAGGATAAACAGCATTATTTTTTTTTTTTTTGCATATATGACTTGCTGAAGATGGTAAGCTCTAATTCACTAATTAATGATGAACCCATATGTTCTGGTTTTAGTGGTGCTGGAACCTGAAGTATTTTATTTATCAAGGGATAAATCTTTTATAACGGTTTACCTCTGAAAGCAGATAAAGATTATGCATTGCTTTTGTGGCTTCTTTTACCCACAAGAATTTTAATTATAATTTCATATCACCATTTGTACATAATACTGATACAAAATATGAGTGGAAAGTACAAAACTATTTTAGCAAACAGTCATTCAGTAATATTTGGGGTTCTTGAACTAACTTCAAATGTTGAGGTCATTGTGAGTCAACAATTTAAATTGATTTTTCCATCACTATAAGTTTCTATACTGTGCCGTTCAGATAAGCTTTTCCAGTAGAGGAATTAGATAAAACTAATAAACTTCCCCCCTTCCTATTACTCTGGGTTTTGTTGTCACTTAATCTGTATGTGTCTGAATTTGGCTGAAAGATTTGATGAAGATCCTTTCGAATAGCTGTCACCTCCTGATAAATAACATTAGGAGCATGTATTATCTCTTGATTAGTTATTTTTAATCTTTAAATAAATCTTACACTGTACTACAGGCACACATGTCCTTACTACTACAAAAGTTGAGAATAATGATAAGCAGGTTTTCCACCCCTGGCAGTAAACTGCTGCAGAAGTCTTTCCCAGCTTTGCCAGAACATGCAGTTCTATACCCCCAGTGCAGAAGAGTTGTAAAAAACAATATCAATAATTTAGAAAAAGGTAACTTCAAAACAAAAAAACATGATTTCTGCTGCTACCCTCAGTCTACAGACAGAAGACATTTTCCTTCTAATTGCTTCTTCCTTTGGCTGAGCATCTCTGCACATCTTTTCTGATCTCATGTTTACCAGCTCCCCATCTACCAGCTTCTGGCAACTCACCTTCTGCAAACCCTCTTTTTTTATTTCGTACTATAGTCCTAGATAATCTGTTGTTCTGGTTTTAGATGGGGTAGAATTGATTTTCTTCCTAGATGCTGGTGCAGTGCTGTGTTTTGACTTTAGTCTGAGAACAATCTGGTAACAGACCCATGTTTTAGTTGTTGTTAAGTAATGTTTACCCTAATCAAGGACTTTCTCTTGTGCTGGGACAGGGAGGAGAGGCACACAAAGCCCTGAGGGAGCAATGACAGGACACCTGACCCAAACTAGCCAAAACAAAATTCCATACCATAGAATGCCATACTCAGTTTTTAACTGGGGGGAGTCGGCTGGGAGGGACTGATGGCTACTCAGGGATGCGACGGGCATCAGTCAGCAGGTGGTGCACAATTGGGTTGTGCATCACTTGTTTTTTTTGGTTTTGTTTTGCTTGTTGGTTATGGGTTATTTTGTTGGGGTTTTTTAGTTTGGGTTTTGGGTTTTTTTTTCCTCTTTTGGGAAACGTGTGTGGGCTGTGGTTTGTGTTTTGGCTTTGTTTGTTATTTTTTCCTTTGTGTCCTTTTTTTTTTTTTTTAATAATTTATTTTGAGGGGCGGTATTCTCTCTCTATTCCCTTAGTTATTATCATCGTTATTATTGTTGTTATTGTTGTATTTTACTTCAACTATTAAACTGTTCTTATCTCACCCTATGGGGTTGAATATTTTTTTCCCTGGGTCTCCTCCCCATCCTACCAAGAGTGGGCAAGGGGCTGTGTTGCTATCTGGGGTTAAACCACAACATCTGTAGATGGCTGATGCCAGCTAAATATTTGAAGCGTGGTAGACCCATGTCAATCTCTGTGTCTGACCAATTGAAGCAGTTGTGTTTTATATAGGAAACACAGTGTATATTTGGAAAGTGATTGTGAAATCTCTATGTTCTCATTTTATTTTTTATTGAATTAATTTATTATGAGGTTACAGAGTATTGCCATGTTCCATTAGTGGTTTTATTCTTCTGATCTAATCCTAATCTAATAAATTATTAATATATATAACCTTCTGTCATACTCTTGCTTCTTGAAACCACATAATTTTTGTAAATTGAAGGTTTATCTAGTAATTAAAACACTTTAAATTGTAGTTATATAAAAACTTCTGTTTGTTTTTTGTTTTTTTTTTTTCCCCTGGAGTTAACACATTTAGAAGCATTGGGCCTAATGAAGCCCTGCTGTACTGGGGGCTTGGTGCATCTGTCAGAGAAGCAGAATAGTATCTTCAGTCAAAGGCTTGACAAGCTAGTGAAGAGAGCTCACATTCACCAGCCCTAGTACTCATCGGGGACTTCAACCAGTATCAGTTGGAGTGGCAACACAGCAGGGAGTAAACAATCCAGGAGGTTACTGGAATACACTGATTACTTCCTTCTCCAAGTGATAGAGGAGCCGATGTGGAGAGAGGCTATGCTGGACCTTGTTCTCAACAATAGTGGTTGAGGGGCTGGTGGGTAATGTGAAGCTCAAGGGCAGCTTTGGCTACAGTGACCATGAAATGGTGAAGTTCAAGATTCTTGGGGTGGCAAGGAGGGTGCACAGCAAGCTAACTACCCTCAATTTCAGGAGGGCCTCTTGAGGGATCTACTTGGTGCAGTACTATGTGATAAAGCCCTGGAGGGAAGAGGGGACCAAGAAAGCTGGATAATATTCAAGGATCACCTCCTCCAAGTTCTGGAACAATTCATCCCAACAAAAAGAAAGTCAAGCAAAAGTGACAGAAGGCCTGTGTGGATAAACAAGAAGTTCCTGGGCAAATTTAAACACAAAAATGAAGCCTGCAAAGGGTGGAAGCAAGGACAGGTAGCCTGGGAGGAATACAGAGAAATTGTCCTAGCAGCCACGCATCAGGTTAGGAAAGCTAAAGTCCTGATAGAATTCAACTTTGCTGGGGATGTTAAGGGCAATGAGAGAAGTTTCTACAGGTACACTGAGGGTAAAAGTAAGACAAGGGAAAATTGTGGATCCTCTCCAGAAGCAGACAGGAGACCTGGTTACCTGGGCTATAGAGAAGGCTGAGATACTCAAAGACTTTTTTCCCGTTGGTCTTAACTGGAAAGTGCTCCAGCCACACAGCCGAAGTCACTGAAGGCAAGGGCAGTGACTGGGAGAATGGAGAACTATGCAGGGTAAGAGAAGATCAGCTTTGAGACCATGTAAAGAACCTGAAGGTACACAGGTCTATGGGACCTGATGAGATGCATCTACAGGTCTTAAGGGAACTGACAGAGGAAGTTGCCAAGCCACTCTCCATCATATCTGGGAAGTCGTGGCAATCCAGTGAAGTTCACACTGATTGGAAAAGGGGAAGTATAACTCCCTCTTTTAAAAGGAGAAAAGGAAGACTTGGGTAACTACAGATCAGTCAGTCTCACCTTGGTGCCTGGCAAGATCATGGAGCAGATCTGCCTGGAAATTGTGCTAACCAAGATGGAAAATAAGGAGATGATTGGCGGCAGCCAATATGGCTTCAACTAAGGGCAAAACATGCCTGACAAATTTGGTGGTCTTCTGTGGTGGGCTTACAGCATTGGTGGATAAGGAAAGAATGACTGGCATCACCTACCTGGACTTGCGCAAGGCATTTAACACTGTCCTACATGACATCCTTTTCTCTAAGTTACTGAGTAATAGATTTCATGGATAGACAACTCTGTATTCAAAAAGTTGCAGTCATTGGCTAGATGTCCAAGTGATCAGTGACAAGATGGTTGCTAAGAAGGAGACTTAAGGGCACGTAGTGATAGGACAAGTTACAGTTTTAAACTGAAAAAGCGTAGATTTAGGTATAAGGAAGGAATTCTTCCTTATACCAGAGGAGCTGTGGATGTCCCATTCCTGTTCATGGCCAGGCTGGATGCAGAGGGGTTGAACTGGGTGATCTTTAATGTCCCTTCCAACACACACTATTCTATGATTCTTAACAGTGGGCTTTCTTTGCAGTGATAACCAAACTTGTATCTCTTAACACTAAAATGACTAGGTTATGTTAAAAATTGTATTAGTCTCTCTTTTATTTGCATGTGTAGACTTTTAGTTGCCCACTTATTATTTTTCTTGTAATTTTTGAAAGAATAATATATGTATATCATTCACCATGGTTTGCTACAAAATATCCTGAGACCCTTGCCTACTTTGAGTCAAATGCTGGTCTGGTATCATTAGACTCCTTTGTCTGTGTTCTCAAGTACTACAGTAATTCCATTTATGAAGAGCTGTGTACTAATAAATGGGCTTTGTTTTCATCCATTGTGGATTAAAATGAAGGTCTCAAGAATGACCTTTAATGCAGTTTTCAATATACTGACACATGATGAACAGGACTATAAATAGTATTATATATTTCGAGTTCTTCAGCAAAAAGTATATCACTGAAGTATTCAGAAAACTATTGCAATAACCCATATGAAAATTTAGAATTTAAGTAAGCTTTCTGTAATAAGATAAATACTGCAGCTGCAAGATACATACAGACTTGTACCATTTCCTTTATTTAGTGAAGTTGAATAAACAGGTGGGCACTGCTGGTTTTGTAATTATTAGATTATTAGACAATGCACTCTTCACTGAGTGTGGAAATTATGCTGACTGCTAACATAACTCTTGACTGAATCATTACAAGGCCTAGCTGTACTGAAAATGTTTTTGACCTGTTTATAATTACTATGTATCTTTGGGCAGATTATGTTGCTCATATTCTACTGCCTGTACTGTCTCGCTTCATATGGAATGATTATACTGTTTTGGTTTTTTTTTTTACATTATTTATTTTTTCACATGAAGGGAAACTTTGTGCTCTTGAAACATTGCAAATGTATTTTTTCATTTGGAATTAATGAAGACTCAAACTGGAAAGAGGTGACATTTATTTTTACACCCAGTTCAATCTTAACATAGTTTGAGAGTCTTAAGAAAAACATTTACACTGCTTTGTTTCTAAATTTACATAGTGGGTTATCTTTTAGAAGTGCTGTTGTAGCCTGGGACATATGTAGGAGGCTATTGCCACAGTTCAAGTAGTTAAAGTTTTGATAAAACAGATATTACTCATTTTTGCTTCTTTTCTGTTTAGTTCCAATGTCTGTCTATTCCTTCTAATACAGCAAAATCTCTTCTGTGCAAGAATTTGGTTTTTTTTGGTCCTTAATTCCTCAAGTCTTTCTAAAAAAAAGTTCATGCTGTCTTAAATCTCTATGGTGTTTTCTTCACAATTTTATAATTTTCTTCTGGTTGTTCGTCCTGTTTAAGATTGTATTATTCAAGGTAATTGCATGCCAGCTATTTCCTGTAACACCTGGTCAACTTTTTTATTGCCAGATGGTTGTGATGATGCGGAGCAGAACACTGGGTTGCTGCAGTAAATGTATTCAACGGATATTATTAGCGAAGCATTTTGTTCACTCTTTCTTGATTTGAAGCTACAGGGAGCCACCTCTGAGACACATTTACTAGTTGTGGTCACACTACATCTCCCTGAAAGATGAAAATCTTGGATTATGATTAATGCTTTGACATTTTTTTCAAGTTGGTTTTTTTGTTTTTGTTTTTTTTTTTTCTTTTGGGTTTTGATTTTTTTTTGTAGCAGTCAGTGGAAAGAATTCTTAATTCTTTTTGAACTAAAATTTCACATTTGATGTATTAAAAAATAATAATAAATAACTCCCTCTACTCTTTGCTCACTGCTGCATGAAGCCTATTATTGTAGAAGAAAGTTATCTCACTCTAAAAGACTTCAGTGAATAATTGCCTTTCATATCACGCTTGCCCTTTATAAAATGAGTTTTTGGGGGTTTGTTGTTTTTTTTTATTCCCCACACTGTTCTTCAAAAAATATTCTAAAATTACTTTTGGAACTTGTTTACTTCTGGGCACTTATGTAAATAGGAGTTGCTGGTACCAAATAGGTTTGAGATCAAATTATTTGAGTTTAGTATCAAATAACTAATTTTGGCGCAGCAAATAACATATTCCCTAATGTGATGGAAAAGACTTGTGCACACTGCTGTGATAAAATGTGTTTTTATTACAAGTATATATATAAACTGCAGCAATCTGCTACATTTTATAGAATTTTAAAATTGTCATAATAAAGCAAGGCATCAGGGGTTCTCTGTCATTTATCATCTGTTCTTTGATAATTTTTTCAAATATGAACATGACATAGGGGACCTAGGGTGAGCTACATACAAGAGCCATACCACTCAAAGACATAATGTTTTTCATGTAGTTATATAGGGGGTTGGGTACACCAGGTAGGCAATGATTTCTATTTTGCAACATGCTTGAATGTCCTTTATTGAGTGTACATTCACACTAGTGTGGTCATTTGTTGTCTGTCTGTGACTTAATACCCAGATGTATAACAAGAATGAGAAAACTCATAGCAGTTAAACTGTCCTTCTTTCTTTCTTTCCTGTGTATACCTAATGTCTTAGAGCATGGCACATGAAGGTCAGAGCTTTTGTGTAAACTGTCCTCAGAACAATTATCAGTGCTTGGTTTGTTTTCTCAGTGTGTAACAGTATCCTCTACTAAATCAGAGCTGAGCAGACATGGTTAAAGTCTCACCCACCTGCACATTACTTCACCACAAGATGACGTGAACCCCGTTTCCTTCATGACACTGTTCATCTCATAAGTTCAGCCTTAAAGTGAAGTCATTAATTTTGGGTAGAAAACCATGACGTTTCAGACTTTGGATTTTATACAGAGATGATTAATGTTTGTCTGACACTCACCTGAAAAGGTGTCAGGGTAGAAAACCACATACAGAAGAAGAAATTTCCTGTTATACATCATCTGATCTGAGTTACCAGTCTTCTAGAGTAGTTGTAAACCTGACTGCTTAACACAGGTTTATGGCTTTACATTCCTGCATCTTTTCTAAAGTGGCTGGGATAGTGTGGTCAATAAAGTAAATGTTTGGTTTGGTTTTATTTTTTTTTTAATAGAAATAAACTGCTTATAAGTGGCCTATGTAGCAGGCTATTATTTTCTTGAAAAGACATGTCAAATACAAATAAACAATAAACTTCACACAAAAACCCCTTCTCAGCCACACTGTGGATCTCAAGGCTGCAGGTAGGCTGCATGCCTACTTGCAGGCAGCAAGTGCTTCTGTCTATATCTGGAAGATAGCAGAACTTTCTCTCACACTTATTAGTGCTAGTGATGTCTGAGGTAATGCTAGTTCTATTGGTAGTAGCATACATTCAGTTCAGTAAGGTTTGGGCATACAAATGAATGCCTGTAGTTTCTGTCATCCATTTTTCACTTGCCTGTTTGTTTTTTGTTTTTTTTTGTTCACAGTATTCTTCTGCCTTTGCAAAACTGCAATCCTACCCCCCTTATTTTTTTAACTCCTCCATTTCTCAGCCCCATTCACTGTTTCTTTCCCTTGTTGACAGTTTTGAGCATACACAAGTTGTCTCTGCCTCATGTCTGCTGTTTAAATAAAACAGCTCCTTTCTTTTCATTCAAAGATTTTGCCTTCTGCCCACCTCGGTAATCTTCATTTCAATTATGGCTTCCTTCTCCTTCCCAGCTTCTCTTTCATATACATTGTTTTGTTGTTAGACTCATGTCATGATTCCATCTTTGTCACTGTAGTCAGCTTCTCCCCCATTCACCCCTCTCCCCTGAACCTGTTTCCTCCATTCTTTCTGCTTCTTCTAGGGTGCTCAATGTCTTTTAAAAGACCGCTAAATCTAAATTGCATCCTTTTCTTTTCATCCCCTGTCTTTTACAGTGCAGAGAAAGGGGAGGAAAAGAAATAGCAGCAGAAGGTGAAGTTTTAATTCTGGAGAAAAGAAACATTTGTAAGAGAGGATGTTTCCGATGGTGTAAACTGAAATGTCACACACACTGAAAATGTCACTTAGAGGTCCTTATTTCAGAAAATGTTCTAACTTCTATTTTCTACTGTGTTGCTTACCCAGACTGTTAAACCCAGGTTCATGAATCATTTCATAATTAGAATTAACCTTTAGTATACACTTTTACTTAGTTTTCAGTACATTTTCTGCCATCTGTATATACAAATATAATATTTTGTTGCATTTCCTGTGCTTTGTGTTGTAGTGAAAAAGGAAAAAGATTATGCTATGTTTTCTGAGTATAGTATTCTTAAGAGGGTCTAATTTGATTTCTGTTCTCTTTTTGATCTTTTGTACTCAAAAATATAGATTTTACTTTAAACACAAAGATATGCAGTAAGCTTAGGTTTTTTTTGTCTTCAAAAATTGCCTTTTAAAAATCGGAGAGAAAGTACTTACACACTTTTGTGGATTCTTCATTGGTCAAAATGTTCATATGTTGAGATCAAAGAGGAAAGTTTATTTTTACCCATGGATGTCTTACTAAAGATTACCAATATTCTGTCAGTCTGAAATAAAGTATGTCTTGGGTTACTTACTCAGTATATCTTTGCAGCTACAGAAGAGTTGAAGTTTTTCAGTAGTCCACAGAAAAAGAGGTATTTGGACTATAAAATGAGTGTCTTCAACTGAACCTAGAAAGATGGCAGAAACTAGCGAAGACCCTGAACATCAGAGGTATGATATGGTCACTGTGAAAGGATGGGTGAAAGTACAGGAGAAGCTGTTGAAGTTCTTAACCAGAAGGTTTAGTGGAGGATTCTTATGAGGAAAAGTTATTTAAACCATAGACGGCAAGCTGAAGCCTGTTTTATAGTGTTTATTTAGTGACTTTAGTTGAGAGCAATAAACATGGCCTCTGAACCCCCATCTCGCCCATCTTTTCTGGCTATTTTGAGCAATGCTTTGCTGATAAAGGATTGAGCTGGCATCAAAAGTTGGCAATATTATTTTCCTTCGGTAGTTGCAAGTCCAGTAGTTTTTCTGTGTACCTCTGGCGGTCATCACCATCTTTCTGCAACCCTAAGCCATCACTTCCAGAACTCCTTACTCACAGATGAAGCTGTTTCAGTTGTCACCTACCTCTCATCTTCCTGGCAGCTTGTTCTCTGCACCAGATAAAGCAAAATCTTCTATGAGACATTTCAAATACCTCAAAACTCAAAACTACACAAAATCTCTTACAAAGACACTTCAGTAATTTTTTTACCTACTAGAGGAAGACAGAGTGGGGGCAGAGGTAACATGTCTATATAAATTTTAATGTAATGTTCTGTTATATCTTTATTATACTCTGGTCATCTGCATGGAATTTATAATTAATTCTTTGCCACGATTTTCTGATATTTTTTTCCTGCACTGTGTTTTCCTATGCTTCTACACTATTACTTCTGGTTAGGCTGAATATTCTCGTAGGGATTTATTGAGAATATTTTTTTTTTGAGCGAACAGGACAAAAGATTATGTACCCCAGATAAAATACATGCAATTTACTGTGAAAATTCTTGTGCTTTTGAAATGCAAACTTTTTCCATATTCATTTTTTTCTCCTGCAAATGTGTTTTTAGCTACTTAAGGAAAACAGAACAAAACCATGTTTAAAATGCAAAAAAAAAAAAGTTTCACCTTTCATTTTCAAACAAACCAGCAAACCAAGCCAAGCTATTTTTTAAATATCCTTCAGTTATTTAAATATATACTTTTTTTGTTTGGCAGATTTTGAAAAGCTCAGGTAGGATGTGGATTAAGCATGGAAAACATCTGCGTACAAGTTGGCAGCTGACTTCCTTCTTTATTTGATGATTTTTGGACTTTTTTTTGTGAAATGCAGAACTCCTTGTAATGAAAGCATCCTTTGCTTTCTCTGTCAGTTACACACAACCTTTTTCAGTCTTAACTGTTCATTTAGCAGAAATTTTAGGGTTTGTTTTTTGTCTCTAAAAAAGCTTTCTTGGGAAGAGCTGTCTGCTCCGGAAGACCTCCAAAGACTATTATCTTCCTCATTCCCATGCTCTTTAACCCCTGGAATGCCACCTTTCCCCCACATATTTCATGCAAACTTCATACTATATAGACAGCTTATAAAATGTAAAATTACTTATTGTAAGAAACAGAAACAGTAATAACTGGTTTAAGTACAGTGAGCCATCTATTATTCTTTAAACTCTCTTAAGAACTGACTATTGTTTTCCAGGACACAAAGGTATAATATGATGTCTTCAAAATTCATTAGCATGGCACTATTATCTACACAGCAAGCATAAAACTATGAATGTTAACATAATTTAAGAATTAAGAGACAGAATAAAATCTTAAATTCCAGTGGTACATGGTATACTTAAATTCCCTCCATGTTTTCTAATAGTATTTCAATGAAGGAGTAACTTTCCTTTCTTGGTACTGGTTTAACAGATTTCTTCTTTCTTAATGACATATTACTAGAAATCGTGAATTTGTTGCATAAATGTGCTTATATTCCAAGAGCGAAATGGTTTAGTGAAGGTGCTGCATTCTCATGAACCATGGTCATGAAACAACAGGCTCACAATAAAAAAAAACACAATTTTTCAGAATCCAGGGTATTTCTAAATGTTTTCTATCCAGAAGAATAAGACTTAATACACCCAATGTATTATTTCTGTTATTATCCTGAACGTGTCTGTAATCCTTTTATTAATTCTATATTTTTAACTTCTAATGTGCCCTCTTAACTTATTAAATTTTATTGACTATCAATTTAAAATCTATTTATGTTAAATACTGCTTTTATGAGAGTCTGCTCACATATATGGACAACTTTTAAGAGAAACATTTTTACCCTATTTATTCAAAAGAAACATAGTCCACACCTAAAGTTTTGAAGCATCAGCATTGTTGTAACTTGTGTACCTGCTTAATTTGGAAAATTCACTTTATATCTGGACTGATTTTAATAATTATTATTATGAAAATTACTCAGAAAAATGTTTCTATTCACATAGTGATCTGATGTGGCAGTGATGATATACCTGTCTGCTTCGGTTATAATGTTTGAATGTTCACTTCTGTCTGAAAAGACAACAGAGCAATGGTGGGTGAAAAGTGGAAAGAACTTGCTGTGTAACTTTCCTTAGGGAAGGTCACAAAAAGACCAAAGGCATTTTGTAGTCAGTACATTATTTACTTAATTATTTTTAATTTTCTGAATACCATTGTTTAGTACTTTTAGTAGCCAGGAACTCTTGCTACTTTCAAATTTTTTACTTGTACCCTCACATCTGAGCAGATGGATGAGAGCTTGTGGCTTTGACAACATGTTACTGGTGGTGGCCTTCTCTAAGCAATTGCCTGACAGACAGGAAGTAAGGTGGAGCTGACTGAGGCAAAAGGGTATTTTTAAGTCAAGCAAATAAATTTTGTATTGTTATGCATTTTGTGTAAACACACAAAAAATTACTGGTGATACAAGATAACTGACATTTCCTTTTATGCATTCAAAAGTTTGACAGTAAAAGCCCACACCTTTCTGTTGTTTGTCAACATTCAGAGGATTTGATCCTTCTTTTTCAGACTTCATACCACCTACTGTAATACACAGCCACTGCTGGAAGGATCTGACAGCTTTGTCTATCTATGGGCAGGCTTTTCCTCTTATAAATTAACATCTATTTCAAGATTTATTTGTATTGTCTTCCTTAGGTTACCTTTCTCCATCTCATTTAATATCCATTGAACTACACCCTAAATGCAAGCAAAAAACCTTCAGACAGCTTGATAGCTCTCTTTCAATGTAATTTTAGAATTGGGAATGGTTGCACGAAGTCAAAACCTGGAAAGTGAGCAACTACAGAGGATGTAAGAGACGCTTGTTAAGGTTGTGTGTGTATTACCTCCTTATGTCTCTCCATATGTAATATCTATAAATCATAACAAGTTTCCATTCTCTATACTCTCTCTCTCTTTTGACAGATTGTCACGTTGGTTTATAGCCAAAGTGAGAGGTACTTTGTAATTAGATAGGGACATTTCCCGGTATTTCATAAATCTAGGGCATTAGGATGACCTTCACCTTCCTTGGAAATTCTAGAACTATGGATTTTTTTGTGAATTTTAAGGTCAGTTGAAACTATGTAAAGGATGTTGGGAAGTAATTTATGGCATGTGGTGAATTTAGGTGTAGAGTGGGTGTTATTTGAAAAATACTTGCTCTGCCTCAGAGAGGGTATTAGCTTGCTTTCAGGTTAAACTGAGCCACATGTTTATCATCTCTATGCTTTGATTATTTCAATTCACATGTCAAAGTGAATTTCCTGATAAAGGTCTAGACTATAAAGGATCTCTCTTCTGTTGCATAGCAAAATATTCAGTGCCCAAGGTCAGTTCTTTATAGAGATCTCTAGGATACCTCACTAATTGAACAAAAGAAGGATCAGTTCACCAAGCATATGAGTGGAACAAAAATACCATGAGTAACAAGTGTTACCATGGGTAACTTGTATTCTAAGTCTTTAATATTTATCCTCTCAGTTTCTAAATTTTTTCACTTAGAAAAAAAAAGAGGTATTTAAGAGAAGATTCATATAAACTACATCTTTATTAATGTATCTTGAAGATTTACTCAGCAAGAAATCAAGCATTGCAGACTGTTACTCCTTTTTATTACTCCCACTTGTTTGAAAGTTGCCATTACATTTTCCTGCTGAAGCTGTTTATTTGTCAGCCAGTGGCCCTCTATGTGTTACGCTGGTTGCATACACCTCTAATTTGGAATTCACCCAGCAAGAACTGTTTTCCAGTGCTTTTATTTTTAACCCAATTTTCCATCTGCCCTGTCAAGCTGAGTGGTGATGTAAACAATGACATGTTGTCCAGCTTGGCTTTGATTCTCAATTTAAGGAAGAAGTTCTTTACTGTGAGGGTGGTGTGGCACTGGAAGAGCTTGTCCAATAAAGTGGTAAATGCTCAATCCCTGCCAGTGTTCAAGTCCGGGTTGGACAGAGCCTTGAGCAGCATGGTCTTGTATGAGGCATCCCTGCCCATGGCAGGATCTTGGAACTAGATGATCTTAAGGTCCTTTCCAATTCTAAGTATTCTTATGGTTCTATGATTCTAAAACACAAATACAAGTCAAAAAAGCATAGTTACTAATTTTTATTTATCCTGAATTTTCATGAACTCAAAAGTATAAATTTTCCATACAGTTTCCTACAAGTAGTCAGAAATAAAATATCCATTCCTTTAGTGCCTGAATTAGCATAACTTCATAAATCTTAAACTTGCTTGTGGAGGTTTGATAAAGCCTGGCAGGACTAGCCAACCTACATATATATATCATATACATGCATGATCCACCCCTCCCCCACCTCCAAATCCTTCTACAGGAAGGTAGAGCCAAGGGAGTGGTAGATTTCCTGAAACCTGCAATGGATTGATTTGGTTTTGCTTTTCAATTTTTGAACTAAAAGAGTAACTCCAATAAACCATTAGTATTTTAATTTTATCTGCTTTCCTTCCTCTGCCTTTATTTTTTTACTAAAATTTTCCTTTTTGAATTGCATCAGATTGTCAATTATACACATATGTTCAGAGAAAATTAAATATTTTTCATATGCCAATATTACTTTCACCTGAAGTCACTAAAATACCATCTGTGTAATCCTTCATAATTTTATAAAAAACGCCCTCTGCAAAACCAAAACAATTTTAAAAATACCACAGTCCTCTACAAAGCAGAATTATCCCTTTTCTGTTCAGCATCAGACATTATACCAGGCTTCTCCTACTACTGAAAGCGGAAGCCACAGTAAAAAATTTAGAGAAAAAAGAAAACTGGCAAATATTTTCTGCATAATGGCTTAGATGTTAGAGGGAAGAAGAGACAGATGGCAGCGCTGAAAAATATCTCTTCATTCTACAGTGATCCTTTTTTCTCTAGGGAAATAACATTATTGAAGGTGGGAGGTTAGGGCCTCTCTATGCTTTCTTCTTTAGACCTTTTGCAGTGCCACCCATGGGTCTCAGAGGAAATCGGGGAATCCAGTCAAAAGCACTTACTACTCCAAACTAATTGAGTGAAAATGATACTTATGATATATCAGTATATGAGACATGATAGTCATGTTTCAGATATATGGTATATGATATATGATAGGTTCCATTTTCTAAAGGAGGTGTGAGAAGAGAGCAAATGTATAGAGTTCACACTGTGGTTTTTTTTAAGGTAATACACTGTTATCGCTCAGTTTATTATCTTGGAAGATCTGAAAGTCCAAAACAAGTACAAGGATTAAAAAGCTGCATCTTGATTTGAATGTTGAAACCAGAAAAATAAATCAAGATGACTGTTTAGAATAGATAGCTGTAGAAGTAAGAGTAGCTGGATTTGGCACTCACCAGACATTTATTCCATTCTGCAACACTCAAAAGTGAATATTCAGATGGCCTAGCTGATTTCCATGGAGCTGAAGGTATGCTGCCATTGACTAACAAACTCATTAGACAGCATCTAACTTCAGATACCTACACAACTGAAGTCACACCTTTGACTACTATTTTGATTTTCACATTATTAGAAACATTGTTTTGAGCAATGTTTTATTCAGATCACCTTTACAAAGTTCTCTTTGGCAAATTGAAGACATTGCTAGAATATATTCAGGCTAGTTTTTCTGTCTGAGAAGCTCCATTACTAATCTGTATTATATGGGAGCTAAGAAAAGGACAAAATAAAAATTGAGTTAATACAAAACAAAAATAATTAGCATTTTCATTTGATCAGTTTCAATTTCTTGCATTTTTTCTTTTGATGTATTTCTATTTTGAATTCTATCCAATCTACTATTATACAAACTTATTCAGAGTGAGTGTAGAGTTTCACACATGTAAATGTGGATTGAATCTGAAGTCACTTGAATGCCATTTGAGGTATTAAAAACATATTTATTGTTTATACCCCCAGCTGTGTCTTAGAAGCATTATACAAATCACATCAGAACCAGTAGAGACAGAGTTTAAAAGCTAGCATATTAATGGATAATAGAGGTAAAATGCAATAGAAACAAATAATAATTAGCACTCCTGCAATTTTGAAAATGAAAATAAAGTCTCTTCTATTGTTTTGATTTGGTAAATAAAATAATTATTTAAAATAATTTAAAAAATGTAAAATTCTCTATAATAGGTTTAAAAAAGTATTTAAAATTATGTTAAAATTTTCTTAAATGAGGCCTTGCTTGAGGATTCATTAAAAAGATCTAAAGAATTCAAAAGCTGACATTCAAACAAAAATTATTTGAAAGTTCAAACTTCATTTTAGACTTCAGAATTCCTGTCTTGTGTAGGAAGGAGGAAAGAAAAGAGGAAATGTACAGGTGATAAGGAAACAAAAAAAGGTAACACAGAATCATTGAATTCCTCTAAACTTCAGGATGTTGTTGACTACATGAAAAAGATAAACTGCAAGGTAGGATTGTCACTAAAATTTATAGTAATTATTAGTGAAATATGTGTAGGTAGTAGTAGCCACCTGAATCATGTTATCTTTAAACATGTAGAAGGGGAAAAAAATTCTACTTCAAGAAGTTTATAGACTCAACAATTAAGGAAATAAAGGGTGAAAAGCACTTTCTGTAGTGTTAGCAAATTGGAAGACCAGAATATAGCATAAAATTATATGAAAAAAATCCATTTGTGGTATAAAATTTTATAAATCTTTTACAACAGGCACTTAAAAATAATTGTTTTCCATTACACACAGGTGCTTAGCTCACTTTAGTATTTCATCTGTAGTGCAAAAATCAAATGAGTGACTAAGATTTTATTTTAAAAATTAAAATAATGGTATTCAATAGAAGCCTTTCTTCTACCAATTCCTACACCTGATGGACATTAAAAAAACTTCTTTCTGGAGAACCTTATGGCTATTATCTCTTACCCTAATTCTTGAGCAAGATTAAGCTATGAACATTTAGGGTTTTTAAAATGGATCTTTTAGCTTTTATTAAGTGCGTATTAAGAGATCAGTTAAAGTGGTTTTTGGCTGTTGTCTTTATATGTTGGCAATTTGTTTTGCTTTGTTAGGCTGTAATATGGTATTTCCACTTTAGTGTGTATGCTAACAATTCTAATATGCTGCTGTAGCATATTACCATTGTCAGACCATTTAAAATGTAAACATATTAGTCTAACTATAGAAAAAATCGTAAAAAAAGGAACAAACAGATCTGTACTGGTGCACATATGGTAGATGAGTTTTCATTTGATGCTAGAATTATGGTCAACTTTGGGGAAGAAGAAAGAGATTGTTTAAGTTAAAGAGTTTCAAGATTGGTAAATCAGAGTATCTTATGGGCTTGTTTTTATATTCAGACAAATGAACTAATCTTACAGGAATGCCATGTTATTGAGTGATTCCTAATATGTTCATTGTAGAATAAATATGTGGTTTTCCCAAACCGTGTAATGTAAAACAAATTTTCTAGTGCCATTTACTGCCTCAAATAAGCCTTACAGGTTCATATGTATACAACACTATTTGATCTGTGTTACAAGTACATCAACTAGAGGACAACAATGCAAATATTTGCATTTACTGATTTCCTTTATTTACTTAATATGCCACCACAAGAAAAATCTCTGTAGTTTTTTCATTTCCTTTTTGAAAGCTGGCTTTCAAGTTCTGTGTGTATATTCATGTTGCCATTCACCATGACTTCCCTTTGTCTCTAATATGTTACAGGGATTTTGTCTCCACTTGCAGTTGAAGAAGCTATTTAAAAACCCTATTAGGAGTTGTGTAACACTATCTGTGAAGACTTTGGGGGTATTTTGAAAGAATGTAATTTTACACAGTCTACTTGCTCATAATTTTGCTGAAGAGAGTTTGATAGCCAGAGAGTAACAAAGCAGCAATTTCTGAAGAGTGGTGGAACAGAAACAGGCATAGTTCTAGGCCACCTGGTTTTCTCTTTGATCTTCATGATCTCTGAAACAAGCAAGTGTGATTTTTCCCTTTTATCATTACATTAGTTCAATATTTTTTATTTTTTTATTTTTTTTTTCAGAAATGTATGGTGTCTCTAAGAACAGCTGAGCTTTTAAAGATAAAACTGGTGGATATCATTCTATTATTGAAAGCTAGACAGTCTCTTTCAAGCAAGCCTGAATAATCTTGAATGGTTACTGAGATTAGTAATGTCACAGTTCTTATAATGATTAACCTTCTTGCTTGGTTGAGGACCCCAGTTTATTGAGTTCTAGTCTGACATCTTTTGCCTTGTACAAGAAATTAAGATTTATATCATACTTCTGGAAAACTGCTTAAGCTTAAGGTGGACTTGTATTAGCTACCTGGAGGCAAAGGTCTCCCTGTGTTGCTTTTTCAAAGACTGACAGTTGTCCCACTCATGTTGCAGAGATAAGCAAATATCATCTGAAAGGCTTTAGGATTTCTAAGCATCAAATACTATAGCAGCATGCACTGTTTTATGGTTTTATCCACTCTGTCGTATCTCTGTCAGTATTTGCAATTTCCACAGGTACTGAGTAAAATGAACCTATTTTTCTATAATTATTTTGCTGAATATGATAGATTTTTAATAATTGTCAACTTTAAAATGCAGCACTCTGAAAGCCAACTGACATCTAATTCACTGAAGGATACAGGAAAGACGTAAAGCAAACTTGATTTTTCAGATTGATGCGATCTGAATAAGTATTTTTTCTATTAAACTAAAATACATGCAATAACTCTTGAAATAAATAAGATTTCTTGATATTGTGTTATTTTTAAAAAAATTTATAATTTGCTCACTCAGTTTTCCCATTTAAATCTGAACCAAATTCTATTCTTCTGTTTCTTGTAACTGATAAAAATATTGCTATATTGGTAAAATGCAGACTGAAATTGGCATGTAATTACTAAATGAATTTATTTAATGAAGACCTAATTGTTAATACATCAGGTAAGATTTTTATACGTGTTTTCTTCCCTTAGTGCATTGGCTTTCATTCTACTTGAACAAAAAATTAATTTTATTTCTCAGCCATGATCTAGTAGAAAAATCGGTGTAACCAGGCTGACTAGGTGTGCAGAATGAAAATTGGTCCATCTCTCAGGCCTCAAGGAAATTATTTTAGGCTTTACATAGACTGGTATCATTGTGGTGTTTCTCAAATTGGTGAGGCAACACCTAACACTTTTCACAGTAAACTCTGTCACACTAGAAAAAATCTAGGAAGTTGAACAAGCACCAAAAATAAAAACGTTGTCCTGATAGTCCATAGCTGGAGTCCCCCTGTGTGCTCTCATAAAGGAAAGTTCCCTAGGTAGAGGGGGGAAAGTTTCAGTGGCAGAGAAACTGAACTTTTTGATAATTTTGGTGTTTCATACTGTTCAAATTTTCTCCTTCCTCACATGCTACCTTCCTCACAACTCCATTTTACTTCTCTTACATAGATATAATAGTATACTGAAAGCAACATTTAGTCTTGTAATTGCTCTATAGGTCTTTGTGCCTTGCTTTTCATTCCAAATTCTTATCTCATTATTATAAAAGTCCATTTCATGATAGATTTAAGTGAATAAATGCAGTATTCCAGTGCCAAAAGTTGAGAAACAGAAAATTATATCGTACATTACAACTGTAATGGAAATTCTTTGTCATCCGCAAATATGGCCATTACAGTGATGTTACAAGTAATGAAATGATCCTTGAAATAGAAAGATAAAAAACAAAAACGGGATGATAAAATTGACTTAATATCAAATCATCTGCCACTGGTGTACCTATAGAAGTAGGAGGATTTATTGATTGGCTTTAATGCATACAAAGGCATGGCAATCTTGGTTTTGAATAAACTTTATGGGATGAAAAGAAATAAAGCAGTTCTCTCCTGGCAAGTACCACTTCTTTGAAAGTGCCTTTTTCTCTCATTTAGTATAGCTAATTTTTTTTTTAATTTATAAAATTGATGACCTATAATAAATAATCCAAGAAAGAAATGCTCCCATTCTGACTCTGATAGAACCAGCCATGCGCTAAAAACTATTTCAAGATTCTGAGATTTCCTATAACTACTAACAGATTTATCAGCTTGCTAAAGTTAAACAGCAGAATAAGATCAACAGTCAATCAATAATATGGGTGTTTTGGGGAATATATGATAATATTTTAATGTGCTCTACAACTTTGGTATTAGTTTCCAGTAGAGTCCATACCACTGTCAACCGCCTTGTGGGCCATTAGCAGAGTTTTTAACATTTCCAACAGGCTGGGGTCCAAACTAGCAGGGTTCTGTGAACTGAGAAATTCACCACTTAAGAACATTATTAACAGAAGCAGAATTATTTGCTATGATATGCTCAGTAATTGGGCAGTTCTTAAATTATTGCAGAAGTGAAAGTTAAGCAACAGTGAGCACATATGCAAACAAGTTGCAGTGTCCAATGCTAAATGCAAACCCCGATTTTTTTTTCTTTTGAGGAAAAAGTTGTCACTTCCAGTGTCTGATTCTGTTGAGGAACAGAAGTGAAGAAGTATTTTCAAATTTAGATTTTGCATTACTCTGTCAAAGTCCATAGAAGGTGTCCCTCTGCAGCCTACCATGGTTATGGTATTGGCTGTTTGGCATAAATTTCCTCTGGCAGCATGTAGGCATTCAGGTCCACAGAACAGAAGAAATAAAAAGCATCTCTACTTTCTCTCCATTTCAGTATGAAATGCATGTTGGTAGCTGCTACTGTGAAATGATTATTTTAGATAAATATTTGTCATAGAATTAATGTTTTGTGCTGATGTTTATTATGTTGGTTTAAATACCCCTTGCTTTATCAGAAAAATTAATCAGGCAATGAGTTACTGGAGCTTGTATAGAGCTTTTGAGAATGTGTGCCCAAAGGAGTATGCTGATAAAAGCATGTTTCTTTTTACTTTGAACTTACATTACCAATAAATAAGTATTCCAAGATCTAGGACAGATAAGAAGTATCTTTGCTGACACACAGTAGCTAAGGACCTTAAGGCCTTTGAGGCCAGGTGTGTATACATAATTCTCAGTAAGCAATTGTAGATTGAGTTTTTAAAAGAAGCCAGTGCATTTTTTAAAGTTACTTTATTTGCTAAGAATTTTTCTCTGCTGAGTCATCTGACCTTTGAGGAAAATAGCTCTTGATATTCCAAAGCCAAAATTACTTTACTGCAACAGTAGTTTTAGGGTGGACCATTCTGAATAAAAGCATGTCTGTAAATGGAATATGAAATAATGTATTTTCTTGTCTGTTTCTCATGAATTCATTTCTCCAAGCTAAATAACCTTCCTGACACAAGCATACACATACAAACTTGCACCTGATTTATCTCAGTATCTAATCATAGGTAAAAGACTGCTGGTTCCCATGGCAACTGTAGTTCAGTATGTTCATTGACCTTTTTCTCATCAGTACTTGCTTATTATTCAGCACAAAAAACTTCTTGTCATATCAATAAGAACTCTAAAATTTATAGAGCTTAATGCTCTTCCTCTGTCCAATCTAAGAAATATTACATTTCAGTAGCTGGTCTGCCACTAGAAAACTTAATTTAAATGTAAGAATTATTAAGGCTGCTCTTGAGTATTAGTTATGTATGCTGCATCTATTATTTGAACACACAGCAAAGATTCTTTTTCCATCTATTTTGACAGGCTCAGCTCCTCAGAGAACACATTTTATCTCTAACGTAAGAAGCTGATTCCACTGGTACTTTTGGCACAAACTTAAAACTCAAAACACAAAAGAGCCAGCATGTCTATTCTTGTCTGAGAGAGTTAAAATTTATTGTAGAGAGAGGAAAGAACTACAAATATTCTAGATATTTTAAAACTTTTCTAATGGAAAATGAATCAATAATGCCAGCGACAATCCTTTCCTGTGTAACTATAGGATCTGAGCTTGAACTTCAAAAGATATTTGCCTTTCATATGTCTTTATTCTGCTATTTGTAGAGCAAAGCTGGGCCTCTGTTTTCCTGGCTTAATCCAGTTTAAGTTTCAAACCTTTAGGTGTCTATGATTTCATTACCATATCATGAGACTATCACACGCTTTGAATTTTTTCCTTAGTATTTTATAAGTAGCATATGTTCTCTGTCTCTTGTGTGTGTAGGGTAGTAATTTTATATAGCTTTTCTGTACCTATCCTTAAATAACTCATAAGCATATAAAGTCAGAACTAATCAGGAGTGAACAACAAAACATGTCTTCATTTGTAGTTTTAAAATATCATAAATAGAAGAACACATTTTAAAAAACAATTCTGGCATTTGATGAGAGACAGATAGTTCTATTTAAAATGTAGTCCAGACATAGTGAGCTACCACCAACACATCATACAAAATGACATATACCAGCAATGAAGGCTTTTTCTGGCTTTTTTTGTAGTTTTTCAGTTTAGTGGTCTCTTTCACAGCTCTCACAGACAATTGATCTGCATTTTATGTCTCTGTCTACATTACTTGCATAGATTACTAATTTATTGAAGAAATTAACAAAGTCATGCTCTTAAAAAAATTGTCAGCTCAGAGGTTTTTAGATTATTTTTTCATCAGAGGGATTAAAGTCATATTAAACTTTCATCCTGCAAGAGCAAAGTGAAAATCTTCTTTGAGATTTTAATTACTGTAATTGTGATTTTAAAATAAGGATAACTGGTGTTCATTCAGAAATTTCATGGATATGAATTAGGCAATAAACATGCAGACAACTATAAACATATAAATGATTATGTTTTCTCTTTGTTCAAGTTTGAAACTTTCTAAAGAAAAGAAGCATCTACAAGAAACTTTTCTCAAGAGACCCTCCAGCTGCTCTAAGAAGCACTACTACAGAGCTGGAAATGCCTATTCTACAGCTGCCTATAAATTCCATATATTCTGTCCAATTACTACATTTTCTGCACAATTTTTTCCCTTTCTCAGTACACAGTATTCTCCTCTTAAATTATTAAACCTGAACATCCTTGTGTGTGCACGTTAGCCTGTGCTATCATTGCATATAAAGCTAAATGTCTTGATAAATGCATATTTGCTGTTATCCTTGTTGAAAAGGCAGTTTATATCTGTAAATTCTTGAGCACCTTTCAATTCTTTCAGATATTCTTTTAGCTTCTATAATTTTAAGTTTTATTTTATTTTTATTTTTCTCTTCTTTCTGTAATGTTAAGGCTAATAGTAACAGTTTACTGAGGAAACCTTTCCTTCCAATTATCACTGAAGTTTTATAAAATTGACTCCAGTATAGCCTCAGGCATCTTTGAGACTAAAAAAAGTTAGAATCAGAATAAATTCAATACATGTATGAGTTTAAGTAATTAACAGTCTCACAGGAGGAGGAGAAGGAAAATGGATAGGGGACTAACTTCTGATCAGAAAATATGTTATATATTTACATGCTCTATTCAGTGCTGTATTCATCCACTAGAGAAAATAGTAATAATCTGGTAAAGTTATTTGCACTCTTTGGGTAGTTTATTGGTATTCCAGAGACACTGAGATAGTGTTTACTCTGATCATGTCCTGAGCAGGTTAACCTTTCAGGATCTCTGACCAATAAATCCGTTCCCTCTGTACTCAGCAGCTGCCTGCCTTTGGCTTCCAGTCCTCTTTCCTCCATCTTACACCACATTACTGACTATGGTCTTATCAGTCCAAACCTCTGCATCTGCTATTCTGATAGGTTTTATTACCAGCTATCTCCTATCTCAGCCTGCCTGGTAGAAGTCATTATGTGAGTACATGCCTGCTACATTTCCAGATTTTTATCTAATATTGTAATGTGCACCAGTTGTCAGGAGTGCAAAAGGCATGTTAAATGAATTTGAACTCAGCCTGTCACTCTTATGCACAGTAGTAGATTAAAATAAAAGATTATGTTGCTGCTACGAAAACGTAAAGTATGTAAAATTTTTCTATTTAAATGAAAAACATTATTTATTTTATTCACCTCCTGCTATGCCCCTTCGTCCTTTTCCCTCTTCCTCCCCCCATCTTTTCTTGCAGGAAACACTTCTTTATTAATGTTTTTTTCTCATTATGTAAAATGCTTATTCCTTGTATCGAATAATAATTTTCCATACTCCAGCTTGTGTTTGTCTCATTACTGTGCAGCTCCGAAAAACATCTGGGTCCATCCTCTCTATATCCCTTGGTCAGGCAGCTGTAGGCAGTGATAAGGTCTTCCTGAGCTTGTTTCTTTCAAAGCTGAAGAGGTTCAGCTCCCTCAGCCTTGACTGTTGCAAGTCAAACAAGTCATTCAAAAAATACTACTGAAGTGTAGACCTGGAGATTTTTAGGCTTGGAGATCCTTCAACCATGTGCTGTTACATTTTATAGATCATACCTCTTAGATCATTTAATTTATGTTATTCTGAGTAATTTAATGGAGAAAAAAATGAACATGTTCTAAAGAGGGCCAAATGAGAAATAAAACATTGATATTTCTTCAGCTCTGTTTATTGAATACTGGGGGTCCTGGAGAAATCACTGGGTGGAGAAAATATACCTCATGTATCTCTAGTTCAGCAAAGTTTATTCTTCTAGATGTAAACGTAGAATCAACAGTTGATACAACAAATCTACATCTCTGGACCTATTTTGTATAAGCTTGAAATCGTTAATGTGGATTAAAAATATAGATTGCAATTCAAAAATACAGTCAAATAACTGCTGGACTCCAGATACCCAGATGCTCCATCTTGAAATATGTGACAAATCAAGCTCATAACTTTATTGGTTATGCATTAATCTGGGGGAAAAATGGTTAAATTGCAGCTCTGTGTCATTTTTACCTTTATTGTTCAATAACTATTTTTTCATGGTCTTTTTTCATTTCCTTTTAAACAATTCAAAATTGGTTATCCTATGAATCAGCCTTATTCACAGAGTTACATTAAAATAAAGGGAATTGTTTGTCTTTTAGGAGAAGCAAGAAAGCATGGCAACCGAAGCTCATTTCAGCTCAACCAAAATAGCTTAACCTATATGTGATTGCTGAAGGTTGTATCTTCTGTAACACAGATAAAATACACTTCTTTTCCTTCTTTCTTTTCTAACATTCTTCTATCCCTCACAGTGTTCAAGGCAAGGTTTGATTGAGTCTTGGGTGACACAGTTTAGAGTGTGGTGTCCCTGCCCATGGCAGGGAGTTTGGAACTAGGTGATCCAAGGTCTTTTCCAACCCTAACTATTCTATTATTCTTTCCTTCTTACATATGTCATAATTCAGTAATTGGAGCAGATTTTCCTTGCCCCTGCCCTAAAATTTGTGTATTCAGGAAGAGAACTGTTATGGAATCAAACTCCTGTCTCTAGTTACTGATCATGCCACTGTTTAATGCCTTATCATTTGTGTCTGAATTTTCATAGATTTCTTTGTGACATTTTTTTCATTAAATTTTAAGTAAGTCACATGTTCAACTACATAAAAGTTCGTTTCATGTGAGGAGTTTGCTTTTAATCACTTTCTTCAACCTTTCTATATGATTTGTGAAATAAACTAGTTATACTTTGACCAAACTCCTGATGAAATCAGTGGAAAGTTCACTGTTGATGTCTGAAAGTAGAATTCAATACTTAGAATAGAATTAAATAGTTTCAATTGGAAGTGACCTACAAGAATTAACCTAGTCCAGCTGGGGTGACCAAAAGTGTAAGCATGTTCTTAAGGGCATTCTTCAAATGCTTCTTTAACAGTAATGGGGCATCAACCACCATACCAGGAAGCCTGTTCCACTTTTGAACACCTTCTTGATAAAGAGATGTTTCCTAATATCTAATCTGAAACTCCCCTGATGCAGCCTTGAACCATTCCCACATATCCTGTCACTATCTACCCAGAAGAGATCAGCACCTCCCTTTCCACTTCCACTCCTCAGGAAGCTGTAGAAAGCAATGAGGTTACCCTTCAGGCTCTTTCTCTCCAAACTAGACAAACCCAGAGTCCTTAGCTGCCACTCATAGGACATGTCTTCCATCTCTTTCACCAGCTTTGTTGCTTTCCTGTGGACCCATTCAACTACCTTAACATGATTCCAAAATTGTGGGGCCCAGAACTACATACAATACTCAAGGTGAGGCCACATCAATGCTAAATACAGCATTTTATTTTGCCATAAAATTTTAGGATGGGAAGAAACAACAAAATACCAGCTTAAATAAATCTATAAAAATTGATTTTGAACAAGCAGTTATATTATTTGATTTACCACCAATTTAATAATATTATAAATCAATATTTTTCTAATGTATTGCTTGAAAGTATGCATGAAGAGTGCTTTATCAACTAAGATTTATTTTTCAAGATAAAATGTCTATACTGATCTTGAGATGCTCTTTAAAATATGTTCTAACATTAACACCTTATTTTAAAAGAAAACTTTAAAGATAACTTTTTTTTTGCTTTACAAATGTACACGTTAGTTTTGAATGCAAAACATGCTTTTTATTATTATTCAAGGCTAATTGCTGATGTTGCAAAGGGAAACTAATAATATGTCACATAGAATTTTTTTTTTTACTTGTATGGCTGAAGCCTCGAGCTGAAGAACTGGATTATGTTCTTCCTGACTGTGAAGTCTGGTAACTACCTTTACAGTGGATGTGTCAATAGGATGCTGAAGGAACTCACAGTGCAACACACAGCACGGAAATCCTTTGATAATTTTGCGAAATTTCTTGCATATGTCTTTTTTTTTTTGCTTACAATTCTCCTAGACAAGCAAAAAAAACCCCAAAACTTAAGGAGCATTTTCCATGATGAACAAAAAGGAGGGAATAAAAATTTTAGAAAAGGAATCTTTTCAACTCCCTGATTGCTAAGTATAGCACTCTGGAGTGAAAGATGTTGTGTCTTGAAAACTAAAATCCATGTGACACATACTTCTGCTTCAAAAAATAAAAAAAATAAAAAAAAAAAAACAAACAGAAGTTTTAAGAAAATATCAAAACCACCTACTGCTGTTTTGCTGATTGTGTTGTTAATAGGAGAATGCTGCAATAGAACAGTAACAAAAATGCGTGTAAAGTTATAAAATTTAAAATTTAAACCTATCCAGGATTTTGTTAGCTGACAAAAAGGTCCTGGTCTTGTAGCTGTTTCAAAGTGATTCTTGCATGAAATATAGGCAAAGCAAGCTTTTCCAGAACAGAGTAAAGATTACACAGATGATAGGATTTAGACCAGTTATCCTCAAACATTTTTCTTTTGTCTTAATGTGTGACCTAAATATATTCTACTGAGTTTGTTTACATTTTAGCTCTTGAGGGGATATAATATACTTCCCCTTGACTAAACACATACATAGCAACTATGCAGAATTGTAGCATTCTTGAAAGACATTTTTACTGTCTTTCACTATTCCTGTTATCTATGGCTGTAACCAGATGGTAGTAGCATGAGACTCTGGTATTTTAAGGGAATGCACTCAAACATAGTTAATCTTTTCAAATGTTCAAGATACCTTAAATCTTGTATAACACATAACTTCTCAGAAAAGCTGGAATCTCATAGTTAAGACATGATGTGCTGCACTTACAATATAGTAGATTGAATGACAACATTTTTCATACATGAAATATATATTCCTTTTAGGGTTAGATCACCATTTACATTAATTTAATCAATTTAATTAAATGGAAAGAAATAGTGGCATAATCTCTCAGGGAATGAGTGTTTCACTTATGTAGTATTCCATCAAAAATATTTGAAATCTGAGAATTTTTCCCTCAGTAGATGTGAAGAGCATATTTAAATCTGAACTCCCAGAACTAATGTTATTTCCTGGCTGTATCAAAAATGGCAGGTTTTGTTGTGCAGAGACAGGATAAAAAAGTGAGCACGGTAAATTTATTTCCATATAAAGTTTTCATAATTATATGTCATAATTTCAGAGTGATTTACAAGTTCATGAAAGCTATATGATATTAGATAATCATTTGCCTAAGTGACACACTAAGCGTTATCTTAGGAAATGGTTTTCCATTTTCTTAAGATCAGTTTATTATGAAAGAGAGCAACATTTGCTTATAATTCAGAAAATTATTATATCGTTCGGGTGTTGTTTTCTATAGTAATGCAAAATTTCATAGTTAAGGGCTTGTTGGTAAGGATATAAAAAAATCCAAGTGATGATACTTACAGGCTGCTAGTAAAATGCATGCTGAAGATTTTCATAGAAATTGCTTGGGTTTTTTTAATTACCATATAAAAACTAAATTTAAAAAAA
This sequence comes from Melopsittacus undulatus, assembly GCF_012275295.1. NCBI lineage: Eukaryota > Metazoa > Chordata > Aves > Psittaciformes > Psittaculidae > Melopsittacus > Melopsittacus undulatus. Next base: position 99,003,273 of record NC_047528.1, read on the forward strand.
AGCAATCATACATAAATTATTTGGAAGACTAAATTTTCAAAGTATTGACTTTTAAAAAAATTTAATAAAAGTTTTGTTCTGATCATTTATGCTTTGCAGCACAAGTGAGAAACCTGGATGCAGACAATACAGTGAGAGAGGAAATCCAGAGTGAGTTTACAGGAACTGTGATGACTTTCTGATTTGGTTTGATTAATCTGTACAGGGTCTGAACAAAGAGAGAGGAGGAGGATAAAGATACAAGTCTCCGTGTGTGGAATCCACAGAGTAGATGTGGATTAGATTCCATCCAAGTAGATGGAACCCCTGCCATGTGGTCCTGTCCACAGATCTGGTCTTTTGAACCATATTATTTTTTTTGCAAAACTGAAGTTTGTGCACAGGGAGATGATAAGGCTAATATAGATGTGGGGGAAACATTTCAGAATCACAGAAACATTTGGGTTTGAAATATTCTTGGGAGGTTGTCTAGTACAACTACCTTCTCAAAGCAAGGTCAGCTTTGACTCACAGTTGTGTCCAGTCAGGTGATGTGTGTCTCCAAGGATGGAAATTCCACAGCTTCACTGGGGAAACCTGTTCCTGGTTTGTGACATTCACATGGTGACATTTTTCTTCCTTACATCTCATCAGAACTTCTCTTGTTGACATCATCCAGCTCCTTCAGTAACTGTGTATATGTCTGAGATAGCCTCAGTTATTGGGAAATTCAATCAACTTTAATGCATCATTTTTAGTGAAGCAGGAGCCAATAAGTTGAAGATAGAGGAACTTAATATTTTAGTAGTAGTTTACAGGAAACATGTAAATACAAGCATGCCTCAGTCCCTTGAGATCCTGGATATGATTACAGATTTGATTTATGTTTGGCAACTTAATCCACTTCAGGAAGTATCTAGTGTGCCATTTATAGTGTCTGATAAAGAAAATAGGAAGTTGTATAACTGATAGAGAGAGCCTTTTTGGTATCTCTCTTGCAGTCTTAATCAGAAATACACACACAGCTTTATCAAAATGCTTGGGTTTTATCTTGCCTATTGTTTGTCTTGGGGGTGGGTTTTTTTTTCTGTGCTTGTTTTTTTTGTTTGTTTGTTTTGTAAGTTTTATTCTCTGTCCTCCTAAATATAGAACTCTGGGGAGGAAAAAATTCCCAATACACCAGAAACCAAAGCTTTGTTCCTAATAATTAAAGCAATAACAATACTGTCATTGTCAATGTTGAAGCAAAGCAGGAAAAAATTGCAATTAAAGAGACTATCACAAAATATTTTAAGGAGTAAAACTAATAATATACACAAGATTAACTCTGCATTATCAATGCATGGATCTCAAGCAGGGACATAGTCTCTGAATGAAGCCTGATGATGGTATGATGACATTTCCCTGATGGATAATACCATACAATTAGGAATGTTATTTATTGTGTATTGATTTCAGCCTGTATTTAATCAGTGCTGTGAAAGAGGGAAAGAACAGCTGTTCCTTAAAGATACCAATTACATATGGGGCTTAAAACTGAGGTAAAGAGAATTGGGACTGTGAATAACATGATCACAGTAAATCTTTTTCCCTCATGAATGCCTACATACCTCTCTTGCTGCTTAGCAAGTTTTTCATTTTGTGCTTTAAACTCTTTAAGGCATAACATTCTTTGAGTGGGTCGGCTGCAGGGTAAGAACCCCCCTGGTGATCCAGCCCTTGCCTTTTTGTATTAATATAACCTCTGCAGTGAGATTCTAGTAACGTGTATTAAGACATCTGCCTATATTTATGAAGGGTGTGCTTAGGAATTTGCTGTTTGAAACTGAATGGGTTTAAGAGGGATTCTGTATTAATCCTCTCTCCAGTGTTCATTTTGTGGCCTAGTCTTAGGTTTCTATAGGTTGTCTTAGGTTTCTATAAGAGGCAGGATTCTTTGTATTGGTGGGTAGTGTTTCTGGAAGACAGGAATACATCAGTGACTGTTTCTTTTCACTTCTTGTTATCTCAGCATAAATTTGATTTTTCAGACTTTAGACTGTGTCTTTTGTCTACACAGTTATCTTCTTTGAACCATTTTATGCTTATAGCTGTCAAAATTTTCTTATCTAGGAACCATTACAAATTTCAACAGTAAATTTCTTTCTACTTATGTCTACTTAAAACTTGTATCTCTGGAAATTGCAGAGGGTTGGGGTCACATTTTTATCACCAAGCTCTGGCACCACGCATTAATGCTAAATCTGCAGATGATTGTGTCTATTAATGCTTGAGATTGATAGAAAGTTAAATTCTATCCAAAATGTCTGACAATGTGCATGAAGTTCAATAACCTACACAGCTCTTAAATGAAAATCTAGTTGAATTTCTTTCATCAAAATAGACAAAACCATTTAGTTTCTTTTGGCTCGAGTGATGTTGGAAAAATCCTTTTTATTTGTACAAAAAAATGTTGAAAACCAAGAGATAAAGAGACTCCTGTTTCAAGCATATTTCACTACATTTCGACATTTTAAAAATGTTTTTTCTTTATATGAGCTGAAAGATTTGATCTAGGACTAACTTGTTTACCTAATGTAATACATTTAGTACAGCTTCTGAGTGTTAGTGGCTCTAAATGTATAACACAAAATATGTAAAAATTAATTTTTCATCCAATAACTCTCATTAAGGGTAATCTTGATTATTAGAGTGAAAAAAACCCAAATTAATAAATATAGTCTCCCATCTTTGAATCAATTAGATACTCTATGTGTACTTAGGCTTGTCAAATCTGTGGAAAGTAATTTTTTCCTTTATTTAGGCTTTCTGAATGATGCACATATTAGTATAATATGTGTCGTACTGAGATGCTAATAGCATTCCTGCAGGTTTTCACTTTGTGGATAAAATATTTTTAAAAATTTTGCCACTTTCTTGTTTTGAAGGGAATTTTTTTCTCACTGGGGAGGACTTTAAAATATTTTGTGATTAGAAATAAATGCAGTTAGTTGTGATTCATGGTTCATAATTACCAAATTCTAAAATATATCTCAAAGTAAAAAACATATCCTTTCACACCATTTTTCATGCTTCAACCTGTGAAAGAATTATAAATACTTACAAGCAAAGTTGCATGAATGGTTAGAAGACAAACCTGTCAAACACATCAAAGGCTTTTAAATTGCATTCCAGGACCAAGAAACATAAGATGATAATTTGTTACGTAGAAAATTCCAATGTAGTTCTCTGGCATCACCAGCTTCTGCTCTTTCCATCTGCTCATCTTTCCACAGCTTAGCCCTTATTCCTTTAATGTGACTTTTGAAACCACAGACTTATTCAGCAATCTCTTTTCTGTGTTATGTAACAAGATAAAAATTATTTGAAAACCGTTACAGGGCTCTTCAGTGACAACTTGAACTGACTCTTAGCAGATTAGCTGTCAGTTTGGAAACAAAGGACCTATACAGGCATTGAGGATATTCCAGCAACACAAGATACTCCTGAGCTCCTGTATCATAGAATCTTAGAATAGTTAGGGTTGGAAATGACCTTACGATCATGTAATTCCAACCCCCCTACCATGGGCAGGGACACCTCACACTAAACCATGTCACCCAAGGCTCTGTCCAACATGGCCTTGAACACCGCCAGGGATGGAGCATACACAACTTCCCTGGGCAGCCCATTCCAGTGCCTCACCACCCTAACAGTAAAGAGCTTCTTCCTTATATCTAACTTAAACTTCCCCTGTTGAAGTTTAAACCCATTACCCCTTGTTCTATCACTACAGTCCCTAATGAATAGTCCCTCCCCACCATCCCTATAGCCCCCCTTCAGACAGTGGAAGGCTGCTATGAGGTCTCCATGCAGCTTTCTCCAGGCTGAACAGCCCCAGCTTTCTCAGCCTGTCTTCATATGGAAGGTGCTCCAGTCCCTGATCATCCCCCTGGCCCTCCTCTGGACATGTTCTAACAGTTCCATGTTGAGGACACCAGAACTGCACACAATACTCCCAGTGAGGTCTCACAAAAGCAGAGTAATGCTGATCACGCTCCTTTTGATGCAGCCCGGGATATAGTTGTCTTTATGGGCTGCAAGCACACACTGAAGCGGGCTCATGTTCATTTTCTCATTGACCAACACCCCCCAGTCCTTCTTCTCAGGGTTGCTCTGAATCTCTTCTCTGCCCAACCTGTAGCTGTGCCTGGGATTGCTCCGACCCAGGTGTAGAGTCTTGGACTTGGCATGGTTAAACTTCATGAGGTTGCCATCAGCCCACCTCTCAAGCATATCGAGGTCCCTCTGGATGGCATTCCTTCTCCCCAGCATATCAACCAAACCACACAGCTTGGTGTCATCCGCAAACTTGCTGAGGGCGCACTCAATCCCACTGTCTGTGTCACTGATGAAAATGTTAAACAAGACCAGTCTCAAAACCTATCCCTGAGGGATACCACTCGTTCCTGGTGTCCAGCTGGACATTGAGCCATTGACCACAACTCTTTGTGTGCAGTCATCCAGCCAGTTCTTTATCCACCAAGTTGTCCATCTATCAAATTGATGTCTTTCCAATTCAGAGACAAGGGTGTCATGTGGGACAGTGTCGAATGCTTTGCACAAGTGCAGGTAGATGACATCAACTGCTCTACCCCTGTCAATGAGTTCCATAACCCCATCATAGAAGGCCTCCAAATTGGTCAAGCAGGATTTTCCCTTAGTGAAGCCATGCTGGCTGTCACCAAGCACCTTGTTGTTTTTTATGTGCCCCAGCATGTCTTCCAGGAGAATCTGCTCCAAGATTTTGCCAGGCACAGAGGTGAGACTGGTCTGTAATTCCCCAGGTCATCCATTTTCCCCTTCTTGAAAATGGGGGCTATATTTCCCTTTTTCCAGTCAGTGGGAACTTCACCTGACTGCCATGATTTTTCAAATATGATGGCCAGTGGCTTAGCAATTTCATTTGCCATCTCCTTCAGGACCAGCGGATGGATTTAATCAGGTCCCATGGACTTGTGCACATTCAGGCACTTAAGATGGTCTCGAACCAAATCCTTTCCTACAGTGGACCTAAGGTCTTCATTCTCACAGTCCCTGTGTCTGTCTTCCAAGGCTTGGGTGGTGTGATCGGAGCATTTGCCAGTGAAGACCAAGGCAAAGAAGTCATTAAGAACCTCAGCCTTCAAATCCATAGTAGTCAGTTCTCCTAATAGCTTCTGGAGAGGGCCCGCATTGTCCCTAATCTGTCTTTTATTTGCAATGTACCTGTAGAATCCCTTCCTGTTATCTTTTATATCCCTAACCAAGTTTAATTCTAACTGGGCCTTATTTTCCTAATCAGGTCTCTAGCTTCCTGAACAACATCCCTGTATTCTTCCCTGTATTGCTAATTTGTCTACATGGAGTGACACAGCATTACTGCTCCTCTGCCCCGACATTCAATTATGTTTATAGCATGGCTGTTTTGGCATATGAAGTTGTTTCATATCTCTCTCTATAGTGGCATGTATTATAGACATAGACAACTTTACAGATTTATCAAACCTTACAACCTTATCAAATATGGTTCTTTTCTTCTTCCTTTTTACAGCTTAATTCTTTCTTTTAGTTTCATGCAGCTGTCAGTCACATCCAGCCATGCTGCATACCCTTTTTGGTTTTCATTTGGGTCTGTTATTTACTTTACTTACTGCAAAAACTTACTGGTGTCATGGTCCTGGTTGTTTTCTGTGTGTTTCCTCATCCAGTGGACACCATCTGAAACTCTGAAGACAACTGCATAATTTTTTTACCAATTAAAGCTATAAATTATTGGAAAAGTTAATGGGCAACACTGTTACTTTGCAGGGTCCTAAGAAGGATAACACTCTAGGGACAGTTTGCAGTCTTTAAGGACTATGGCTAGGGATTGCTGGGGTCCCCAACATAAGAAGCAAATGGACTGTAAGAGCAAGTCCTGAGGAAGACCATGAAGATGATCAGAAGGCTTTAGCACCTCTATAAAAACAGGCTGAGAGAATTAAGGATGTTCAGCTTGGAAAAGAGAAGGCTCTGTGGAGACCTTATAGCCTGAATGGCTATACCTATAAAAGGGAGCCTACAAGAAAGCTGGAGAGGGACTTTTTACAAAGGCAGGTAGGAATAGGACAAGAAGCAATGGGTTCAATCTGAAAAAGGGTAGATTTAGATTAGATACTAGGAAGAAGTTCCTTAGTGTAAGGGTGATGAGACACTGTAACATGTTGGCCAGATAAGGTGTGGATGCTCCATCCCTGGCAGTGTTCAAGGCCAGGTTGGTTGGGACTTTGAGCAATCTGGTTTAGTGGAAGGTGTCCCTGCCCATGACAGAGGGTTTGGAACTATATGATCTTTAAGGTATCTTCCCACCAAACCATTCTATGATTCTATGGTTTTATGATGCTATGTTTAAGAAAAAAAAATTACTGAAAATTGAGCTCTGATACATGTTGTCATGTTCACCTTGCATATTGTGTGGAATCATTTCCTTATAACAAACTATTCCTGTGTTCACATGAACAAGTACTGTGCAAAGAAGATTTGGAAGCTACCTTCTAGTCTAAGTCAGTAAAATGGATTCTCTAAACAGCTGGAAATTGTTTTGAAATATAGACTCATATCTTAACAAAATCTAGTAGAGGCAAATAGAGGCTTTTATTGTTTTGCTAAATACAGTAGAATCAAAACACTACCTAGAACCAAAGGAGAAGTCAAACAATTTCTTGAAGGACTTTTTGTTCTCAATTTTTGAATAGCACTATATATAGTCCAATATGGGCTAAACAGCACATCAGCCATGCAAGTGACTGAGCACTGGCATAGGTTGCCCAGAGAGGTTGTGCAGTCTTAATCCTTGTAGATATTGAAAAGCTGTCTGGACGTGGTCCTAGCCCACTGGTTTATGGTGGCTCTGCTTGAGCAGAAGGGATAAAACAGGTGACCTTCAGAGCTCACTTCCAACCTCAATCATTCTCTGATACTATGACCTTCTGATAATAAACTTCTATTTATATATCTAAAAAGAAATTAGAAATTAAATCTAGTTATAATTCTGCTGTCCATAAATCTTTCTGGCTGACAAAAGCTCTTTAAATTTTCTGACTGCTACCAGAAGTTGTGTTGGTTAAGGCAGAAAAAAAAACACTTAATGGGGATTAAAAGGGAAAGGAGTACATGAACACAAGTCTCATATCTCAGTTGTGTTGTTGCTTCATCATAAAGGAGATATTGATTAACACAGACAGTATGAAAAGCCTCCCAGTGGCAGCAGTTTTCTATTTCAGAAGCAGTTGTGAATGACAGTCTGTGAAGATGTCACTATAAAGAGTGCCTCAAGTCCTGTTATGAGTGATCTCATAAAGCTTTCCCTTCAAATGTGTTTCTCTTGGAAAACATCTCTTATTCATATTGTGTTAACAGAAACTGAAAGGTGTGGATGACAGACCTCGATGTCAACATACCGTGTTACTTTCAAGCTCATATATAAAGAATCTCCTTTCACCTCAGTTTGTCATATTTATCCTGGTTTCAATCACTATCTGTTTTGTTGACTTCAGATAATTCAGTAGTTTATTCTGTTTTAACTCTGTTTCTACCTTAAATCGTGACTAACTCCTAATAATTTTTTTGTGAAATTAGTGCCTTAACTTCTAATCTAAGAAGTTTTGTCTATACATGAGTAGTTTTTACCCTCATGCTACCTATAAGTACCTACCTGGTCATCAGTGTTGTCTCCTGGACAGAGAGAATAATCCAGTGTTTCTCAGCTGGATTATTCTCTCAAAGGAAATACTGCAAATCCATTCTCTGGGGAATATTAAAAGGGTAATAAATTAGAATATGTACCCTCCAAGACAGTTTTATACCGGTATGGTGGTGAGTCTGAAGTCATAGTAACTCTTTTCCACTTGTCTTTTCTATCTTACCTTAAATAACTATAATATTGCTATTATCTCTGAAGTAATATCTAGGTATATTACAAAACCGATACATACACTATTTCCTTTTTACTGGATGACGGTGAACTTAGCACACTTTTAAAAAATAACATAGTGGTATATCAGACCTTACTACTTAGAACCTCCTGAAATCAATTGATTTTCAGCAAACGATACATACATTGAGAGTGCAATTCACCTGATCATTGTGCTCATCTATAGAATACCTTTGTATTTCCACTGGTAGTTGGGATATCCCTTCCTTTATTTGGAGGAAACTAAGCATGTTTGGAGCATAACATGATAGTCAAGATTTCCTCTCAAAAAAGTTCTGAAGGCTCATGCCTTTAAAATGTTGATTTCTTCCCACTACAGAATGAAGTGACGAGCTTAAAAATAAATACGTACATGGTGGGTGCAATTCAAGGACAGATTAAATGAATCTTGCCATAGATAACAAAATAGATTCAGTTTCAAACTGCACCCTGAAGAAATGTATGAAACTTGAGTGTATGGATGTGCTTTGGGATATACTTAAATAGCCTGCAAACGTGGCATAACTGAGATGGCTTTGGAGAGCAAAGAGGGAGTGAGAATAATAAAACATTTTAAAAGTGCCAGTTGCACGTACAGGCTGGTAAAAATTTGGGAATTTTTAAGATGTAAGTTTGGGATGCAGGTCAAGCAGCTTAAATTGACATTTCCTGCAGCTTCTGTGTGTTTTCTTCAACATTTTGGTGTTAAATAGACCAAAATTATATTGGTATTATAATGGACTGAGGTATCGGACAAGCAAAATCACAAGAATTTGCTCCTTTCCTTGTTAACAGTAAACATACATTGGTACTTAGCACTGATTTCTCCTTATGTCTTTTAATAAGAGATTGCAGAATAACACTTTGCAAATGATTAAGACATTTAAGTTAATGCTTCAGGCTAATACTGAGAAGTGTGACTGGGAATAACCAAATGAGCCAGATGATAAACTGTGTAATCTGTGATTTTTTTAAAGGATTTTGGCAACAGAAATGGCAATAACTTTTTTGTTATTTTTACCTAAAGAGTTTGTGAAATAATTTACTCTAGGTTACAAATTAAATTGTGCTTTTTTAATAAAAATATGTAAATTTTATGCTGTATGAGATGAAAATATTCTCACTTCTGCAACCATGACTTTCTAGAGACATCATCAGAAGTTGTACATACAGGGCACTCAAAAGGTTGCTTTGTCCTTATACTGCAGCACAGCATGTTCTTATTTAGTCATATTTTTCATTTCGGCAGAAATTACTAGAGGCAAGATAGGCATGAGTTGGTCTTTCAGGTTTGTTTACTGCCCTCTTCACTCCAGTAGCACAACAAAGTCCCAGTGACTGGAACGGTCCTTGTGAGTCAAGGTGATAATGTGCAGTGAGGGGTGTAAGGGTCTGGGAGAAAGAAAGAGAATTAGGGAAAATGAAAAAAAAAAACTATTCTTTCCACCTGCAATCAGTAGAAGGGTGTGGAGGGAGACTTAATTTTTGCACAGGAAGTGAGTAGGAGACTAATTGAGATATAGCAATTCACTATGAAATTAATTGAGGTATAACACTGATTTGTATTGTAGTATTTGATGTGGCAGTTTAAGAATGTATTCTCGAATAATTGTGCAGCATAATTATTCCAATGGAGTGTGGGCTATCACCTCAGATACTGTGAGGAAAGCACTCTCTGATTATAGCAGAGGGGTTTTGTTATGCCGGTTAGAAAAGTAGTAGTTGTCAAGCTTTGCATCATAAAATATTCAACCTCAGATAACGAAGAGTTGTCTTAAATTATGCCAGATTATGACTCAACTTTTGCCAAATTGGAGCACTTTATCAGGCTAATGAAAACATACATGATAACATACAACATATATTTGATTGCATATAACATATGCATAATGTAACATATGTCTGGTTACATATATATGTATGCAGAATATGTATTACTGCACATATACTACTATATGCAGTCAGACACACTTAGAACCTCCTTAGAATCATAGAACCTTAGAATCACAGAATAGTGAGGGTTTGAAAGGACCTTAAGATCATCTAGTTCCAACCCACCTACCATGGGCAGGGACACCTCACACTACACCATGTCACCCAAGGCCCCATCCAACCTGGCCTTGAACACCGCCAGGGATGGAGCTTTCACAACTTCCCTGGGCAACCCATTCCAGTGCCTCATCACCCTAACAGTAAAGAATTTCTTCCTTATATCAAGTCTAAACCTCTGCTGTTTAAGTTTCAACCCATTACCCCTTGTCCTATCACTACAGTCCCTAATGAATAGTCCCTCCCCAGTATCCCTGTAGGCCCCCTTCAGATACTGGAAGGCTGCTATGAGGTCTCCATGCAGCCTTCTCTCCTCCAGGCTGAACAGCCCAACTTTCTCAGCCTGTCTTCATATGGGAGGTGCTCCAGTCCCCTGATCATCCTCGTGGCCCTCCTCTGGACTTGTTCTAACAGTTCCATGTCCTTTTCATGTTGAAGACACCAGAACTTCACACAATACTCCCAGTGAGGTCTCACAAAAGCAGAGTAGAGGGGCAGGATCTCCTCCTTTTGATGCAGCTCAGGATACGGTTGTCTTTCTGGGCTGGGAGCACACACTGCTGGCTCATGTTCATTTTCTCATTGACCAACACCCCCAAGTCCTTTCCTGCCCAACTTGTGGTTGTACCTGGGATTGCACCAGCCGAGGTGTAGGACCCTGCACTTGGCTTGGTTGAACTTCATGAGGCTGGCATTGGCCCACCTCCCAAGCATGTCAGGGTGCCTCTGGATGGCATTCCTTCCCTCCAGCATATCAACCAAACCACATAACTTGGTGTCATCGGCAAACTTGCTGAGGGTGCAGTCAATCCCACTGTCCGTGTCAATGACAAGATGTTGAACAAGATCATTCCCAGCACTGACCCCATCCAGCGGATACAGCCATCCAGACAGTTCTTTATCCACTGAAGGTCCATCCATCAAACTGATGTTTTATCCTATTTCAGAATATTGATTAATGATGTTCTTTCAAAACCACAGAATGTTTATAGTTTGATTTCCTTGTGTTCTGATGCAATACTTGCCTAACTTGCCTTTTTAGCAATTGAGGCATATGTGTCTGAGAAAAAACCAAGACAATGGCACTGTCATTGTATGTCAGAAAAAAATAGTTTATTCTCCTTTTGTGTTTACATATACCTATTGTCACTAGAGGTCGAACAAGTGCATAAGTGGTCTTTATAATATCAGAACATATGAAGAAGGCTCATCATTGGAAGAAGTTCTTTACTGCAAGGGTGATAGAACTGGTTGCCCAAGAAAGTTGTGGCTGCCCCATCCCTGACAGTGTTCAAGGCCAGGTTGGACAGGGCTTTGATCTATCTGGTCTAGTAGAAGGTGTCCCTACCCATGGCCATGGCAGGGGGTTTTGAGCTAGATGATCTTAAGGTCCTTTCCTAACCTGACCATTCTATGTTTGACTGCTCAGCAGAGATAAGCAAAACAGCATATAATAATCCGTGATTAACAATGTTTTCTTTATTAAAAACATGACTAAGAAAATGAGAAGTATTCACCTTGGTTCTGTTAAGTCATCTTGTTTTGTGAGTGAATAGTAAGGTTTAGGTATTAATTATGTATTGCCATGAAACAGTATTATTGATGTGAGCCCGAGTTCTGCTGACTTACTAAGATCATCTTTTCAAAGTTCCCAGTAGATTCAGGTTAATATTACTGTGAAGGAGTCAAGGCAATTCTGTCAAACAGAATTGCTTAATATCATCTTGTGCAAAGAACTGTAATACAATAACAAATAATAATAAAACTGAAAGCAGCTATGTAGACTTTATAGTTTAGACTAGTTCCCAGTGGTGACTCAGATTAGCTGCTTTTTGGGTGAGATAATAATGACTGCCACTTAGTATTTCCTTATGGAACACATGACCTTAATTTTGGTTGAGAGCTACTTACTTTCTCTGCTCAGGCTTTTCTGCCTTTCTTAGGTTCAAAATATTACACAGGCTTTCAGAATCAATTCAGATTTAATAAATAATGAAGAAAAACTTTTAAAGTTTTTATGAAGAGAAGGACCTTGGTTTCTGCAGGTGGGTACTACAGTTTGCCAGACTGTAAAAGTAATCATAACCAAAATCAGTTTGGACCTTTCCTGTTTACTAAACTGAATATCCAAAGAATATTTTTATTTGGAATGTACTATTTCAGGTAGTATTAGCAGGTACACTAGCCATGCACAGCAATACAGTTAAGTGTTTGACTTCACCTTTCCTGTTATTTCTTGAATAAAAGACTGGCTAAGTTTAGAAATTTGCTTGAGGTGTACTTTGTAGCATAGTAGTGAGCGCAGCTTGTTCTGTGGACTGATTCAGCATGCATGCCTAGTGTAACTGGAAGAAAAATTATAGATGAAGGATAAATAGTACGTGCTACAACTGCAAAAACAATGTAGTGAGCTGTCATAGTTTCATGTAAGATAAAAATATATAGATAGATATTATCTCTTGCCATCAATGAATGCTTAATGGCAGACCCAGTGCTAAATGATCTTGCACACTTTGTCCCATAATAATAATCCTGTTCCTGCAGTGGGTTCTCAGTGATAGTATTTTTTTCTGGGAGGGCAGAATGGGAGTGCTTGGGGGTTGTTTCTTGTTGTCTTTATTTCATCTGAATAAGATAGTAAAGAACTGAATATAAAGGCTGTGTCCAACTGACATCAGGTAGTAAAAATGGTGACTGGAGAGTTTATGAGGTTTTTGCAATATAAAAAACTGTAAATCTTGTTAAAATTTGGATGCCAGCATGAGACTTGCAATAGAGGTGTGACATGTAGACAAACACAGAGTCTGGGCCCACTGAGGGTCTCTATCAGGATTGAGTCTCAAGCTGGCTTTGGTTTTCTGCTACTTTGAACTTTCCTTCTCATACTCTGGGTATTTTCTGGCCTTTAATGTTTTCTCTCTGTTTTGGATACCTGCTTTCTGTTTAAAAACTTTTCTACTGATCCTTCAGTTTTTTTTTGAAAGCTCAATAGGCCTAAGAGTTGCTGCTTACTCAGTTTTGACCCACAAACTGAGTTTTCACCCCCATTTATCTCTAGTAAGCTATTCTTTGATACTCTCACTCTGGCTGTTGCAACTGACTGCTTCTGTCATTCATTTAGTATGATGAAGAAATTCCTTTCTGAGAGCATATTTCCCTAGATTGTTGCGAAATGGTTAATGCCACCCAAACAGTGTCCATTTGTTGAAAATAATAGCAGGTGATCCATCCTTTTCTTTTTCTTTTGATTTTTTTTTATTTTTTTCTTTTTCTTTTTTTCATCTTCCCAGGGAGGCAAAAGGTGTATTTTTTCCAGGGAAAAGGAGACGAAAAGGTACTTGGTTTTTTTCTTAAATTTTATTTTCAAAGACTAGTCCTACTAGTCTGTCTTTTGTTGTTGAATATATAGTTTTTAATATAAACTCTTCACTTTGGCAGCAGTAACTGAATGTACCATTCTAGCTTTTAGAAATCACATTTAAAATGTTGTCAACCATTTAAAAGACTTGATATTTCATCAGACCTTTAGGGCAGGAAAACAAAAATATACTGAATAAAAGAGTAGCGTAGAATGCTACAGGGGAATATTTATAGAACTCAACATCATCAGAATGGCACTGCTGTGCAAATAAATAATTATGGTTGTAACTTACTTGACTGGGTATGATGAATTTAATTCATTGATATATTCTGTCTATTTTGAGCTTTTTCAGCAGTGTAAACCAACATAGGTTATGCCAGCTGTGAATTACCAAAGTGGTGTAAAAAATCACAAATTAACAATTTCAAAGTATTTTTATTATTGTTGTCTACTTACTGGCTAACAAGTAATAAAACACATTTTAAACTTCAAACAAGTTAATTTCTATTTACACATCTGTTCTACCATAACCAGTTCTGTTGAATAAATAGCATTATGCCTGATGTACTTTATATAAATAGAATCAAGTTCACTGTTTTCCTGTAATTCTATTTATCCACTTGTAGCATGTGCAGCTGTAATGCCTTTCTTGCTAAATCTCTCCTGTAATATGCAGAGGACATTTTGGATTAAAATTTCCCGATGGTTATGTACTAAGTTTTCTGTGCTGAATAAAGCCAATAATTAGGGAATGTAATGCAAGAAAATAAATGGTAGATGTTTATTGCTTAGCCCTTCAGTGTTCAAATAAACACTGAGAAATGTACTATAGTGTCTAGTTTATTCTCAACTAAAAATGGTTTCAATATTTAACGGGAAAAAATGTTAAAGTCTTTTTTTACTTATTCACGGATTAAAACTCTCTTACAACTCAACACAAAACAAGACAGTATTCCACCGATGTGAGAAAAGCCAGAGTGATCTAGTCTGATCATCTGCATTCCATAGACAATATAATTCATCAATTATTTTAAGGTGGCCTATGTCTTGTGAATAAATAGGGAGATGTCTTTTAGAAAGAGGCTAGGTTTTTGATTTGAAGGTCTCAGTGGCATATATGAGCTTATTCTTGGCTACTGCCTAGATAATATATTTTTTTCCTTAAGTATCCAAAATGCACTTGGTAGCTTGATAAAAGCTGCTGTTACCTTGTGGTTATTTAAATCTTGGTGGCAGGCCAAATATTTAAATTATGCAAATATTTTTGCAGTAAAACTCATTTCTTTATGTATGTAGTTAGGAAAAGAAAACTAGAATAACACAGGTGATGGGAGATTCTATTACAATATGGCTGTTACTCAGTAGTTATTTTCTCAGACTTTTTAGCTAAATTCCTCACCACTGGCTCCTACTAATCACAGGGGGAAAGAAGTGAAGGAGCTGATTCACGGGGGTAGAGCATGGAGGAGTGGCACCAACTGTGAGTGGTTAAAAACCTGCCCAGGGGGTGCGGCTACCAGAGCGGGCAAACAGAGCAGGTCGAGGCAGTTTGCGCGGCAGTTCGCGTGGGCAGGAGAGCGGGATAACCGCCTTATCAAGAGGACTCGCCTGGAGTGCAGGAGAAGGAAGGACTGCTTGTTTGTGTGGAGAGATGTAGACAGATCGATCGACCAGATAGATCATTGTCACAACACGATCAAAAGCTGTAGTGAGGAATAATGTGGGTATCCAGACTGAGCCTTCCTGCAGACATGTGGCTGTGCAGGTCTCTGGCTGCAGCAAATGCCTGAGCCCGGCACTTGTGTTGGAGGGAGCCAGTGACACTGCTTGTGTTCGCTGTGAGCAAAGAAATGATCTGCTCAGGCAGGTGGTTGAACTGAGGGAGGAGGTAAAAAGGTTGAGAGCCATCAGAGAAGGCAAAAGTGAAATAGATTGGTGGAGCTACACCCTAAGGCAAGGGCAGAGGGAAGTGTTTGAACAAGTGATGGATCCCCTTCCCTCCTACCATCAGACAGAAGGAGAGAACTTAAGGGACAAGGATGTATGGAGGGAGGTCCCTCCTCGGAGAGGTAAGCGAAAACCCTCGCAATCCTTTCCTCCCTCCCAGTTGCCCTTGAATAACAAGTATGAGGTCCTGGAACTACAGAGCCAGGTAAATGGGGTGGGGAGGTACATCTATCTAGTGAGTCACCTAGGGCTTGTCACTCATCCCTATGCCTTAGAACTTCCCCAACCAAGAAGAAAAGAAGGGTAATTGTGGTGGGTAACTCCATTCTGAGAGGAACAGAAGGGCCCATTTGTTGACCGGATCCATCCCACAGGGAAGTCTGCTGCCTACCTGGGGCTCAGATTAGAGATGTTAAAAAGAAACTCTCTGATCTGGATGAGGGAACTGAGTGTACCCTCAGCAAGCTTGCTGATGACACTAAACTGGGAGGAGTGGCTGACACACCAGAAGGCTGTGTTGCCATTCAGCCAGACCTGGACAGGTCATCACCTCAAGGTTACTGGCTGCTCTGCTACTCCCTCCTCCACTGATAAAGCTATGATAGGTTTGAAAATGTTTTCCAGCTAAACTAGTACATTTTCAAGAAAGTTTGAATTTTATTTTTTTTAAATCTATTTTTTTCCACTAAAAACTCCTAAACAAACCCACAAACCAAACAAAAAACCCCACCAACATTTTGTTTTTTGGCATTATACAACCAGTATCTGCAGCCCCAGTGGTATCTAACCCACAGTTTTTGTTCCTACTCAGCAGGCCATTCTCTGCTTTGTATATCTCCTTGGCTCATTCTCTCATCATTCAAGCCAATGCTGAAGTTGCTGTTTACCTCACTGACTCAATTTATGGCACATTTTGCTGTTAATTTCCCTGTCAACACTGCTGCTGGCATTAGCTCTCCTCATGCTTCCTTCTCATTCAGGCCCATACTCGTTTTGGACACTTAGTGCCTTCATTATTTACCTGCTCTCTATCCACTACTCTTTTTCCTTTTTGTGTACTAGGTAAGCTAGGATCTCTTTATGCCATTTACAATTATTCTCTCACAATACTGTCATGGTTTGAACATGTTTTGAGGGTGTTTTTTGTTCAAGGTTTTTTTTCCAGCCAGGTGGAGGAGGGGAGGCCGGGAGGAAGGAGAGACAGGACACCTGACCCAGGCTAGTCAATGAGGTATTCCATACCATAGCACGTGATGCCCAGGATGCATACTGGGAGAGAGAAGGCTGGAGGGGGAGAGCTCTGGAGGAAAATGAAGGAGGGAGCACATGGTGCTCGGCCAGGCAGGGTGGAGTGAGTTATGGGTCGGTGGCTGGTGGGGTGTTGTATTCTCTTCACTTGCTGTTTGCTGTATCATTATTATTTGTAGTAGTAAATGGCAGTAGGGGTTTTGTGTTATGCCTTAGCAATTAAACCGTTCTTATCTCAATCCGTGGGGGCTACATTCTTTGGATTTTCCTTCCTAATTCTCCGGGAGTTGGGGGACTTGGTTTAAACCACGACAAATACATTACCAGGTGTGTATTGCTTTTGTAGTCACGGGGGTACCATTTTGCCTATAGCCATGTTGCCCATGATGCCAGACCAGCTTACATCCACACACTCTTCTTCACTTACTGTTTTCACGATCGACTTGTTTGTATCTCATGCTAACTTCCAATTTGCCTTTCTTAGCCCCTGTGTTAACATTTCCAGAAATATGGAATACTTTGTCTTTGCAAGATATGCACCAGTTCTTTCTGCAAAACTTACATCCTTTAACATTTCACCTGCAAAGACTCCCTTCTCTAGCAGCTTCTCATCTGCTGTTAAAATCTCTCTCCTCTGTTGTCTGTTCTACTATTGTGCTGCTTTCATATTTTAGCTGCACAGGAAACATTCTTCTCCCATTCTGTAGAAAGACTTGTTTTAAGACATATTTAATCTCTGTGCTACATGTAAGCATGTATATGTGTATGTTAATTGTTTTGGACTAGTAAGTCTACAGAACACACAAATTCTGCAGTTATTAGATCACCTTTATATACCCAGGATGTAATATTTTTTTTTTTATTCAGTCTAACAAGATGATCACCCTATATGGAAGCACATATAGATACCATTACTTAGTAAAAAAATACTTTCTGCTCTCTAATATAATGAACCTTTCTCCTTTCTGTAAAAGGAATGGTCTTTCTGGTGTTGATTAGAACAATCATTAGTGTACTGTGTTCCATTAAGTAAAAGATTGATTTTGTTCAACCTCACTTTAATCAAAGGCCTTCAAAGTGAGGATTTGGGGTGGGGGATTAGGATTTTTTACGTTAATACAGTACAGCATGACCCATGTAAATATTTGTTGTATTAAATATAATGGGCAGCTACATTACAAATAGGCTTACATAGTTCACGGAATAGGAAATTCATTATCTGTCTCTGTAAAAATATCTGGGTTGGTATTGGTCTAGATAAGGCCTAGAAGGATTTTTTTTCATAGTTTGAAAGTCCTCTAACTAATTGTGTCTGGGTTTGCATCATAATTCATTGTTCTTTCATGGACTAAGCTTTCTGTGCCAGGCCAAAGTTACACCAAGCAAATGGTTTAAAATATCATTTGTAGTCTAAAAGGTTGTCACCATGTTGAATATAACTGATTTCTTTGTAAAATAAGACAACAATATAAGATGTATTATTGTCAGCTATTGCTTCCCACCGTCTATTCTAGTTCATTCTGATCTAAAAGCCAATGCTTCAGCTCTTACATGTAGTTTAATCTTACTTATTGGACTTTGAACCAACTGAGCAGAGGAGCAATTTCTCACAGGGCCTCATGCCAATGAAAGTGTATCTACCATAATTGACTCTCCTCTGCAAAGGATGACATTTTGTGAAAACATCTCTTGCTTTTTTCCAACTGCAGTATAAAACAACTTGTTTAACACTCCAATCCCTTCTTTATTACACTAAAGAGAGGCATGAGGCAGATCTGATTTCCTGTGGGGAAGTGGAACTCACTTATGAAAGAGATGGTTCTGTTGATATCAGTGATGTGGATTTCTGTCCTCTGTTGTGGGAGGTGAGTATTGGGTGTCTAATTTAAAAAAAAAAAAAGCCCACTGGTAAACTGAAGCAAACCAGAATATTTTGTGTGAATATTTCAGCTGAAACATGAAACTTTAAAAGTTTATTGAAAAACTTGAAATATTGTTTCTAATAATGAATATTACTCTGTTTTTACTTGTTTCTAATAATGATTATTTAATTGTATCTTTCATTTGGAAATTATAAATGCATTAAAACTGAATAACAAAAATAAAACTCTAAGAATAGAAATGATTGATGGTGATGATGCTGATAATAGTGTTTGTGAGACTGTAACTCTAGCCCATTTGGGTTCAATTTTAAAACTGTATTTTCAGAATGAGCATAAGATGATGGATTTTCTCAGCTGTGTAATTTTTTTTTGTCTGAAAAAATAACCTTTTAATTTAATAGATAAAAAAAAGTAGAATGTGGGGTTAAAAGACATCGTTCTGCAGTGCAGTTTCATATACCTATAAATTAGTATTAGAAACTCTAAAAGAAACATTATAGTTTTTGTAATACTGAAAAAAAGAATAGAATGAGGATATCCTGGATCTGAGTTGTCTGGACTAACTTCTGCACCTGTCACACCTACAATCAATCAAGAAAAAGCAAATAAAAATAGCCATAAAAATTGATCATTTAGGGAACTACTATAATTATCACAGGGAGCATTTCTGACACAGCACTGGACATATGCATGTTACCAGACCTCTGAGTAACTTCCCGTCATCTTCTAGAAAAGAATTTGAAATACAATTCTACCATCACACAAATCCAAACTTCTGAAAGTTGTTTTGAATTTGCTTTTTCTAAATTTATTTTGCTTCTGTTCTTGTGCTACTAATTATTCCATTTTGTTAAATTTTCATTTGCTGCTATCATTAAGTCTGCTTTGACCACCTGCTTTCTTGACCTCCAATAACACAAAAATATAACTTTTTTTTCAAAGCCAAATGACTCTGATGGCAATCATTTCAAAGAATATACTTAAAAAAATTCATTTAAGCCATGTTCTGATTAGGGCTGGTTCATAAATCAGCTTTCAGGTAGTTATCCTCTGCAGGATCTGTGCCTGTCATTCCATCTAAGTTAGTTGTGTCTTTCTTTTTGTCCTTCATTTTCAGGAACCAAATCTATGTCTTACTGGGTTATGCCTTGTGACTTAGATACTGAGAGTGTAACTTGAAGAAGATCCATTTTTAGGCACAGAAACTTATAAAGGTCATAAAGGAGCAGAAAGGAATAAAAAGGATACCAAGTAAGTAAAAGCCTTTTTTTTTTTTTAAGTTTACTGCATTTTATTTTACAGACAGAATTTTATTTTACAGAGACAGAAGCAGACATAGGAATAATATAGTCGAGCAAATGTTATTGTCTGCTCTGAAGCAAAAACAAAAAAGTTTTAGATGCAATTGCTATACTTCCTTGGTATTTTGAGACATATGTATAAGGATAAACGTATCTTTCACACCTTATACATAATTTTGCATCTGTTTATCAAAATTTGTGTGTGTTCATGTATGGTCTAGGAGCTTTACAACAATTAAAAGAATAATTTTCGATTTGGGCAGTCTCAAGCAAATATATACCATTGTTCAAAACATCTAAAACAGGCAATTTTTACTATTCAAATTTACCTGTGACTTTAAATTCACCCCAGTCATGATGCTGTCTACCTCTTTCTGGCTATGAAAATAGTTTTTAAATATTGCTGAAAAAAGTGAGAAATTAATAGTGTTGAAAGTTTGACTGAAGTCAGATCAATGATGTAAGAAGGGGTCATTCAGGCATAGTATTGCCATTGAATACAAAATCAATTGGCTCAATGTTAGTAATGTGATTTACTCTAAAATATTGCACCAACACTCATCCTGACGGAGATACCAGATCCCTGTAAAAAAAATGGTTTTTTGTAATACTGTGATCGAAATTGGAGTCTTGAAAGTCAAATCATAGTTAAATAGGCACATTTTCATGTGAATCACTCAACATTATTTAAATTATTCAGTCACATAATCACAGAATCGCAGAATCCCAAGGGTTGGAAGGGACCTCAAAAGATCATCTAGTCCAACACCCCTGCAAGAGCAGGGTAACCTAGAGTACATCACACAGGAACTTGTCCAGCCAGGCCTTGAATATCTCCAATGTAGGAGACTCCACAACCCCTCTGGGCAACCTGTTCCAGTGCTTTGTCACTCTCACAGTAAAGAAATTCTTCCTAATGTTCACATGGAACTTCCTATGCTCCAGTTTACACCCATTGTCCCTTGTCCTGTCACTGGATATCACTGAAAAAAGCCTAGCTCCATCATCCTGACACTCACCCTTTACATATTTGTAAACACTGATGAGGTCACCCCTCAGTCTCCTCTTCTCCATGCTAAAGAGACCCAGCTCCCTCAGCCTCTCCTCATAAGGGAGGTGTTCTACTCCCTTAATCATCTTTGTGGCTCTGCGCTGGACTCTTTCAAGCAATTCCCTGTCCTTCAGTCATTAGTTTGGTATGAATGAAAAGACTTGCGGAATTAATAAATAATTTAATAAAGAGTAGCTGCTTTGTAAGTTGCACATACGACTGACAGAAAATACAATTGTCAGTTCTCAATCTGTCTGTTATCTGACCAGCTTAACTGTTACAAAAAAACACTCGCAGACTTTTCAGAGTGATTTGGAACCTAAAAGTCATCTAATGCAATAGAAGTAACTGGATCAAACCTATGATTTTTTTTTTTTTCAAATTAGATAAATTCACTGTAGTGACAGGACAAGGGGTAATGAGTTAAAACTTAAACAGGGGAAGTTTAGATTGGCTATAAGGAAGAAATTCTTTACTGTTAGGGTGGTGAGGCACTGGAATGGGTCGCCCAGGGAAGCTGTGAATGTTCCATCCCTGGCAGTGTTCAAGGCCAGGTAGGATGAAGCCTTGTGTGTCATACTTTAGTGTGAGGTGTCCCTGCCGATGGAAGGGGGGTTGGAACTAGATGGTCATAAGGTCCTTTCCAACCCTAACTATTCTATGATTCTATGAAATTTACTGAACACTTGGTCATCAAAGCTCTTAATTTACTCTTCGCATCAGTTCTACTTCCATTTTCTTTCTTGAAACTACAACTGAATTTTCTTAATGCTGGACATTATTATAGCATTTTTTTATCTGATATTCATATAGGTGCTTTCCACAGAAATTATTTAAGCATTGTACACATCCTTTATTGAGCTTTGGAGCTCACTATGCCAATTATTAACGTACATTTTATGACCAAATATTTTACAAAGAATTATACTCTATTGGTACCTTGACTTGTAAAATTAGTTCCGTTATCCAGGATTTAAAAAATATGTTATGGATACAGAATCATAGAATACTTAGGGTTGGAAAGGACCTCAAGATCATCTAGTTCCAACCTCCCTACCATGAGCAGGGACACCTCACACTAAACCATGTCACCCAGGGCTCTGTTCAACTTGGCCTTGAACACTGCCAGGGATAGAGCATTCACAGCTTCCTTGGGCAACCCATTCCAGTGCCTCACCACCCTTAGAGCAAAGAACTTCTTCCTTATATCTAAACTTCCCCTGTTCAAGTTTTAACCTGTTACCCCTTGTCCTGTCACTATAGTCCCTAATGAAGAATCCCTCCACAGCATCCGTATAGGTAGGCCCCCTTCAGATAGTGGAAGGGTGCTATGAGGTCTCCATGTAGCCTTCTCTTCTCCAAGCTGAACAGCCCCAACTTTCTCAGCCTGTCTTCATATGGGAGGTGCTCCAGTCCCCTGATCATCCTTGCGGCCCTCCTCTGGACTTCTTCTAACAGTTCCATGTCCTTTTTATGTTGAGGACACCAGAACTGCACACAATAATCCAGGTGAGGTCTCACGAGAGCAGAGCAGAGGGGCAGGATCACCTCCTTCCATCTGCAGGTCTCTCTCCTTTAGATGCAGCCCAGGATATGGTTGTCTTTCTGGGCTGTGAGTGCACACTGCTGGCTCATGTTGAGTTTCTCATCGACCAACTCCCCCAAGTCCTTCTCTGCAGGGCTGCTCTGAATCTCTTCTCTGTCCAACTTGTAGCTGTGCCTGGGATTGCTCTGACCCAGGAGTAGGACCTTGCACTTGTCATGGTTAAGCTTCGTAAAGTCGGCATCAGCCCACCTCACAAGTGTGTCAAGGTCCCTCTGAATGGCATTCCTTCCCTCCAGCATATCAACAAAACCACACAACTTGGTGTCATCAGCAAACTTGCTGAAAGGGATATCTCTTATCTTAATCTTATGCTGAGGGGAATATCTCTTATCTGCAGATAAGAGGTTTTAGAAGGTCAACGTAGTATTCTTCAGCTAGTGTTAAAACTGCAAAGCTTCAGTTCTGTGGCTGCATATGTTAGGAATTGAGGGAACTTTTTTTAAATAAATATGTGCAGTAAGTGTGTTTAAGAATTTGACAAAGCATTTTGTGATTTATAATCTTATGCTGATAGGAGTGATGAGCTAATTTTCAGCTTAGTTTTTCTCAGGTTATTTCAAAGCCCAGTAGCAATGCAAATCTGCACAATACTTCATAATATATTAAGAACATGACATTTTTAATCTTCACTTTAGGGAGTCATCAGAATTTAGGATTTAGTTAATCTGACAGGATTTGTATTACCATTATGAAAGTATTCAAGACCAAATGTAATTATGCTGCTTCATGATATTTACCGAAGCACATACACACAAATTACTCTCAGTTCCTTTAGCAAAACAGATTGTGTTTTTCTACCGATTGGTACTGTTTTCCACCAGAAGCTGTTGTTCACGTGAGAAAGTATAAGTAAATTAAGAACATTCTAAATTATTATTTTGGTTTTGCAAACTTATTTAGCAGTGAGAGGGTTACATTAATATTAAAAGAAGAAACAGAAGAGTGCTGTAAACAGGGATCAAGAGGACACACGGGGAGGACATTGCAGTTTTTGCAGCACATGAGAAGGGCTTTGCACCCTTCCTGTAGGCCCACAGGCCAGGGAAGTGCTTGAATTCTCTGCCAGGATTGTGGACACTCTCCTCAGACATAAGCCCAGTGTTTCTATAGGGGAAGCCCCTGAGCCATCTGATGCTTCCACCCAGATGGAATGGGTTAGGAAGGAGACTTCAATACAGGTGGTAGGTTGCAACAAGTACCCAGACCCTTTTCTTGGAGAAAAGGCAAATACCTGCAAAAGATGTGCAGAGGTTGATGACCTGTTGCATCAGGTGGTTGAATTGCAGAAAAAAGTTAAAAGGCTGTGCAGTGTTAGAGAGGCTGAGATGGAGATAGGTAAGTGGTTTCAGAACACTGTCCTGGTAGAGGACATTAGGGAGAATGGTGCATTGTGGACCCTGGTGACCCACAAAAGCAGGACTTCATTTCAGTCCCCACTCTCCAGTGTTACAACCAAAACCAGATATGAAGTTTTAACATCTGTAGGCATCCATGGACAAGGTCTCTAAGGAGAAAACATACTAGCAGCACACAGTAGATATTGCAAAAAGAAATGACTCATGCTCGAGTGGGTGGCTAACTTGCTAAGGTGGCATCCACCTGCCAGCCTGATAGGGAGTCATGAAAGGTATGCTGCCTTCCAGGAACTAAGGTCTGAGGTGTTGCTGAGAGGGTGCCATGACTTGTCAAGAGCATAAACTACTATCCATTGCTACTCGAAATTTCATGTGTGCATGAGTGACACCACAGCCAGAACCTGAGCAGAATAAAGGAAGACCAGAAAGCCATGGGGATGCAAACGAAAAGTTAGAAAAAAGGCGCATTAAGTGCATAGTACCAAGGATATTTTCCCCAAACTAGACCTACTATTACAATCAGACAAAAGTACTAACAAATGAAGAAAACAAAAGCTGAAGAAAAAATGCATTTCTAGTGCACAATGCAGATATTTTGATTTCACAGCAATATTTTAAAAAACATTTATTTCCTGCACTGTTTTCTGCAAGTGCAGTGTATTGATATCATGTACAGCCAAGTCTAGTTCCTGCATCTACAGCCTTCCCCCACAGCTTTCTCTGTAGGATCAGAGCTCTTACCAAAGTCTATCAAAGCTTTACAATTTACAAGGCTCCCCTGCATGCCTTCCACCAAGTTTCAGCAATGCAGTTTGAGGCTCTGATGGTAGAAGATAAGGAATAGAGTAGGACTTTATCGGAGTATTTGCATCATGCTAAACCAATGTGAAATCTATTATATAAATCTTTCATTGCTCTGGGAGGAAATAATACAAAAATAATTAAATGGAAGAGGGGTTTGGCATTTGCTTCTCGTGTTGAACACTCAGGCACAGATACTATAACTATAGCCCCAAACCCAAAATCTAATCAAAAGGCTCAGACGGAATTCATCAGAGCCTCCTGTAGTCAAAATTGTGGAAACTGAGGAAGATGAAATGCATCAAAATAGTGCACTGGCACTGAGATAGATTACATTTTAACAGCATATTTTAATCTCCCTTCTCATGTGATTAAATGATGAGTGAATTGTACAGGTCATACAAAATAAGAGCCAATGAAGTGCCTACCTCATATTTTTACAACCAATCTTTGTTAGGTCATGTAGAGAATTTTAAACTTTCATTGGGATTCAAGTCTATTTACTGTTGTAAAATGGTTTCTCAGGAAAAGTACTCAGTCACTGAAGAGAAAGAGTAATCATAGCCATTGGATTTTATTAAAAAAAAAGTGTCTCAAATAGTACATTATTCTAGAACTAAAATTGAAGCAGGCTTGCATGATTTTGTTTGGAGATTGAATTTGCTATCCTAAGAAAACAAACTTTGAAGAGCAAATTGTTAAGAGCATATAAATCATTTGGAAGCTTCAACTTGTGGTCTAAATAGCAACAATAAATGAAATCCTAAGCAAGATATTTTCCAAGAAATATTCTCTAGTTAGCAGCTCAGGAAACATGAATAACTGGCTTAGCTCAAATTATGTTTTCAATTATTTTTAACATTTCTATCACTACAATAAATGTTGTAAATTACTTCATCTTCCAAGAGTATTAAATGTGTTGTTTCCTCCTACTGGAATTATATTTCATTTCATTATGAGCTTTTGTCTGTCATTAGGAAAGAGATTTTCACAGTGTTGACACCTAAACTAATCTATTTCCACACTAAAATTTCTTTAGATGTTTTCGTTTGTACCCAGAACTAGAGTTCTGTAATTTCAGTTGCTCTGTAATCTGAGTTGTTACTGTGTTTCTAACTATTATGGAAAAGTCACTTTACCTCAAAAGACAGTCTAATGTCCTTATCATTAGTATTTATGTATTCTTATTTGCACAACAGCTTTAATTTACTTGTTACATAATGTTTCTCCTTGTGTCAAATATTCTGGATTTATTTCCTAATGTATAGTAATTATGGTTCACTGAAATCTAATTTGAGATAATGGAATATTTATTGGTTATCAAATCTGAAGTAATATTTTGAAGTACTTTTTTTGGAAAAATGTGAAAGACTAATTTGGTTATTTTAATGTGATTAAAAGCTTCTACTTAAAATATTAACTATAAAGATAAAGCGTAAGGTATACTTTTAGTCTCTATTGTGAACACAAGAAACTACGTAAATTTCTGTATTTTAATAGCTTTGTCATATAAATAAATGAGATGCATATTTGCTTATAAAAAGCAGATTTCATAAACATTTTATGTTACAGCAGCCAGATGACTAAAAATAATTTTCTATATTACCAAAGGAGGTAAGGAAGAAATACTGAATTTTGATGTTGATGATGGATGAATAAGTGACAACTAATGTTTCATTCAGTAGCCTGAATTGCCACTGTAAACATAGTTATCTGTCTTTGAAATATTTATTCATGAAGGATTCGTTATTAAAAGGATAACAATATATGAGTTTGGACTGAATTTAGAAAACTATTTAAAATTAAATAAAATGAAAAGAAGCAAACAGGATTTTTGGTTTTGTATGGACTAGTAAACAGCTGTTCTACTGATTAAAAGTGTGGTTTTGGAGTATAGTTTGTTCTCGCTTAGTTGCAATGAAACTGGAGGAACTATTTTGTGATTTCATTCTGTAATCTTGCCTGGATATGATTGCAATTTAATGTATCGATTTTCAGTCTGAATATTTATGTTTTCAGATAATGGCAAGATAGGATAAGATGTAAACCCATCAGATGACAGAATTCAAACTGAAAATTATCCAGGTAAATGGGAAGTCTTCCTGGAGGAAAATGGGCTGTAAAGCATATTCATATTTCTTCATCTTGGTAGAAACAAAAATAACACAAATTACAGATTAATACTTAATAAAAATAAAGACATTCCAGTGGACACACACCAATTATTCCATGCTCTCCCCAGATAACCCACAGTCTTTCTGGGACAGATAATTTTGTCATACAGCTAAAAAAAAAAGCAACCAGAAAACTCAAAAAATAAACAATAACAATGACCAAATTAAAACAAAACACCAAAAAAAAACCCCCGAACTAAACTAAGAAAACACTCCGATATCAGTCTTAGTTAACTGGGATAGCCATAAAATAAAGTTTTCAGAGAATGGTGTAATCCAGTCTAAATATGAGAAGACTTAGGGATCATTAGTATCAGTATAAAAGATGCATGAGGTAATAAACATATAAGAAACTCTTAAATGAAAATTAAAAATTCTTTTAATCTAGAAAAAAATACTGTTTTTACCTAAATAAAACAATCAATTATAAGATTGAAAAGAGCAGCCTTTTCTTTATTAAACCTGAAATAATTTCTATTTAAAACTAGTTAATTTTTTTTTTTGTTACAACACATAGTTTAGGTTTGAAAGTGTTAGATTTACTACTGGAAATTCTGTTGGTATTTGAGTAACTGTTATGACTGTGGGGATTTTTGGGAGTTTATTTTTGTGACTAAACAAAGTAAATACTTGCTTGTTTCTACATGTCTTGTTTGAATAGTCCTTTCTCTACTAAGCAAAAATTTTGAAAACTCGCTTTATGCTGTGTATGTGTGTAATATTGTGTTATTGTGTTATGTGTTTTATAATGTGTATCCTTATTTGTTGCTCTTCCTGAAGACCAGAATTTACTGATTTACTCTTTGATGATAGTAGTGTTTCAGTGTTCTAATCATGAACTGTTCTAGTAGGTGTAATATAAATCCAGAGCAAAAAATGTCTCCTGTCCCAAGGACTCATGGTCTGTATATAACTGTAGAACTTTCACACATTATCCACTCATCTTTTTTATTGTTTTCATTCCAACTTTGTTTTTAATTTATGTTTCTCAAATACTGAATGTACTCTTGGGGGGGGGGGGGGATGTGGAGAGGAGAAGGTTATTATGTTGGGGGATGGAGGAAGTGATATTTAGTTTGCACACAGCTTTTCTCTTGTCTGGTTTATAGAAAGGTAATAAACCAGTCATGAATACTATGACAACAGACCTTGACATTGTTTAAACGCTTGCAGTGAGAGCCAAATAGAAGAGCTTTATTATTTCAGAAACTGAATTAATAGGAAAACTAAGGTAATCTCCGGTACCCTACCTAACAAATTTTGGCTTCTGGTGTACTAAAGGTTTGTGTTTTCAAACCTGACTTATGAAAGATGTAGTTTTTATAATCTAATAGCTCTATTACCACCCACTGGAGCTACTATAATAATATCTCATGAAATGTGGTAAATTCCTCAAGTGTTGGGGAGCTCACTACAGCTTGACAAATCTCATTTTTTTGTGAAATGATTTCACTGAGTGGATTTTTCTTTGGAAGAAACTGAGGTTGGTCACCATTAGCCATCTGATTGCTCTTAGAATCTAGTTCCACCATAAAGGCATGTATACTTCCGTGCTCTATGGCTGTCAGAGCAAAAATTGCTGAGACAAAAAAAGGTTCCTTTTTCTTAATCAAATCTCATTAGATTTCCCATATATATGACAGCAAGTTAGCAAAAGGTGATTCAGTCTGTTTTGGTAAAGTGTAATGTTTCAAGTCAGGAGACAGGGATTAGTATCACCATCTATGTAAGCAATGACTATGTATGATGCTACATATGCAAGTCGATAAACAAACCATTTATCAAGATACAAGGTTTCCAGCGCAAAATCTACAGCAGCCTCAAGAAATATAGCTAGGCTGTTCCAGCTGATTTGAAAATAGTTGCAATTTTATCTTACTGCAAATAACTTATTTATATTTAGTTATATTTAATTTCCTCGGGCATAGGAAATTAACCTAAGTATTTCAAAAATCACTGGAGAATAATCAATGTCTAAAATTCATTCCAATTAGCTGCTGGTGGTTTGAACTTTTTCTTAGTGATATTAAAAATACTGTTGTAGTCCTCATTTTTAATTAATACATTTTCAGTTTCTTAATGATTCATTATACTTCAAAGGACACAAAAATTAGCATACTTTGATTTTTCACTCCACATTTCCTGTTATTTGTGCCAAAGTGAGCGGTAATCTAAAAAATAACACAGAAGATATAAAACAGCATAATATGATGTAATGTTCATGTGCCCTAGAGTTCAGGAACATTTTTTGAAATCTGAGAACCATGCAAAAGCGTTTTGGAAGTCTGTAGGTGACACCATGCATCATGTCCTACCCCTTAAAGAAAAAAAAATCCCAATAATTATTTGTATAAAATAAAACAAAACATTGGTAAACCAGTGGTTATTCTGAATTCATTTTGCATAAGAAGCTAACAGAAAGTAACAGGTTGTTTTTACATTGAAATGCAATGGAAATTAAATTAGAGGGTAGAATTCGTCATGCTCTTGCCTTCTGTAAAGTCCAGAATTAGAGGAAAAACTTCTTTCACAGTAATATAAACCTCAGGGGAAGGTTTTC
Source organism: Melopsittacus undulatus (assembly GCF_012275295.1). NCBI lineage: Eukaryota > Metazoa > Chordata > Aves > Psittaciformes > Psittaculidae > Melopsittacus > Melopsittacus undulatus. The sequence goes on from NC_047528.1 coordinate 99,032,560, forward strand.
CAAACTACTAGAAACATAAGATCTTCTTTAAAATAACAATATATTAAAATACAGTAAGAGCTTCCTTCAAAAATCTAATGCTTAGAGATCACAGGAGGAAACCTGCATACAAAATCTGCCTCTCAGGAAAAAGAAAACTTTATTTAATCTGTTTTAGTATTCAGCTATATACTCTTTGTCAATGTTATTATGCAATTTTAGAGCTACATTTTTAAGCAAATTCCTGCAAAATAGGATTTTCTGCTCTCTAGATGAAGGTCAGTAATTATTTTTTATATACTAATTTAATTCCAACTCTTTGAAATGATCTCTCACATATTTTAGAGTAGAATCATAGAATCATAGAATAGTTAAGGTTGGACCTCAAGATCATCTAGTTCCAACCTCCCTACCATGAGCAGGGACACCTCACACTAAACCATGCCACCCAAGGCTTCATCCAACCTGATCTTGAACAGTGCCAGGGATGGAGCATTCACAGCTTCCTTGGGCAACCCATTCCAGTACCTCACCACCCTAACAATAAAGAATTTCTTCCTTATATCAAGTCTAAACCTCTGCTGTTTAAGTTTCAACCCGTTACCCCTTGTCCTGTCACTACAGTCCTTAATGAATAGTCCCTCTCCAGCATCCCTGTAGGCTCCCTTCAAATACTGGAAGGCTGCTCTGAGGTCTCCAGGCTGAACAGCCCCAACTTTCTCAGCCTGTCTTCATATGGGAGGTGCTCCATCCTCGTGGCCGTCCTCTGGACTTGTTCTAACAGTTCCATGTACTTTTTATGTTGAGGACACCAGAACTGCACACAATACTTCAAGTGAGGTAGGTTTCTGCTGAGAATTTTTGGGAAGATAAAGCTACCTTTCCAGACAAAGTCATTTCATACACCAAAAAACTGCACCCATGTTTGCTGACTGATAGACTTTTAATACTTTTGTGGGGTTTGTTTGTTTGTTTTTTGTTTTGTTTTTAGAAGAAGACACTCTTTGATAACTCTGGTGATTGCAAAGAACTTTGGACCCATTTTGATTGTAAAGACTTTCCTGAGGGTAGCTTTAAAGGGGTGAAATGAGCCTTTTATTAAATGGATGAGCCTTTGATGCTTGCCTATGGGGCTTTTGGTAATTTCTGAGAAAAATGAGCATCCATTTCTGAAGTCAGCCCTGACCAAGATGAGCTAGAAAGAACAGGTGGGTCTTAGAAAAAAATACTATTGAGGGATGTTTGAGTAGTCTGAGTCAAGAGGAAAATTAACTAGGATGATCATCGGAAAGACAGCACATAGATGTTACAGAGAAACTGGCTGAATTAACAGGTCAGTGGCAATTTATTTAAATACTTGGTAGAATCCCCTTCCAAGGGCCAACATCCCATTTATCCATTACAGAACAAAGTCAGAAAAGACTTTGTTTCTTACTACCCTCATCTTCTGACCTGTAGGCAAGATCAGGCATATGGTGATCTGCAGGGAAGAAACCGTTAGAGTTTTTATAGTTTCAGCTGCTATTAGCTTTGCAAATTCAGCTCACCGTTGTCACCATTTCCTATTACTTTACACAAATGCTTATAATCGTAATAATGCTTATCTGATCTTGAATAACAAATATATTTTTCCCTTTTTTCTTTATGAAATATGTCTCTTGTTTATAATGGTCTTATGTTAGCCATTAATGATGATGCAAAAATCTTCCTTTTCTGCAGTCTTTTCCTGTTCTTAACACTTCAACTGTAACATGGTGGTATATTAGCATATACCATACACAGTCCAAATTTTTTACTCTGTCTCATTGATAGCGAAAGCGAGCTTTCTGTAAAATATGCCTATATGTTTTTGGAGTGAAATTGCAGTTTAAGTTAAAAGCTTTCAGCATTTATTTTCTAATAATGAATCCCCCACCAACTAATGAATCTTTTTTTTAAAGATGATAGATCAGTTTTCTTTAAAAAAAAATCAGTTTCTACTGCTTCCTACCAAAATTAATTAGTTTTCCCACAAAAATCAAGAGATACAAAATAAAACCTTTAATTTACTTGGCAATAATATATATCAGTATAGAAATACAGACTCCAATGTAGAAACAAGTTTCATTTTCCACAAAAACAGAACTATGAATGGATAGTTACAAATATGTCAGCAATTTCTGCAATTGTATCTTCACTTCTAGCCTGCCAGACACTTTGCTTTTTCTCACTCTGCTTTCTATGTTCCCTATTACCTTGCTGGATTAATTTGTGTAGATGCATCATAAGATATGTCTATATAAAAGGACTGCATTAAAAGATTAACTCAGCTTAGATTCCAGAATTTGGACATTATCTGTTTCCTAGATCTGTCTTCTGGTCAATTGCAGAGAGAGTCTAGTCTGCTAATTCAGGCTATATAGTGAAAAATCAAGTGAGAAGCAGGCATACATTTATACATGCATTACCACCACTGTACTGAAAAAGTGTTCAAGAAATTTGGAATTTGTGTCTGGCATAAATTGACAGAAGGGATGGTATTCTGGTTGTTCTGCAAGGTTTGTCCTTCCTGCTATTCCTGAGAGCCACTAGGATTCCATGTCTTATATTAGTAACAGATGGTAGAGAAAGCAGAGGAAGATCAAGAGATACTTGCTATATTTGTGGGAGAAATATAAGCTACAAACAATGCATACCATAAAATGTAAGCCTGGCCTCCAAATCTGCCTCTTCTTTCCGTATCACTGTCAGGAGAATCCCTCCAGATCTGACAGAAACAGGGGAAATCTGACTTTCAAGGTAGTTAGGATGTCAGCAAAGATGAAATCACAACTGTAGTTATGCTGACATATCCTGCTGTGTCCAAAATTGCTGCAGCCCTCTTCTGTGCTTCTGTTTCAACTTTTTCACATTCTTAAGGGAAATAGAAGTTGCTGGGCAGAATGGATCAGGCAGAAAGGTGAAGGTTTCTGTGCTGGCAAGGCTTAGTATACATTCAGAGAATCTTTCAAGAGAATTTCATGGGTAAAAGCTTTCAGGGTGAGTGAAGATTTTGTGTGTATGTGTAAATAATGAAGATTTGTGAGCAAGTCACACTGACTGATACATTTTTTAAGTTTGAAATTATTTAGCTGGCAAATAGTTTTTAATTGTTTTTATAGGAGGAGATGCTAGAAAGGCAATGAAAACCCTTCCATACTGTTCTGTGCTATGCCATGATATGCTATGCTTATTTAATTGCAAAGAAAAAGCAGGAGTATTATTTTAAGTTTTCCTTATTTGATTTCTTGATACACTTCTGATATTTTGTGCTTGTTTTCATAAAGTCAATGGTTTTATAGACTGCTTTTATTAGTTTTCTCATGAGTGAAAGTCCATTTAACCCAAAAACCCCACAATAGAAGCACACATGTTGCCCTTTGTGACATACATAAAACATAAAAAGAACAGAAAATTTCAATAAATTAAACATCCCACATTATAAAATAAAATAACTTTTCATCATATCCTGGTCTTTCATGCTTTTCTTTTGAAATGATGACAGATATTGTGTGATGTTTACTTCCCACTTATTTTAAAGGCCCTTCAGTATTTTCTCATGTGAAAACTGAAAATAGAAAGCATCATCAATAATACATAAAGCATCAAATTCTATATCAGGACAGGTTTTAAAAAAATCTCAATAGTATGGTATTTCTTTAGAGTGCCATATTTACCTGTTTTTTAGTGTCTTCAATAGTGAATTTAAATTCAGTCAAAGACTTGAAGCTTAAGATTCTTATCCAAGAAGTTTGTGATGTGCTGTCTTGTTATTCAGTTCAGCGTTATTCCTCTTACCAGGTTCTGCCCTGTTGTCCTTTTATCTCATGAACCAGGATCTGCTCTCCCTCATTCCCAATGGCCTTCTCTCCCCAGTTATATATTAGAAGTGCCTCTTGCAAATTGTTCTAGTAACTTTGTGCTCTGGCACTTCCCAGATGTGCCCCAGCATGCACTGCATTATAAAATATGGCATTAGAAAAAAAAGCAGGCACAATTTCTCATTTGCTTGCTTTATTTTAATATGGCAGGGCTGCTTTAAAGTAGCAGAGGTTCACTCTTTATCACATACTTAAATGACTTAGTTCGACTAGGAAATCATCAACTATAGATTCTAAAAAAAAAAAAAATAAAAATAAGCAGCCCCAGTGTTTCTGTTTACAAACTCTTTGAGCATTCATTGAATGAATCAAGATTCAAAACTAGATGGCAGGTATTGAAAAATGGTAATTGAACTAGAACAGGCTCAAATAAAGAGAACTCATTTAAATTCCACTCAGTACACATTGCACGATAAAAAACATAATTTAAAAGACAAACTAAAATATGATATGACCTAAAGTAGAAGAAAATATTATGAAAATATGTAAGCATGAAAATCTTTACACCATGTAACAAAAAGTAAATAGACTTTGCAAATAAATAAAATTCACTGCATTCAAATAAATAGGAAAAAGTTCATCTTTGAGAGTTTTTATTATATGCTGATAAATGCATACTTATGATGCAAAAATTTTTGCAATAGTCTCTGAATTCTGTCTTTAGGTTTTCAAAACCAGCAAGCAAGGACTCATCTCTCTTACTTTCATCTATTTTCACCACATCTTTTAATTCTTTTTCAAGAGGGGTCTCCACCAGCTTTTTTGCAGACCTGATAGACAATAGAATAATTTATGTCACTCTCTGGACTAAACCCAGGTTACAGATAAGAAGATGCAGCTGTGCTGATTCATTTAATTGCCAGTTCCATAAAGGAACTGAGTGATGACAGTTTGTGGATTTAGTTTAATCCTCCGTTTGATTTTTAAAGGGTAATTTTATAACTAAATATTCCCTGCTGTACTACTTCATTTTTACAGAATTAAAGATTTCAGATACCTCATACCCTAGCCTGTTTATATTCAGATCAAGCAATCTATTGTGGATCTTTTAGTTTAGAATTTTGGGTCTCATCTGAAAATCAGTTTTCAAGGAAAACATCCTGAAATTTATTACATTATAAAGTTAATTTATTTATAAAAGCTCAAAAAAGAAAAAATCTTTGAGATGCTGATATTTTTCATCAGATTTGGGAAAAAGAACAAAAGGGAACAAAATAAAACTAACCTAGTAAAGTAAGTTATTTCTTTATAAAGTGTATGGTCTTCTGTAAATTAGAACTACAATATAACAAGGCCTTGTTATCACAAGTATATCAGGATAATACTTGTATTATACTGATGGAGCATCATGTTCCGCAAATAAATAAAGCTATGCTTTCTTTTCCTTGCAGCACTGTCTATGTTACAATAACGTCAGAAAATAGCTACAGAAGAACATGAGTTTTCTGTCATGAAGTTGTTTGGGAAACAAAGCTGGGATTCAGATTTTGCCTTAATAATCCTGTGGATAGTGCATGGGATAGTGTATCCAAACTGGTCCTACTAGGCAAAGACAGGAAGCAGAGTTTTGTGCCCTGCCTGTTAAACAGTTGACAGAACATCTGCTGCTCCAAATGTTCTGTTGACAGAACATCTACTGCTCCAAATTTGATACTTCCTGCACTTAGACAATCATTGTTTTGTCCTCTTAACAGAGGATTTTCAGGGAGATTACTTGTATGGCTGTATAAACCACATGTGTACAAACACATGGTTTAGTCTCATGTTTTTTGCATGGATTTGTGTATGTATAAAGGTTCTACCTTTCTTGTGGTGTATGGATGTGTATATATATATATATATATATATATATATATACCCAAACATTTTAGCATGACCTTTAGCAATGTTTTCATTATTTCATGTTCATATCTGGAGAAATTGAAAGGGATTCTCAAGTCCCTCTTACCACATCCAGGAGTGCAAGAGTCTTTTAGGTCACAGAAATTAATTTAGGCAAGTCATGATGAGAATTCTGTTCAAATTTTTGTTCTGCTTTATCTTCTGTCTCAAAGAATGCCTAAGAATATGAGTACCCAAGAATTCACTTCATATTTATGGAAGCATTCCCTAGCTTCTTCCAAAAATTTGACTTTAAAAAAATCGTTGTGGGTTGTTTTTTTATTGTTATTATTTGTAAAGTGCTCAGTGCTATACAATGTAATATAATGGAAAGAAAAATGGGATCTTGTCATAAGCAGTCAAAATAAATGGCACAAATCAGATACAAACTGCACCAGATGACCTGTAGACCTCTATAAAGAGCCATATCCTTTTAGTCATTCTCACTTTGATTGAATGGACGGGTGACTCTCTTTTCAATGAGTTTCAAGGAGGTTTTTGTAGAGAGTGCAGTTGAGTAAATCAATTTATTTTGCATAGGACATCAAATGCAATTGAAGTTTCACAATTCAAACTAAGCCAATATGACAGAAATAGGTAGATTCAAGAACGGGAGTAGAAACTTTATGTAATAGGCTTTCCTCATGGGACATTGAGCAAAATGATCAAAACCAGATAAGCCAGTGGGGATTTTCATTAATAACATTGCAAAATGAAGTTGTGAACATGAAGCATGTAATACCTTTGGGGTTTTGTATGTGTTTTGTACATACGAATGTTATGTTTCTGAAGCTGACAAATACTTGTTTTAAAGTTGATGCTACCTCTGTTACTGTAAATAAAATGTCCCAAATCTCTGACACTTTCTGCTGTATAATACCAACAAAATAAGGTGGTTCAGAACTCCCTAGATAAGAGGTGTTTGTCTGTGTTTGATAGCTGGTGTTTGACCAAAGTAGTCAAGTAATTACTTTTGATCTTTTTCCAATTATTATTGTTTATAGTTGTTTCTAATGAAAATACTCTGATTTTGATTTATTAGGTGGGGGGAACATCCCATGTTTTCAACAGCATACACTTTTCCATAAACTGTCTACCTGGAATGCATTGATTAGTTTACAAGAGTGCCAGCTACAAGCATTTTTTTCCATGAGTTTACACCAAAATAGAATTTATACCTTTTTTTTTTTTTTTTTTTTTTTTTACCAGTATCGTAATAATCTCACTGGTTTGGAGTATTGTATGTTCTTCAGAAGTCTTCTTACTGTTATTTATGTACTATGCCATATGAAATCTCAGAAATTGTTAAGCATTGTATTTCAGCCTAGCCTATTCATGAACTTTTAGGCTATGGCAACATTGCACCAGCAAATTATCCTCAGTGCTCACAGCAGATGTAACTTCTCATTGTTCTAGACCAGGGAACACATTTTTGAGCACAGTACAGATATCTGTTTACCTACATAGATGAAAATGACAAAACAAGGCTATAGACATGTGATAAGAACTACGTAGCAGACCATTATGTATACCTATGATCAGAATATACCCATTTTATGTTATAAGCAGTACGAGTCTCTCAACGCTCTGTTTCTCAATGCTCAGCACTGATTATGCATGCAATAGAATAAATGTTGTGAATTGTTGGAATAAGAAAATGTCTGTTTCTCATTCCAGGAGTTCAAACCCAAACCAAATTAATTTTTTTCAAAAAGTTGTTTGAATATTTCTTTGCTATTACCTCATTTTTATTCAGGTTAGAACTGACAAATAAATATGCAATATTTTTGTATTGTCACATCATATTTGATCAGAAGGAAAATATCACACACATAATATGTTTTCATTCTGTACAAATCTTCTGATGGAGAAATAGCTGACTATCCTCTGGCCTTCTGAAAAACCTGCAGAAACAGAAACAGGCCTGAAAATCTTACCTAATTCAAAAGAGCAATTCCTCTGTTAAAAGGGCAGTTAAGGATGGGAAGCTAGATAACTTGTAAAAGGTGAGAAAATTTGCCAAGAGTTCTTAACAATTGGATTGTGTTCTTTATAACTTAAGACACATTAAGTTTCTCTTTAAGATTTTTTTTCCCCTTTGAATGCCTTCCATTCTGCAAGATGAGAACAATCAAATATCTATATATCTGGGGAGGTGTCATGGTTTAAGGCCAGCTGGTAACTCAGAATCATGAAGCTGCTTGCTCACTTCACCTCTTTTTTCTCCCCTGTTGCCTGAGAAATGGGGAGGAGAAACAAGGGGTCAGTGAGCGAGTGGCTGTGTGGTTTTGAGTTACCAGCTGCCTTTAAACCATGACAGTGTTATATTACCAAGAGAGGGGATGTCATTTTCTCCCTGCACTGCTTATCTTCTATTTTCTTTATGTTGCTAGTCATCGTTTGCTTTCAGCAGCATGCCCTATTTGCAGTCACCTGTGCTTACCTTCTTCAGTATCTTGCAACTTTCAGTTACCTGGATGCTTCACACACGCGACACTCATCTTTTTTTGCCCCTTTGGTAGTCACATTGCTCACATGCTTATGTAACACGCTCCTAGGGGCTGCCATGCTGTGTTTGGTGATACCAACACAGTGGTAGAAAATACAAACTGTGGTTTGTTGTATTTCCTCAGTACATTTATATTTGGATTCAGACCAAACTGTCCTGATGGGTATATTTATAACTTCTTAGAACTTACACGTGTCACAGGCCTCTGTTTTGGATACATACCTATGCTGTAGAGAGGTGTACTACATTCAAACACCCTACTAAAGAATTCTTTTTTGATGCATTTGGACTTATTTAAAATTACCTTCTGTAGCTTTGTCCAGTAATTGCGGCAATGCAAAAGAGGTAAATATTCTAGAAGTATGCTTCACCTTGCTCTTGCTTTCATTAATAAAGTTTTCAAACACTTGTACATAGCGATGAATCCCCAGTTTCGAAATTCAGATCACATCCAGTTATAAGGTGCTTTATATTCAGCCAGTGCTATTAAAGAAGTGTATTTTAAATCAGTCATATCTTATCAAGGCAATTTATATTGCCCTCCTACAAGCATAGAAATGATTTACAGTAAGTGTCTCTACCTCATAAAATAGCTAAACGAGTTTGCTGCTTCAAAAGTGCTTAAATCATGCTACTTTCTCCATTTGTGAAACAATTTATGTTTTCAGACACACAAGCATAATGGCATCAAAATCTGTTAATTGTGGTATCTCTTTTTACATGCTCTTTATTTGTATCCCAGTTTGGTTTAATCTTCTTTTATTGTCTTTCAAAGCTCTTTTTCACATTATAGTTGTATTTATTGTAGGGAGTCTTATCTACATCACCATTACTGTTAATTACTTTTGAATTGCAGTGGTTTGCTATGCCTTTTAACAGTTTCCTTTCTAATAACTAACCTTTCAGGCAGAAGCATTAATGCAAATTGTAGCATATTTTTAACTAGTGTTTGTAACAAAAGTTTTAACTTGATACTAAAAAATGGGTGGATTTATATCTCTTTCCTTCATTTGTAATTATTTTTTTGTAACATTGGTGAGATACAGCCAAGGACATGATCTTGTGTTTGTTCTTCTGCAAATATTAATTAAATATAGTTTCCACCCCAGAATGCAGACAAGGATGGAAGAAATACTGTTAATTTCTGTTCTTTTGTTCTGAATTTGGAAAACTAGAGCAGAAGCCTACTGACTTCATCAAGGTCATCTATTAAACATTATGACAGTATTGGCTCTCCTGAGTCCCACTTTGCTGATTTAGCCAGATCACCCTTTGGTTTTGAATGCCTGTAATATGTGACTTGTTGATTTTACCATAGAAAGACTCGTGGCCTCATCAAACACAAGAAAAGTGTGGCTCTAGAATATGACTCTCAGATCTATCTGCATCAGGCAAGCAGTCTTGTCAAAGCATATGTTTTAATCATATGTCTTAATCTATGTTACATATCCAACAATATTTAGAAAAACATTAACTAATAACATTCACTATCTTACTCTATACATATATACTATATATATGTAGACAGCACAAACTTCATGAACTCCATTATCTCAGTGGTAAAGGGTCTTCTCCAGGCTGAGACCTTAATGCAGCCTTTAAGTGCCTAAAGGGGCCCTACAAGCATGCTGGGGGGGGCTTTTTACAAGGGCATGTAGTGACAGGACAAGGAAAATGTCTTTAAACTGGAAGCAGGTAGATTTACATTAGGAACTAGGAAGAAAATTTTCACTATGAGCGTGGTGAGGTGCTGGCACAGGTTGCCCAGAGAAACTGTGAATGCCCCATTGGGGGCAGCGTTCCAGGTTGGACATGGCCTTGAGCAACCTGGTCTAGTGAAAGGTGTCCCTGCCCATGGTGAGGGGTGGGGGGTGTGGAACTGGGTGATCTTTAAGGTCTCTTCCTACTCAAATGATTCTATGATCCTATGAAAAAACAAATATATTCTCTGCAAGGCACCTATATCAGATGATCTTGGGGTTGTAATATATTACTTGATAAATTTTGTATACTGTAATCATATTTCAGTTAAGGAGGGTCATAAATTTTGTTGTGGCTTATAGAGTTCAAGGTAATTTTTTCTACTGAATGAAGTCATACATGTCAGTACTTGTTCATAATTTGTAAATGTATAATAAGCATTACTACAACCATTTTGGTTACTTTTAATGTTATTTTAGAACTTGCACAGGGAAAGTTTTATATATTTACTTTAAAACACCAACATGTCTAAGAACAGAAATGTTTTTTGTAGATTTAAAATAGCTTCTCAGATTGGTGGTATGGGGCAGCACGAGTTTGTGATTTTCATACTGGGTTTGAGCATATATGGAGGAAAAGGAAAAAGGAGAAGGTAGCTACTACTAACTAGTAATCTATTATTCTTCATTTTAAGCAAGTGAAGTTATGTCAGTACCTTAATACAATAAAAAATAACCACCAGAGAAAATTGGTTAGAAATGGATAAAATTGCCTCAACCAAGAACAAGTATGCTACACAGCAGTCAGTATTGCCTGAGAGAGTTATAATAAATGGTTAAAAGCACATTTGTATGCTGCCTACCCCATCTAAAAAAGTAAACATTCACAGGTTACTAAGCTGCGTTTGTATTATTCACTTTAATAAATGAATTCTGGCCTTACAGAAACTACATTATTTCCCGTTTGAGACTGAAAAAGGATAGTCTCAGAATATGTTTGCCAGAAGTGCACGGGTGTAACAGGTTCAAGACACAGTCCTTCAAAACACTCGGGAGTTGTTCTAGAGAACTGAAAATTAAATGAAACTTTGTTGGCATCAGTAATGTAAGGCCGGCTATTTTGATCTTTATTGCAAATAAAAGAGGAAACTCTAGGCACACTGTGCCTGGTAAAATGAGAGAGGATGTTTTTCCATGGAATCATTAGTGTTTTCCCTTGAATATTAATTTACAATATATACATTTACACATATTTGAAATAACAAGCCATTCAGTCTAGAGGATGTCTATTGCTTAGATAGTCCTAATTTAGGGAAAGACTACGTTTTTATTGACTGATGTTATCAACTTCAAGAGGATATGGAAAAACTTTAAGGACACAGAAATAGATATAAAAGTGCTATACATTTGCACAGAAACGTACACCAGTGCAGATAATCAGTGATATAAAAAAATAACTGCAGTATTCTATCTTTGTAAGTTGACTGAAAATAGATAGGGTAACCTTTGCAAATGCACATGTGTGAGCTAAGACATTGCAGTTTACCAGAATGCTGAATGTGTAATGCTCCTCTGGCTTTGTATAATGCTCCTCTGGCTTTGTCCCTTACTTTGTACAAACCAGACCTGCCTTGGAATTTTGACATCTAATATTTTGTACCAGTCCTAGATAAATAAATTAACAAAAGGTCCATCATTCCAAGAGTCGTGCAAGAGTACTTCAGTTCCTGCTATTCCTTCCATTCAGGGGAAAAAAAAGAAAATTGAGAGGGGGAAATGTCAATCACAGCATGTATATGTTATTTGACCAAATATACACACTGCTACTGCAAGGCAGATTAGAGCTTCGTTATACAGTAGGAGAGTATATGTTTCCACTAGGCCTGGTGGTCAGGCATACATGTTAGATTATAATGTATGCACCTGCATCTACCACATGCCAAACACACGTACTCCTTTTATTGTGTGATGAATGCGTAACTACTTAAATGTTTGGATGCACATGTTTGTGCACATGTGTGTGTGTTCCTGTCCAGGTGTTCCTCCCATGACACTAGCTTGCCTGGTTATTTTAGACCTTATCTAGTTAAACAGGCAGTGCTTGTCTGGGACATTTCAGGTAGAGATTTGCTAAGTCAATCACCAGAAAAAGTAATCTGATTTACCACTACTTCTCTAAGAGGTATGGTTTTCTTTTATGAAGAGCACCAGGTAACACAACACAGGGATGATGACTTGTCATCTGCAGCTCACACAGAGGAGGTTTAGCATAGACACCTTGTTGTTACAAAGAGATGATTTTACAAGGGCTCCTGACCTGTATAATGACCTTTAACAAATTTGCAAGACTACTGTAGAGTCATAACATCCTTTTTAAGGGCTATTCATATCTGAAATGCTGACAGACTTGTGTTGATTTTTTCATCACTGCCACTTATTCCTGTAGAATGTGAAATATTTTGTTGAAAGAAACTTTACAGTAGATGGTTACTAAAGGAATTGTACAAGAAGAGATTCAAAAAACACTTCATCTTGGAACTGATGAATGTAAGCAGTCATTCCTTCCTTCCTTCAGTCCCCCTGATATGATATGCATAGGTATGTGCATTGCTACAGTAGTTATACAACAGGAGAAGGAGGGAGAAAAAGAGAGGGGAAGAGAGACTGTGAGCACACTTAATAGCTCAATTATTAATGAGTGCAATACATTAAAATCTTGGTATCATCTTATTACCTTGTTGTCACTGTAGATACCTTTCCAGGATGTGAATTACCTGAATGACTCGTATACCTAAAAGCAAGATTGCTATCCTTCCCTTGCATTTATGACATATGTGAAATAGTTAATTTTTGAAAAACATCATAGCTAAACTTTTCAAAAAGATTTGATGTTTTGTCAATATTGATTCAGGCTTCTCAGTGTCAGTGGAGTAAAAATAATAAAGTTCTGTTGCTGCAGGGACATGAAGAAAAGATGTTTGATTGATTCTTCCATTACCCAATGACAGCTATTATGGAGCAGGGAATAAAAATAGCAATTATATTCTTGCTTTGTAGAGGAAAAAGAAAGAAGAGGAAACTATTCTAAGATTTACAGAGTTGACATATGAGAGCTGAAATATGCCAGATACAGGAACAGATCTCACAGTCCTGTTTCCAGAAACACAGCTATTTAGCCATAATATTTGTATTCAGCAATTGAAACTAATATGAAGATGTGTTTAGCTATATTGAATAAATAAATGTGTCCAAAACTAGTATGTACGTTAGGAAATAGTATGGTGATATAACCATTAATGTATAAAGCAGATTTAAAGAGATAAAAAAACCCTGCAGATGCTTCTTAAATGTTTACTTTTTGCTTAGATTAAATGTAATCATAAGGAAATGTTTTACACTCAAACACAGTATAAGATGTTGCTTACTTTTGTACCTGCAGATAATTGTTCAGACAGTGCTAGGGTTTTTGTTGTTTGGTTGGTTTTTTTTTTTTGTTTCAGTACTTTCCTTATTTCCACAAGCTTATATATCAGAGACAGAAAGCACATTTCTGAAAAACTTATTTTTCTATCTAGGAGAAAAAAAATGGCCTGGATTTTTAACATTCTAATATATATTATAATAAACATAACTTTTATTGCATCACTTTCATTTTATTTTGAGAAAAAAAAATTGTTTATGGCTTTAGACATAAAATTCACAACAATATATACATCTTTGATTTGGAACAGTCCCCCTTTCCAACTCTGACTGTAATTTTACTGAGAAGGTTTGTCTATATAAGCTTTCCAGTCACAGAATTTTTATTTGCTCGTCTTTGTTTTAGTTGGTCTAATTATATTTGCACATATATAAATGCAATGTTGAAAACAATTCCTCAGTATAAGTCTGTTGATTATACGGTCTTATATTACAAAATATATTATTTATATTACAAAATATAAATTACATAAATTGCTCTTCATTTTTCAAGTGATCTAGCTGAAGTCAGCAGCAATGTTAGGTACTGCTCAAGCTGAAGTACAAGTTAAGAGAAGAAAAAGTGCTTTGCTATTAGTGACCGTTCAGTAGGCATCTGTTTTCATAAATCATATCTGCCTTTGTGTAACAGTGCAATTTCAACTCTTTTAAGTAGCTCTTTGCTACTTTTGGTGATCTATGATTATAATTTGCAGTAAATATTTTCCCAAGTGGATAACAAACTCTTCCATCTGGTAAAAACTCTCCCTTCTACCACACTAAAAAACTCTCAAACATCAGAATGATTTTTCAGCCAGTAGGTCTTAGAGTATCTGTCTCTGCTTTATTGTCAGCAAATGCTTACCCTTCCAGCTTCTCACCAGGCTCACTATTCATCCTCCCTTTGGCTCCACTACCCATTACATGCTGGTTAACTCACAGATGTGTGGTCTATGACAGCTGAACCACAGCCATCAAGTGCATTCAGGCTGGAAAAGCAGTAAAATACTATCTGAAATTGTCTTTTGTCAGTCTTGCATGCAGCACTTCCAAAAGGCAAATTAACATCATAGCACTGTCTCAGCCTTTACCTTAATTACAGAAATGAAATTCCTCTTTAAATGGTAGTTATCTTTATTTGTTCTCAGGAAAACATACCTCCCTGAAGAGGTCTGAATATCCTTTTGGTGTTTGAATTGTTTGTTGACCTTCTTCAGGCTAGGTTGTGACAGAGCCGTTATGACTGGTGATTCTGTGGTGGCAGATAGACACTTAACCTAATTTTCTGGTGAAACATCTAAATGGTATGCTGCACGTTTTAACTAGAATACTGTTACTAGACTAGGAAAAGACTGCTGTAACCAGACTGAGGAAAAATAGCATAAGCAGTCAAAGTGTTTTTATTTCAGACAGCAAATGATAGCAGATGGCATGTGTGATACACTTTTTACTAGGACCCTATCAACAATCTAACACTGTAAATAATTCCACAGTGTGAACAGTGACCATTACATTTTGTCAAGTTGAATGTGTCATGTCCCGTATCTTCAGAAAAGGGAAATAAAAGTGAAGATAGATGTTAGTTAATAACATAACAGTAAAAAAGATTAAACGATCAGTTCTACAAAATATGCTGACAAAGAAATGCATATTAATTGTAATTGTTCAATAGATAACATAGTTTAATACCTGGTCTCTAGCAGCAGACAACACTAAATACCATTAGAAAACAGTGTGTGTTCCAATTCTGGGAATAGCTGTTTCTCTCCTAAATTTTCTCAGTAGTATCCCCTAATGTATTTTCTTATTTTATCAAAATGTGAAAAAATATTTATTTTAGGTCAATTCTTTCCATTGTAATTAAAAGCCTCTGATCACCAATAATAAAAACTGAAAATTATATTTATTTGAATTCTATATTAGATAGTAGCTGGACAATTCTCTGTCAAACTTTAAATAACAGTTTCTTTATGGCATTGGAGAATTTTAATTACCTTTTGAGGTGATTTTTTGCCAGAATCTTATAGTGACTTTCACTATATAGATAATCCTTTTCAGTGTTTGTTAGAACTACGAAAAAGCCCTTGACTTGTCCTTTTTCTTCTAGTCCATTCTTTTGACCCCCAATTTGAAACATACAGAAGTATTTGTTTGGGTTTTTTCCCCTTATGATTACACCTCACTTTTCAGGTATATGAACCTGTAGGGTTTTGGATAGCTGTATTTTGGGGTTTTTTGGTTGGTTTGTTGTTGTTATTGTTTGGGGTTTGTTTTGTTTGGTTGTTGGTTGGGGTTTTTTTGTGTGGTTTTTTTGTTTGCTTGTTTGTTTTTCATAAAGTATATGCGAAGTATTCTGAAATTGCTTAAACAAAGCTGCTAGCAAGAAAAGAAACAAGATCAGACCCTTCTGAGAACAGAAACATCACTTTTTTCCTTCTTGCCATTAAATGGGTATCTAGTATTTCTTTAAACTATTAATGAGTTATAACTATATGATTATATCAGTTTATCAGTTGAGTAATTATTCTGACTTTTTGTAGATACTGTACTACATTGTAATAATATAATTACTCTGTCTTCAGAACCAGGGGTTAGTCTTAGAGAAAGATTTAAAAAAAAAGGTACCAAAAGCTCATAGATCATAACCTTCAATACATGGAGCAGTGACTCTGCTTAGAATCTCTAGTCACTGTGTGTGTAATATATTAACCACAACAGCCACAGTCTGCTGGTAAACGGAGCAAGAACCATACTTGAAAGCTGTTTTAAACTGGTTTCCCAACACAGGCTAAAACATGTTTAACTTGCTTCTGCAAATCATGTTCAGTGCACTACTTTAAAAGCATGTTTCACATCTTCATAGTTGTATATGCTTTCTGGATTGGGTACTGAGCCATTTCAACCTCTTTTATAAGACTTAGGGATTTCCTACTCCTTGTATTGAGGCAGCAGACTTGAGAGCAGACATGAACCCTCACATCTGCCTCCAGTTTTCAGGTATTGTCTAACAGGAAGAGAAGGAAGGCTATAGTCCAGCTGCTGCAGAATGGCTAAATTTCTGAATGCAACACAGTGGTGTGTTCATGTAAGCTTGTCCTGATAGTGAGTATATAAATGCTCCTAGGAAGGGTGGATCATGGCTAGTAACAGATAGAGGGATGTAAATGGAGGAGTTATTCTACTAGCCTTTACTTGCTAGTAAAGGCCCCATTTTAGATGTAAGCACATAATTCCTGGGTGTTAAAATATACGTAGTATGAATCTTTGTCACTCTGGTCTTTACTGTAACACAGGACAGCTATTTGCAAAATACAGGTGGCAAAAATAATCCCTGAGTTAACTCTTACAGCACTGTGCACTGAAAGAGGTCCATCCCTCTTGCCTCCATGCATCTGCCCTCTTTCATTGACAAGCAAAGCCTACCTATTGGTAGTATTACAGAGGTGTATTTACAAAACTTTTTTTTTTGGTAGCTGCCTCTAATCCTTTACACATACTTGCTGAAAACTTCCATGCATTCCCTGGTCACAGTTTACATATAAATTAAATTTAGATGCAAATTAGTAATTGTAAAATATTTTTCATTAATTTTAAAAATTGGCTTTTTAAAATCATAAGCAGACTCAAGGATGCTATTATTTTACAAAAAAAAAAAAAACACTAACCAAAGAAATCCCACAACAAACCAAAAAACAAGCCACAGCCCTTTCAATTAAATAACATAAATAAACTTTCCCACATTTTGGTAATGTTTGAATGCAAATACCGTTTCCTGAGAAACTCTAACAGCAGCAGTTACACTTTTACTTTTTTTCCAACTAGTTTATTGGAGAATTTATTTTCTCATAGTCTGTGCAGTAGTGTAATTTTTCTACGAGTTTTGCAAGAAAACATGTGGTCTTATTCCATGCCCAGAAGAGCATCTGAAGTATTCATATTCCTTAATGTTGTCTCTCTTCTGTGCATTAATGCACTCAGTTTTTGTGGACTCAATGTTTTCACCTGCCAGAATGTGACAAAAAATTTGGAATGAGTGACAGATGGCCATAATACAAAAGTGCTGCTTCTGAGGTGAGTTTTTGCTACAGCTGATGGGGTTTAGTGCTTTGTAACTACAGTATCACTTTTCAAAATAAACTTTCACACTGTGCTTGCTCAGTGAAATAGATAAAAACTCAACAAAAAGACCCCAACAACCCCCAAAAAACACAATTGCAATTAAAAGAGACTCTTCCAACACTTACCATGAGGGCCTGATCCTCGATCTATAGCATGAATGTACAGATTGTTTTGCCACTAGAACTACAACAGGTGTTATTTTTATCTGTTTGATACTGTTACATGGGGGCTGCACTGGGAGAAGGGGCCAATCTGCTTGATAAAGAGCAATAGTAGATTTTAAATAAAAAGCCATCAGTTCTATTGAAGGACACAGAAAAGATGTGTGTCCTGCAGTTACAGGTAAAACAGGAAAACACACAGTCTTCGCTGACCCTTGTGAAATGCAGAGCAACCACAGGTGGAAGAGTTCAGATCACAGATGATGGAGTAGATCAAGCAGAAGATGAACCTTTTGTGGTTTATGATTGCCAATTTCATTGACTGTCTACTTAATTTTACGCACTTTTTTAAACAAGAATTGCAAACAAAAATCTAGTTACTAGTAGTAGTGAGTGAAAAAAATGAGCCTTGGACTCATGTAAGATATTTTCACCCAGGAGCACTTGTCACTAGACAAAAAGCATATTTTGCTAGGTAATGGGGAAAGAAGCAGGACATATTCTATCTTTGTCTTATTAGTCAGCAATTTTTAAATAGTATGGTGAAGTAAGATGCCATGACAGCTTGTCTTCAGTGCAAATAAAAACTGCACTGTAGGCAGCAAACTAGCAATAACCATACCGAGCAAAACTCAGATCAGAAAAGGTAGTTATTTAATACATTTATAATTAATTTTAATGGAAAGTATTAGATTACAAACCCAGGAAGGTTACTATTCATTTCTTCTGACATTTTATAAGAAGGTAATGATCATATTCTCTGCACTGTTACTTTCCTAGTTTCATAGTAAAATGCAGAGATTCACATTTTAGAGTTCAGCAAAACTATTAAAGGAGAGAAAAATTACTCTAAAATTACATAAGACATGATGCAAAACAACAAACATAGCAATTTTTGGTCATCTTTTTTTCTAAAGTTGTCTATTGCACACTACTGAAGAAAAATACAGAAGTATAATATTAATAAAGAAAACTTGCAATTAGCAGGAAGCATTGCCTGATGAGATTAATATATTCATCTACTTCTAGTTATTCCTGTTTTCCTCAGCTGAGGCTCTGACCTCTGAATCTTCAGACTGTTGGGTGATTTGTCATAGAGATATCTGTAGCAGCATATGTAATCACATTTTCCTTATTTTTCTATTTACATCTTCCTAAACACAGTCATTAACTATAATAAATGTTTCATGTATTCCAGGAAGATATTTTCATTACAGTATATGATTTTATTGCCATCTTTCTACCATAACAGTGACAGCCTGTTTCCTGTCACCCTAATTGATTAGTCACTGTGAAAGGCCATAACTAGAAAAATTAAGTAAAAAGAAATATCTTAGAATTCTTTTATTCTTTGCTGTATAGAGCCCTTAATGAAGTTTGGTGCTATTAATGGTGTTACAAAAGAAATTTAGGAAAATTGTGTTTTAATGCCTACAGCACTACATACATGATCTTATCAAATTTAGAAATGCAAGCATGGTGATGGCTTTGTGATGATCCTTTACTATGTGAAAGCTTCAAAAGTACAGAAATGTTTGGGGGTGTGAAAAAATGTGGGGCCATTGTGAGGCTTGTTTTGATATCTTTGTAGGTTGCCTTGTGAGGCAGATAGAAACGGTCCAGTGAATTAATGGAGTCAAGGGGACATCCGCAGCGCATAAGGGATGCTCATGTTGTTAGAGTGTCAGAGGGTCATGGAACTGACTGAATGGCACATTGTCACTAGGAGACAGCAGTAAGAAAGTGCTGAGAGCTGCAGCAGTGAATCCAACACAAACATTCATTTCAAGAACATAGCTGTAGGTCAGATGAGAAAAATGTGAGCAATTTGCATAGCCTTGTCTATAACAAAGTCTTTACTGAGCTAGTAGTTAAAGAATAAGAAAACACAGGTTTGAGAGACAAATAACCTGGCAAAATTTGTCCTTTTTGTTTCAAGTTAGCTGCTGATAACCACTGAGAAGAAATTGACCCTTGCAAGTCATCTAATGTAGAGGCAGACACAGATGCTCTTTTTTTTTTTGTGCATTAAATGACAGATACAAATCAGCCATAATGATTGTTGAAGGCACAGGTGTCCTTAAGTTTAGCCTTGGATTAAGCAATTGCCCAATTGTTCCAACTTGAGTCGGAACAGACCCAGGTAAGACTCATTAACATTAATCAAGTGCTCTCTGGGCTAATGCATGCACTGTCCTGCTTGTGCCTTTCTCAAGTGCATTGTTGTTACTGATTTTGCTGCCCTAGGAAACTGAGAGTCCTAAAATCTCTGCAAGGGCAACACAATGATCAGCAGAGCTTTTCTTGAGGTTGGCATTTTTATCATATCCATTTGTGAAGCTAAAGGGATTCACATGCCATCTGCCTGGCCCTGAAAGGACAGCAGCTACCAGCAAGTGTTGCTCCCACGTCTCCCATGCAGTAAAGGAGGAAATTACTTCCAAAGGGTCTCTGCCACATGAAGATCGCTTATGTCAGAGCAGTGTGCAGACAGCCTAGCAGAAACTTGGAATTTAATCCTCCAGTGACATTCTTTCATCCTAGCTTAAACAAAGTACAGTGGGACAGCTGGAATATAAGAGAATTTGGACTTTCAGTGACTAATGCAACTCACTGAGTGCCTAGATCATCAGCACCATAACTCTGCCCCGAGATTTAAGTGTTCCTCTTTCCATTTCTTCCAAGGTTATGAAAGACTATGGGTCAGCAAAGGACTTGAATGGACTCCTTTTATTCTGACACATAGCCACACTTTCAGCAGGAACCAGCCTCATGACTGATAATAAAAAGGGAGACAGGAATCAAGCTAGAAGGTAAAGAAAAGATTTATGATGTTGTTTCACATGCACAGCCTATCTCTACTCCTGAATATAACTTACATGTCAAAGGACACTTCTGCTGCTTTCTTAGTGTTAAGTCTCCACAGTGAATAAATTTTTATTTCTTGAGTTTTGCTCTTTTAGAAAAAATCTTGAATTGGCAAATATAAAATTATTTACACATTTATGATGCATAAATATACCTTTCAGGTGGAAAAATGAAAACTTTGGGAAGTTATAAGTGGTACCTGAAACCTAAGCAGAATAGCCTCCCTGGCTTTCTCTTATAGTTTACAAAAAGAGATGGACCCTCTAGGGAGAGTGTAAAATCATGTTCCTATAGTGAAGTGCTCTCCAGATGCCTGTCTTCCCTCAGGGACCCCAGGGAGATTATCTATGTGGGCTGGTTTCTTTGAGGCATATCCTTTTACTTTCTCACCTGAAAGCATTCATTACAGGTGAAATTTAGCTTTGTGTAAAAGCCCTGATGGGAAATGCCTCAGTGCCATTACATTTCACAGTTGTGTTGGGGAAGAGCAGCAGACAGGAAACCTGAAGTGCCTACGCATCTCAAACTGTACAGCTCATGGCCCCCTGAGGTAGGAGTGAACCAGGATGAAGGCCATGTGAATGACTTATGCTGGTCTCAATCTTTACGTTCTTCCTTCTCTTTTTGAAGCAACAACAGTATATTTTGGAAGGGGATGGGATGCTGGTATTAATATTGAATGATTTCTTTTTCTTGTCAAAATGATAATTTAAGAGCCTACATAAAAATATTTCGTGCCAAAGAAAAATGATGTTTCATCCTCTGTGATGTTTTATTTTTTATTATAATTTCTTCTATTTCAAATGCCAGTAAAATCTGAAGTAGAATATTTCAACTTGAAAGATCTTAAACTTTTGCTTTAATGTTCTCCTCACACTTCAATGAAATTAGTCAGTGAATTTGACAAAAATTGTGAACTTGCTTGGTCCAGTCTTGTTACTGTAATGGCGAGGAAAAAATAGATTAAGAATTCCATGTCTATATACCCTTTGTCAGTCCTCATTTAGACACATTTGTTGTACTGTTAATGTTTGTAAAGTAGCACATCCATTCTTGCCAGAAGAATCCAATATTGTTGCATTTACATGTCTAATGTACAGATAAACAAGAAATGTCACTTTGTTTTTGGAAGATACGACCAAAAGCAATGAAAAATGACAATTTATAGATCACCTTATTATCTTTTTGTACTGAGCTGGGATGGGAGTTCATTGCTTGCTAGCAAACAAGCCAATGTGCCCATCTGACCCCCAGTGTCCCCAGTTGCCCCTGTGAGAGGTGTGCTGGGGGCTGCTTGTGTGCACATTCCTCTGCATGCTTGCTGAGAGGTGCTGATCTGCAGGTCTGCCCTAGCCACTGCCAGCCAGCCTGCAGAAGGCACAGTGGTTCAGACAGAATCCCAGAGATTATTTACAACAGAACGTGTTTCCATTTCTCTATTGTTTCATTGTTGCTGGAATCAGAAAAACATACAGGGCTCAAAAAACAGTTCATGCTGTATTTACTTCTGTTACAAGGGCAAAAAGTACTGATAAACCGCAGAATTATTACTTGTTCTGATCTAATATCCTTCAAACTACAAGAAATGGTTGGGGTTTTTTTGTGGCTTTTTTTCTTTCTTTTTCCTACGCTGTGAGGATGAGATTCTTAGCTTTAAAAATCTATTTTTTTTTTTTTATGTTGAAGGACCTGAGATCGGGCCTTAAGATAATTGCACGATGATTGCTGTATGGCTTTGTTACCATTTCCCTTCTTTTTCTGACATGGTTTGGGAATAAGCTGGTTCAAAAACCAATAGCAGAAACTAGTGAGACTTAGATAACCAGCATAGCCTGAAGATACATTGTCTTGTGAAGTGCTGGATCTAGAAAACCCCATTTTGATGCCACAAGTAATCTTGGAATTTTCAATAACAAAATAAAAAGCTTTCATGCCAGTGTTTGTGGGATACTGGCTGTTAAAACGCATGTGGGAAAAGCTTGTAAGGTGCTTTTATTTGCAGGCCAGTACAAATACTTTCAGGATCAATATGTTTTTCCAAATATTTCTCCCAGACTACTGATCAGAGAGGGGGGAAAGACAATTCCTGTGTAACTGACCACATAGCCCCCTCCAAAAGAAAATCTTTGGGGTGATTCTTCTTGAGACTCATGGCTTACCTTCTCAGCTCACTTTCTCCAGAGACACACAAACACTCTTGTGCATGTGCTTGTGCACACACACACAGACACACTCTCTTCTGGGATGGAAACTGTCTGCTCCCAGCCTGCCTTAGATGACTAAAAGCCAAGAGAAAGTGTTCATTGACCATTTACACAATCCAGCTACATGTTGTGTTTTCCTGCTTCCTATCCCCAATTTAAATTTCAGAGAAGGTAACTATGTTAATTACGCACACACTTTTACTGCTTAGACAGGAGCTTAATTATCTCATGGTACATTTTGCTATGTTTACAGCAAAGAACAGTAGAAGAAGAGAGTCAAGCAGATGCTTTCTCAGTCCCTGAAAGTACCTACGTAATGTAGAGGCTGATTTTTCAGCTAGTATTTGAAGGGGTGCAAAATACCCAGTTGTCTTTTGAAAAAACGATTTTTATTTTACCATATTAATTTTAGGTTTTGAGGTGGATGTTTTGAGGGATTATTTTTTTTTTGCTTGTTTGGTTTTAATTATGGAAAGGTTGAGTTTTTCTGAAAATACAGTAATTTTGAATCTGCTAAGCTCTTCATTTTGACTTGCATACTTGATAAATGTGCATCATCCGTAATAAATTTGTATAGATACATTATTATGTCTTTTCAGGTCTATACAGTAAGGACATTTTCTTGTGATGTCACTTTGTGAAAAGTAGTTTGAAATGTTTAAGTTGCTTCATATCTATTCATTGGGTAATAGCTATGGTACTGACTGACATGATAGACAACTTCATAACCTAATGTGCTTTTCTCCATGTAAATAAAATTTGAAAAATTGTTATTATTAGAAAACAAAACAAAATGGGGTAGGCATTTC
Source organism: Melopsittacus undulatus (assembly GCF_012275295.1). Taxonomy (NCBI): domain Eukaryota; kingdom Metazoa; phylum Chordata; class Aves; order Psittaciformes; family Psittaculidae; genus Melopsittacus; species Melopsittacus undulatus. The sequence goes on from NC_047528.1 coordinate 99,056,148, forward strand.
TGAGATCTGTTACCTTTTCCATAAAATTAATTCAGAAAACACAGTAAAAGAAATTAACCAGAAATACACTATATATTACCTATCAACATATTTTATTGTTTCATTTATTGTTTATTTACCTCCACTCTGGGTGCTGACAATGATATAAGTAAAATGAAAAACAGTTTTTAATCTCCTCTTTAAAGAATGAAGGATGAAATTCTTTTTGTAATCTGTTCCTGCAGATATTAAGTGATGATGTTTGATTTTTGGTAATAAATTTATTTTAAACTTCTTTAAATATCAAGCAGCTTATTGCTTTATTAGGATGCAGCTTTTGTCTGGAACTTTAGGTTCTTTAATAGTTTTGCAAAACCTCTGCAAAAGGAATCTATGGTGAATCAGTCTTTCCCTGAAATATAAGTGAATATTAGAAGCTTAGGTCCTTCTAAATTTTGTTTGTAAAAGGCAGCCTAACAGTGAAGGAAGAAAAAGAAAAGAAGGAAAAAGGAAGAAAGAAACAGTGAACTATGATATTTCATTTTATGGCTAAATCAAATGACAACTCAAACCCAGCTAATAACCTAATATTGAGGAAAAGGGGAAAGGCTCACTTTCTTTCTCTTTTTCTCCAGTCATGTCTTCCTTCCCATGTTTCAGGTTTGATGACTATTTGTTTCTCTAACTCAATTTGATAATATGGCAGCTAATACTTTTTTTTTTCTTCCCATCTCAGTTTTCTTACAATGTAATAGTGGAAAGGATCTGATCATTTGAGTGCTAGTCAGCACAAAGGAAGTTATATAAAATACATGACCTCTCCCTTTCAACGGCAACAAGCTGCTGTACCAGCTGGGTCCAGCTGTACCAGCATGATGCCAGAGGCAGTGAGGTAGCATCCTGAGACCACAGCTGAAGGACGTCACGATAGTACCAGGACAAGGTCCCCGAACTTTATCTTGTCGTGCAGAAGGAAACAGGTTACCAATTATTTTTTGTTACCAGTAGTTTTTGGCACAGTGTGTGAGCCCTGGGACACAATCATGTGAACACAGACCAGCCCTGCAGAGGTCAGCAGATTGTGGGAGACTGATTACAGTGCTCTACTTCAGGTGCCTGTTTGGCTACAGCATAGGCACCTTCCTTTCTATAACATTTTTAAAGCTGCTCCTGTCTGAGCAGCTCAGCAAAGGCAGAAGATACACACAGTTTTGAAGGTGTCCATCTTCTTCTTCCAAAAACTAGAAGATGTGCACACAACTTCCAGCTCAGTTGTACCCAAGATCTCCAACATCTTGGGTTTTTGCTGAGATTCTGCAATGCCTCATCTACTGTAATTTAAACATATATAGGAATCTGTGTCTTTGTTCCTTTTCAAACAGATAAAAATTGCTGTATCTTCACCTTAGAAACAAAATGGCTAAGATTTATGTAAAAAGATAATAAACCGTAACAAAGGACCTGAAGCTGTCTGAGGAGTAATTTAAACTTCACTTGGTCTCCAATGAAAACAAAATAACATACCATAATCATTTACTGCATGTAGTTTAATACAACTAGCAGTCTGAGTGCTCTGAAGAACATCTAGAATGCGTTAACATGGAGGATTGATTTCATTTTGACAGAGAAACAGTGATCTTTCCAATATTTTTTGATATATTTTTTTTATATATGTGAGAGCTTCAGTGTTACTTTTATGTGCGTTTTTAAAAGTATTATTTTGGTTATTGATAACAGCTAAGATTCTCCACCTTGTAGTTACTTTTTTTAAACTAAGGTATGTATATACTTAAGTTTATATAGATTATTTATCCAATTAAAATGTACTTGTGTCAGTTATGGAGGACTAAATTCACACAAAATAAAAATCGATTTGTAATAATGTGTTTACAATAAAGCAGAATATATTTAGACTTTATAAACTTACTTACACTTGACTTTTGAGTCTAGATGTTTTTAATACCTTTTCATTTAATAGAAAATATTAAACGGTTCAGCTTTGTAGCACTAGAATAGGTTGGAAAACTGAAAGGGTTTCATTCCTTTGTTCTGAGCTTAAACTGTAAACCCCTTGTCTAAGCACATACAAGTAATATAAAAGATAAAGATAAATATGAAGCTACAATGACAAGGATGAAAAACGGAACTTAAATACCTGTTACATCTTGCCTCAGTTCTTTTTATCGAAACCCTAGTTGATGAATGGTCTTAGATCAATATTATTAAAAAAGAAAGTAAAGTCCCATTTATAAATATACTCCATTTTAAAGATTAAAAAAAAAAGTCTTAAGTATCTCTAGTAACATCAGCAATAACATCATTTATATTGATGTTGCTTTCAAAGAAAGCTATCTGCTTCTATTCAAGGACAGAAAATACTTCAATGAGTTATAAACATGTGCATGTATAAATTCAATGGATTCTTTACAGTAGCTATTTATGTGCTTATATTGGGCTAAACTCCTTGCTCAAGGCAATAGGTGCAGCCCTGATAGCTTCAATAGGATTGTGAATACTCTACCCATGGACTTGAGCACATATCTTTTTCATTAACAGAAATAATCTTCAAAGGCATAATCAGGTCAAGAGTAGGTGATGGGGAATGCAAACGTACATGTTGGTTGCCTTCTTTTTTCAGGGAGTTCTAGAAGTGTGGTTTTTTTGGGGGTGGGGCTTTTTTCACCTTCAGAGAGATAAAGATCATAATAATCAGCATATGTTGGCTTAGAATTTCTTATCAAGAGCTCTTTTGCAAACATACAGAATAATTATGTATGGCAAAGTTAAAAGCAGTTAACAGCTCTCCTGGTTTCTTTTTAATTCTGACATTTTGGAATTTTGTTTTTGAAAATATTACTGCAAGAAACAATAGCAAAAATATGTACAGATCCAAATTATTTTTTTCAAAATGATCAATCCATTTATTTTCTGAATCAAGTAGTACTACAGACAGCTTTATTGTGCAAGAATTAAATCTGTGAAGGCCTAAAAGCAGATGCTATGCAAGCCTGGGAGTTCTATTCCTAGGTGGAATAGAACTATTTTCTGCATGATGTTGGGAGAAGCAACCTGCTGGCTTCCAGGTGTCACAGGAAAGTTCTGGAGGTTTGGGAAAATGTTGCATATGTGAGTGGGACTGTGGGAATAAGATTCTTTTAGGCACTCTGCCTGAAAAAAGTAAGTAGCAGTGAAGTTTGTCCTCTTGTTTTTGAGGCCCAGAAAACGAACCATCCTTTTCTGATGTAGTTCAGTCCTATTACTTCATAATGGAGTAAATAGGCCTCCCTATGCCCCCTACTCACATATTCCCTATTAATCCTCTTTTATCCATATTTCTGCGCACTGGGAAAGAGAAGGATGATGTTGAACAGGTGAGGTCCTGATTCTTATGCAGCAAGGAGAGGACTTAGAGGGTGGAGAAAGAAGACCCTCGCTGCAGGGAGGGAGCAGCTACTGAAGGGAAAATCCAGCAGCCTTTTTAACAGGAACAGAAGGATACATAGGAAAGCAGTAGGAGTTGGATCAGATTATCTGCACCTGTTCTGGCATAGGCAAATGTTTTTTCTGTCCTATGCTTTGACCAAACTCTGCCAAATACCTGTTCTCAGGAATGACAAAAAACTGAGGAGTGTAAGTTTAACTTTTGTTGTTTCTTTGAGGGAAAGAGAGTGATTCAGCTTTTTGATGAGCTGAGGCTTCTATATTTGAAAAATTAATTCGTTATGTTTACTTATCCAGTATTTTACTGTTTGTAATATTCTTTTGTTTCTTAAAATTTCATCTACAAAAAATAAACAGTGAATGATGATTTTTTTATATATATAACTTCTCTCCACATAAAAAATATTCTAGTAGATTTAATTCATAGATAAAAGGGAAGCTCTCAACACTTCACAGAAAGGCCTCTGTCAAATACACAATTACCAGTGAATATCCTTGAAAATTATTCATGAAAGCAGTGTTCAATACTCAAGAATACCTCAATGTGTTCAGATCTTTGCAGACATCTCCTAGTGAAAAAGAAAACCCCTCCCAAAATGGTTGTAAAATGTGTCACAGTTAGAGAACTATTACATAAAACAGTAGTACATCAATGGTTTTTGAAAAAAAACAAATTTCAGTTTCCATGCATTAGTAAGACTAGACCCCAAACAGATGTCCAATCATAAGCTATTCCAGGTTAATTACTGAAGAAGTTACTGAAATAGCACAGAGGTAATACAAATTTATAGGCATTCTTTTATATTTTTGAAGTTGTAACCATGATTAATAATGACTTTTTTAATACACAACTGATACTTGTGTAAACAGGTTTGTTTGGGTTTCTTTTTGTAATAAATTTTGTATTTAAAAGAGCTTCATTCTCTGTGGTCTCTATGAGACATTATATCAACTTCAGACACATCAATAAAACTGACTATTACCCAAGACAAAAAAACTGAAGCAGCTGCTTGTTTTCAGTTCTTGCCAGTGACTCATAAATAACCACACAGCCACAGATCTGCCATCAATAAAATGACTGTATTATCTTCTGAATAATCTTCACATTAGTGAATCAATTGCTATTTAAATTCTCCTTATTTCATCATTTTTAGAAACTATGCAAGTAAAAACAAAAAATTGTGAACCAACTGAAATGTTTGTACTTCTAATGCCACGTAGATTGTGCCTTTCCAAATATTTTTAAAATATTATTATTGTAGGAATGTCTGAGTATTCCTTTAATGGGGAGGTATTTGCTACAGCCCTGTTACAGCATAGATGCTGGATTTCTCCCAATGGTCTCTTTACGTGAACATGACGAACCCTTCCTGGGGTTCTCACCTAGCACAATTTCTGCCTCCTCACTCAGCATAGCAGTTAGAACATCGCCCTCAAGAAGGGTTAAAAAATAATTAAAAAAGGCAATGATAAACAGCAAGGTAGTACCATCATATTGCTATTTCTTATGCAGCACTGTCTCCTGAGGAACTTTGAGAGAAGTCTTCATTAATTTAATGGAAAGGGGTAATGAATTTTAATAGTTTTAGAGCAATGGCAGACGAATCCTCTCCCCTAGATACTCTAAAGTTCTGTCAAAGTTTAAGATGAGGGAATCTCTAAAGGCTGTACTCTAGGCGCTGCTTTGCACTGTGAGCAACAAAACCAGACCTGTACTAAGATCGGACCGTCTGAAAAAGTGTTTCGAAAAAACACCCTGCTGCCTGAGAAGCTAAAGCTACAAAGTAACTGTTAGGAAAGAAATTGTCAGAAATGCTTTCTACTGTCATTTTGCTGCTTTTCGTGCCTCAACCAATTCTTTGCACATGTTCTGCAGAGTGACAAGAACAGTTACTGATCCTGGGAGATGCAAAGTTGCATAAGGTTTGATAGCCACACCAGTTTTATCATTGACATAGTATTTGAGGGCAGTATTTAAGGACATAATTCTTCTTGCAGATAAATTGAACCGTTTTCTAACATTGCCATAATTAGGCTTCTCAGACTTTGTTGCTGTGAAAGAAAAACAGAGCATCATGGCAAAGTCTACTTTTCTTAAAAAGGATCGAATTTCAGTATAGGAAAATGAAAAACAAAATGCAACAGAAACCAGGAGAGTCAGATGAGACAAACTTTAAATTCGAAAGTGGCAGACAATGATGAATAGATAAGGAATCGTTTGAATACATAAAGCATTTAACATGATTTGTGGTTGGAAACTAAGGCAAAAAAGGAAAAATCAGTACCAGGCTTACTGCGATGATGATGACAATGACAGTAAAGCACACAAGAAAGAAGTTATAACAGTAGCAAGATTCTTACAATAAAACCAAAGTTTGTTTTGTCACCTTTCAAGATGAGGAAATACATGAGGGAAGTATGATGAAATACAAAATCAGGCAATCGTATGACACTTAATATTTGTCTTAAAAGAAAAATTGGCACATAGCTGACGTACTCTGTCTAGTCAAATGGATCTATTAGGAGACTTGGTTGCACATGTATTTATTTTGTGATTATTGTAGTATGCATATTCATATAATCACAATTATTATAGTTATTATTGAAATAATTTTTAGGTTTTTATTGGAAGGTAGAGTTCCTATAATTTTTTTACATAAGAACTGAACTTGAGGAGAAAGAAACCAGCAGTTTATTCTTATTCTTGTTACAAATAATAATGTGGCAAAACACAGCTCTAATATCCAAGTGACTGTGGTCTTAAATTAAAAAGGAGATTTCAGTCCAGGCTTCTAAGGCCTATACCTGCTATAGCTGTCTTGGAAAATGGATGTTAGATGCAGCATAGAAGTCTTCTCGTACAAGCTCCTATAGGAAAAAGTACACTGGACCTCCTCCCACACTTTGTAGAACAGTCATAATCTGAAAGGCACAGTTAGTTTTCTCTGTCTGGCTTTTACAATTCTGTGTCTCCCAGATACATACTGCTTGATAAATTACATCCTTGACCTTTCCATGGCAAAGCATCCTCCTATGTCATTGGAATATCAAATGCAAAGCAGATTCTATGGTTGGTACAGAGGAATACATAGCTGGGTATTTATGCTGGGTCTTATTGAAACATTTCATGTGTGCTTTCAAAACTATTCCTGTTTCTTCACTACTTGTGTAGTAAAAGTAGCATGAACATCTGTAACCTATTTACATAAGTTATTGTGTAAATAACTGATCCTTTAAATTACAAATATTTCAAGTCTAGCTTTATATTTATTGGATCACATTTTTTACTTGTTTTGTTCTGTGGCTGTTAGCATTACTAAACAACATTATTGACTAAGCAGGACTTTTTCTTATCATAGTGATTTTTGCGTTATCAAAGTATTTGATACTGTCACTATTACTCATACACTCAGAGTTGAATTGAATCTAGGAGCACTGTACTGCCTACATGTTTTCAGAATCTTTAACTTATAGTTGCTTTCTGAAGGAAAAGGAACTCCTCTCAAACAGGTATTTTAAAGGCTGTGTTTTTTTGGGTTTTGTTGGTTTGGATTTCTTTTTAACTGAGGCCCAAAGAAGTTTGATGCAAAAACAGTCAAAGTATACTTTTAGCTCTCAAAACCAATCATTCTGCTTCTGCTGGTTAGCATCTTTGAGATTCTTTGACATTTAAACTTAGTACATTTTTGTCATCTTCTGGGCTTTTTTTTTTTTTAATTCTTTGGTGGGGGGTCCCAGCTTTTACTTTGGTTTGGGTTTGTGGCATTGTGGGGAAGCGGGGCGAAGGAAGGATTCTATGCAATCTATCACAAAAACAGGTGTTTAAAATGCAGTTATTTCCCCACCTTAGTGTGAATAATTTTCAGGAAAAATATTTATTTTTCTGATGAGTCAACTAACTCAAAAAGAGAAAAAATGCAAACCAATGAATAATATATGATGATTTAGACTGACAATTTCTTACCTTCATTTGCCAACAAATAAATTGACAGCCACATACAGATGAGTTACCACTGAGTTTGCAGTCAACTTCTCACAGTTCTCTTAGAAGGAAAATCAAGGTTTGACATTTTTCTTTCACTAAATGACATATTTCAGCAGGATATCTTATTCAGTATTGCATCTGAGAACAGATAAAGACTTCTTGTGTGTACAAAAATGAAAGAACTTTCCACATAAAGATCAAAACCTAAGCAGAAAAAATGGCTAATGAGTTTTTCTGTGTACTTCAGAGTTTGTTTCATATATGTCTAACCTAATTTCTCCTAGTTTTCTGCATTAAACAAAGCTATTCTTTCATATGAAATGTTCATCTCTCTTAAAATTTTCATTACCCTAGGTATTAGTCATGGCTATTATGTATCCAAAAAGTACAAAACCTATTAGTTGTTACATTTGCATCATATATGTTATGTATTAATGCAAGTAAATAATTTAGAATATTTACAGGGAGTTTAAAATAACTACATAAAACACATCTATAACAGCATGTCTGCAGAAAAGAATGAGGAGAAAAACTAGTGTGAAAAATATAGCAATAGAAAAAACAGGTCTCTTACACAACAGTAGAATGTAAAATGCAAATCAACCACTGTCTCAACAGGTGGATTGTATGTGAGCATGAAACTACCATAATTTATATATGTTCGTCTTTCTCATAAGGCTACTTATTTCTATGATCCTTACTTTCATTTGTTTTCCTTTTGTACTCTTATCTTAGGATTTCAACGGTTCTTCATTCTTCTCTCACAACGTTTTTTTTTTTCTCTTTTTATATGAGTAGGCTTATGAATGTTATCAGTAGTATATTGTATAGCTTTTTTCTACAATGGAAAATTCAACAAGACCAACTTATTTTTTTCACAAAGTCTTGCCAAACTGAAAAGTTATTAAAAAATAGAGCAGAAGATCAAAACTTATGGTCCAAATAGCAGTTCCTTTGATAAAGGAAGTATTAAAATTACATATACATGCAGCAAGCATAAAGGTCATGATAATTAACGGAAACAAGATGGTGGTGATTCAACAAAGATACATAGAAAAACTGAACAGAAATCCTATTGTATTAGAAGTACTGACTGACTGCAAATACATGATGTCACCCTAGTCAGGCAGTCATTGAAATCATAAACTGACCACCACCTCAGGTCTAGCATCAATATTTCTAAATAACTTCAGTCATTTAGGAAACTGTATTTGAATAGATTTATATATATTTTAAGTGAGATTCTTAAATGGATATCACAAATTTCTGAGATTATTTATATTATGTATAATATACAATATGGATTATTTATAGAAATAGTTCATGTTTGCATTTTCAGCGTACTTTATGTTGTTAACTGACTTCTTTTGGGTTTAATATTGATTACAGCTAGATACAATTTCTCTTCACTTACATCTATTTTTACAGCTCTATTTTGTACATGTGTTTCATTACAAGTAATAGGTAATAGATGACTTCAGTATCTCTTAAGGCTTTTACTGACCCATCGGAGATCCCTGGAAAAAGGATGTGCTAGAGTTTCATTTTCCTGTAAAACTTCAACTACTTATATTTTCTCAGACAAAAAAGGCAGCTTGTCAAGCTCTCTGACAGCAAGCAGAAGAGCTATTTCTGTGTGTTTTTTGCACGTTGTACAACTGTTAGCGAATTGTTGTACTGTCCACTGGTGCCAAAAAAATAACATAGCCAGGTCACTGTTTGTTTCATGTGCTTGTAACAACATCAGTATTAAGCATTATAAAATTTTGTTTGGTTATATTGAAATAAAAGTTGTAAATAACTGTATTAAAATCCTGTGATTGGTGACCTTTGAAATAATATTGACTGACATACTAAAGCTGATTACATGGTCTGATGAAATATGAAAAAATACTTCTTTTCTAGGGGAGCATTTAAACAAAACAATAAGTTTTTTTTCTGGAGTAAAGTACTGAAAGATTAAAGTTCACCATTAAACTTCAGCTGTGATTTAATGTTTGAAAATATACTCTGACAAGTGATGCATAGAGAATATAGGTGTAGTTATTGTTAGGTAGGAGGGCAGGCAGGCTATGTGGACCCTGACTCAACAGCTTATTAACTGTCAGAAAAGGCCCATCACACAGAAACATCTTACCTGTAATATATCATAAGTGGTAATGTCCTTTTGCCTTTGTACAGCCTTAGCTTTCTTTGTTTATGCTGTTAGATTTTGGGAGCTCATTAGAAGTCATCTTAGGCAGAAGGTTAACAGTTATAGAAGAAGCAGAGTCAAATACTAACTTTAAGAAGTAATTGCCTGCAGCTGCATCCCCACTGAGATTTCACAAAACAAAGAGGTGCTGTCAGCAGGTGGATATGAACACTCTGAAGAAATATTGGTTTAAAGACTTTGGAGCAGAAGACCAACTTTTATCTTTTTTCTTTTTTTTAAAGCTAAGAAATTTCTTTTAGAGCTTCAAACTGTGTGAATGTGAAAATGGTGAATATTTTGCTAGCAAGAGTGAAATTAATTGGGCTTCTGAAAGGAAAATAAAAAGAAGTGCTCAGAGTCTTCTTAGTCTCAGTCTAATTTAGAAAAATTGTACTATGTGTGAATGTTAGTTGCATAGTTAGTTGTGCTATGTGCTCAGAAACTAAGGGAAGCACAGAGGGGAAGGAGGGATGAAAGAATTTTATAAAGTAGAATGGAGAAAACAGCTGCTTACCGGGAAGAAGAGGTGATTGACAATGCTAAAGTTTATGAACAGAAGATCATTAGATAAGCATGGTTACAACTTCTAAATTTTTTCAAAATAATTATTTTGAAATAATGATTTCAAAATGCATAATTATTTTGAAAATAAATTTTTAAGTTATTATTTCAAAATAGTTATGTATTTTGTGTTTAGCATTACTTGCAGGTAGAGATGATGTTAAGTGCTGGAGGAACTTAGAGGACCAATATGGATTTTGTCTATACTGCACAAAATGTTGGGTGCATATATTTTTAATGGATAGAGACTACTTAAAATCACACAACTTTGTAGTATGTGGATTACTGTCACTATTTTGCTTTGTGTCTTGCGTTTAAGTACCTTTTTGAGAGAATTATACCAAGCCACCTGAATATTTACATAGGAAGGAAATGTTATGAGTGGTCTGTGTAAACCTCTACTCAGCTGAGAAATTAATGTATTGCAGAAAGTTCTGTGGTGCTAAAAAATGAGCAATCTCATAGTGCTGTCTGTTGTTCAGTCATGAAATGCAGGGTTTGTCTGCTCTCTTTAGTAGCCTGTTTCCATGAAACTCACAGGAATATTATTCTCTGTCAAATCTCTATAACATAGATTATTGGTAATTTCAGAAATTAAAAAGGAATTAAATATAGAGGCATTTGTATGTATATATATAAAATCTGTGATATGCACTACACGTCCTTAGAGAAATAGCTTAAGATATCTTTCAACTAAAAACTAAGGATGAAGATATACCTTTTTTTAACCTACAGAAGTTAGGTTTTACTCAGACTAAATTGAAATCTGAATTTCTTGCACTTCCTAGGTTTGCTTTTGTTTAAACTGGAAAAGAAAATTTAAGAATCTAGTATTTTACATTGTGAGATTCATAATAACTTTTTTCAGAAATGTTTAAATAAAACTTTTAACCAAGATAACATTATAGTGAAATCATGAATACAATGCATTACACTGCATTTTTTTTTCATCTGCCATAGTTCAAATCACTCATAAGTGACATTTCCCTCTGGTGACATATTGGTTTATTTGGTATATTGGTCAATGCTGTACTTTGATCTGCAATAACCTTCATCTCCCGCCTCCCCCCATTCCAATTATATGCTCCAGCTGGACTACTGCATTTGTAATTTACCATGTAATACATGGTTAGACAGGAACAGAGATTACATGGCATGTTTTGGTACCAGTCAGTGGGTTTATGATATATGCTGTTGTAACTGCTGTAATAACAAAGTTTATTTAGATGAAAAAAATAACATTAAACATTACAGTTCTCTCAGCTGTGTATGGTAGCTTTACATGTTTGTATTGCTTTTTGTTCACCAGGGAAAAATAGCAGAGAATAATTTTAATATAGTCAGTGCAATTTTCTCAAAGAAGAAAAAAAGCAGATTTCATTTAAGGAACAATACTCCTACTGGCAAAAAAGAAAACAAGCAAACAAGTGTCATGAAATAAATATCCACATTCAATCCTTTCTCTAAGTATGCATTGTAATATATTTAAACAGAAAGTCCATTTAGTTTTATTTCAATGAACAGAAAAATCTTCTATTTTATCACACTATTAATTCCCATAGTCTACTATCTTCCTGCAATGTTTGGGCAGAAATGGGTGATTGAGAAGACTATTGAAAATGTTTACGGGATATTTTAGGGGAACTGATTCCATAATTCCTTTCAGTTGATAACTGAGTTCAATGTATCCTTTATTTTGGTCTAATTCCACACCTTCTCTTGGTTTCAAGAATCTTCTTGTTTCAAGACCTCATGTACACTGAATACCACAACCTAATCTCCAAACTTGTGTATCTTCTAACATCACGTTTGTAACTGTTGATTTTCTTTCCTAGTAGCATTCATTAAATATATTTTAAAAAAAAAAAAGATTTTATAAATTTTTTTTTATTTTTTTAAAGAGCAATCAACTGTAGGAAATTATTTTATCTCAGTATCGAAATCAGAATCTATCTTTTAATGTGTCATTTCACGAATAACTAAGATATGCAACTGTATGCATTAAAAGCAGAATGTAGCTCTGAAAGGTGAGGTAGAGGTTATTTTTCAAAAACATAAGGAAGGTTTAGTTACAAGCAATATACATTCTTTCTTGATAATTCAAGTATGATGTTGTTTAACTTAAAAAAAACAAATCTACTTTCTGCAAGAGAATTTGGCCAAGAAAAACATTTTTACAAGGGTAGCATGATTTCTGTGCATACCCCCTCCCCCCCAAAAAAAAAATTCCTATCAACACAAAATATTCTTGATTTCCTGTTAAATCATTGCTCTGTTCTACTACCAGTTGGGCTAATATTGATAGATTTTCCAGATCCAAATGATGTCTGCATGAGAACTGAAGGTATGTGATAAAGAGCAATCAAAAAGCAGTCTGCCTTGGATTTAAATCTCCATTCACTTATTTTAAAATCTTGTCATGATTAGTTTTCCTAATGAACTAAATAAAAAAAATTTTGTACTCTTGCAGTCATCCGTGAAAGCCTTTTTTGGAATAGCGTAGTATGATGCTTACATTTTTAGACCTGTTTACACCTGCAGAATCTTGAGAAAATGAGCTCTATTCCATTAAAAAAAAACCCATTACGACCCTCTTGTAGGTAATGTGTCAAAATAATGGATTAAAAATTCAGGATTTCATAGCATATTTTTATTTCATCCCATGCCTCACACCCCACCAGGGCCAGATTGTGAGTGGATTCGCTTGGGTATGATGAGTTGAAAGGCGCTATTAAACTCTTTATTATCTTATATTGTCTGTCTTTGCTGTGGATGTTATCCCCTTGCTCATTTGGTTTGTAATCTTAGTAATAGCTTGTTACTACTTACACTACTGCTTCAATAATTGTTTAATGCTCTCTCTTATTGTTGTGAATTAGCTAGGATTAATTCATATGATAATTTTAATGCAACAGGTCTGTGCCTAGCAGTTTTCCTGAAGGGTCCCTAATGGTGTGTTTTGTTTTGTTTTTCACTTTTTCCTGAGCCTATTCAGTCAGAACAAAACTTACTGCAGCTAATGAAGATGTACTGGAATTTGAAATCTGATTGGATGATGTGTCATTTTCCTAATGATAGCAGAGTGTAAACAGTATAACAGTAGGCCAGTTTATCAGGCAAAAGGATGCAATAAACTGCAGTTACCACTCCATAATCATTTTGAGTCACAGGTGCTGTCTTTGGCAAAAGGCTGAGATGTGATTCATTGGATAACCCATAGTCCAAGGCTACAGTACATCTAAGAAAGGTTCTTGCTGTTTTTACTTGCCTTGTTCTTGTGAGATTATTTTCATGTTGGAATGCACAGGTGAAGTGACTCAACTGCCTGCACCCCTTCCCATGTGAGCTCTGCAGCTGGTCTGAAAGAAGGATTGTGACACTAGAAGCATGGAAGAAGAGAGCGGTATATCTCTGGTGTGTTAGGACAGGTTAGTTTTGTGTATGAATTCAGGAGCTGAATTAGGAAAGTGTCTATTGTCTCAGTGATTTGCTCTCAATCACTCATTGCTGCTTTCTTCCCCAGCAGGGAGAGATCATGCACTGAGCCTGCATTTGAGCCTGTACCTTCTTTTTCCTTTGGTGGAGTACATTAACTTTTATAGACAGTTTTCTTTTCAAGACTTTCAGGCAATCCAGACAGATTTAATATTTCCCCTGGAAGTTTACTGTGTTATCTTCTTATCCAGAAGACAGTGTGTGGATATTTTTTCTTAATTAAAGCAACCTTTAATTTTTTTACTTCCTAGATATGCAAATGTTTCTTTACAGGACACTATAAGCTGTATTTGCCTGGTTAGTTCACAATTCATTGTCCCAAAACTCTGTTTTCCCCATTGGACCACGTATTTAATTTGAGTCTGCATGTTAACAAATGTACATGACACATCTAAAAGGAATACATGGATATAGATTATTATTGGTTCCAGGTTTCTAACAGACACGTAAATCTTCATCATTTGTGTTGACTGATTATTACCTAGATCTAGTCTAGATATAGTGTAAGACATAGCTGAACAAAATATTTAAAATGTTCTTGTGTTCTAGTATTAGCATAATGTAGAGTTTCTCAGCCTGTGAAGGATGCGTAAGGAATAGACTGATTTCAAAATTAACCTATTTTTATTTTTTTCCTTTAGAAAAAGATTATGAAATTGGGATCTTGTGAAAATATGTATCTTCATGAGAAACAGTTCCAAATATATTTTGGGGATTTTTTTTTATGGACAGTCACTTTGTTTTGTTGGTTTTTTTTTAATTTTCAAGTTTTGAGTTTCATTCTTCTCTCTTAATTTCAGTTATTTGAGTAAAAGCTAAATATTTTAAGTGGGGACCTCTCTTTTTCTCATTTTTTTATTATTATTTTTTGCCTTCTATCATTTCAAAACTTGTTCATACTAAAGTGTGTGACAGATAGACAAAATTGAAGGAAAAAATTTTATAATATTCTGCTAAAACATTTTAAATAAATTGAAGCAGGAAATATTACAACTGGAAAAAATATTTCTAATCATGTAGTTATGGAGTTGAAGTTATGTAAGTTATGCTTATAAGTGTTTCACTGCTTTCATTAATAGATTTTTTTTTATTATATTGTTCTTTTGATTTTAAATTTTTGCACAGATTTGCAAAAAAAAATTAATTCATTATAATAATTTTTCATTAAAAGATTTTTTTTTCTGATTACATTTTTGCATCATTATATGACAATATTTTTTTAAGTATGTGTTACCTACATTATTCACTATTGTCTTTGGAAAACTGACTTTTTGACTCATCTTTGTTAGTTTTACTGCAGAAATATCAGGAGAAACTGATTTTAAAATATTTTATAGCAATGAGTATATCTACTATTATTACATACACTGCTCAAAGTTAGTTGAGGGGGAGGCTGGCATGTTTTTAATGTGTTTTTACTGTGAAGTCCCTTCTCACATAATGCTGTGTAAATACAAGAGACAAACAGTATCAGTAGAACTGTTGTGTGGTAGTTTTCCATAGGCAAGCTGTGCCAATGACTTACACCTATGTAGTATTTATAGAGAAAGTGTTCTAGCACAATTTTTATGTAAATATGTAACTTTATCTTCAGATTTTTTCCTCCTTGTTTTTGAACCACTGTGATTGTTGCAGGTTGTTGATTGCTTTTGCTCACACATCTATTCTGTTTACTTATTATAATTTCATCCCTTATCATTTACTTCTTTACGAATTCATCTGTAATTTGAAGGCTACTTTTCAACAGCAGCACTGGGATCCATCACAGCTAGATCCACTCATAATAAATGTAAGGATCTTTAGACTGGATTCCTACAAATCTTGTGAAATTCTACTATGTTTAGTATGTCACAAGTCTAATTTTCTTGATGTTCAAATGTATACATTTGTATTTCTTCCTCAGCTTGCTTATTATTGCTGAGGTTTAACTTGCCATGTTTATGATTTACTGAGGTTGTACTTCCACCATGTTTCTGTCAACATTCCTATATAATTTTTCTGTGTTAGTCACAGCTTCCAGTTTCTCCTTGTTTGTCCTTCATGCTTCTTCTGTTAGCATGCAGGTATTTTATTATATTTGATCTATGCTTGAAAGCTCTCTGGGATTGATGTACCAACATCCTTGTGAACTATTTGAAGGTTCTTCTTACTTGTCTACTGTTAAGAGCCTTTCTCCTTTCTCCTCCATATCATACTGAAGAATAATATTTACTTAAGAAGTGTAATTGATCTAGCCATTAAATTAGGGGCCTGAAGCAACCAATTGATCTGAACTTACTCGGATCAATTGTCAGTTCTTGTCACTGCTTAGAGACAGCGAAACACAAACGTACACCAAAAAAAAAAAAAAAAAAAAGAAAAAAAGAGATGGGAGTCAGAGAGATTGAGAGGTTTTATGAAGCAGGTTGCTGCCCTGGTATTGTACAAGACGCACTTGTCTTATTCTCTAAAGAGTTATAGTTTGTGTATTGCTGCAATCAAGCTTGAAATTGCATGAAACAAGGTAGAGGGATCTTAAGTTATCTCACTTTTCTTTATACCAAAATAACCCTCTCAAAATAAAGACAGAGGGAGAGTCTGAATGTTGGTATCCTAGGGTATGTGAGGTTACAAACCACTTACAGAAGACCAGCTGGTCGGGCCAGACTTCCCTTTCTTAGAGAACCCCTTTCCAGCCAGGCTGGACCATGTGAAAATTAATAATGTATAGCAATGTGAACAAAATATTGGTGACCTTTATCATCTGAAACCTATAGGCAAAAGTTTCGGAAGTAGAAGTCTGCTTCTGTCAGCTAATTGTGCTGAGACTTTGCAATTACAGGTACAAAACCTTCATTGTAGAAATGACAGCTGTCATTCACTAAGACTTTAATCTTGCAGTTGTAGCAGATGAGTCCGGCATCTGCTTATCCCAAGCTAATAGGAGAGTAGATCAGGAACTTCACATTGTTCTGTTTTGTCTTGAGGGAAAAAGGGAAAATAATTAAAATTATTGTTGTAGAGAATGCAAATCAGGCTGGCTCATAAAATGAGCACAAGGACGTTTGTTAAAATTATCAGGCACACAGTTTAAAATTAATAAAGGAAGCAGATTTTAATGGAATGAATAATTAGATTGAAATTTACTGTTAAATGATATTATTGATGCAAATAGCTGAGCAAGAATATGAAATCTTATAGGCTGCATAGGAATGAGAACTGCATAGGCAATAAAAAAAGAATATGCAGAAAAATATTAGGTGTTATTGCTGCCATAGCAGCAATGATCATTAGCTGTGGTCAAGAAGAAAGGGAAATGAACATCTCTGTATCTCCTATTTACCTTTATCACTGAACATCAGGCAGAATTAATGTGCCATTAATCATCTATTTTCTCTGCCTTGATGCATACTTTTAGCTAATAAGTTTTGATTTATAATACCTTTGAAATTCTCATGTTGTAACTCAGCAAAATTTAAAAATCCCATTTGTAAATCTGAAATGTAAAAATGTTACTCTGAAATCTCTAAATGTTCATATTAAAATATTTCCCTAGACAGTAGAGTAAGTGTGATCATTTGGACAGGAATAGCCCAGAAACCAGAGATCAGTAGAAATATGTAAGTATTGTGATGTTCATATCAGATTGCCAGATGTTTCAAAAGAAAAAATGAAACCAAAAAAGCTATTAAGCCATATGATCCATAGAAGCCTTCCAAAACAATTTTACTGTTTGCAGTCCATTCTATAAATCATTTTGTTGTAATCTAAAAAAAAAGTTTAAGTATTTTTATTTCTCCAAGCAAACTTAGTCAGAGTGAAACGTTAAATTGCCTTGATTTTGTCAACAATATTCTTTATGAAATTCCTGCTTTTGCATTCTAATTATCTTCTTACACCATGATTTTTTTCATTTCTAACTCTGTGGCTCTTAAACTACCAAGGGATAGAGTAAAAGAACAGTAACTGAAGATGGATTTAATTAGTGATATTTCAGTTGGGAATATATCTCTTCCTTGCTTTACAGGACTTAGTGTCTTTCATTAGGTTTCTTTAACTCAGATATTTAAGTGTAGAAGGAGAGGTAGAAAGCACCATACAGGTGATTACCTTAAGATAAGGACTAGGAGGATGACGAAGTGACAAAACAGTAAAACTAGAGTTGTTTCTTAGTGTGACCAAAATAAAAATACAACATCCTAGTGTTATGGAACATTTTATTAAGTCACTCATATCTATTTTATCTTCACTTTTAGAGGGATTTACTCATAGTTCTTGTCTGGAAACTGGATGATATAATGAAAATTATTTTAAGAAACTGCAGTTTGTCCAAGCTTTACCAGGGTGATTTGTATTGCTGAATAACATTTCCTCCCTGCGTGTATCTTCAAAATGGAGCATAACTATATATAAGGTGTGTATATGTGTGTATATATGTATATAAACTGCACAAATGAAACAAGCAGAAAGTGCAGACTTTCTTCTCTAATGTTGGGGGTGTTCACATTCGTGAACACTTCCCCAGTAAAATGCATCAAGCTTGTACCATTGGTTTAGCCTAATCAACAGGGGGTTTTGCCCCTGTTTATTCATGGATCTGGTTACGGATATGAGACAAACCCAGCTGGGAACTCTGCTGTGATGAATACTGTCCTTGTATAAGGGGCAGATGGCACAACACTCACTGGCTTGATAGATTTATTAATTCTGCCTCTGGAAGAGGTGGCTTGCCACATTCTTTTCCCATACTTGAGGATAAAAAGAAATCTGCATTACTGGAGGTTGAGGCACTGTGCCAACTGAATCTGAAAGTTAAAGAATCAGCTACATGTTTGAATGAAAGCAAGAATCATTACCATGATACCACAGACCTTACTTAAAAAAAAAAAAAAAGTGACAGAAAATATTTTGCATTCTACGAGAATAATACATGGTCTTTTTAATAAAGAAGTTAAATATTCTGCACCCTCTCCTAGAACATGCTGTGATAATTAGGTCTTTGTTAATTTTTCCATTTGTTTGGCTGCTTAACTGGTCAGAATGTTTTAGATCAAACCAATCAAAAATTGGAATGGTTTCAGAAGATGAACTAAGCAATTCCCTCTTTTTTGTGTTATAAACATGTGTCTTTGTGCATGACTTTGTTAGGAAGTGGAAATTGTAGGCTGATTTCCTCAAGCGAGGACCCTAGGAAGACCATATGTTATATTTAGCTGGTTGATAGAAGATGCATATTGTAGCCTTTTCCCTCTATATTAGCTTCCCATTTCTTTTCTTTATCAACTAAAGTATTTGACCTTTTTTCTGAAATTCCTAATGGATTTGGAATGATCCAAACTTCATTTTCTATCAAACTTACTATTTGTAACACAACAGAATAAATATATCTAGTTTTAGTGCCAAGGACAGGGAAAACAGCAATGATGCCAAAGCTAACAGAAACACTGAATGGGACCATAGTCAAGGCTTATACTGGCTGTACAAATCAAAATGCTTGCTCATTTCTCCTGGTGTGTTATCTGACACTGACTTCTGAAAGCTGGCATAGCGTCTCTTCTTCCTGATGTAGTTACCCAAAAGCAGTGTGTTAATCTCACTTATTTTTGGTGGGATTTATCTCCCAGAAGTGTGTTCCTTCTTGTTTGGGATTGTCTTCACTGGGGGGGAAATATCTTGCAAGATTTTATTAATATCTCCTGTTGCTTTGTGATTTTTGTCTCTTGTCCCCCTGTTCTTCCTCTTTTTACTTTGATTCATGGCACGATAACTGCTTAACATCCATAAGTAACCACCAACAAGGTTAATGGAGTTTTAAGTTGTTACAGTTTTTGCAGCTGGTAAGATTAAGGAAATTTCTAGAGAATCGAGAAACTTCTGTGATTATTGTCCCTAAGGAGTTGAGAAAAATTTACAGCAAATTGTCTAGTGCAGATGATCTCCATCACTAGTGATAATGTAGGAGTCTCTTTTGGCTGAGGTGGAAACAAAGGACTGCTTCCCAAAACAGCAGGAGGTATGTGCATACACCACACAGGCCACAGAGTGCCACTGGGAAATCAGTGAAAACTAATTAGTTGGATTTCCCTGGCTGATGTTTGAATGGCTGACTTCTTTTCTTTTTTTTTTTTTTTTAATTTATGGTGTTTTTCTTTCCCTGTCATTACTGCTCTGAGGGCAGCAGAGTTACCCAGACTTTTAAGAGCTGGCTTTACCAACAAACTGTAGGAACACCAGTCACAGGTACTGCAACATTCATATTATTTTTTAAATTAAATGGTAACATGGCATTTCAAGGCTTACACATGCTTTTTTGCTTTTACTTTTGCAAGGGCATGAATGAAAATGCTGAGCTGTATCTTCAGGTGATGTTAGTGATTTCAAAGGGAATGGGGATACTCAGCTGAGTACCTATGTCATGTCTTTGATGAAATATCTACTGTTGAGGATTTAAGAAAATATTTGTGGCACTTTATTCTTTGCTTAAAATGGAAGCATTATTGTCTCTTAAACTCTCATAGCAATAAATTTTCAAGACTGTTGAGGTTGTTGTCTAGAAATAACTCTGAGGTACATTTTACTGAACATATTGCTGCCATTTATCAAGTATTCTTGTCTAATAATTGCTGCATTTGAATTCTTTCTGCCTTCATGCAAATAATAGATCATCTTGCAAGCCCTGGCTGGAAATCCATAACATGGGAGGGAAAGAAGAGATGTCACTTTTACTCTGTCTGTGCTGATATTATGTAATTTATTCATATCCACTCAGTTGGGATTATAAAGGGTTTATGAGTGGGAAAAATCCAAGCTTCATTATTGGCATTTCCACTGCCAAAAAGCCACTGTAGAAGGTATCATAAGTTTATAAGAAGCATAAAATGAGTATTTTATAATTTATTTCATATTTTACTTTTTTCCATCCTGTAAATTTTATTTGTTTATATATGAATAACTTCTAACATGTATTATACATCTGCTTAGTATCAGCAGATGACCCCTTCCCAGATTTTAATATAATGCAGTGTATATCTTTATGTAATGTCTAACCCATCATCTCTTTCTGCCAATGCTCTACCTGCTAGAAATCAGAGAGAAAAATCTACCTCACTAATTTCATCAAGCCGAACTCATGCCATATGCAAGTCTCTGACATGAACAGAATGATAACATTCCAATGATCAGATGATAAAATTAAGAATCGTGTTCCCTCTCCTGCCTACACTGTAGCTTAAAATGTCACAACTTGGCATTAGTCTTGTTTGAATCTTTTAAGTGAGTCTGAGTTTTGGACAGCAGCATCACAAGCTTTCAGCAGAAGTACTGAAAAGATCAGCTGATATCCTATATTGGTACTTCTTTCCTAGGCTTTATGTTTTCTCAGAATGGCTTATTTTCTTTTAAACACAGTAGAGATTGCTTTGTTTATCAGTATGTCTGTTCAGAATAACTTTTTGATATTAATTATACTGTTAATTAAATATTAATGCCTTCTTTCTGAAAATGTGCTTGACATGCCCAGCCTGGTTCAGAGGAGGAGATACTGTCTTCTGTTAGTTACTTCCCAATGGGAAGCTGCAGCATACCACCATAGGATGTGGTACATGAAACTGGCCTAGAAAGAAAATCAGCAGGAAATAATGAAAACACTGTACATCATCATATGCTTAGAAGGACGTAGGGATGCTAGAAGAATTTCTTGAAACTAAAACTCCACTTTATGACATTTATGGTGGAGTTTTCCAATGATTGTTATGTTTTGTTCCTAATGTATCTCTATATCTTCAGGGATCTCTGTCTGATCTTCTAGCAGATTTTAGTTCCACCAACTGCCAACCTCACTATGTACCAGCCACTGATCTTAGAAATTGCTATGTATAATCAGATCTATGGGGAACATTTCATGTACAAGTAGATTTCCCAGTTCAGTGTAGTCTAAATAACCAGCACAACCGAATCATAGAGAACTCGGCCTTGTTAAAATAAGTTCCATTTGCCAAATTAAGTTAACATTTTTATAAAGTTAAAAACACACACAATATCCAAATCAATTATATTTTCATGGTGAAAGTAAGTTTTTCCTTCTGAGGTATTTGATATTGAATTTGGTCTCTTAAGCCCTCAGTACTTAATATATCAATTGGACTATCTGGCATGGCAATTTATTTCTTGACAGTTTCTTTCAGCATAACATTTGTTATTAAATGATTTATTTGATTTTTCTTCCCTTCCAGGACTGTTCTTTTAACCTTTCTGTTATTTCCCACATGCATAGCTTTAAATGCTGAACTTTTTAAGTATAAATGGCAGAAACAAGACTTGTATATGGTATATGTTCTGCTTATTTCAATAAATGTAATCATGTAAATTTTAGTATTTCAGATGTTTCCTATCTAATATGTTTAGTCATGATGATTTTTAGTGACATGTTTTAAGTGGGCAAGTGGATCTATTTAATTTCATCCTGATACATTTGTCTACTGGAACAGGATTATGCTAAGTAAAATATTCATTTTGGTTGCCAAGGTCTGTTCTATAGCAACTATTTATCTCTAATGCCATTAAAAGGGTTAAAGCATTTGTTCTGAAATTATACCTTTACAATATCATGAAAAATGTTTCTTTCTTGCCTTTCTCATTCATTTCAGGTTTTATGAACAATAGGTTTGTTCTTCCATTTTCTAGGCAGTGCAAAAATGTTTCTCTCCTTTTTGTAGAATAAAGACTTAACAGATTAATAAATACTTTGTAGGAAATATGCATTGTGTTAATCTAGAAAACCTAATGACAGAAGATATATAGCTATAGATATTTTATTCAATCATCCTTTATTAATCGGTTTGAACTCTTTTTTCTCCATAATTTGTTACATGAATATCCTCTTTTCCAAGGAAATCAAATAACTCCTGAATGCTGTAATCAATGGATGCTTGATCAATACATTCTTACTTTGATGCACAGAGTTAATACAGTCTTATCACACTGCTTAATTGACATTTCTGAGGAAATACTAGCTTTGGATTATATCTTTGAGAACTAAAAGGTGCTTGTTTGTCTGGATGAGACTTTTAAAATAAGAGGAAACTGTATTTTGAATTTGCAGAGTGAGATCTCAGTGCAGAGAGATCTCAGTGTACTTCAGCTGAACTGTATTCTACTGGAAATACGGCAGAGACTGGCAACTAGTACAGAATGGTTCCTCAATGGTATGATAAGTGTACAGGAGTTTTGTAGTTGACTTAGTATGTATGTTGGAGGGAGCTAGACTTTAAGGTATGCAGTAGAAAGCATTACTAAATGACTCTAACTTACAAAACTTACAACAATACTACTGACCTAACTAAATTTGTCCAGCTTCTATCCAGCTTGAATGAGATGGTGAGTGGGGAGGAAAACAAACAACAAGAATTTTCATAACTTCATACAAGGAAGGAAATTTGCACAGGAAATTTGAGATAGTTTGAGTATCAGTTCCTCTCCTGTGTATTACTAGAGGTATCTAGAATATCTGCTTTCCCTACAATCTACAGATGAAGAGCAAAGAGGTTGTGTTACTGAAGTTCTTATAGAACATCTCTCAGACACTTCCTTGTAGTAAGAACTGGAAGTAGTGATTGGACTGGTCATCACTGGAATGGGCTACTTTTAGGCAACAGACAAACAACCTTTCCATTACAACTGGAATTGATACTTAAGCTATCCCAAATTTCCTGTGCAAATTTCCTTCTTTGTGTGAAGTTCTCCTCCCATATCAACCAGAAAATACAAATACACTAACTCACAGAAGCAGGAATTACCTACCTCTGATTAGGAATTACCTAATCAAATCAGTGTTATGTAGAGCAAGCCCAATTAAAAAACATCGTTATGTACAACAAAGAATGCAATTACCCAACACACAGACCATGACCATGACATACATTTGCAGTGGAGCACCAGATGTATCAACTGTAATTTGCCAACATCAGAGTACAACGCCAGCCCTCACAACACTGAACATTTTGTCCAGATTTTGTTTGATCTCAGTTTTAGTGTAGGGAAGATCTGAAATTATTAATTTTTTCATGGAAACAAAGGTGGGATGTTTTTTTCAATTATGTGCTTGAAAGAAGAAAAGGAAGTAGCAATGCGATAGAGAACAGAGGATTAATTTCCTTTTAATTTGTAAGTAAAAACGGTTTACGATACATTGTGAGGCACTGATTGCAGACTCTTACAAAATAATTACAGCCTTTGGCTAAATATCTGTTACTTTCAGATAAATCTAGGGGTTTTTGTGTTTTGTTTTGTGTTTTTTTCTGAAAAAAAAACAACTGAATAATCTAAAACAGACTTGATTACCCAGACTGACAAGACCAACTTTGAAGAGTCCTTCCACCTTCTTTCCTATTCTCTGTCCAAATCACACAAGTGAAAGATGTTCATCAGCCTTAAAAATGTAACTTAGGCAGAAAAAGTCTACTGACCTGAAGAAATGTTTTAATTTTCCGCATTAGTACTAACATAGCCAAACATTTTCCAAAACAAGTACCTTCACGATTCAAGAAAACTGCTTATTTTTATCAGATACTTTGCTGACTTATTTTGCTGCAGTTATGAATCTTTTCAATAAATTTTTAATGAATTAGCTGAAGAAAAATCTCTTCTATATAATACATAAAATCAACAATAAACCAATGGTTATTTCAATCCAAAGAAGCAGCCAGACTTCTCCATTCTGTGGAGACGAGCACTACAATCAAACATGGCATTAAGATAATGATGGGTAAGATAAGCATTCTCATGGTGGGATTTGAAAATACTGCCAAGTTCTTAATGTTCAGAAAATGCCTAAAAGCTTGCATATGCTCTCTTGGGAAGCTGTTCTAGCAGTGAATTCTACCCACAGAATATTTAACATTTTTCATTGTTCTTTGATGGCACACATTTCCTGAGGTAGCTTACATAAAGTATCGTATTTCTAACTTGAAGCCAAATTAAGTTCAGGCATACAGTAATTGCTCTTTGCTGATGTTTTCAGTAATTCATCATGGATGGCATATTAACTTACTCTGCTTATATATTTGGGCACCTAAATGAAGAACAGTTTGCTGCGAATCAATACATTTTTCAGGCCTAAGGTTGTTTTTATTTTAAATATTGCAGGTTCCTGACCTGAAAATTTGCATTTTATATAAAAAGAGGAAAAAAAAATGGGGAGTAGGATGCCACATACCATCTGAATGAACAGATGGGTAGGAGGCAGTTTTAGAGTCATCATCTGGTTTTGTAGAAAGTGGAAAGGAAAGTTTGTGGTTTCTCAGGAAATCACTTGACACTAGTTCTGAAGTTTACCAGGATGAAAACCAGCGAGTTTTAGATGGATCTTGGCTACTTTGGCCCTTCATTGTTTTTGTTGAATTTTATGTGGTAGAAGAAAACAGTGGCAACTTTTATTTATGTATTGCTGTGGTTGAGAAGAGCAGCTCTTGTCGTTGTAGATGACTGCACCTAATCTTCTTAGGCTAACACATGATAGTAACACTTTTTACTTGTGCATTCTAGACTATGAAGTTATATGAAGAAATACAGGTTTGTATTTATTCAGTACAAATGAAAACACAAATGAAGCAACAAGCATGATACAGACACATGAGAGTGCTTATGTGAGCTGGTGGCACTGAAATAATTTAGTACCATATTAACTGAAAAATATTCAGAGAAAGGCCTGCTTCTCCCTGTCCCCCCTTATTTTTTTTTTCTTATCTGCCAGTAACCTACAGGAAAATTTGGAACTGTAGTCACACTCAGCACACTAAATTTTATTTTACAATTTGAGATCTTCCACTTAGCTTATACCACCAGGAAGAGTTTAGGACATGTAAAATATTTCTCTAAATTATTACTTCAGATTGTGTTATTTCCTAGATTTCTAATTCTATATGTTTCCTGAAGAAAATTTGTGAAATATCATCAGTGAGATAGATGGGGTTTTTTTAGCAGCCTTTCCCTTAGTGGATATGTATTATATTATGTATAGTTCATAGTAATGTTTCTTGCAAGTATTTTGACATGTGTTTGGCTACCCATCTCTACTGCTACATTGCAGGACAAAGTTGAATCATATTTGTTTGGGTTGGAAGGGACTTTAAAGATTATTTGGTTCCAAACCTCCTGCCACAGGCAGGGATACCCTCCACTATAAACCATGTTTCTCAAAGCCCCATCCAACTTGGCCTTAAACACTTCCAGGGATAGGGCATCCACAACTTCCCTTGACAACCTGTTCCAGTGTCTCACCACCCTCTGTGCATGCCAGCTGGTTACTGACATAGAGAATGACAGCCCTTCCTCTTCTACCTAGCCTGTCTTATCTGAAGAGCCTGTATCATTCCATTCTGACACTCTAGTCAATCAGTCGGGAGTTGTCCCATCAGGTCTCTCATGCAAATAAGGTTGTTCGCCTTCAGGCATGTGCATGTTACTGTCTCCTCCTGCTTGTTGCCAATGCTACATACATAGAAGCATTTAAGTTGTATCCCCAGTGAAGCTGGATTTTTGGCTGGAGTATCTGGAACTCTTTTCTGCTGTTGGAAGTCTTTTGTCCTGCAGTTTTCAGCTTGCTTCCACTAAAGCACAGTAATGGTGTATGTTAACCATAAGAGTTAATATGATACTTTGGCAGATGCCACACTGGCTTTGCTTCCCTCTTTGTTCTCTGTGTTTGTACTTTGACTTTGGTTTCTAGTCCAGCTCAAAGCCTAAATTGTATTTGCCAAGTGCTAGGTGATTTCATTTATGTGGTTTGCAGATTTGATTAATTCAGCTTCTGGCACATTAAAGCTTTGAAACTAAAGTTTCATCCAATGTTGGACCTCTTTTGTGGTTGCTTGGTTTAATCTCTTTGTAGATTTTGTTGTCTTGACTAAAATAATTTTAATATGGGTGAGTGTGAAGACAGTGTTCTCACAGGAGAGAGAGCTGGAGGGGTGGAGCTCTGGAGGAAAATAGAGGAGGGAGCACATGGTGCTCGGCCGGGCAGGGTGGAGTGAGTTATGGGTCGGTGGCTGGTGGGGTGTTGTATTCTTTTCGCTTGTTATTGGCTGCATCGTTATTATTGTGTTGTGCCTTAGCTATTAAACCGTTCTTATCTCAATCCGTGGGGGCTACATTCCTTGGATTCTCCTTCCTAACTCTCTGGGAGTTGGGGGACTTGGTTTAAACCACGACACTTCACAAAGATGTACATAACCTTGTGAGACAGAAAACGTAAGTAATGATCATTTAAAACCTGGGCAATTTATTTGTCTCATGCCAGATGAACGAACTATGCTGACAGCAAAGTGTGGAGTTTTGTTTCCCATTTACTTCCCCAAAAACTGGTTAAACAGAAAGTTCAATTTTCCCAAGACATAAAAACTGAAAAGTATACTTGGAAATATGTGATAGGTTCCCTTGCATATCTCCCAATAAAAAAATCCCCTGACCAGATCAAACATACTGATATAGAGCCATAGCTTGACCCTCTGAGAGTTTTGTCATGAAGATGTAGTCAAATGTTCACCTAATTTTGGTCCTTTTCTTGAGATTTTTCCTTACTCTGTAGTTTGGAAAATATACTAATCAGTAAAATTATATTTATGGTAATATATGCGTAAAGTGTGTTTATGCATGCCACATTTAGGTATGTATGGGAAAGGCTGTTTATGCTTATAAACAGTAATTTTAACTTCCTTAGAGAAAAGAATGTCATTTTTACAGATAAATACATACCTCTCTATGGCTAAAGTAGAGAATACAAGAAATATTTTTTAATTTTCATTGAACTTTTTCTACCCATGTTACCTTTTAAGAAAATATATGCATTAATATATCAATATATAAAGATAACTTAAAATATCTACCACAACTTCTTACAAAATATGATTACTTTGGATAAATATATTTTTTACATTTTTACATTAATATTTAAACAGAATCTTAGGAAACATTTTAAGAACCTGCTATGGAAGTTCACCTATTTTTTTCTTTTTTTTTTCTTCTTCATTTTGGTTGTTGTTAGCTTTTCTTCTTTGCTCAATGTCCCAGACACAAAATGACTTCATATGATACAGAATTTGTTTTACATATAATTTGAAACAATATGCACTATTTATTGAAATTTAGTATTAAATAAGCTTATAAATGGGTTTGAAAAGGTTTCAGAAGAGTTGATGTTGTTTTTCTTTAATCTACACATGGTGTCTGCCTCATTGACTTCTCAGTATGTCTGCTAATGAACTACATGGTGTTCTTCCAAACCCTGAGGCAGAAGCTGGGAGGAGTAATCACCTCATGAATAAATGTTATTAAAAACATTACATGACATGCTATCCTGCCATGATGTAGGTCTGTGAAGATGTGGTGACAAGGGAATTAAGTGTCTCAGCAAACGTAAAAAATAAAATTTGAACTAGAGAGCTGTTGTCAGAAAATTGATTTGTTACCATTCATCCTAAAAATTTGATCTGCCATTTACATTGAAAAAAAAAAAGAAAACTTATAATCTGGATATGTGCATGTTTTATTGCTTCCTTGGTTTAGTTTCTCAATTATTCTTTGGAATATGAAATACATTTTAAACGACTGAAGTCTGAAAGCATGCTAAGATGCTAAAAAGCCCTTTTCTTATTATCACTATTCTGAAGTGTCTGATGCCAAAAATCTCTGTTCAGTGCTGAAGTTTTCTGCAATTCTGTTACCACCTTAGCTGTAAGATACATGCCCAGTGCTAAATCTCATCCCTGTCTGACTTGCATCACGGGGCCCTCAACCTGGGTACAGGTAACTGTCATGGTAACTCAGAAGCACACAGCCACTTGCTCACTCCACCCGTCCCCTCCCTTCCATCCCTCCCTCCCCCCCCCCCCCCCCCCCGGGTGGGGTTAGGGAGGCAAATCAAATGCATGTAAATCCCACAGGTTGATATAAGAACAGTCCAATAACTAAAGTATAATGAAAAACTACTATTACTAACAGTGATCATGATAAAGAAAGTAACAACAGGAGAGAATATGAAAGGGAAGGAAAAAAACACACAATCCAATGAACGCTAGTGATGCACAATACAATTGCTCACTACCCACCAATCAATACTTAACCTGACCTGAGCAGCAATCTGGGTCTTCTGGATGACTCTCCTCAGTTTATATTCTGGGTGTGATGTGCTGTGGTATGGAATACCCCTTTGGCTAGTTTGGGTCAAGTGTTCTGTCTCTGCTCCCTTCCGGCTTCTTGTGCCCATCCTCAGTGGCAGAGCATGAGAAACTAAAAAGTCCTTTATTGGAGTAAGCACTACTGAGCAACAACTGAGACATCAGTGTGTTATCAGCATTGTTCTCAGACTAAAACTGAAAACAGCTCTGCACCAGCTACTAGGAAGGAGAAAAAATCCTGTTACAGCTGAACCCAGGACAGTAACATACTTCAAATGGCCTGATGTCTAGGGTCTGATGACACTGGGGCACAGTGTGGTGGCTCTGGCACTTTGCGGGAGCTGGCAGTGGGTATAAATGCTGAATGTCACAGATGTCACATTTGTGGCTTCTCCCTGTCAGAGCTCACACCCTGGGAACACCTGCCCTCCTCTTATGGGATGTGACTCCAAACCACAGCTTGGTGAGAACAACCAGACACAGACAGGTCTCTCAGCATGTTGCAAGCATATTTACACTCTACGACGTCCTTGAAGGGGATCTCTGTTTAGGCAAGTGTTCCTGGTTTGTTAAAAGTGGATGGTAAAAGGGGAAGAGAGCTGGAGTGTTTGGATCTGTTTGCTCAGCTGTTTGCTGAATGAAGTACGGGTAAACATCTTGCAGTTTTTCCTGTAAAATTTTAGTCCTGGTGAAGGGCACTGTTGAATAGATGATAGAGAGATTCAAAGTAATCAGGAAAAAACTTTTCTGGCTGTTTGGGGTAAAATTTATATCATTACCTAGTATAGGATTTAGCCTTTAACTCTGCAAGAAATTTGTTTTCATATCATTATAGTCCACGCAGAAAATCTGGCATTTCTAAACTGTAGGGTTATTCTGGTATTTGCTCTTGGGTAAGAAATAATGACATATAAATGTTTATTGGTTTTGATTGATTTAGTCAGGAAATTACAACTAGGGCAGCATTCAGTTATGTAAATACAAGTACTTAGTGTGCCTTTCTGCTTCTCACAGAAGCAGAAAAATACAACATTGGATTTGTTTTACAAGGTGCATTTCCTTATAAAAAGAAATATGTCCTTATAAAACAGGATGTGGGATGAATGCCAAAGCAGATTCCCCACAGGGTCTGAGATGCTCTTAAACACCTATGTTTCAGCATATGAAACATATTTCCTAATTTGTTTCTAGATGACTAATATAATTGCTTACAGTGGTTAATCCCATTTCTTACACTAAAGTGAAAAATCATGATTGGTGCATCCCTTTGGTTTTCCTTGGCCCTTTAAAATCTATTTTGACACAGCTAATACTACACCTAAGTAGGTAGAGCTTTGCGAGTATTTTCTGTGCTGAAGTAGATTATTGTCATATATGAAGAATTCCTGGGGTATTTTACTCACGAGTTTATCACCATTTCACATACAGTCCTGATCTATGCTGCTGTATCTCTTTCTGCTTAGCAACCTGATTGGAAAGCTGAAAATGACCTACACTTACATGTCTTTACAGTTCTAAGATCATTTAAACAATGTTGGTTTTATTAATTTATGTTCTGACTGAAGTTTCTAGTTACCAAGAACAGAATAAGTTGTTGCAACTTCAGTAACTGTAAGTGTGCCACCAAACTCAGGCATTTCTTTTAGCACACACAGAATTTTGCCACATTATTGGGTTGTTATAACAACTTGCATTTGAATCTAGTTTTATTGCTTGTGCATTTTCCCCAAGAGGCAGATCAGAGCTTGACTCTAAATGTTCATCACAGGCTCCAGGCAGGTTTTGTAGCTCTGTCAATAGATGAGTTTCTTATTTAATTCAATTCTGTTGATTATAGTATTCAGTATAAATCATTCCAGATAATTAAGAAAGTTTAAGTCTCCAAAAGCAAATAACTACTTACATTTTTGGGGTAGAGTGATAGCTTTATATCAACTGAATTGAATCTCAATTTGCAGTGTTTAAGCATTAGGTAATGCACATGTTTAAAGATTAACATGTATCAGATTAGCTATGCTGATATTTTGAGGAAAAACCTCAGGCATGAGTTGTCTGAAATTGCTTAGCAAAACTGCATTAAAGAAAAGAATGTCATTCAGTGTTCAAGGCCAAGCTGAATGAAGCCTTGGGTGATATGGTTTAGTGTGAGGTGTCCCTGCCCATGGCAGGGGGGTTGGAACTAGATGATCTTAAGGTCCTTTCCAACCCTAACTATTCTATGATTCTATGATTTGTTTTTCAGGATTTTTTGCCAATCCAAATATGTTTCTGTTGCTGCTAATTTTACATGGATCCCACGTTGTAAACCTGTTGTCAGACCAGGGTGGCTCAGTTCACTGGCATTTAAGAAAAGAAATTATGCAACCATAGAAAGAATATGGTGCTGCAGTTACAGAAGTTCTGTCACTGACACCATCATCAGGAAAAAAATGAAGTAAAACTTGAATTATATCATTAGCAAATTACCTATCAGTTCATATTATGAAAGATTCCTGTAACCTTTTCTTGGGTAAAATAATTCTTTCAGTGACATCTTCACTATTTTCAGCCTTAGTTGACATTCACAGGCTGCTTGGTCTCTTGCTGCAGAAATGCTGCCTTGCCTCCTGCCCCACTTCATGCAGTGGCTGCTGACACACGCTCCCCTAAATGCTACTGCTCCTTTTACAGACTTTTCTTCTCCAAGGAAACTGTGACATCCTGCCTAAAGAACAGCTAAGGTGAGAGGACCAGACTGCCACCACCAGGAAAAATGTGTCTGCTGAGTGCCAGCTTAATCAGCCTTTTGCCTTATCATAATTATGCCTAAAGGCATAGGACAAGACTTGGCAGGTGCAAGAGGAAGGTGCTTTTACCAGGTTATCACTTTCTACCTCCAATCACATTTTGGCACCTTCTTGCCTCCTTTGTCAGGGCCCTGAGGACACTGTCAGCCCTGCCTGCCTCTGCCCATCTGTTCCCCAAGACAAGAAACCTGATACATTCTTGCAATAAGACCCGTAAATCAAATTACATAACTCCAAGTGAAAGACCATATTTTTGTCTGCAAAGCCTTGTATGGAGAATTTTTAAAAAGCTGAATTTCCTGTGTAATCATTAACACATGTACTTTAATTGCAAAATCAGAGAAATACTAGTATTTCTGCCAAATTTATATTTTACTCAGTGAACATGTCAGCTGTGCAACAGGCTCAGCTGGAGTTTGTGCAGAAGCTCAAAAGCAGCAGCTGAGGATGAGAAGCATGTCTCCTTGCACGTATTTCTCTTGTCAGCAAATGATTTCTGCTCACCAGGAGAAGACACTGGTGGTGGAAATAATCTCTCATCAGGAACCATGCTCGACACAGCACGTATCTGTCTTCCCAAGGAATACCCTGCCACAGAAAAACGTACTCTTCGGAGTGTGGGCAGGCTGTGACAGTAGGTACTGGGGGGTATCTCATGCTGAGAAACCATTCAGGAGAAGTGAGTTATTGGGAATGGGAAGTACTGGATGGCCTCACGCAAAGAGTTGTGGTCAATGGCTCAATGTCCAGCTGGAGACCAGTGACAAGTGATGTCCCTCAGGGATCAGTGTTGGGACCTGTTTTGTTCAACATCTGTGTCGGTGACATGGACCGGGTTGAGTGTGCCCTCAGCAAGTTTCCCGATGACACCAAGCTGTGTGGTTCAGTTGATACACTGGAAGGAAGGAATGCCATTCAGAGGGACCTTGACACGCTTGTGAGGTGGGCTGATGCCAACCTCATGAAGTTTAGCCATGTCAAGTGCAAGGTCCTACACCTGGGTGGGAGCAATCCCAGGCACAGCTACAGGTTGGACAGAGAAGAGATTAAGAGCAACCCTGCAGAGAAGGACTTGGGGGTGTTGGTTGATGAGAAAATGAACATGAGCCGGCTTCAGTGTGTGCTCGCAGCCCAGAGAAAGCCAACCGTATCCTGGGCTGCATCAAGAGGAGCGTGACCAGCAGATCAAAGGAGGTGATCCTGCCCCTCTACTTTGCTCTCGTGACACCTCACTTGGAGTATTGTGTGCAGTTCTGGTGTCCTCAACATAAAAAGGACATGGAACTGTTAGAACAAATCGAGAGGAAGGCCACAAGGATGATCAGGGGACTGGAGCACCTCCCATATGAAGACAGGCTGAGAAAGTTGGGGCTGTTCAGCCTGGAGTAGGCTGCATAGAGACCTCATAGCATCCTTTCAGAATCTGAAGGGGGGCTAAAGGGATGCTGATGATAGACTATTCACTAGGGACTGTAGTGACAGGACAAGGGGTAACAGGTTAAAACTTAAACAAGGGAAGTTTAGATTGAATGTAAGGAAGAAATTCTTTCCTGTTAGGGTGGTAAGGCACTGGAATGGGTTGCCCAGGGAAGCTGTGAATGCTCCATCCCTGGCGGTGTTCAAGGCCAGGTTGAACAGAGCCCTGGGTGACATGGTTTAGTGTGAGGTGTCCCTGTCCATGGCAGGGAGGTTGGAACTAGATGATCTTAAGGTCCTTTTCAACCCTCACTATTCTATGATTCTACTTCTTGTGGTCATCAAGGGGAATATAAAAAGTGATTAATATGTTACAGAACCTGTAAGCTGATTTCAGAAAACTCATGTTTGCCTTTCACACAGTCTCACATATTATTCCTTCTCCTCCCCCATATCCTCCCGCTCTTCTCCCCACCCCCCTACCCCCCTCTCTGCCCACCCCCCTTTATCTCTTTTTGTTTTAATGTGATACAATAGAGACATAGATGGGAAACCTACTGTGAGTAGTAGTCTGGATATGGATATCTGCATTCAACATGTTAACCAAGTGCTAAATACAACACAAAGCTGCTATCTGGGGTTTGTTTGGGTATTTTTATCTATTGCTGATAAACTGTCCTTCTACCCCTCTGTGATTAGGCTTCGTGACCAACATGATGTAAAGTGGTTTCTTGGAGTAATGTAAAATATAAAAAATGAAAGCATCAGAAAGCATGCTATAGCCTTTGCTTGTGGTCTGCATTTGCATAAATTACGATGTCTCCTGTCATACTTCTATTAAGTTTATGATGCCTTTTAAACAATAATTTAATCTTAATGCAATGCTCCTAAGTTTTAATTTAAAGAAGCTATCTCCTGATCTTCTCATGTTTAAAGCTGATGATGGGATAACTGTCTTTATAAATGAATTATTATTGGACCATGACCAACAGTATCTCAACTGAATCCATGAATTCATAGTTCATCTTCAAAAGCAACTCTGTCATTAACCTTTTTGTCCTCCATTCTTTCTCCTAAATAATTTGCTACGTCCTTTATCAAACATGAAATGTAACAACTTGTACATTTGCAGTCAAGCTGCTAAGAATTTTTAACTAACAGCTTTCATTGCAGAAAGTTCAACAAAACTTGATACTTTTACTGAAAACTTCAATGGAATTTTGATCAGCACTGTTACCCTAAATGTGGGGATTTCTGATTTAAATGGGAAACAGATTTCAGAACAGCATATGAAAAAGGAAGGAGGCAGAACTTTCCTGTATAAAGCCTGGGTCACAGTCCCTCTGAGCACTCCCAGAAACCAGAAGTTATTTCCCTTTGGTGTCCCTCTTTCTGTCATGTTCACTGCATGCTCTGTTCCCTGCTGTTTCTTTACACTTCCAAACAACCTCTGTGATTTTTCATTATCTGTTGTCATCAGATAGTGAATGGGCTGGGAATGGTAGAGAGAAAGAAAAGGAAAATTAAATGGCTTGGATAAAACATATACTGGAAAAAAAGACAAACCAAACAAAAAAAAAAAACAAGTCAAAACACAGCCCCACACTTGAAAAAAGAAAAAAAGATAACACAGAAAGAAAAAGGAATTGAAAAAGAGGAGAAATTAACAAATTTCTGAGAAAAAAAAGGCAGAAAGTGAGGCAGAATAAAAGAGCTCTATGAAAAGCTGGAATAAAGAAATACAAATAAATGTTTTTTCCATGTCAAGAAATTTTAAAATCCTATGTTATAATAAATTATTTCAGAGCAGTATTCATATTTATATATTATCAGATCAATAACAATTAGATTATTTTATGTAAGCACTTGATACGTGTAAGCAGTTATGAGTATTTTTAGCTCTTGAATTACTTGGCATAATCATTTCTTGTAATGAATACTTCAGTATTTGATTCTCTATACAAAATCCTCTATATGTGCTTACTTGCTGATAGTCAGAGTAGCAATGTAAACACTCAGTGCAATTATCTGTGCTTCATTGTCAGGCAGGGTGTGAAATCTTGGCCCCTCTGAAATTAGTAGGGCTTTGTGTGAATTGGCAAGCAGTTAGCTGAGTTCTAGCAGCAGCATCCAGGCTAGAGCTAGCTGGGACAGAAAGCAGGTTTACTGTGCTGAGTGTAGTAGTTCTGTGCTTGAAATAAGTCCTATTGACAGGTGAGCCTATTTAGTACATACATATCACTATGCTAATGTGGTTATTCTCCCCTAGAACAGAAGGTAACATTTCTTTATGGCTTTTCAGAAATAGAGAGATGTACCAGCCAAGGTGAGAATTAGCACTGGCATTTCCTCGACTGTCCGTAACCTTAGATTTGCTGGTGTTTGCTAAGGCTTTATCCTTATTAGATGTCTTCCTGTTGCAGGCAACAAAGAGCAAATTCTGAGAAAAATGTGTCCCATGAAAGCAGGAGCTGTAGTTTAAGCAAGCATTTGTCTGATACTTCTTGGAAATTTTCCATCTTCTTTTTTTTACCTCCAGGGAACATTAAGATCTTTTCGTTCTTAATGCTGTGTTTGGCTAATGTCTCTAAAGAAAATTACTTTACTAATACCACTTTCTGTGTTGTAGGGATACTTCACCTATATGAAAACAGTTGTCTTTTGTACATCAAAGTACCTTACACAGCAGGTTGCGAATTCCTGGGACTTGCTGACACAGATACTGTGGAGGGCGCTGTAGCAGCAGGGTCAGAAAGGGCTTAGAGATGTTCATAAGCATCAGCTTCATACTAACAAGTGGAAACGAGCAAACACCTTAATATTATATTGGCGAGGCTCCTGTAATCTCCAGATTTAACTTCTTCTGCCACCATCAGGGAAAGCATGTGCATGACATTGGGAAATTGGTTTGCCCTGGGGCATTGCTTATGTCCTTATTTTTTTTTTTATCATTGTGGAGTTGCATAACTTCAAAAGCAAAACCAAAAGCCTGTTTATTAGCCTGTTGGTTTAAGTGTATTTATCATGTATCTTATATACAAGCCCTTCTCTCTTTTCCATGTTTTGGAAAGATTTATGTCATCTATATACTGATTTTCAAATATCAAAATCTGAACCTCTTACTTTAGTTCTTTATTCTTTTTGCAAAATAAATTGTTGCTGTTAACCACAGGGACTTTCCTGGGATGATAACTAATTTGTCAACAGCTCCACTATATGTTGGGGTTTTTTACTTTAGAGAAGCTAAAAAATCTTAAGGATTATCAGTAATAGAGGACATTTTACCACTGAGGACTGCAAGGTATCTTTTATTCTTACTGAGGAAGATAATTTAGTGATTTTCTTTCTGTTGTGAATAATTGATTTATTTCTTTTTTTTCCAAATGAAAGAGGTGCTGCAGATATTAGAGATTGTAAACGTAGTGTTGACAATTCTTCGTATTGGAAAAAAATGTAGAAACTGTATAGTGTCAAATGGCTGTGAGATATCAGTCTAAACAAGGACACTTTCTATGCTCTTATCCATATATAACATAAAACATCACCTTGTTCTTCTTGTGTTTTTTCATATTAGCCTAAAGAAAAGAAGTGTTGATCATTACCTTTTATTTGAATGTCAAAAAATATCTTTTGATTTAATAGCTTTGCTAACATATCTCTAAGCATAAAATTCCCACTTGGTCCACAATAGATAACTGGACTACTATTATTTTTATTTTCTTTTTAAAAATTGCCTCTTTGAAGTCACACAATTCCCTAGCAATTTAAGTGTAAATATATGAATATACTTATACATATGAATATGTGGACTTTAAATATACGATGCATCACATTGCTAAACAGAATAGTAAACCCCATAATTATATACTTACAGGGTAACAAAAAAAAAAAAAGATGCCAACTTTAAAACCTTAATTGCAGGTTTTTCGTGTTAAATGTTTATGTTGCTTCTTATGATAAGGGTAATTGGAGCATATATTTGTACTCTTACCTGTGCATTTAACAAAATAATTTACAAATTTGCTTATAAGTGTTGCATTTATGGTGAGCAACACCCATGTTGTATGCATTTTAATGAAGATTGTTGTGAATTAGTTTTTTGACAGGTATGTCATAAAAAAGTACAATGTGAAATTATTGGTAACTATAAATTCAGTTATTGTTATGCATATTCATATGGGTGATGTCATTAAAATACATGTGCTTTTCCAGTCAGTGAACCAAAAGATTCTACCTAATCCATTTTACCAGGTTTCCTTAGGAAATTTATGATCATTTGAAGTAATTCTTTTATATCAGGAGGTAAGACAAGATTAGTGATTCTTAATGAACTATTTTGGTCAGAATGTTAACATCATCCTACAGCTCGGTTTAATACAGGTGGATTATATTACATCTCTGCACAGGACTTATTTCAGAGCAAGTGTCAACAGAAGTTGTTATTCAGGAATAGCTGCTATGCATTAATAACTCTATAGATTGATTAATCTATTTTTTAAGAATAAATAAACCAAAATTAGTATATGTGGTGCAGGAACTACCAACAAGCTTGCTTTTCTGACAAAATTAGCCCAAGTTTCCAGCAGGCACAAAAAGAAAGTAAAAAGCTTATTTGCTACAGTTGCCAATGCCAAAGCATTTCTGAAAGTGCCGCCTTCATGTAGATAAGACCTTTCTGTGAAATTTAAAATAACATAATCTTTCCTGTAGTGTAGACAAAAGCATAAAGAAATCAATGAGCATATTTGACTGACAAAAGCACTGCCTTCCGAAGCCTGCAGTCCTAACAGAGAAATTGTACTCCACAACATAAAAAATAACATGTGGTGTAATAGATAAGAGACTACTCATACTGATTAACTGATAAAACCATTCAAATCAAATCAGGCTCATCAAGTGCTCTTGATTTGAAAAGAGAAAAAAGACTATTATCTTTATATTTTAAATATACAAGTTAGAGCAAAAATGTTTATCAGTAATATGTAAATGTTCAAACAATAGAAAATTAATAGATAAGTGTGGAAAAAAAAACAAACTCAAGACTAAGTACTTGTTAGTATGGAACAAAGAGAGAACTATTCCCTTAGCAGAATCAGTTTGCAAGACTGCAATGTCTATGACATTTTCATCAAGGACTGCAGTAATTCTTCCATGGGATACTCAAGTCTTTTGAAGTTCCCGAGTGAGGTATTAGGTAAATAAAATTAGGAGTAAAATCCCTTCTTTTTTTTTTTTTTTTCTTTTGATAGCTGACCTCTTTTCTACAGTGACTAACAGAAATTCCTGAACATCCTCAAAATAAAAATTCAGTTACCAAAGTTGTATAACGATGATCTCTTACTTGCTAAGAAAGAAACTGATCTTCATGACTTTATGACAATATGAAGCTTTTGTCTTCCACTGTGGGAAAGAATAAGGAAACTTTTGCTGTTCTTCTTGATCTTCTTGAATGTCTCTTATTTCACTAGCACCCATGGACTCCAGGCATATTCTTTTTACATTTAGGGGTACAGGTTATATCAAAGCAATGTAATTTGGAACATACAAGTTCAGAGCAGTTCTACCTTCTCTGTCACACAGCAGACTGGACTAGGATGATCCTCGTATTACTTGCTGTGTGTTTTTTTCATCTTTGAAACTCTGCAAAATATGATCAGTTGCTTGTGAAGTATCCGAGAGATTAGTATATCCTCCTAACACAAGGAACATCCACATAAAAAACCTTAACAAACTAACATTTTGTCATTGCTAAACCATTCTAAAAAATTGTTCATGGAAGTAATTCTCAAATTCTTTCATACTGTGGACAACTTTCTACGGTGGGTCTCTTTCTACTATATTTTATTTTAAGCAAATATGGAGCTTGACTGTACTAGTGACAGTGGCATTAGGACTTTGAAATGAGAACTGACGTAGCACCAATTTAGTTTCATACAGATGGCTGAGCTACTTGATTGTAGATCAGTTATGTTCCCTTTTTAAATAAAACACAGTTTTATTTAAAACAGTTACTGGCACTATATTTATTTTTATTGACCGTGGTCTACCCACATCATATTTTTCCACATTACTTTTTTCACATCCCTTTTCTTTGCCTGTATTCGGGATCCTTTTAATTTTGCTTTTAATTGTAAGTTTGAAAACAGGTGTATCATGCTAGAAGACTTAATGAAGATGGATAAAAGGTAATCATTAGAGTCCAGAGAAATATTTTTAGTTATTCAGATAGTTTAATGACATAAAATCTTTTGCAAAGCTTAAATAAGAGTCAGAATTTGACTGTGTTGTCAACAGTGTCATTGATTAGATAATTGCAGTGTTTGAATGGTCTTTTGACCATGTGGCAGTATAGTACATACTGATTGCTGAAAACCTCAGTTATTAGTTACGTGATGTGAATCAGGCTCTCAGTTTGCAGCAGTCATCTTCCATCTTGAGTGACAAATAAAAGACACTTCTTGAACGATCCTAACAATATTATTGCCACACAGACGGAATTTAATGAATTATTTTGTTTCAGAATTTTTTTGCTTTTGGTTTGTATTTTTTTTTAAGATACTGAAATGTTCTTAATATTTACTATGGTTTTTAGAAAAGAATAAATCCTGCTGAATTTTTAATAATTAAGCTCTGACAAAGCATAGGCTAAATATTTTTTAATCTTTTTGTATTATGAGGTGCTATATAAGGAAGATGTACTTATTTTTTATGTTGATAATGAATAAATCCTACCAAACCAAGGAATTATTTATGAATTGACCAATAATATTGCTACCTGAATCCATAATCAGAAAAGGTAGCTTCAGTGAAGGCCTGATAGCTGTCAGACTGTATGCTTCTTACAGCATTTTTTGCTAACATTATCTTTGACCTTACATCTTCATGTGAGACTTAGTTTCAGGTGGTATTGTAGGGAAAAATGATTGTACAATAATAGGTTTATTTGGTTGGGTGACTTTGTTCTCCATGTTTGTGTGACACATTGCAGTTGGGCCAAAGGATTAACTATAATGTCCAAAACAACTAAAACGCAGGTAGCATACTCTTCCTTCTGTAAGCTGCAGCACATTACATCTAATGGTGAATTATTTTTGGTAAAGCCAGAGAAACACAGATTTTATTTTCATGTGATTCTTTCCCTGTCTCTAATGCACCATAAGCTTTTTATCCTTTGTAGGATAAAAATATCAGGGTTATGTAACTGGGAGTCTTATAGTTTTAAGAATAATTGGTCTGGGAAGCTGCATGTATGTTAGCTCTCCTGATTTTTCACAGTCTTTTGGGTGACAATCAAAAGTCAGACAGACCCCAAGACTTTCTACAGCTTTCCACCAAACCTACATCTATAGTGTTATCCCTTGGAGAGCATGCATATGGCTAAGAGTGGCTAGTACCATGCAGACAATATCAGCCTTTATATGCCAACCCGTGCATTTCTGATATATTGGGATCCCTGCCACTAGTCTTACCACAAATCTTACTATCACTTTGTAGTTAATTAGACCTTGTTCTCTTCAGGTTCAGATCATACGCTAGCATCAAAGGGGAAATGGTTCTCACTTTTTCACCTTTATTATTTGTCACTGAGCTGAATTCTGCTCAGTTAATATTTAGCAATATAAAACCAGAACTGGTATTCAACAGAAGAACATGTTTCATTGAAGTTGTTCCTTTTCTGCATGGAAACTTTACTGATACATATCTCGTCTTTATATTGCTACATTTATCCCTGATCTGTTGTGCTTTTTAAGCTTCTTTTCAATCAAGTAGCAAACCTATTGATAGAAATTATTGTCCAAATAACTGCAACACTATTACCTTAATGTGTTCCTGACACTTTATTCCCCGAATGGCAGTCATCTTTAGTGATGAAACAGTTGTAATGGAAACCACTTTTCCATATTCCTTGAAAATATTTCAGAGATATCTTTCTTGTTAACTGTCATCATTAATATTAAAAGTCAGCTAGGTACATAAATATCTTACACTTTAATCCATCTACAGTAATTAAAATTTTATAAAATTGCTCTCTGTGTCTTTCTCCATTGATAACCTGTGACTTTAAGCCACTCCAGTACTTTCATTAAGTATGCCACTTCTGATATAGAATATTTTATTAATGTTTTTGAGTGTATTATATTGCATAAAAACTTTGAAATTGTTGCATTTAACAGCTGTTATACCCACATGTTTAACCTGAGCCAGGTTCCTTCAGGCACAGCTTAACTGTCCCTTCTGCTCTTACAAGAGCAGAAGGTAAAAGAATCTGTGTATTTCAGTGTGCTCTGCAGAGGTAGAGATGCTCAGACCTTTGCAACTCACCCTGTATCAGAAATCATGTCTCTGCATGATTATGAATGCAGGTTTTGGGGTGCAGTCTGTTATTCACAGACTACTACCCAGCACTGTTAAATGCATACTTTTATACAGCACTGAAAAGAAATGCCATCTTAGTTATTATAGTCTCTTTAGGTTTGATTAAAAAAAAAAATTAAATATCAACTTGCAAATCATTTATTTCCTATATTGTATAAATTGCATCACCTTGTTTTGTTGTTCAGTTTTATGGAGAAAGCTATGTAAAGGGGCTGGTTGGAGAAAATTAGATGAGCAAGACACTTTCTAACTGACAATGTGGGATATTTATGTTTCACACACCTGCAGACTTCTCACATAGAAATTGGAATTCATGAGCAATATCAGTATTCATTATTTATAAAATTCCCAACATGAATTCATTCTTCTGAAGACTGTGCCACTTACGATGTGTTTCACATGGCTGAAGTCAAGGACCACAAATAGCATCCTGTTGCCTGCTTGGAGAGGCAGGTACATCATATGAAACTTGTAAGATTTTATCTTGAAATCCATTCAAATATGCACTAAAACTGTGAGTTTTCTTACTTTTTTTTCTCTAAATGCATCTGATTTTAGTGTTACATATATTCCAAATTTTTTATATTTTTGCCAGTGGTATAGCAATACAAAATCAGGCTGTTTGGT
This sequence comes from Melopsittacus undulatus, assembly GCF_012275295.1. NCBI lineage: Eukaryota > Metazoa > Chordata > Aves > Psittaciformes > Psittaculidae > Melopsittacus > Melopsittacus undulatus. Next base: position 99,098,157 of record NC_047528.1, read on the forward strand.
TTAGTCTTAGCATTTTAAAATTTAGCTTAAATGAAAGAAAATACTAGAATTTCCCATGGTTGGAACAGCAGAAACTTTTTCATTCCCGTATCTTCAAAGTTATGGAATGGATTTCTCTGTATGTGCATTATTTGGTCTTTTTTGATAGGTTGTTTTTGTTTTGTTTGGTTTTTTTACTTTTATATCAACAGTGCCAAATATGAAAATAGAGATGCTACAGAGTTGTGCAATCACAAAACTACATGAGAGATAATGGAAAATACATTTCAAGGCACGTACTTTTTACGGTCATTTGTTTTGGTTCTTCTAAATGCCTAGACAACTATAGAAAATTTAGTTCCTGAATAGCAAAATGAGGGAAAGAAGTTGTGTTTCATCTTAACAGTGCTGGCCAAATATGTACCTCTACAGGCTTCAACATACTTTCGAGGTCAGTATGTACATTCAAATTCCTGTTTTTAAGAACTAATAGTTGAACATATTGGCTATTAAGAATATTTGGAACACAGAAATCGCTATCCTGGTAACAGCAGTAAATGCTGCATAACTTAACTCTTTCTCCCTGCACTTAGAAAATTTAGCAGTTTTCTTCCATAAGGGACCATTGCCACTACTCTGTTGATGATATGGTTATGCCATAAAACATGAACATGCATGTAGGGAAACCTTGCAATGACAGCAGGATTACAATGATAGTCTTTTCCTGAAAATCCGTTTCCTCTATTCAGTATGTACCTAGCCTGGAACAATGGGCCATTGCACAGTGCTGAACAGGTATTGGAGCAGAGTGGGGAAGCAGACAGAAAAAGAACAAAAAAGAAAATAAAAGGTCTCTCTCTCACCATTGCCTCTGCTCTAACTGTATTTTAATAGAATAGGGAAGCCTAGTGAGCTGTCAGTGTGGCACCTTCTGTGAGCACAACTATAAATACACTTAAAAAAATATGGCCATAAATCATGTTTTGTCACTGGAGAACATAAAGGGAAATTATAGTTTTTCCACTAACAAAAAACAGGGAAAAAAAAATCATGGTTCTAAAGTCACCTCTACTCTTATTTTCCATTCTAATCTAGCATGCTTTTCATTTTGCAGCTGAGCGATTGATTCAGTTAGGCATTAGTTTTCTTGGCTGGCTTGATATCAAAGACTTCAAGCATTTGCAGCCAAAGAGTGGAACAATCAAGGGCTGTATATAGGGGAAGGCAGAGCCTACAAGGAGGGAGGGTAGAAAACCCACTAGTAACAAGCAAAACCTAGACACAAAAAAAAAATGGCTTCTACATGGCACAAAAACAATAAGCTGCAATGATCTTGTTAATACTTGTTTTTCTCCCCTCTTGACCTCATCTGATTTTGAAAAAAAAGGGAAACTACCTTAATACAGCCTTCCTGTGCACGGGGAGGGAGGAGATGCTGCTTGTTCCATTGCAGTAAAACCTTTCTGTTGTGTGGGTAAACTGCAATAGGGGGTGTAGAACTTGGCCCTTAATACCGATACACCAAACTGCAATCACTAGCACTTACAACCAGCACTGAAACATGAATTCTAAAGAGTAATAAAAATCAAGTTTGTGCTACCAGATCAGTTAATTATGCCAAATGCTTGGATCCAAAGATATGCTTCCAAGTCCTCATAAGACACAAAACCTGGATAATGCTCAGTTCTGACATTTGTTCCCAAAACCTAGATTTCAGAGGAGGAAAATAGGTATATAAGCTGAATAGGAAGGACAGTAGCTCTAACAAGTCCCAAACCTGGCTGATGGGAGATCAAGGATCCTTTTTTGTGCTAAGGCACTCCTTGGAAGGTTAATGTAAGATACAGGCAAACATTATTTATCTAAGTCCCTTTTTTATTAACACATTTTAAGTCATGAGAGAGAAACCTGGAAGGAATGCACAGCTGAGAACATGTGACAAACATCTGACATAAAAACAAAACTCTTGAACAGAAACATGTCCTTAGAAATGAAATTCAAACTTATGATTTTCATGTGTCACTAAGACATCAAAATGGCAAAGAATGGAGAAACAACTGGATGTTTATAAATTGTTGGAAAGAATTCAGAGATTAAATGCCAAATCTGAAAGTTTAGGGCTCTGAAGATGACCAGATGACTGCAGCACTTCTTCTGTGAAGACAGGCTGAGAGTTGGGCTTGTTCAGGCTGGAGAAGAGAAGGCTCAGGGGAGACTCTATACCTTCCAATACCTTAAGGGGCCTACAAGAAATCTGGAGAGGAACTTTTTACAGGAACATGTAGTGACAGAACTAGTATGAATGGCTTTAAACTGAAAGAGGGGAGATTCAGATTAGACATTAGGAAGAAACTCTTCACTATGGGATTAGTGAGATGCTGGCACAGTTTGCCCAGAGAAGCTGTGGATGCCCCGTCCCTGGAAGTGTTTAGGGCCAGGTTGGATGGGGCTTTGAGCAACCTGTCTAGTGGAAGGTGTCCCTGCCCATGGCAGTGGGGGGCTTGAACCAGATGATCTTTAAGATCCCTTCCAACTCCAACCGTTCTATGATTCTATGAAATCTATTTTTTAAAATATGTTTTTTTCTTATCTTCTTTAAGCAATGTGTTTAATGTATGGATTTTTTAAAGTTAATTTCAGTGTAAGCACCTCAGTTTGTTTGGGACTCATATAATTCATTGCTGATAGGTTTGACACCCAGAATAATTGAAACGGTTCATTTTGTCTGAATGAAACACCTAGATTTGTTAGATGAACTGCAACCATATTATGTATTCAACTCATTCAGTTCTGTTAGTATTACAGAAAGCCACGACCATTAACAAATAATTTAAAACTGTGTCTCAGAAGGCAGAGTAAATATGCACACTGTGGCATATGCCTTCATGCAGTGTAGGTTGCTGGCTCCAGTAGATGACAAACAAACCCTACAAACAGCCACAGGAGAAAATCAAATGTGTGTAGAGGCAGGGTATTCTTTTCGCTCTCACAGACAGAGGTAAAGGACTTCCATTTCTTGTGCTCAGTTTCTGAGCAGCAGCTGGTCCTATACTACGATGTCGAGCACAAGTACCCCATTTATTTTCTGTGTAGTTGGCAGGACACTTCATGATTTGTGGTAAAAGGCAATGTGTCATCTGTACAGATGGCAGCAAAATTATACCTTCCACAGCTGAAGAAACTGCATCAAGACTTTCTTATTGATATGGAGACTCAGTAAATGTGAGAGCTGATATTTTCACCTTAAACAGCTGAAAAACCTTGTAACTTACAGCCATTGCAACAAGACTTGCCTTTGAGGATGTGATATCCCATATAAACTTTTTAAAAAGCAATATACAGATAAAAAAGCACAACTAAATTAGATTTTTATTTTTCTCCTTCCTAATAAATTAATAAATTTAATGTTACAGGAATACACTACATGACTGATTTAATGACTTCAAGTCATTATTCTTCCTCTAAATTCTATGTACCCCCTTTAAAGAGATATAGGGAAAGGAAAATCATAGGCATGACTGTATAATTCAGAAGCAGCAGTCCTCGAGCGTGAGACTAGGAATGAATCTCTTAAACAAATAAAATTAATTGTATTTGTTCTCATAGTTCTCATATTGCACACATATACACAAATACATATATATGAAGAAAAATGCCAAGAGGATATTTACATTTTGTCTGAGGGAATATACTTCTCCAAAGGCATCAGTTCAGAAAGATTTGTGACTCCTGATGGTATTGACAAAGAAACATCACAGGAAATCTGATGAAAACTTTACATTTCCAATTTATTTCAACATGAACATGACCTTGCATAATATACCCGTTAATTTTAAATCATTTTCCTTTTCACTGTGTCAGTAGCAATCTTAGCAAAAGTATTGCTTGGAGTTAAGTCCCAGAATTTACAACTGATATATCATATGTGATTTCAGTGTGTCTGAGTTTTGGGGTATGGGGAACTACAACACTTCCCAAGAGCAGCAGGTGATCAGACTTCAGTGATAGCTAGAAGAACAGCTTGACAGAACTGCTCTAGACTGATCAGTAGTCTCACATTGGTGCATCAGCCACATGAAACTTGGATATAAAAGAGGGTGGAAAATAAAAAGAAACTTCAAAATAAGGGGAAACTTTGAAGAAGGGAAGACTGTACAAGCACAATCATTTCTAAGAATGAATTAGTAAGGAAGGAAATTACACAGGATAGTATTTTATATATATCTGTAGAATTATACTGGCTGTATTTGTCAGAGAGGAGATGTGACAAGCTTAGAAAGAAATAATGCTGTGTCCTCCACTTGCACGAGGTCAGCCTGTAGATCACTTGATCTTCATGATAATCTACTTCATGTTTTATATACTTATTCCATTGTATACAAGCCCATTTCATCCTGCTCCAAATGATAACAAGTCTGGCAAAACAGTGCTTTATGATGTTGACTAGTAGGTTGATCAATAGCTGAACAGAAACTCCCATATTTTTTGCACCTGTGCTAACATGTATACATTTACAAAAATAGAGGTAGTCCACTGCCTCTGACTCTTTTTGTAAAGCCTCAAAAGATAGTTCAGCTTCCACAGAACCTCCAAAAGCTTATAGACAGATAGGTGAGAGCAATAGTGGCAGTTATCCTGCTGTTGGATGAAAAGAGAAGCACATTAATTGGCTCCTTTTTCTTCTGTCATAATATTTTATTACAGAAAATAATGTACATTGCCAGGAGGGGGCTTCACAAACCGCTTCCCTACCTGCATCTGCTGCTGAAACTAGCTTTAAAACTCTAATGTATTCTGACACTTCTGAGTTCCCTGGGAAAGCATGGCTGGCTTCCTTCAGTAATCCAGCCTGTTAGCAGGTGCTGCAAATCTAGAGGCAGATGTTAATTGATTCACACTGACGGCTTTGGCCGGTTTGACTCGTTAGCCTACCCTGAATGTGACTGCAGTTGAGTGTATCTCTGTGTGCAGAGGAACTGGGGGTTAAGTCATCCTGGTGCGTTAATAAGACTCTGCCTTAGGAGGCAGATAAGCTTGTGCTTGTTAACTGTTTTCATCTTTGGTTTGCAGTGTAACTGGAGAATGACCAAAGTATGAGGAGTATGCAGGTATGAAGGATGTTAAGAACTCAGTGACTTTCAGGTTATCCTTTTATGTATAAGCAGCTAGATTTTTAGCTTTGCTTTGCTAATCCTGGTTTTGCTATATCTTTTAGAGTGAAAGTGTTTTGAATTAGATCTGTGCTTTACTGCTAGGTACATTGATTAATGCTGAACTTGTCCCTTAAAAATTGTAGTGAAGAGAGTTTCAGAATAGATGTTTACTTCCAGTCTGATGGAATTTAGTTTCTGGCTACTGTTTTTCCACAGGCAGTATCATGATAAAGTAAATAGTGGAAAAACAAGTAAAGAATCTCATCCTAGTAGATGCCAAGCACCTTGGCTGTCACAGAAAAGACTAGGATTCCCTTTGTGATAGGACCTAAATTACAAAAAGATACTGTATTTATTTTTCCTAATGTGAAAACAGAAAAGGTAGATAGATCTTTTGTATACCTTTATAGGAAAGTGCAAATGGCAGCAGGCTTCTTTTTCATGTTAGTCCTAAAATGCCTGTGGTATGCAAAGGTTTGGTTTATCTTAGACCAAATGTGATTTGAAACTTTTTTTATTAAAATGCCTAAGGAAAAAAAAAAACATTCAGTTCTTGCAGCTCTGTTTTTTATGTTAAAAAACAGTCCCTTCATGAAGCTGAAAGGGTATTCTTTGTGGTCTTTAAAGGTGTATGGTGTAATTTCTAAGTTTATAAACTAATATTCTTCCTGAGGTACACAAAGAAACTGTGTGGTTAGACCTAAGGAAAAAAGCAGCCTAAAAATAGGTAGGATTCTATTCCTCTGAGTGAAGACACTCACAAATGAGAGTCCTCTTAGCTAGTGAAGATGCAGCTATTGAATGTTATCAAGATGAGATATAGAAAAAGAAGTGTTATTAAGAAATAGCTCAAAATCCATAATTTCATTTTAAAATCTCAAAATGGTGAGAGAACAGGTTGACTGATTATGTTTGAAGGTAAGTATAGTGGAAAACTGATTTTTTTTTTCATGTTATACAAATGTTAAAGAAAATAAGGACCTTAAGGACATATTTCAGAGGCTGACTGCAAACTTAGTAACAATGGAAGTCTAAAGCAAAGTATTCTGTTTTTCATCTAGTTGTTGGCACTGCATACTGACCTTCAGCTGCCTTTTCTTTCTGTCTCTAAAATGTCCATAGTGTCAGCTACATGATACACTTGCTTTAATTTTTCCTGTTTGCATCAGACCTCAAACTTTATGCTCATTTTCTGGGTTAGGAAATGATCAGTTAAATCTCTACCTGTTCCCTCTAAATCCATAGCAACAAATGTTTTTTTCTGTCTTTGTGTTGGCAGGTGAGAGGGGATTCCTGTGGGTGGAGAGTGGGAAGAGGTGCTCAGTTGTTTAAGTGATCTTATAGCATTGTTCAAAGGAGATAAGTTTTCAATCCACTATAGAGAGGAAAAGGAGCATTTGTGTGATACAAGAGATACTAGTATGGTGAGAAAGTGAGATAACTGCTGGAAAAGCTGCCTGAAGGGCTTTTTGTGCTTCGAAGTCACCCAGAACTGGAGAAGCACTTGAAGTGGGTCCCTTAATTATTACACCAGATTGTGACAAATTAGCCTCTGCAAAACCTGGGTTTAAAAATATTTTGTTTTGTGTGTTATCTGTTGTGTGTTTTGTGGGGTTTCTTAATTTATTCTTTTTTTTGTGGGTTTTTTTGTTTTTTAATTTAACAAAGGAAGTAAGAGGATTTGCTTTTGCTGTTTAGGGGGGGTGGAGGAAATGTCTTGGGGAAGAACTGAATACTTAAGCAGATTTGAGTTCTCCAAGGTTGCAGTTGTGTCAGCTTATTTCACCCAACACGTTGTGATATGATAAATTTTAATATGTAGTTTTGTGGTTCAAAACTACTGGCAGTTTATGCAATATTAGTAATGTCACAGCTTGAACAAAAAATAATAAAAATGTAAAAATCTTCTTGAAAATCATCTGTCCAGCTCTTTTTGAGGCATCTAGGCAGGCAGCTACTTCAAAACAGATAGTTTCCAGTGTCTTAGTAGGTATGTATCTTAGATGCACCAAGTGTGTCCACCCAGATAACTAAAAAATAAATAAATAAATAAATTGTCATGTCTATCTGGTATGACTGACATGCTTAATTTACACTGGGCAATAAATTTAGTTAGATGTTTCAGTATATCAGGAAATATGTTGTCATAGTTAGACATATTTCTCTCCCTTAAATTATACTTCCAGTGTAACTTCTACTTCTTGAAACAGTAGGCTGCTGAAAGTCAGCAACCAAACACTCTGTTGCAAGTAGGCAGTCCTTACAGCTTCTATCTGTGACTTGAACAGCTACTGTTCTTTGTTTATATGCCATTTTTATTACACTGCAGGTAAAAAAGTAGTTTTAGAGGAGGAACTGTCCTTGCTGTTTAAGGGGTTGCAGTGGCAGACAGTGTACTTGAAGAAGTATTTGCCTCTTGTCATAATTTTATTGGAAAAACTTGCAGAAAGTTTAAATGGTCTTCATAAGACCCATGGTAAATATTGCCACAGTAAACAGTGAGCCTGGAAACAGCTTTCCCACACCCCACCCATTGTATCTAAAGGTTTGCTGTTGTCAGGTATGCTGCATTGGTGCTGATATAGTTAATAGCATTGTGGACACCATTATTTAATGTAGAATTAGTGACTTCTTGTTAACACTTCAGACTAAGAAATGGTTGCCACTGTGCAGATGTAAGTAGCTGCTGCTCACTGTAGTCATTCTGAGCCTTATTGTACTATTTAGGTGCACCCTTTGGGTGCATCTGACTATTCTTTGACAAATAAAGATCAAAACTGTAATCTAATGCAGTGACAATAGCCTTCATGTGATAGTCAGTAAGGATCCTCACTCAGCATCATGCATGAAAGACGATTTTGGTTGCCATAGCAATATTGACATCATTTGTCTCTAAAAGCTGACACTTTTTTTTTTTTCTCAAGCTCTTTAAATGTTTGATTGAAAGACTCTAACAGCTATTTGATATTGATCAGTGGATGACTGAATGCCCATTGCCAGCAGCAGCACTGTGTCATTCACTAAAATGTGCTTTAATGCACAGACTCAAGCACTTTTATTTTTCCTCAACCTGCTTATCACTTTTTTTTTTTAAAAAAAAAAAGGGTGGCTTTAGTAACTCAGAAGAACAATGATGCTGTAGCTTTCTTGTTCTGAGAGTACTGATGGAGATTGGCCACTCAGGTCACCTTGCAATGGTTGGAATAATTCTTCAAATAGAAGAAAATGATGTTTCTTTGTGGTATGCCATGCAGTGTGCTGGTTTTTGTTGCGGTATTTTTTTACTACTTACCCTCTCCCTGCTCCCTACCCATATTTCTTGGAGTCATAGAAAGGTTTGGGTTGGAAAGGACCTTAAGATCATCTAGTTTCAAACCCCCTTCCACAGGCAGGAACACCTCCATCTAGACCAGGTTGCTCAAAGCCCTGTCCAACCTGGCCTTGAACAGTTCCACGGATGGGAAGCTTCCTTGGGCAACCTTTTCCAGTGCCTCACCACCATCACAGTAAAGAACTTCTTCCTTATATCTAACCCAAACTTCCTCATTTTAAGTTTAAACCAATTACCCCTTGTCCTATTAATACAGGCTCTGATGAAGAGTCCCTCTGTGCCCATTCAGATCTTGGAAGGCTGCTATGAGGTCTCCATGCAGCCTTCTCTTCTCCAGACTGAACAGCCCCAATTTTCTTACTGTGTTTTTGTATGGGAGGTACTCCAGTCCCCTGATCATTCTTATGGCCTTCCTCTGGACTTATTCCAACTGTTCCAGTTATTGACATTCTTGGAAAAGGTATTTAACATCCTCTGGAGTCCTTTGCCCAACCCTCATCAGGATATTTAATTCACACCGATTTCTCTTCTCCCACAGATGTGTCTCTTCCCATGCTCAGCAGGACTCTAATTAATCTGTTAAGAAATGTTCAGTTGAGGTGCCAGTAAGTGAAAAGACAGGATCTGTCCTGTATCTTTTCATCAGGAGTGCAGGATTGTTGCTCTGATGTACTGAAATTGTACCTTTGTTTGATTCTTCAGCAGCTCTTTCTGAGGATGATGATGTTAATCAGCTATATGATGTTAGGTTTTCCCACTGCATGGAATTTCTTCTTTCTCGGGCATTTCAAAGCAAAACAATTATTTTTCTCCAGGGTTTATTCCAGTGCCTTGGATTTGCTGGTGTCTGCCAACAGCTTTTTCACTTCTGTTTAATATAGCGAAGATGTATTATTCATACAAAAAGTTTTTTGATGTCACAAAGTAGTAGAGAAAGGAGATGCACCTAGCTAAGGAGAAATATTATCTGCACTCTCTGGGCTTATGCTTAGGAGAAAACACCCACATTTTTCTTTGAGGGTATAACTGCACTTGACCACAACAATTGCTATTCCTTTACCGATGAAAGACTTTCTGCACCCCTCCCCACATCTGTTTCTTCCCAAGTGGCCAAGGTTCATGTATGTGGTTATGAGGTGGTTTGGTTTTTTTTTTTTTTTTTTTTTTTTCTGTGATCTGGAGCTCATTCTGGCTTTCTGCAAACATACCAAACTTGCGTCTGTGTCTGGCCTTCTGCTACGTGCTGCAATGTTCTGAGTTGGTAAGCAGTAAGAAGCAGCTGTTTCTCAGTCAGCATGCCATCTCTAATTGACTGTGTTTTTTCTGGTCCAGAGCATGTTGACTCAGTGTGAAGTGCAAGTTCAGCTGGAAGCCCTGATTGTTCTCCTTCTACTCTGCTCCTTTGCAAATGCTCTGGTTCCTCATCAACAGGGAGTAGCACTACAGAATACTAACATGGGTGAGGGATCTTGATGGGTAGTTCAGCTCTCTGTGTGTTTGTCTCTGACTGTTTTTGTGGGTTACTGACTTTTATAGTGTTAGTGCTCTGCTACCTGTATAATTTCTGATTCATCTTAGTTCTGTATTTTCTGTATAAATGATAGTTTTATTTCAACAACCAAATAGTATACTTATGGAGGGTTTCTATATTATAGGAATTATATATAAGCAAAAAAATCTCCACAGTTATCAGCAACACAATGCCTGATGAAGTCTATGCATGAGCTCATATGAAGATGCAAGCTTATGTTTGTCTAAATAGGCCTGTGGCAAGACTTTGGAAATGTTATAGCTGATTTCATCAGTGTTTATAGCTACAGAGTCAATGGAATTAGTTCTTGGTGACCTTTATTCACTACTTCTGAAGCATGTACTAGGCTCATTGATAGCAGTCTTTGAAAGAATAATATCCCAGTGATAAAACATGAGAAATAATAGAGAAACTAGGCAGCAGTGTGCCTGGAGTGACTAGTAATTAGTTGCATTGAATCTGTGCATATCCCATCTGAATTAGTCTGAGCTTTTTCAGCTACTGTCATAAGAAAAAAGGAGAACCAAATAAGAAAAATAATGCATTTTAAAATAAGATAATGCTTTTTCAGAGAACTGTTACAGAACACCATTGCAAGTAGTAAGAGGAATCCTTAAAGATGGTCTTGAATTGCAGCTTTCTTTTTTGCCTTTTTTTTTGTTGTTGTTGTTTCCTGGGGTTTGTGGGATTTTTTTTGTGTGTGTTTTTTGGGGGAGTTTTGGGGTTTTGTGGTTGGTTTTTTTTTGTTTGTGTTTGGGGGGGGGGTTGGGGTTTTTTTTTTTTTTTCTAAGACTTTGCAAACCTAAGGAAATGCATAGGTACTTTCTTGAGTCTTTTCTGTTAGATTTGCTGTTGGGGTTTGATTTTTTTTGTTTGTTTTCCCCCAGAAATTTTGTTATTTATAGCATATGACACAAGGGAGTCTCTTGCCTTCAAGTGCTACGGCAATAATAATTTTTAATAAAAAATGTCTGTGTAGCCTCTCTCTCTGTCCCTAGCCAAACCTTTCTTGTGAGTTCATTCTTCCTCCTTTCAGTGACTCAGTAAAGTTTTAGAATCTGCTTGTTGGCCACTTGCATATGAACAAAAGAAGCTCTATCAACTCACTGAAAAGTTATAAGGAGCCTGCAGGATTCCATGGACAGACCTTTTACAGTCTGGTATTTCTGACACTTAATAGGTCTGTGGTTACTTTCCTTTTGTTCACCCTTTCCACCTTCTTCCCCACTCCCCTTTCAAAATAGAAGAAACTGACTTTGAACCTTCTGTTGATTTATGCTTTTTAAATTTACATGTCTGGGGTCTTACATATTAGCAGTATGATTTGCCTAATCATTGAACATAAGATTTCTAAGGCATCTTGAAGTGATTTCACAGTTTGCACAGTTTAAACGTATTTACTTCCAACTTAGTAACAGTAAGTGAGCAGCTTTCAAGGTTATCTGGGTGTCTTTTTAAATTTTCATAAAACATGTGACTTCAAAGTACAAAAGCTACTTTTATTTCAGACACAGAGACCATAGTTTCTACAGAATTCACTTATCTAACTTGACTATGGTGGTGGTACCTACTGTGTTTTTGAGGTATGTCCTTTATGTCCTTTACACCATTCTTGTGGGGCAGGGAAGCATTGCCATTTCTGATGAAAAGGGGACAGAGGTATCTAAAAAGACCACAGGTTTAACTGCAGTAAAATTATCAGGTGAAGCAGGTAAGGACACAAAAATGCTGACACAGATGGCAGCATGATAAAATGCAATATTCTTATTCAGATGTAAACTAGACATAAAGATTCTGACCTGATTTTTTTTTATTAAGGTTCGTAATTAAATGCGTTACCCCAGCAGTCATGGCAAACTTGCTGTAGTTTTGTCAGGTAGCCCAATATGGATACTGCTGTAGGTATTTGTGAAAGGTCTGGATTGGAAGACTGATTTGGCAAGCTGGTACTCAGGAACAGCATTTCTGTGACTCAAACTAGTGATATCAGACATAGGTGATCAGTGTTTCTATATAATCAGAATATGTTTTCCTTGTTAAAAAGTGTTATTTTATTTTTGCTGTTAATGTTATTGCTAATCTGATAATAACAGCATGTGGTTGTGATAACTATACAGCAAAGACAGAATTAAGAAATCAGGGCTTCCTGGAGCATAGTTGAACAAAAAAAGGATTTGGCACTATTCACATGGCATCCTTGATTTGGATTTATCTTACATAAATTCATCACGTTTCTAAATGTCGTACTGAAAACATCACAGAAGAAATACTGTTATTTATTTTGCTTCTGATTTCCCCTCAGTGATTTCCAGAACTATAAAACCATTATTGTGTGTGTTCTGTGGCTGTGTTTGAGCACTGAAGAACTGAATACCAATTCAGCATGGGAACAGATTTAATGTTCTGTTATTTTAACTCTACTATAATACAAAATACTTAATTTCTGGAAGACTAAAGCATGGCTTATTCTACAGCTGTTTGGTTTTTTTAATCCAGAAGTAAAATGTGCTTTGTAACTGATCCTTTATGAGCTTGTTTTGGTTTTAATTATATGGCATTATTCTGAAAGTGCACCTTTCTGTGAAGAGACAGCTACTAAAGGAGTAAGGAAGAACTGCTTAATTCAGTGTTTAATTGTTTTGTTCACTTGCCAATTTGCAGCTTTTTTTAATAATAATAATATTAAAGTTTGGAAGTAAATCTTGGTGATATATTGCCTATCTAGTTTTGATCTTATTTGTTTCTCAAGTTTATTCCTTCTTAGTTGAAGTTAACAACAACAACAGAAAGTTTACCAGATATCACCACTGGTAATCACATTGGTAAGTATTTAAGGTAAGAGTGATTACTCAATCAGAATGACAAAATGTGGTAAATTCAATTAAAACATACTCCTTGCAGAAAGTAATGGATTTACATATTATTAGCTAATAAAAATGTCAAATGCTAGCTCATTAGGGGAAACAATTAAAACCTAATGTAATAAATACCTCAGTGTGTTTGTTTATATTCCCAGGTAACTTGATATAGCTGACCACATAATAATATTGCAGATCAGAATTGTGGTTTCTAGATAATTAAAGTAACATGTAGCACTTCTTCATTCCATCGCATAGCTGAAATAGTTTCAAACACTTTAGTCTTTGACAAGTAACCTTGTGCTTCTAGGTGTAAAAGGAAAGATTACTTACTGTAAGTGTTTTCAACATAATAGGTGTCCCTTACAGATACCTATAATCAATAGAAGCTTTCAAAAATAATAAAAAAGAATATTTCATGACTATCAAGAAAAATTAGTATCACTCACCTACTACCCTTCTAAGAGGAATTAGATTTTTTCTTTTTTTTTCTTTGATTATGTGCTATTTTTGTTGACCTTTTATATTACTTGCATTAAGGCCTTTCTTCAGCATAAGTAAATCTTATGGAATCTATGCCTTTTCTTCATTAAATCATCTTGGAATAGCTGAATGTGTCAGATAATGTGTTGCTTTTTTTTTTTTTTCAGTGTTCTGCTGTTCATTGGGACATCAGGGAATGTTTTATGGATATTTGAGACATTCCAGTTCTTGTTTTAGCTGTCATCATGCCATCATTTTAACAGAAAAGATTAATTAAAGTAATCATCTTGTCTCCTGCATGCACTAAATGTGACTCTTTGGTCAATTTGCATAGCTAATAGGAAAATATACCTATTGAATCGAGAGTACTCTCTTTTACTTGGTAACACTGAAAAGCTGCAGGCTACAAGATGCAGACTGCAGTCTGTCAGTCTTTCCAATTCTGGAAATCAGTGGTTTGGCAAGTGTTTAAAAGCCATAGCTAGATAGAAAAGTCTGGGGGGAAATTAGATAACATCATGAAGTTCAGGTGAAAATCTGTAGTGTGAACTGCCCAGATAAGTCTTTAGTGATACAGAGATGATGGGTTCAGTTTGTGTGCAGATCTTTCCTCCCTAATTGCAGAAATCGCCAAGCTGTGGTTTCCTTAATTGGTCTGGGCTTCAAAACCATGTTTCTATGCAAATACTAATATACATTCTTAAAGGGCCAGCCTAATATTATGTTGTAAGCTATCCGTTCACTACTTTGCAAGATAGCTGAGATAATGAATAGATTTGGAATCTTATAGCTTTTGTCAAATAACAGCTGATAAAGGGCAGACAAATACATAGGGAACAGCACTTCAACCCTGGTTAATGGGCAATTAACACAATGAACACAAATTTTCATCTGTAAATATAACTATTGTGACTGAATTCTCATACTTATTTTCCTAAAATCCTACATTTAAAAATCTATTACCAGGCCACCCAGAAATAAAAGTTCAGCCTAAATCATATCAAGTGACTCATTTCCAGTCTGCCAGAGTAGTTATAGAAACACATATGTGCGTGTGTTTTAATTAATGCAGGCTGAACTACAAATGAAAACTGTTCTGTTTTTTTATAGTAGTCTGTAAAACAAAACTTGATACAAGTATATGTCTATTATAGGTTTATCAATAGTTTATGAACCTGTTTGTTTAAATTGAAACTGGATAGTTGAGCACCTGCTGAAATAATCTGTCTAAATGTTCAAATCCTAGGTGTAAACACCTGTTGGTGAGGGAAGACCATTTTTTTCAACAATGTAGGCATAGGGTGTCACCAGCTTTAGCCTTACTGAGAAAAGAGGAGTCACTGTGACAGCAATTCAAAACAAATTTTTGGATGGAATTTCTATGAGCTATCTTGTTTTGTTACATTGCAACTGGATTTGATTTTTAAATAGTGTGTTAAAATTACCTTGGTACTGAGAATACATTATTGAACTTTTGAAATGAGATACTTTAATTATCCAGAACTTGAATACCTGTATGGAAACAATTGAGTGATCTGCTGCTCCTCCTACCCCACTCCAGTTTAAGTAAATCTGAACTCTTACAAGATTCGCAACCTAGGTGTTCATTTCCGTATGACTCCTGACACAGAGAGTCTGTGTCATTTCAGTAAGGACTTGAGCTGCCCAAAAGGCTGTTTGCAAAGATCCATTGGTATGTATGAATGCTGTATACAGCAGCTGTGCAGAAATGGCTGTTTAAGAAGACAAACTTTTGACTGCATGACCTAAATGAAGTGTACATCTGGGGGAAATACAAACAGAAAAAATGAGAAATGTTTTTTAGGAAATGCTTTTAACACAAACTCGCAAAGTTTTTCTATTCCCTCCCCTCCAAACTACCAGTTTTCTTCGTATAAACACCATTCCCTAAAGAGTATATAAATGTCAAAATTTGTAATCCATATTGGTCTTGGGTACTCTGGATTTCTTTGGATCATGTTAGGGGCCTAACCTGCAGACACTAATTTCTTTAGGTATTGGACTGGATTGCAGTCACTCAAGTTATTTTCCTCTGAGACACAGACTGTGCATTCTGGATATTGCTAGAACATTGCTTAGGCTTACTAGGGTTTGGATGGGATGATTTGTTTGTGCTATCGTTACTCTACAATGCTTGGTGCCTCACTATTGGAAGTTTTGTCACTTGCGGAGAAAGTATAGTTCAATATAGGAAGCATAATGGCAGCTCTGGGTATGACTGCTGATCATGTCAAGAACTAGAAAAGTTTGAAACCCTTTTTTATCTACTAACAATTCTTGATAACCAAGTAAACTCAAGCAACAACTAGCTGCCTTCTAGGAAATCGGAGTTCTGGAACAATCATGCCCTGAGAAGAAGAGTTTCATTGGTCCTTTGTACATGTAGGCCTGCCAATTTATTTCCTTATATTTTCTTCCCTTCTGCTATTTCTGTGCTTCCTACTATCTTTGATTACTCCATCTTGGTTGCTAATTGAAGAAGTAAAAGCAGGGTGTGAAACAAGTTTTGCTGGCATGGAAGGACTTTGATATAAGAATAAACTAATTGGCATTTCTTGTTCAGCATTTGAACAGCAGACAGACTTACGCTGGGCAGGGTGGGATAAAAAGCCTGTAGCAATCCTGTTGGCAATGCCAGGTGCAGCTTGTGCTCCTAGTCCATGTAGCAGAGGAGGATTTCTGCAGAATGCTGCCTTCTGCTCTCAGCAAGTGAGACAGCACTGATCCATCTCCTGAACTTACAATGGGGCCAAGCCAAAAGAATCATTGAGCTTTTGCATGGCATAGGCCAGGTGAGGAATAACAGATTTATTCTGTTATTTTATTCTGGCAGATAAAGTATTTCTACGGGTGCTTATAAGACAGTCTGCAGTGGGGCTATTACTGCCATATTCATCTACAGGGTTTTTATAGGCTTTTTCATCAGAAAACAGTGAATGTAGTGTTGCATGCAGGGATGTGTGTGCAATACTGGTGTCTGTTACTTTGTAGCATTCCTAATGTTTTTATTTATTTCCCTTTTATCTACATGGGGAAATTACACCACTGTATATAAGGCTGAAGGCAGATATAGTTCGAGTTGGAGGGTTTCATTCATGTTCAGATCTGTCTTGTCAAAGTCCTGCCAAAGTATAAATGTGTGTGTGTCCACAAAAAAGGTGTATATATGCAATTAGGGAATAGTTTACAAATCACCCTAAAAGTACTGATTCGTGAAAGAGAATACTTTTCTCTGAGGTAAGCGTTATAGAGCCTTGAGTATTGTATTACTCATAGTAAATTGATATTAGTGATAAAATTATCTCAGTTACAGATTTTAGCTCACCCTAAACCTTCAGACTCTGCATGCAATACTCAACTGCATGAGCAAGTAAGCTCATTATGGACAAGCTGCAGCAACTGCAAGATATTGTAAAGCAAGCATTTTCAGGTTCACAAACTAGCTGTTTTTCATGCACAGTTATTTCACAAAGACAATGCTGATGAGAAGCACTTGCTGTTTGCTCCTACTGTATCACATTCTGTAATGATAAAGGTGTTTTGAACAAAACAATATTTGCTCCATAAAAAGAAATTACTCATGTGTAAATGGTAGTGGAATGCCTGCCAAGGGAATAATGAGACTCTAGGAGTGTACTCATTTGTATTCAAACAAGGGAAAATGCTGAAGGCAATGCTGTCAGCTTAATTTTCTTCTCTAGTCTAAACCTTGAATACTGGTGTAGGGTTTGTAGCTCACGGAGAATGTGCACAGATTAATTCCATAGGAGTTTCATATATTGCTTTGGGGCAATATATTTCTTTAATAAATTCAATTCCTGTAGTATAAGGCTCATCACTAGTTACATTTTAATTTGGTATATTCATCCCAACAGGTAAATTGCCAAGATGATCAATAAGAAAACGCTTTATATGGGTAATAATGTTGACGGTGGTCTGCAAACAGACAAACTGCTCTCATGAGTCTAGGAGTTAAAAATGCATTCAGATGAGGATGGAATTCTCATCTTTATGTGAGTGCTGTTTTCATGGAGTCCAGTTTTTAATATCCCTCCCTGCCTTGCCAACTGTTCAGATTAAATTTGGGCTGTTGGGTTGGTTTATTTTTTTTTTTTAGCTGTTCTTGTGTGGTTTAAAGAAAAGTCTGTTGTTCTGCTGCTCCGTGGGAGAGGGGGAAGAAGCTCATGTCTGTTCTTTTATATGTGCAATGATATGCACAGCATTCTGTGGATTAATGTGACAACAAAAGCATCCAAGTATCAAAACTTTTGTAGAATGAATTACTTATTTGGTAGTTACTTCATTATTCTAAGCAAATATATGTCTCCAGGAGTAAGGAGATATTGACTAATTGAGCTTGGGTATTGGGAGAAGGGGGGAGAGAGGAGTGTTTTTTTGCTTTTGGTGGGGCAGAGGAGTTTAACACATCTCAGTTACCTCCTCTCAATATTTTCCAGATATGTTTTCAGATATTTCAGATGTTTTACTTTTTTTTTTTCCTTTTTCTTCTGCACTTAGTCATCATTGAACTTGTAAGGATTGCTAAGCATATTAAGTTTATCACTTTCAAGCCTTAGGACTGAATAATAAACTTTTTTTTTTTTTTGCAAAACTCAGAAAATTATAATATACAGGTGTTTAGTTTTTAAATAAAAATTTTATAACCACATATAACAAGCACACAGTTTTGTGTATGTTTCAGGTTTTACTTGGTTTTTGCTTTCTGTCTGGGGATAAGTTTCCTCCTTTTTCTTGAGGAGGGCAGCTAAAGAACAAAATCTATTCCAAATGTCCGAAACTGTTTTTGATCTTTTGGTTAGTTTCCTGACAAATGACACTGCAGTCTGGATCAAAGTTCTAAAGAAAAATCTCATCGAGTGTAATGGCAAGGCTCGATTGTACCTTATGCTGGCTGCCATGAAAACATTCCAATGGTAGGATGTCATATGGCAGTGAAGCAGAGTGGATAAAATAGAAGCAAAATCCCAGGCTCAGGTGGTGCATGCTCAGAAAAGCCAAGTGCTTAGTTATAGGCTTAAGTGGTTGGTTTCAGATTAGGAAATCAAGTAGTAGGTACTGTAACTGAAGGAATGAAATCTTATTGGTATCCTGAGATCATGGCTGTGGAGTTGTCACTTTGTGTTTATGAACCATTTCAGGTTGCTAAGTGGGTAGTGTATAACACTGATTCTTCAGTGGGAAGCAATTCTCACCTTTTAATCTAACCATTTCTCAGTTTGTCTCTTTTGTTGAATGCAAGTTTCCTATGAGTAGTCTGTGAAGAACTGGTATGCTTGTGAACATTTAACAGTGGATCATGGAGAATGGTGTTTTATCCTACTATGGTCTTCATATTTTTTTCTTCTCGTTATACACATTAAAAATATACTATCATGATTTTTAGATGCTTCCATCATATTAAGGATCATATCATTAAGTTTTAGATAGTGTGCACTAAAAGAAGTTTTTTAAAAGTGTTAGGCATTCTAGTACACTTGGATCTGAACACTGATTGTATTTGATCTCTGGTGATAAACATGACAACCATTTCCTTTTAGCTAGTGAAATTATTCATTCAGGAAGCTTTTACTAATGAAAGAGTAGTCACATAGGAGAGGAAAGATCATAATCCACCAAAGTACACCACAGCTGTTACTAAGTAGCTGGAAGTCTCATCTTCTGTAGAGCATCTTATCATATTACTTGGGGTTTGCTTTGACTTGCTTACAGTGCTGGTTGTGGTAATTTTACCACAGTATTATCTAAAATATTTCAGGTTTAATTATGAAACTCTTTTATACTAAACAAATTTAGAAAATATTTTAAAGATTAACGATACACTGAAATGGTTTAGGAGAAAAATAGTATATTGATGAGGTGATGACAAAAATGTGTTCATTTTTATTCTTACAAAATGGAATTATCTTTAATACTGTTTTTTAATGTCCTCTGCCTTGCCAAAACAAACTTAACCGACTAAAACTTAGTTTGCATGAATACAACATGTCTTTCTTCCCAATTTACATACTCAAGTAACAAGGGCAGACTTCAAATTGTGTTTATATATTTATGCTCTTTTGATTATTGGTGGGATTTTATAACCTCTCTAAATCACATGCCAAGGTAAGCAAGAGGTTTTTATTTGCCAACTGTGTGCTATTAGTTTCTTAACAGAAAGGTCCTGTATTGAAGCTAGAATAAATTTTCTAAATATCGGGGGAAAAAATAATCTAAACTATAAGATTTGGCCAGAATGACTAAGAAACAACATAAACTTGACTTGGAGTTATTCGAAGCACATAAACAGTTATAAATAATGTGATGAAGTACTCCACACATTAGCCAGATTACTCCTTCCATCCATGATAAACTAAAAATCTGTAACCCTATAAATGGATCACCAAGCCTCAAGCCATAAACATACCATTTTTACTTGCATCTCATTCTCCACTGGTGCTACATTTATTTTGTTTTAATGAAACTGTGGTTGGCTGGCAATGTAAAATAACAGGTGCATGTCTATCATTATTGTAATAATTCTTTCTCATAATTATTCTTCCTTGCAGTGCTCTTGGCGGGTCACTTAGGTTGTAAAACTAGTACTTCTGCCATAATATTGTAATCAAAGTGCATACTGCTACCAAATGCTTTCCTTTGAAGCACTTGGATATAGTACCTGTTTGCTTAGGAGTTTACACTCATAAATGAAAGGGAATTCCCCATGGCTGCATTATCTCCTCTTTAGATATACTGTTATGTTTTGGAAATACTAGCCTGAACCAATTTGTACCAAATGGTTTTTTATGGCGTAATGGAAATATTAAAAATGTGCTATAAATCAGAGGTAAACTTAGTTTTGCATGAACTCTATTTGCCTTGGTGTGTTCACATTATAATGACTTGGGGGGAAAGGTGAGAGAAGATATACTTCCACAGCAGGAGCTACTCGACTCACTAATGCAATCTGAATTGTGTATCAACACATTAATGGTAAGGTCAAGAAGTTAATGATGTTTAAAACCGTACTGTAAAATTTGCCTCAGCAACCTCATAAAAAGCGGCAACTAATGACATACCTTTGATTTGTGGTAATACTAACCTTGTTTCTTTAGCATCAAAGCTCTTGGTTCATAATTGTAGCTGGAATATTGCTTTGATTGTAATTTTTTTCTGGCTATAATTTTCACACCTATTTTAATGGACCAAAGAGAACCTCTACACAGAAAAACAGCATCTATTCTTACAACAGTTCCAGTGCTGTAGGCAGTCCTCAAAGCTTTCACTGGAGCTCTGCTCATAAAGCCTCATTTCATTTAAGCACCTTGGCATTGTTAAACCTGATAATACAGTTGCGGTTTGCACTGTGTAAGAAAGAAAAACTTATAAAACTACTATTTTTATTTTTTTAGAATTCCAGTTACACTGAACAGGCAAGGGTAGAATTGAAGCATTTACTGTTACTCCAGTGAGTTTTTACAACTTTAATAATCCAAACTGAGTAACATGCATGAAAAATACCTCATGAACTATATGTTTAAAATCACCATATAAATAAAAATACACCAAGTACCTATCCCTTTATTCTGATGTTCTTATCACTCTTTTAACAGTCTTCCCTGGGCAAAATCAGGGACAGGGAAGTTAAAATGAGCTCTTTTGTGTTCTGAGGTTTTCATTAGGAGGACATGAAGGATGTTTGTGCTCAGAGCGGCAGTATAAACATGATCTTGATGCTTTCTTCCTCCTGAATTTTGAGTCTCCCTAGATTTATTATTGCTTCTTCTCATCCCTGCCTGCTGCCTTCCCCTGCTTCCAAGAGGAAGTGAAAGCTGCCTTACAACCCCCCAGTATCCCCAGGGTCTGTTTGTCCCCCAGGCACTGTCTGTCAGTCCCTGCCCTGGTAAAATTCTCAGAGCTGGGGCTCAGCACCTGGTCATGAGGTGCCTGGTAAACTTATCTCAGCCCTGCTCAGGCTATGGCAGCCCAGATCAAGTAATGAGAAGCCTGTAACCTCTTACTAACAGTGAAATCATATTTACTGGATTATGCACTTTGTTTGAAAAAGTGGCTAAATATTAAGGAGGTTTTGCTACTAATACATTGATATATTAAATTGTTTTGTGTGTATATATGTGTGCGCATGTATTTTGAGTAGTATGCAAATGGAAAGATGGAAACAGTGAGGTTTGAATACTGAATGCATATTCTGTCTTATATAGAGGTAGTTGCAACTATCTGAGGACGAACTGCCAGGCAACTGTCTGGTATCAGAGATACAGCTCTCCTGCCCTTAAGGAAAGCAAACATTTGCTTATTCAGCCCTCATATTCATCCTGCTAGAGTTTAGCCAGTACTGTTCAACACTTCTGAGGTGCATTCTTCTTGCTCTAATTTCTCTCTTGTGCTTTAAATCAGAAATTTCTCAATTAAGAGCAATTCAGAAACTGGAAGGATGCGTGCAAAGCCTTCATTTAAAAATAAATAATAGCTTCCTACAAAATAACAGTATTTTTAAGGATTTAGCTGAAAGCCTGTATTATTGCTTTATTATAACTTCATTTGAACTCAGTGAGTTATTGGATGAATAAGGATTAAACAGTCTGGAAAGCAAAATTAATAGCTTTTTATAAACAGATTTTAATTTTCTCTTTTAGATTTATATCAGTGTCATTCCATCACACTTTACTCATGGATCTGCTAATGTAGGATTATTATCATAAGGAGTTATGCCCATAGTAAAAAGTGCATTCATATATTGTATATAATAAGTAAGCTGCCTTAATTATTTTTCTCTTTTTTTTTCCTATTGCTGTATCAATTCTGCTTAAACTGTGGCAAAGCTAAGCCCAAGAGTATAATTAAATTGTTCTTGAAACCTAATTAGTTCAGCTGTGATGTCTTTGCTGTGTTTTAAACCCACCCATTAACTCTGAGCCATGCAGCCACTCACTCAGGAAAACCCCCCCCCCACACACACACACACCCCCCCCCCCCGCCTTTTTCTCCCCCCTCTCCCAGAGGGATAGGAGGAGAATTGAAAGAATGCAACTCCCATGGGTTGAGATAAGAGCAGTCCAGTAACTAAGGTATAACACAAACCACTGCTGCTGCCACCAATAATAATAATGATAAGAGAAATAACAAGGGAAGATAATTCAACTGCTCACCACTCGCTGACCGATACGCCCGACCCACCTGAGCAGCGATCTAGCCCTTCCGGGTAACTGCCCATTTTATATACTGGGCATGACGTGCTGTAATATGGAATACCTCTTTGGCAAGTTTGGGTCAGGTGTCCTGTCTCTTCTTCCTCACAGTTTCCACTCCTCCCTGTCAGAGCATGAGAGTCAGAAAGTCCTTGGTCAGAGTAAACATTACTGAGCAACAACTAAAAACATTGGTGTTATTAACATTGTTCTCAGGCTGAAAGTCAAAAACACAGCACTGCACCAGCTACTAAGAGGGAGAATGACTGCTACAGCTGGACCCAGGACAGTATCCGCCCCTTATTCTGTACCATTCACGTCATGCTCAGATCCCACATTTTTCAATATACCATAACTCTTGTCTCATATATATATATATATACATATATACATACACACAAAGAGAGCGATATCTTTCCTTAGTGCATGGACCAATCCCCATAAGGCTGCTGAGTTCATCCAGTCTATGATGTTGGGCTCCATCTCTTGTAAGTCTTTCAGAGCAGGACAGATGGTGTGCAGTGTTGGATTGTTGCCTGCTGATGACACCGTGGAACTCACCTCATCACTGCTGAGCTCGTTTGGTTTCATCAAAGTTCATTCTTTGTTGGAATGATGGTCAGAGGGAAATCAGAGCCAGCAGCTGGTGACCTGAAGACATCTAGCTGATGGGCTATAAAAGTGCTGCATAGCAGGCAACAGCATACAATTGAGTTCATCGGCCGTTTTCCCTTAAAATCAAATCCCCTTGAGGTACGCATCGGACTTCCCCGTCTTCCCGCATTACCTACCAAGTACATCCGGGTCCCTGAGCAAAAGCAGTCCCATGAGTGGGTTTGCCTTTACCTGAAGCAGGAATAATTCAGACTGTCTTCCCCAGCAAATTCTTCATGTGCACCATAGGAACTTCGTCCCCTTCTACAGTACGTAAAAGTTCTGACTGGGCTGGGCCAGCCTTGTTGGCAGATCCTCTGGTGTTGACCAACCAGGTGGCCTTTGGTAAATGTGTATCCCAATGCTTGAAAGTTCCCCCAGCCATTGCTCTCGGTGTAGTTTTTAACAGCCCATTGTACCATTCGATTTTCCCAGAGGTTGGTTCATGGTAGGGGATGTGATATACCCACTCAATGCCATGCTCTTTGGCCCAAATACCTATAAAGCTGTTCTGTAAACGAGTTCCATTGTCTGACTCAATTCTCTCTGGGGTGCCATGCCCCACAGAATCTATTTCTCAAGGCCCAGGATAGTGTTCCAGGCAGTGGTGTGGGGCACAGCATATGTTTCCAGCCATCCAGTGGTTGCTTTCACCATGGTAAGCACATAGTGCTTGCTTTGGCAGGTTGGTGGGAGTGTGATATAGTCAATCAGCCAGGCCTCCTCATATTTATACTTCAGCCATCGTCCTCCATACCAAAGAGGCTTTAACTGCTTGGCTTGCTTAATTGCAGCACATGGGTTCCGAAGGTTGAAGGAGCTTGACAGATGTTTCCAATCTCTCTCATGCAGAGACTTTCAAGAAGATGACTTCTTCAAAGCAGGTTGCATATTCGTTCTGACTCGCTTCTTTGCTGAGTAGTGTTAGGTGCTTCTTTGAATGGCTGCACTTTCTTAAAGCAAAGCTAGTTTATGGACCCACTGGAGAAGTTTTAAGCAGCTGCAGGGACCAGGTTTGATCATCCGAGCCACAGCAGGGTCTCACATACCTGTCAAAGATGACCATCTTATTTTTTCCCTTCCTAGAGACTCTTGCCACTGTTTTCTTGGAAGCTGTGGGTTTCTCAGGCAGTGCCACCTGGCCAAAGATTATCCATGATAAAATACTTTGGATTTCACAGCAGCAGTGTCTTCAGGTAATCATCTTCCTTTCTATGTTATCCTTAAATCCAAAAGAAAGGTTCTGTTAGACTGTCTTTCAGCAAGCAGTTCAGGTATGGTGGTGATAACTTACAGAGACAGGAGCAACTCAAATGATCTGTCTGTATCTTCATTTTATTTTAGGCTACAACCAGTAATTCTTCTGCCTGCAAGCAAGCGGCAGCTTATTATTATTTATTATTATTATTATTATTTTTTTATTATTATTTTTATTTTTTGGCATCTCAGTGACCTGCTAATGCTGAGGCAATTGAGAGGCAATAGGTAATACCAACATTTCCTAACTGTTCCCCAGCTGAAAACAAAAGGAACTGAAAGAATTGCTTATGGGCAGTGTAACAGGCATCTCTTGGATATGACTGGAGATTCTGTGGTAGAAATGAAGAAATGTGTTTGTATGGCTGCACCTGTTCACATAGGCATACAATTTGGTTAGGTTTGCAGCTGTGGTGTGGATTAATCCTTTAAATTCTCTTACATTTATTAGCAGTCACCATGTCAATGCTGTCTAATAATCTGAACACAAGCTGCATGAATCAGTGCAACTGGTTTAATAATTTCTTCCTTGTTCCAAACACTTGAATTCTTTTCCATTCCTGCTTGTTTTACTTGTTTGTTTTCTGTTTGGTTTGGGATTGGTTTTTTGTTTTTGGTTTTTTGTTGTTGTTTTTTTCTTTTATCTACCTCTTCTCCCCCATCTTCCCTCATTTAGAACTTTGTTACTTCCAATTTAAATTTCTTTAACCTTCTCTTCAAATCTGAAGCCGATGTATCTGTCCTGCACACCCTGCAGATGCTGTTCTCCTGTGTGAACCTATAAATCCCAGCTAACCCTCTGGCAAGTGCTTTGGTTTGCCTGGTGTAGTATGCACAACATACATGATCAGGACAGCTTTCAGATTAAACTGGACAGAAAGATGCACCTAATGCAATTCAGTTGCCAAGGGGTGTTAAGACTATGGGACCAGACTCTAATTAGCCTTAAGTGTCACTCCTAGGCCCTCAGCATCATGTGTGTATATAGAGCCAGCCCAATTGATCTGTGCTTTATGTCGACATCGGTGTATGCATTAACTCGTGGTATTAGCTTCATCTTTTTTTTAAAGAAAAGCCTTGCTTGTTGACAGTTTTCTGTGCTGTTGAAAGAGCTTCCAGCTTCTTGTAAAAGACTTCAAAGACTCAGTTTAGCTCCCCAAGTTGTATGGAGATGACTCTGATTGACTTACTTCATTCAACATTGTTGAATCATTATTTTGCTCACATAAAGTCAAGTAACCCCATTTCTTTCTGTGATTACTTTTGTAAGTGTAGATTGTCAATTTAAAAGGTAATGAAGGAGCATAAAATTCAAATAGAAAAAAATTGGCCTCTTTTCATAGCATCTATACAGAAAGTACTGTTTTGTTCTGAGGTTACAATTTCTTGTCAGTTCTAAAGCTTTCAGACTAGGATTTATTTGAGATTCCCAGAAAAGATGATCCACAATCATAATCTTGTTCTGGGCAAAAGTAAAAACATTGTGCGTATGCTTGAAGATAAGAAGTCATTGTTAGTTCCATGAATCCTTTAGTAATCTGTAGTTGGAATTAATACAGGAAAGCTTCCTGTATTTTACAAACCGACAGTAGAAAATATTATTTTTATAGATATAACTAATCCCCTTTCAGTTATATGTCCCCCTATTCACCATTACAATGTTTCCCATAGTCTTAGGGTCAACAGTTCCTGTATTTCTCAATCACAAATGATGTATTCTATTAACCATTTCCAAGAATTAATGGCAAATTTTCTCCTTTATGGAAGGATTAGTGTAAATAAAGAAAATAGGAAACGGTCCCAGAGTCCTGATATTTATGTTTAAATGTAACTTCCCTGTCGTGGGTTTTTTGAGTGAATTTGAGATAGTTGGTCAGTTTTGTTAACTAAAAGCTTCTTAAAAAGGAGACAAAATAATAAAAGAAGCTATCGTTGAATCAGTGGAATGAATTATTCAGATAAAACCATACTAAAAGTGCTATTGCAAGCAAACACAAAAATTGAAGTAAAAAAAATGTATGGGTTTGTGATTAACTTTACAATGCAAGTCTATTTCTATTGTGTATGCATGGTTGCCAATATGTGTGCACCTGTTTCATTGTCAAGTGATTGTATTCTTGTAATGGCAATGCAGATATAGCACTAGATGAGATCTTGCAATCTAATTCATTGCAAGCAGCCTCTGCTCTCACATGACACTTTCTTCTAGCAAGTACTTTCCTCCTTGATTCATCTGTATTTAAAAACTAAATCCAGAAAGACAGGATTCAGCAGCTCACACTTGTGGTTGAAATGAGGTGAGTTTTTGTGTGGGTTTGGTAAAGTTATAAGGCACAACAGATGAAAAGGTTCATATAACTTCCACTGGAAAAAAGCCACATTAAAATTAACATTGAGAATTTATGCTGTGGAATGAAGAGGACCTGAAAATAGAACTGTTAGGAATCATATGAAAATGTCTAAACTGCATGGAGTGTACACATACGTCATATTTTTTAACTGACAGCTTTTTATATGTATAAATTTTGATTGATCTAAGTTGCTGAGGGACCTTAAATATGTAATATATATGACATATTTTTAGTTTCATATTGATTATTTCCTTTCAAAATAAACTGTAACATTATTATCTTGGGTCATATTCTGCTAGACCAGATTCTACCTCAGTGTAGAACAGCTAAGTGAAGAGCTTGTAGCTTCTGTACCTTTCCAAGTAAAAAAATATGACAAGAACACCACAACTTCTGTCACTATACAGCAAAGACCACAGCATTGTACCTTTTCATTGTACTGTTATTAGTATCTACATTGTGCAGTCTCAAGAAGTGATATTATCTGAAAAATCTCGGCTCTTCAACACTTGCATCATTTAAGCTGAAGCTTGTAAAAAAGAAGATGAAAAAAAAACTGCAGTATGCCAGCTGTCAGTGAAAAATGGAGAGTAATAAACTATCCTGGTTTAAATGCAGCAATAGATCAGAAAAACTATCTAACCATAACAGCTGCTGAAGATCTTAAAATGTCTTTTCTATTTATACATAGCCCAAGGTTTGCACTAAATGTTCCTATGAATGTATCTAAAAGAAAATGTCTATAGGAATTGTATTCACCTTGACCTCAACAATCCATAATGCAGAACTCCCCTTTGTTGCATTCAGGAACTCCACATTTCAGTAAGAAATTTCGATGACTGATAAACTCTTTGCTTTAAGTGTTCATATGACTTTACTTTATGCAGTCTCCAAAATAATGGCTTTTTTTTTTCTTCATGAGTTTTTCATTAAAAGGAGGGAGGATTGTGCTAAAGGATATAGGAAAGAGACTTCTTAATTTACACGTTACATAAGCTCATATATAATAAGAGGTGATAGCTCCAGGAGCTGTTGTTACACAGAACTACTTATCTGAACAATTGGGATGAGACAGCTTCATATTTGCTCTAGGTGCAGCATACTAAGTACAGTCAGCAGGGTACATAAGGAGTCAGTTCCTGCAGTAAAATATAAGTCCTAGGATATATGTAAATCTGGTCATGTAAAATCCAGATCTAGTCTGGGATTTGGGTGAGCATATAGCTAGTAAACCTGGGCAGAATACAGGCTTTAATGGCATGAGTGATTTTGTCTGCTTGTAGAGAAAAACAATTTTGAGGAATATTACATTGCATGAGTGCTTAGGTGAAGAACAGGCTTTATTGAGCTGTTTTGGATCTGGGAAAGCTTATAGCTGCATGAGTCACAATGGTTTGCTCTTGCTTGGATTTCTGAGAGGATTTGATTTCAAAGGCAAAATTACCATGCAGGAGCATGTTAATACACAATATTTCAGATACATTAGTACATATTAATGTATCTGAAAGAATATTTACTTTTGGAGAGTATGGATAGGTTTTTGTCAGCAGGAAACATTATATTTGATATGTGGGAATGTAGTGACCTAATTGATTAGATTTCAAGGTTAATTCTTGTTGGTAGAACTAATCTGCCTGAAAATGAAAATTATTATCATCTTGTTCAACTAATAAAATCATGATGACTACCTTTTTCTAATTCTATAAATAGTTGAATATGTCTCCCTTTGCTATTCAGCGCCATTGCCAAAAATGCTTTCACCATTTTGAATGTATATGTATGTTAGAAGTATAATTTGGGCCATTTAGTTTCTATATATTATGTTTGCAGACCAAGCTGATAATTTCATGATCATTTAGGTGTTACTAACAAATACAAAAAAATTCACAGTGTCTTCATGATTTCCATTAGAAAAATATTAAATTAATGAAACAACCTTTTCTGAGTTTTGTTTTGGGGTCCTTTTTTGTGGAGGGTTTTTGTTTGTTTGGGTTTTTTTGGGGGGGTGGGCTCTTTTTGGATTGTTTGCTGTTTGTTTGGTTTGATTTGGGGTATTTTTTTCATGTTTATTTTCAAAGCTCTCTAGTATCCAGTATACAAAGAATTGTACTATGGGAAAAGACTGGTTAGTGTAGTCCCTTTGTGAACATGAAGATCTGAAGTTAATCCTGAAGTTGAAATTCCATTCAGAAGTTACATTTTACAGCTCTTATGAAGATGACTTTAAGTTTAGGTTTTTTTCCACAGTTAAATAAAATCCTAGCTTGAATATATGTGTTTGGCTAAAAGTGATACTTAACATGAAAGGTCTTTTTTATATAAATTAAGAAATTTCCTATGTAAAGATGAATTTCTTTTTTTTTTCTCTCCTCTTATGTTATCTTACCAGAAAAACTGCACTGCAAATAACTGCGCAAGTGAAGTTTCATTTTCTTCATGGTTTTGCAGCTATACTTAAAGTCGGGTTTGCACCCTGCTTTAAATTTACCCTGGAAATTTGCTTGGGGAAACTTCTGGCTGCAATAGAAACTTGTTCACCTTAATATGACTACGTTTTTCCATGGTTGACTTACATTGCAAAATTCTCTTTGAGAACTTAGGTGAATGATGGAACACTTTCTTAAAATCTTGGACAAACACAGGACTCTGAAAAGAGGGCAAAAGTAGTTTTTTATATTTCAGAATTGAAAAATTGAAATGTGTATTGTGAAATGTGTAATGTGAAATGTGCAGCAGATTGCTGTTCAGGCCAGGCTGGGTATCGGTCAGTAGGTGGTGAACAATTGTGTCCTGCATCATGTGTTTGTTGGTGGTTTGGCTTGTTTTCCTTTTACTTTTATACCTTTCTCCTTGTTATTTCCCTTTTATTACTATTAGTAGCAGCAGTAGAATATCACTGCTTCAGTTTTTAAACTGTTTATATCTCAACCCACGGGTTTTACTTTTGTTTTTCTGATTCTCTTCCCCCATCCCACTGTAGGGAGGAGGGAGTGAACAAACAGCTGAGTTGTACTTAGTTACCAGTTGGGTACCATGATATACTATGACAAAGGTATAAGCCAGCAGTTTTCCAGAACTGTTGAAATACACTTCTTGTGCTGCAAATGACTTTTTTTATTATTATTCTATTCCAAAGGATCAGTGTTCTTTAACCCCGAAGAATTTTTGTTTCCTTTCATTTTGTGAAAGAGATGATTAAACATCCAGTGTCCAGGTACCTTGATATTGACTGTATACTTTTGTACTAAAAAGAAATGTATATAAACACGTAATGATTATATATCTTGAATAACCAAACTCTGATTGTACAATCATTAAACTTCTTTGAGCCATGTGTCTTCTTTCCCATCTGCTGAAACAGTGTATCCCTTTAAGACTCTGGCGCAATAAACAGACAGACAGACTAGAATGTATTGTTATAACAGCATGGAAGGCTTTATTTTTCTTTTTTTAATGGAAAACTCAAAGACATAAAGACAAAAAAATCACCAATCAAGTAAATCTATTAAAAGCATTTTTAATAGACTATTGTGTTAATGAAATTGAAAAACAAATGCAAATAGAGAGTCAAATAAAAGAGAGACAGGAAAGAAGAACAAAAAAGTTGAGATTTCACAGAAAATAATTCCTCCATTACAAGACTCGTGTATCATATTTCATAATGATTTTAAGAACTGTGGAATATCTTTCTGCAAATAGCATTAAAAATTATGTATTTCTCTACAGAGGCAAAAGTCCTTGAAAATAGCTATTCATGGGTATTTGGGAACTACTGTCAGTACTTGTGAGTACTACCCAGGTAATAACGCTTCAAAGCTATCCCAGCAGTTTCAGAAGCTGGTAATACCCAGCTTTTTTGCACACTAACACCACTCTTACAAGCATCTAAACCAGCTGATAAACCATCAGTATTTGTAAAAGAGTCATTGCTTAGTTCTGCATATGAGCTCTCAAATATTTCTAGGATTGTTGCTTAAGATCAGGTAGCAATATGCAGCTACTTAAAAAATCAGTTTCTAAAATTTTGTTCATACTTGCTAAGAATATATTTAAGAACATTGAAACAGATGTTTTAGGAGAGATATCACCTAAATTGCTAAAATTCTAAACAGCAATTTTTTAAAACTGGGAAAAGATGAGAAGAGTTTCATGCTTTCTCATTGCCATATCAGCCCAAAGGCTGGACTTCAGCTGGTACTGAAACCAGTTACGGATCAAACATCCTCTTCTTCACCTTATCACCTCAATGTACAATTTCTGAATATGACTTATCATGGCCATCAAACTTTATAGATACAAAGGTCTGTGAATATGTAACTATGGAACAGATAAGAAAATGATTGACAAGAATCAAAGTAAATAGGAAAAATTCCATTCAATTTCTTGAGACTTGCATTGTCTTGGTCTGCTATGCTGGTGTTTTCTAGTGTCAACAGTTGGCTGATTTCTTTTTTTTTTTTTAAAGTGATGAGATAAAATAAAGAAAAATTGCTAAAACCTAATATTTTTGAAAGGAGCTTCTCTGATTTTTTTATCACTTTTCCATCAGTATTTTGTAGTGATATTAACATTTACGAAAGTACATACACTATGAAGCAGTCATGCTTAAAATCTCTTACAATTTATTGGTGTAGTTAGATAACCAGCCCTAGAGACAGACACTCCATCTGTGCTGTAGAATATGGAAAACAAAAGGGTATGTATGAACTTTGAAACATGTGTCTGTACAAGATAAACATGAGAAACTTCTCCCGCATAAGAGATTTCCTTCTCTAAAGCAGTGCTAATGGGTTTTTATTCAGGGTTCCTTTATGTCTCACAGGTATTTATCCTCTTAAGGCTGCAATTGGAAGGCAGCATCATAAAATAGTTTTGGTTGGAAGGGACCTTAGTTCCAACACCCCTGACACAGGCAGGGACACTTTCCACTAGACCAGATTGCTTAGATCTTCATCTAGCCTGGCCTTAAGCACTTCCAGGGGTAGGGCATCCACAACTCTGGGCAACCTGTTCCAGTGTCTCACCATCCTCACAGTGAGGAATGTCTTCCTAATTTCTAATCTAGTTTTACAATCTTTTAGTTTAAAACTACTCTCCCTTGTCCTATCACTACATACCCTTGGAAAAAGTTCCTGTCCAGATTTCTTGTTAGGTCCCCTTTAGGTACTGGGAGACTGTTATAAGGTCTCCCTGGAGCTTTTTCTTCTCCAGGCTGAACAAGCCCAAGTCTCTCAGCCTGTCTTCATAGGAGGAGTGCTCCAGCCTTCTGATCATCTCTGTGGCCCTCCTTTGGACTCACTTCAACAGATCCACATCCTTCTTAGCATCCTTGGCACAGCATATTTTCAGCCTTTTTTGTCCTCTGAACACAGAGGAAATTAACTGTTAAGTAAGAATGTGAAAAAAGAATACAAATCTATCTGTAATTTATAGTACTTGGAGCTACTAGTACTTCTGTGTTGATTTTAGTCAAGAGGCCTGAGGGTTTGACCTGAGGCATGTGGAGGTATAGTATTCCTATGGATACAAAAAGCACTTCAATTTGTATTTCTACTAGACTTTGGTCATCCTTGATAATGCATCTTTCAATAGGAAGATGTTGTTGATTGAAGTACCTTTTATACTACAGCAACTCTTTGTTAGATTCTAATTTTACAACTGGATTGTCCAGCCTAATGCTTGTGCCTCTGAATCAAATGTAGAATAACACCATTCATGTCAGTTGAATATCTTTCAACAAAAATATGTGCGTGCACATGCTTGTAGCAGCTGGCTCAAACTTTAAATTCAAACCATATAATTTTTCTGAATGCCTTGATTTTTTTATTCTTTAATGTGGAAATAGTTAAATGGCATCAGTGTGTTTAACCTTAGAAAAACAAATTGTTGTGCATTCCACAAATTTTTCAATAAACAGTGAGTTTAAGTTAGTTGTAGAAAAGAAGAATGGTCAAACACACTGAACCCAATGAACAGGGATCTTTGATAAAATGCCTGGTTATAGCACACTACTACTTTTTAGCTTAGAAATCGTAACACAAAGATACAGCAGTAACTATATTTGCTACATTGCAATAAATCCATAAAAAGCCTTCCTCTGAATCTGGGGTAGAAGTGTGTGCTTTCAATATAAAAATGAAATTCGAGTTAATTTTCCTCAATTAAGTGAAAATCTGCAATGCACTAATTTTACTTATAAAAGACAGAGGCTTAATTTCTCTATACATCTCTAAGATCTATGCAAAAGCCATTAATTACCGAAAGACTGCAGTGTACTAAGTAGTACCATACAAATGTTTGCAAGTCTTTTCAGCTTTGAAAAATGTTCTTTCTTGAGTGGCTTGATTTTGTATATCTTTTTTCTTTTTTTTTTTTTCTTGGTGATCTAAAAACTGCATTTGCCCTTTTTGATTTTTTTTTTTTTTTTTTTTTAGAATATTCTCTATGGCCCAATTGAATTTTTAGTATCCTCTCTCTTTAGGAGAATATGTCAGCTCTCAAGTGTCCAGTAGTT
The DNA here is from genome assembly GCF_012275295.1 of Melopsittacus undulatus. Classification (NCBI taxonomy): domain Eukaryota; kingdom Metazoa; phylum Chordata; class Aves; order Psittaciformes; family Psittaculidae; genus Melopsittacus; species Melopsittacus undulatus. The sequence continues at coordinate 99,131,495 of NC_047528.1, forward strand.
CTTTTTCTCTGATGTGGACTCTTTAAAAACCACAAGCATGTCTAGGTTATCAGACTTACTTTAAAATGCTGCCATTCATCTGTTCAGTTTAATGCATTCTCAGTGGGGAGTTGCTATACTGGCTAAAGGCTATGCCACGCTGCAGCTTAGAAAATGAGAAAAGAAAGGCAGCCAGGCTCAGGCTAACTATACCATTAACTTTCCTTCAGCCTGCAATACATCAACAGAGCATCAGACCTAATCATGTTTTTTATAGCTGCTCTACCACAGCAAATAATGATCACAGATATTTATTCAGAAAGGAACACTGTGTAGTCCTTTGGAAATTTGTTGTTCTCTTGAACATGATTTGCAGTGATTGCCCATTAATCTTATCATGCATTTTTCTCTCTACTTTTAAAAAACTATTCATGCTTTGAATGCTAGAGGAAAGGGAAGAGGTGAAGTCTTTACCTGTAAATGGCAAGATAATGTACTTGACTAACCTCACATAAACATTGTTATGTTGCTTTTCCTGTCGGTAAATGTTGTAGAGCCAGGTATATTGCTTAACTAGTGATGCAAACCAGCCCTTTTCTGTGTCCTATTGAGTGGATCTGTTTTGTACTTGCTAATACCTAATTGGGTCTTAGGGCAGTAAAGCTTGCTTTTAGTTTACAGGCAGTTTACTTCCATTCTTGTCAAAATGTAATGCACTCTGAAGACCACAGGAGCACAAGATCCAAAGCTAATCACCTGTAAACCTTGAGGAAAATCAGTTTTAGGTAGGATCTCTGCAGAATGTTTAACTACAGGAAGGAAGGAGGATGTGTCAGTAACGGCAGAAATACCAATCCAACATGAGATTTGTCTGTGTGTGACTTGTGAAAATTATTGGGTAAATTCAGTAAAAATTTCCAGCTGGGTGACAGAAAGTCACATCATGGTATCTCACAGGACTTATAAGGATCAGTACTTGGCAGTGCCAACAGGGAACATGCAGAACAAATTAAAGAGGTGCCAAAATTATACACAAAACATCCCATGCTGTTCCATAACTCACTTTATCTGCATAAGAAGAAAAAGCAAAGAACTAATCTGACCAAACTTCAGTATCTGTATAAGAGGAGAAAGCTAATAGAAATAATTGTCTGCATAAGAGCCTTGAGGTTGAAAATCATATCAAGGTGAAAAAGGATATATAAATTTGGGGTTTTTTTTGGGGTAGTAGAGTTGTCTACTTATTACCATTTTAATAACCATACCTCAGTCTTCTGTTTCTCAATATGCTCAGAAAAATTGTTATATTTTTGAGGGTTTCCTGTTGTTTTTTTCCCCACCACTTCTGCAGTCACTGTTCTCAGCATGATAAGCATATGCAAACCTGTGGCTCATTTTTTTTCTCCTAGAAAAGGTACTCTTTCTAGCATGGCTAGAGAACACAGACACTCTGCTGACAGGAAAACACTCCCCTACCTCACTTCTCCTTAATTTTTAGTGCATACTTTGACACTGCAGACCTTCTTACCCTCTTGGGTCAGTCCTCCTGCTGTGTTGTCACTTGACTCCTTTTTGCTGTAATTCCTATGAGACACAGTCTTTGAGTGTGCCTGGGCTGTACTGTGTACCATATCTACAACTATTAACTTTTTGCTAATAACTGGTGACCTGTTTTGACCCTTTTTGACTTTTCCCTTAGCACTTCTTTTCTGTTTGTACTGATAAAAAAAGTTCAAGGAAACGTCATATGTTCCTAAAGCTGAGCAGCTAGATAAAGTGCTTCTCTTGACCTAAGGCATTTTGTTTGCTCTCAGGATCTGTAAACTTGGTATTATTTCTTATCCTTCCATTTTTGTGCTGCCAGTGTTGCAAGAAATTGGTGAAGGTCTGAGAAAGGCCAGCCATTGAATGCTTAAAAACTAATGGTAGGAGGAAGCTGCAGGAAAATGCTAGATTTTAAAAATGGAGGAAGGAGATATCAGAATGATAGTGAATGTCTAAACTATTGGCATAGAACTGACAGTGGCAGTGCAGGAGCCAGATCTTAGTCCTTTTTATGCTCTTCTTCACAATCAGAAACAAGGCATGATTCAGGCAGGAGACTTTCAAAGATTTGTACTAGCCAAATTCCTCCATTTTTATCTTGATACCTCTCCAGAACCAGACCAATGTTTTGCAATAGTGCAAAATAATTTTCAGCTTAACATCAAGTTCAAAATTCCTAGTATTATCTGTTTGAGCTGTTCGCCCTGATCCTGAACAATTCCCAAGAAAACACAGATCTAAGACTCTATTTATTTACCAAAGGAAATCTATTAATGTTTCCAAGCTGTTCCCCAAGATGGATAGGAAATTAAACTGGGATAGGGGAATAGGGCCAGTAATATTGCTCATGCCATTCTGAAGTGAAGGTATCTTCTGTTTTCATGCTTTTCTTGTGATAGCCACTGTCTGGAAGATCTTTATTATCTCTCTGCTCAGTACCTGTTCATCTTCTTCTTAGCTGGGGGCTCTCAGTGCTATTGGAATGAAAATAATAAATACCTGCTTTACTGTGTATTCCCACCAAGCTTCTTCTGTGAGATTACTTGTAGTAGCCAGAGCTGAGGCTATGTGTTTGGAGATTTGATCTTTAATCACTTGCCTGCATCTGCCCACTGTGCAGCTGTAACACATGCTGATTTAAAGAGGGCTTTTGCTGGAGGCCCAAGAGAAGTAATGTAAGCAAAAAATGTGACTAAACCCCACATCTCTATTTGTCATATACATTACCTAAAGCCCATTTCTCTCATCTAGAACTTCTTGTTTTTAATGAAATTCTCATTCCAAACTGAACTCTACGTTCTCACTTCAGTGCATTCACATTTAAAGCTATTAAAACTTCTAAATGGAAGTAAAAACCTATATATGAGGCTAAATCTCTCTAGGTTTTTAAAGAGTTGGTTCTTTTTATTTATGTACTAAACTATGCTTAAAGGAAAAATGTTTTATTCATGCAGATCATTTATGTATTATGATATGTTTCAAAGAAATATTGAATATTTAATATTTCCTCAGTATAATATGTAATTCATGCTGGAAACCTTTTCCTGAAAGTAATTAGATAGTTATTAGAAAGCTTAAAAAAGAAAACAAAGCACCTAGTTTATTTTTAATGGCTTACTCAAAGTAGTATTTTGCTAAGCTTAATAAGAAGCACTATTGTGTCTTTATATCCTCTACATAGCCTCTAGTAAGAAAGTGTTTTAAAAATTTCAGCTAAGATCTTGAGAAAAGAACCTTTTTTATACTTTACATATATGAAATATACTTAGGAAGAAATCTCATTTCATTATGGTAACAAGAAATTACACGAAACATTGTGTACACTTTTTGTGTATGATTCTTTGACTTGTCACAATAACCTTGTTGTTCATTCACATTGCGAGTTTTCATTATACAAGAGATACCTAAAGGATTCCAATGTCATGAACTATTGTCTTCTAACAGAATTGGAGTCAATACTGAATATGCAGACTGTATCTTATCAGACAATCTAGCAGGGAGTGAGAGATATTGATTTGAAGAAATGCTTGAGGGAGTGACGTTTGCAATATAATGACGTATGTTTAATGATAAGAGTTATGACTTGCTGATAAAAGCTTAACCATAACCCTATGTTATTTAGGCATTATTGTTCAAAATAAATTAAATTAAATAATTTATCGACTACCTTTAATTATTTTAAAGAAAATATTTTTTTCTGTATTCTTCATGTACAACCATAGCTAATATGATTTATATGTGTTTCTTCTTTAGTAGCTTAATGTAGTTTTTAAAGAAGAGATTCCACAGCATTCTTGCCATGGTCAAACAGTGACAAAAATCTACAATTTCAAAGGGAGAAAATGTACTTCTAAATCCACTCTACAGGATGCATTTGAAGTTTACTGATCCTGAGAAAGATAGGCTTGCTAACTTCACAGTTCTTAAACATGGTCATTACTCCTACAATTGTGGGTAAATTTAAGAAAGTGCTGAGAAACTGAATTGTAAGAGGTATAATCTCTGCTCCATAGCCATGTCAGCTTGATAGCCCTACCTTTTCTGCGTAAAACCTAATCATTGGTGGAAAAGAAGTGAGCATTGGCTTTCAATTTCACTGATTCCAGGAAGACTAACTCCTCTCACTCTGGCATTTGTCCTACCTCTGGAAAGCACGTTCAGACCTTGGCCTTAATTAAATTTTCATGTGGCAAAATGTTCTTTAAAGATGCTTACATTTCCTCTTGGAGTATATGTATTGTGGAAATTTCATGTAGCGCTGGAGTTGCTATATGAGATGTGGTTCTCTCATCAGTACATTTCTTGTGTTTTATAAGGTAGGAATAGCAGAATTTGGAAGAAAGAAACTGGATCTATTTGGGTGTTTCATTCCCTTCCTCTGAGAAGCTGTGTTTTTACCACACTCTGCTTTCAAATTCCCAGAAATTAATGAGAAAAGTTTTTCTGATTAATGTTGACTAGAACAGGAGCTTTGTTATCACTCCTAACTTTGCTGAGAGCAAAGAATTAATAGTGTTCTAAGATCACAAAATTGTAAAAAAATAAACTGTGTTTTATTTCAGTAAGTTTAAGACACTTTTTTGTCTATTGTTGAAGGATCCTAATGCTATCAACCTGTTAACTATGGGGCCACAATACTTTTTACATTTACTAAACATATTCCCAAGCCAACAAAGCTATAAATTATGAGTAAGCCTTTAATGAAAATACATGAATAGGTAATACTAGCTACAATTTCCTATTATTAGCATCACAAGATATTGCTTAATGTTATATTTAAATTATGCAGATCAGAATAATTTGTATACCTCAAGTGATAAATTATATTGCTCTGTGCCACCTTAATTGTATCTTTTGATACAAAAGAAGCTATCTGAATATTTTGCTAATTAATCCTGTCACTCTTGTCCCAGAAACATACTGTATGTGGGATGTTTCAAATTGCTCTGGTTAGAAATATTAAATATATAATTTAATTAATATTGCTATTAAAAGTACGTAAATCCATCATATATCAAGGCAAGTTTGAAAGATGATTGTTTCTACACCACTTTGCAAATTATAGGGGTGTATAATTTCTTTACTTTGTATATCAAGTTGTTTATTTTACTGTTGCCTGCACTTTCTATTGCACTGACTGGTCATTCTTTTTCTCTTACCAGTGTCTAAGACGACCAGGCTGATTTGTGTGCTGCAAGTATTTGTTCGTGCCATATCTTCCATCTCTTCTTACAGGTGAGCAGCTCTATAGCAACTCATATCATATTTTTTAAAAACTGTAGTTTGGGTAGCATGTCCTTAAAGAGGTAGTACTTCTGCCAATCAAGAAGCTAAAACATATGCATGTGAGACATAACCCAAAAGCTGTATCTTTCCTCAAGCTTAATAGAGAAAGCAAATAGGAAAGCATCTTCAATTTCAACTGCTCATTATATTGTCAGTACATCTAACAATTTTTAACACCTGCGTTGAATAAAACAAAAAGATTCAAACTAATGCATTAAGACTGTTACTAATGTATTTAGGGCTCCCTTAGCTGTGAATTATTCTCCCAGAACATCTGGATATGAAGCAGACCCTTGTTGCTTTTCTCTCCTTAATGCAGAGAATTTGTTTTTTCTTTCACTAAGGTCAGTATCTCTTCCAGTGTCATAAGAATTCATTTATGCATTTTTGCAGTATATATAAATGAACTTTTAAACATAAATGCACTGCTAGAAATGGCCTCCTTGCCAGAACAGGGGCATTTAAGAGTCCTCAGACAAGCTCTAGGGAAGATACTGATTCAGGCCATACAGTGCTGTCTGTGCCCCACAGCAATGCAGGTAGCCCCAAAAACATTTAGTATATGACAGTACAATATATTGATGAACTTTCTTGTGAATATCTTTGTTGTTCTCTACAGTCAAAGTTAAAAGCTGTTGTTTTGTTTTCATTTTGCACATGGTGTAGGGACTAAAAAAAGTAGCTTGCTTTCAAAATATGTGGAAGAGGGAAATTTATTTGTCTGTGGAAATGTTAAAACCTTTTTATAGTACTCTAAGAACTTGCACTTGAAAAGCAAAAGAATCAGAAGTTTGTATGGAATTATATTCAATCCCTTTTCTCCTGGTTATGAAACCTAGTTAACAACTTAGTGCATTATGGATTAACCTTACTACCTTTACTGTTTCTGGTTTTACCAGAAGTACTAAACCCTCCACGTGTTTGAGTGAGAAACACTTTAAATGCAAGGACAGCAAAATTGTTCCGGGTGTCCATGAGAGAGCTGTTGTGGTGGCATTCACTTGGCCATTAGCAGACTAGGTCAAATAGTCTTCTTATTTATATGTCATTATGGTCTTTTTTTCTGAGAAACTACTGCAGGAATGTGACAGACAGAGAGAAGCCTGCTAAACACAGGGATGTTGTAGAAAACCTAGGACTAGGTGGTCTCCTTGACAACTTGGAAGGAATTTTAAGCAGTATAATTGCAGTCTACAGTGTTTGGAGACCAGTTCTGTTAGAATTAATAGATCAGATAAATTACAAGATCTGAAATATTAGTGTACCAGAACACTAAAAGCTCAAAACAGGATCCAGAGTTTTCAATATGAAGGTGTTAATTGCTTTAATCTTAGGGCCAGTAATACTTGACTCTTCTCAGTCCCTCAGTAAATTTACAAGGTGCTCTCCCAGCTGTGAGATGCTTGTGCCTAGCTCATATAGAGCACAGAAGCACATTTATGTAAAGAACAGTAACAATCCTCCAAGCAATAGAGGAGAGAAAAGGGAAGAGAATTTGCATTATATCAGTTGTAACTGTTCTGCTGGAGTTTAATCTTGCCTTCCAAATGTATCAAAAATCTATACCTTGATTTGAAAAAAGTATGAACAATTGATATAGAAAATCTGGATTCTAGTGTGGGTTCTGATACTTTCCATTAATTTCTTTGCCAAAGACAGCAAAAGCAATCAATTTAGTAAAGTCAGGAAATGTCTGGTAAAGTTGTGCTATCAGTTACATAAGGCATTGCCTTTATGCTTTTTTCCTCCCTAAGTTATCAGTAGATTTCTAAAAGAATTCACTATTGATACCCATGCTAAGTTCATATTAAACCAGAAGAAAAAGATTGCAGAGAAGACTGAAAAACAGGTATATGAGGAGAAGAGCCTTAAATGGAAGTTACAACCATTTTGAGAAATATCCAGAGTTTTTGTTTTAAAAGCTGTAGCACTCTTACCACCTAGGGGCATCTCTCTCTGCCTTCCACCCCTGTTAGGGTACCTCTCAAGGTAAGGATGAAGATGCAAGTCACAAGTCTTACAGTGGTTCCCAGAGCTCTACTAATTCTGATGCAGATATGATAGAAAAGTCTAAATTTTAGATTATCTACTTTTATCAATCTCAAATGAAGTGCTGAAAAGAAGGAAACTTTGTCATTCTTCCTTTTGCCTGCCTATTAGACCTACTTCCATGTATTACAATTTTATGAAGAATGACTGCAAAAGAGCAGTAAGCACTTGTATTTTGAACTGTTGGTTGGGTTTTTATTCTTGGCTTGGTTTTGGTTTGTTTTTTTTTGTTTGTTTGTTTTTTGTGATATTTCATTTTTAAAGTTTAACTTCAGAGAAGAAAAGGAAGGAATTACTGCTAAGCTTGGCAGAACCTTTGTTATCTTGGACAATAAGGCTTCTCCACAAGCTTTTATACCACATCCTGGAGCTCTTAAGGACTGTGCAACTAATACGAGCATGTTTATTTATTTGTTATGTAAAATAGATTCTTAATTCCTGACATTAAAAAAATTAACTTCTTACTTGAAGCATCAATAGTTAGTCACCCAAACTAGTCAAATATTTTTGGTCAAATAAAGTGAAAGAAAAAATAAATAAATAATAATAGTTAAATTAATAAATAAAAGGTCAACATACCATATATATTCCTAATATATACCATTTTAAAATACTTAAAACACAGTGTATATTTAGTGTCTATTGGGACTTTGGCATAAGTAGCATGCTCATAATCTCCATTTTTGTTTGCCTCTCCACTTTCCCATCTTTAGATCAGGTGTTTGTTTCAGAATTTTATGTGTTGATAAGTGGGATAGTTCTTTCACAGGATTAAGGAAAAAGGGTCTTGCTGGGAAAAAAAAAGAAAAAAGAAAAAAACAATAATCTAAATATTTCACTAACTGCTTGATGCTTGTGTTAAAATTTGAGTTAAAATATTTTATAAATTTCAGTGAAACAAATTCCAGCATTGTATTCAAAAACATTTTAGCCAAACCAGGTTCTCACTGCAGCTGAAAACCTATGAAGCCCAGCAATGTAAATTTCATGAATCACATTGTACTCAGCATATAACTCAATAATACTGGTTCTGCTTTTTCTTAAATTATATTTCATTACATAATAAAATTGGCTTATAAAGAAGTCTTAAAAACAATTACCTTCAAGATGTATTTATAACACAGAACTGAGTTTCTTTTAATAAATGAATAAGGAATCCCTAATTTCCAGTTGTCACAAAATAATTGCTTTAACCATAGTTAAGAGTTTATTTCAGTTCAGTAGCCATTCTTAGCATGCATCAGACTAAAATAAAATCTAGTTTTTACAGGGAAATATGGTACAATACAGCCATTGGTACGAAAAAGGCACTGTTAAAATCAAAATGCTATATATAGTGAAATTAAATTAAGGTCAATCAGGAGATTTTGATAATCAAAACATTTAATGGGTGTGGCAGCATCTTCGGAAATGTTGGTTTGTAAATGATCAGTAATCATTCATGCTTTTTTAGGGGGGACTATTTAATTTTGCTTAAAGGTAACATATGGGGTTTTTTTTTAATTAGTCAACAATTTTGAAGACCTAACTGGTGATTGTAAGGTTCTCCCAATCTGCTAAGTGAGAGTGTCAATTCTTTCCTGTTCTTCCAAATATAATGTATCTTCTTATTGGGGTTTGCTGGACATCAGAAAATAGGATATGCACTGATATTTTGCTTAGACACTGCAGCTGATGCATTTCAACATTCCATTATACATACATATATATGTATAGCACAAATGAGAAAAAACACTTATCTAACAAGACACCCTTTTATGCACATTTATCTAGTAAGCAAGAACTATTGCACTGCACTAGTTATGTCTGTTTAATTACCTCATTAAACTAAGATGCTGCAAACAACTTTTTCATTAGTGCCAAGTAGATGAAACTGGAGAGATTCTTTGAATGTCCAAATGTAATCTCCTTTTCAGAGAAGCTGTTAGCCAGGAGCCATTGCATACCTCTTCTGAGATAAAAAAAAATACTCCAAACCAAGCAGAAAAAAAAAATCATCACACAAGAGTCAATATTAGAGTGACATTTTAGTCAAGGGGTGCAAAGGAAGTTATGGAACCTAGAAGATAAGTCAGAACTGGGTTAGTCTTTGCCTTCCTTTCTCCTACCAACACTGAGAATATGTGGAGGAAAGCAAAAACCTAATGCTCAACATTAAAGTAAGTGATAAAATATTGCCCTGAAGACTTCTTCCTTCAGGACAACAGAATGTCAACTATATTAAGGGCATACAGATAGACTGTCTTGGAAGCCTCATCATCTACATTTCTTACATACCAAAATATCTTAATAATTTTGCCTTGGCTTAAGTTCATTAGGAATTGTGGACACTCTCATAATTAAGTGCTTCATTTTTTATGTTGTCCTTAAATGGCATCTCATTATTATAGTTTCCCTTAACAATTTAGGATTTGTTAGCTAAAAAAATATTACATCATTCAAATTATGAGATGGAATAGAGCATGGAATGCATGTCCACGTAATGTATGTATAAGCTAATTAGAAGGGTCACAAAATATCCTTTTTGAATTGGTTTAAGGTCATTAATGTATTTCCCTGTTAAAGGAAAACTTATTCCTCTATTGATGTTTGAACAAAAACAAAGGCAAAAAAAAAACAAACAAAAAACTTGTAACCACAGAAGAACCTGGTTGTATTTGAGGGATATGATCTGCTCTTCTTTCCTTCTTTCCTATAAAAGAGTTCTCTGAACAGAAATTGACTTTTCCGTAGCTTCTTTTTTTTTTAGTGATGAGCTATGTATGCTGGTAGAAGCTCAATAGGTAGAAACTGCATGCTATAGAAGGTATTCTTTATCTTAAATATTCATTACCTTTTATTTGTCATTCCCAGTTTCTCAATCTCTTTTTTTCTCCCTCAAACATGCAAGTACTCTCTTCTCCATATAGTTCCTTTTTAATCTTGTTTTTTGCTGTTTCTCCAAAATGTATGGCAGTAAAATTTTCAAAGTCAGGGCATCAGATCCAGCCCTGTCAAAACTTTGGTTATGACGTAAATTAAACATAAAATTTAGTCCATGGTACTTATTTGAAAATAGGTAAGCCAGTATTGCCCATCCCTGGCTTGTGGCCATAATATTGTTAATATATATATATATATCAAAACTCCTTAAAAATTATGAGGTATCAGCTCTTCCTTTCTTTGTTATAATTCAGATCAAAAATCAGGAGAAATGATGACACTCACAACACTGGACTGAAATTGTCAACACAATATGTGGATACTGCATTCTACTTTTTAATTTCTCTAATCTTTAGTCATTGATATAGTTAATATAGATTCACATTAAATGGTGGAAGTGCCCTTTACCTGGATATTTACATTAACTTTAAAACAGTTACATAGTCCTAAAAATGGTACAAATTAAACCACAATGCACTGATGAAATCTTAGTAACCCAGAATTATGTAATTGTCTGGAAACATCCAGAAGATTCATAGACTTGAGGGCTGCAATTCATAAATAAGATGGATTTATTTTCAGAAAAATAAAGATTTTTATTATAGAGGTAGCTTTATAAATTGTCTGCAATTTGATTAGATACCGTGATTAAAAATTGAATTAAGCACCTTCTCCTTTTAGCCATCCCTAAAGTTTCCATTACAAACATGTATAACATTTTAACCTATATTCATCCCAATAGTCTTTAAGTACATGTTTTACTATTTAGTCTGTAAAAACTAATTCACACTAATAGCATGTTAATCTATATGGTTAACACTTGACTTTGGTAATAATTGTGGTTTAGTTTTATAAAGCATTCATTAAATGTCTTGCTAAATTACATAAAGATCATAATAGGCATTTAATGAATGCTTTTAAAAGTGAAGTAGAAATTACTTTAGATTATAAGTAACTGTAGGTTTATAAAGCCATCATTATATATCTATTAAGACCATTTAACTTAAGTGTTCCATAATTAGAGAAGAGTCAGAATTTTAATTGCACATTTGCAAACTGCTAGCTAGGACTTCTGAAAACAGCTCTTCTGTTCTAGCACTGTTGAAGAGAGTTTGCATTTTCTACATGTTGTATTTCTGATTTTTTTTTTTAATTTCTAAATAATATCCTACTATACTATAACAAACGATATGCGACAGAAATAAGTAGGCATCTAATATACCAATAGTTCCTAAAAAAAATAATAATTAAGAAACTGATTATACCTTTAATTTTTGTTTAACTGTTAAAATTGAATCTGAATGGGCATGCAGAGTGCTTTTACCTCTGAATGATTATCTGAAAACAGGCAATAATAATTCTGCCTGAATCTCATTCTTATCACCTAAACCTACCTTTTATGTGGTGTCTCAAATAATAAAAAATGTACTTGTCATTGTTTCTGTTGTATTCAGTATCTGTGGAGATACTAATTAGCTTTTTCTTTTAATCACAAAGAATGTAAAGTGTGCTCAGCTACCAGATATACACTAGTATTAAAAGAGTGTTCTTGAGGACACTGACATTGTTCATTCTGTGCTGTTCTTAATTCACTTGTCAGACCTCAGTTTTGTACAGGCCTTCCACAGTCAAGGAAACACATACAAAGCCCATAAGTGTCTCATTCTTTTCCGAAACATAACCTCGACATTAGTAATACATCAGATTGTATTTCACAGGATGGGCATGCAGATTCAGAAAGAGGGATGATCTTGGTACACGATGGTCTCCCATGTGAAATACTACACATATACCTGTGTTTACTTTTACTGTTGAATTTCACAACTGTTTACTGATGTTTAGTTTTTCTCTCCAATGTGGGGTCAAAGCAGAAGCAAAGTATTTGCACTTGAGTAGCAGAATGTTAAAAATGGCAGAAATGGTTAGCGTTTATCTCACACCCATCACTACTCACTATTCCATTGCATCTGTTTCCTTTCCATTACCCTCAGTTCGAGGCTGGCAAAATTACACTTTCTCTGTTCAGTTTTGTTATTCTTTGGTTTTAAGTCTTGAATCAAATACACTATATTAGTGTCTATGGGCCCCCAAGAGTGAATTAAATGATGTGACTAACATTACTGAAGGCCACTTTCTATTAAAATACAGTTCTTGTTTTCTTTCATAATTCTGATTGGTTGATTTTAGCAGGTCTTTCCCAAAAATACATTTAGCTTGCTAGCAATTTTATAGAGTATACAAATGTTACACTTGGCTAAATATATGCTTTTCTAGTCTGAAGCTCATCTAATACTGCACATGTGGAGGAAATCACAGAGACCTCCTTTTTTAAAAAAAATCAGACTTTGAGACTTAAATTTAAGTTTGTCAAGAAATTAATCTACCCTGCAAACTGACTGTATTTCCTTCTCCTCTAAGCCAGCTTTAAATATGAGCTAAGTAGTTCTCCAGTTTTTGCTGTCAAGAGCCAGTTCCCTCATTTAGCTCAGTCAGAGACACACAGATCTACTGCAGGAAGGAAGTCCCAAACAATATTCTACTGATGTAGTCTGAATACCTTGTAATTGTTTACCTTGTAAAAAATTTTACCTTGCAAAAAATTTTGGTTTTTATCAATCTGTTTTTCCTGGTAATGAAAAGAGGCATTAAATAGTTATGAGTATTAGAAAAAGAAAGTGATATATAAGAAGAAAAGTTGGCAAACTCTTTAGCAACTAAAAATGAAAGTGGAAGAGAAATAACAGTGAAGAAAAAGCCACTCGCAGAATGACCTGATACTAGGGGAAGATGAAGATAAAAGCAGAAAACAGACCAAAAAGGAGAAAATGTGAAAGAAAAAAAAAATACATGAAAGCCGTGTAAAAAGAAAGCCAGGTGTTGGAGAAACACATTTAACAGCAAGCCTGGCAAAAAAAAGTGGCCAGACTAGATTAAATGCTCTAAATTGAAATAACATCCTCTGTTAACAGTTGCACTTTGGTTAGGGTATGCTTTGCTCTTGAGAAACAATGCGAAGGAATTACTTTGTTGTGGTAAGGATGCTGAGACTAAATATAGTCTCATATGGGTCATGTATTGCTATGAAAAGCAGCTATAAAGACCTTAATTTTTCTATCTAAAATACTACAAGGTCTTTGCCTGCTGGCATTGGTATTCAAAAGGAAGATACTCATAGGCACTGTCTGGGGTCTGTCTTGCTAAGAGAAACTTTTGAGTCTAAGTTGATTTTTTGTTTGTGCTGAGAACAATTTAGAATTTTATATTATCTTATATATCTCACTTCTGTATTTCAAGTCTGTTTCTTTAATAGCTGAACTCTTAGGCTCGTTTTGAGCAATAATTGTAGAAGAAAACCCTGAATTTCATACTTAGTTCCTGGTTGCTTGATATTTGAAGCACATAAATATTTATTCTGCTATACTATCTCAGTAGCATAAGAATGTTCCAACTTTATTAACTGGTGAAATATTAAAGCAGCATTCTCCTTCTCCTATAACTATACCAAAGTTTTAAGCTATATTAATAACTATGCTTTTTGTCTTCTAAAATCACCAGTAATACTCTGGCTGTGCAAATGTACAAGTAAAACATTTAGTGCCAGCTAAAATAACAGTATTATATACTGGCAACTACAAGTTATTGGCTACAGAAATCAAGAGGTGCGGACAGCCTCATAATGATGGCACCAAAAATTGTTATGGAAACTTAGTTTCTCAGGACACATCTGCAGATCTTAAAATATTTCATCTTAGTTTGTAGCTAGAAATTTGCAGCTGCTCTCTACTTACAGTATAAGAACTTACTAACAACTGCCATATGTAGTACAGCAAAATACACAATAAACTATTCAGAAATTGCTTTCCTCTGAGAGTTCAGCAATATTTTCCCCAAAATGTTCAGTTTTACTGCCTTCTTGAGGACATTGTTGCTGAACAGAGGCATAGCTTTTTGACAAGTATTCTTAAAGGCAGCAAGGAAGTACTGACTTGTTACTACCATAATAAATCCTAAAGTAAACCACTTTCTTTTAAAACTTCAATTCATCAATTATAACATATTTCTAAAGCTGCATAATTTTCACTTGCATCAGATGGATAACATACTGCATTAAACTATTTGGATTAATTTAGCTTTTAATTTGTCAGCTGGATGCATATTTATTCTCTCTCAAAACACAATAAAATGGACAGTTTAGGAAATGACAGACAGCAGCTGACCATATACAGTGATTTTTTTTCCTTGGAAGGATTTGACAGTCAGTATATGTTCCCTTTAATTTCAATGCCAGAATTCAGCTGGGTTTTGGTGTTCTGGCTTTTTGGCTTTTTTTTTTTTTTCATTCAAAATGTCATAATTCCTCCAGAATTAAAAACTGAATTGTATAGACAAGCCTAAAATGGACAGTAATATCTGCTCTTAGAATATGTGTTTATTCATTCAGCTGCAAGTATTAGCTGACACTTATGTGATGTGTTACAGTAAAGAGATAATAAATAGGATATGAGAGAAAATGCCCTGAGGTAAAATCTTAGCTTCATTGAAAATCAATGGCAAAACTCCTACGGAACATCAGTGGGACAAAGACTTTGCTGTCCATGTGAGAATTGAAATAGAATTTAATTTCTCCACTTGTGAGTGAGAAGTTTTATTATGTGATTATTTTATTTGGGTTTAATTCTCTGTTATTTCTTCAGGCAAAGCTCCAATTGAAATCTCTTGTCTCTGGCAATCAGTGAGATTTTTTCCCTAAGGAGAACATTTTGCCAGCATTGCACAAGTTATTCTCTTTTGTTTTTTATCTTTTGTCCACTTTACTTTTTATCTTATGGGAGAACAAGGGAAATAGGCAGCTTTTTGGAACTGGGTAAAACAAAAAAAGAGTAACAAACCAAGGAAAAGAAGTAAAGATTAAATAAGGTTAAATTTATATTGTGGCTGTGGAACTAGGGTTGCCTTACTTTCATAAAGGTTTTGTCACTGCTTTAGCAAACAAGGGGAAAAAGAGCATAGCAAACTCATTGAAGGAGCTGTCCCTTGAGTCTGTGTGCTCCTCAAGAGACATTTTTTCTTACTTCTTTTGTGGCTTCCTGGCACACCAAGTCCTCAGGATGCTATCTGGCATCCTGTTTCTAGGTAGCTGCCTCCCCTGCAGGTGCATGGAAAATGGGCTGAATACCTGACTTGTCCCCACTTACATATGCTGATTTGCAGCTCTGGCTGAAGGCAGCAGCCTGCCTTTCCTGCATCCCTCATGGTTCTGCTAGTTGCTGTCACAGCTAATGGACCCCTGATGTCTTTCAGATGCTTTCCCATGATTCTTGACAGTGGCATATGGTAGCAGCTTGCAGTGCTTCAAGGATGTCAATCTCCAAAGCAAAAGGCTGACACAGTCCAGCACCAGCAGTGGCAGAGTGTGTGAGGAGAAGTGGGGAAGAACAGGCATAGAGAGAGAAAGGTACTGCTGATCTGCATGGATGGGCTTCACCCTCACCAGCCTGTGGGGAAGGCAGTGGCAGTCACCACATTTGGTGGAAAATTACTGGTGTCAAACCATTTTCTCTTGCTCTCTGTAGCATTCACCTTTTAAAATTACATAGAGCTCAAGGATAGAGCTGGGCTGTCCTGCATGACACAAATGTGACCTACTCATGCTGAACTTCTGCTCTCCTTCAGGAATCTGTGCTATGGAGCATTCTGGTAGTCATCTAATCTTGTTTTCAACACTTCACAGGGTAAGAATCTATTCCCTTGTAGCTTGTGGAATAGTTGAATTGTCCTCATTATTAGTATATCTAATTTCTAGTATTAATTTGTCTTTATCTGCTAGAATAAAAATCCACTGACTAATATTTTTTCATGTATAAATACTTGTAGGCTAAGATCAACTTATATTATCTTTTCTTGCGTATTTTAAACATAGATTGTGCTAAGTTTTGTAACTGTAGGCAGGTTTTAAAAATTCAAGTCACTCATACAATTGCTTTTAAATTCTGAGCACACCATTGATGTGTTTTGTATTGTATCCACCAGAAAAATATGCTATATTTCAGTAATAACCTCACTACAATTGAAATCCATCTATTCAGGATTTATCTGATGCAAGGCCTATATTAACTTTATTTACATCACCACAAAGAAAGCTGCAGTTAGTTGTGTTAGTCATTGAATAATTTCTTACAAACAACAAAATATGCTTACTACTATTACACTGCAAGTTAGGTATAACTGGAAGCCATAAAGAAAAATTTGAATAGGATTTATCCCCATATTGCCATAAGACATTGAAATATGTCAGCTTTTTCCTTCATCTCAGAAGGTAGTTCATATTTGTGCTATTGATTTAATAAATATCAACAAAAATGCATATCTAGCAGAATACTTGAATGCTCATAAGCTATGCAATAATGTAGATAGTCAGAAAATTACTTCATCTTTTGTATTTTTCTCCTATGGTTAGTCTTTTGGTCAACTTTGCAACACTTGCCAGAAGTATAAATCATTATAGACTTTTGACTGGAAAGATTTTACTGCTACAGCCAAAAAAAGGATAGGAAGTTTTATCTTTGCATTCCCTAAATGTTTCAGTATTGTACTTCTTAAAGATTAATTTTAATGTATAGTTTAATTGTTGTTATTTCTCCCATGAAAAGAAAATGTAGTAATATTAATTTAAAAAAAAACTTAAGACAGGCATGATCCTGAAGAACTGGGAGGTGAAAGCACTTTTAGTTCTATGTTGCCCATTGTTAAGCAAATATTCCTCTATTTGTTCAATTCTGGTGTGAAGAGCTGGATATGGGATGGATGCCATATGTCCTGAGGGCTAGCTGCTGCTACTAAAAGTAATGGTAAAAGTTATTTCACACTGTTAGAAGCAACTGGGGGGAAAAACAGCCTCAAAAATTGAAGAGAAAAAAAAATGTTCCCTGTAGAATCCATATATTTTTCGTAGAAAAAAATATAGCTCCCTGGGTTTTTTTTAGCTTTTCCATTGTTGATGGTAAGACTCCAACATCTAATCAGTATCTGTGAGGCATAGTCATTATTTACTGCTGTTCAAATGAAATTATAAAATGGAACAGTAAAATATAATTTGGAGAGAACTGTAGAAAATAAAAATATTATGGATGCTAAATTTCCATATAAAATATCTACATTGCTTGTGTGAATAAAAGACATATAGCAGCTTTATTTTATTGGATGTATTGGACAAATGCCCGAATACTTGAAATGAAAATGAAAATACAGGAAAATTCAATTTCATTTTATGTAACAATTATTTTTCTGTTAATAAGATCAATAATATTCTAAAATATTTATAAAATTAGGAAATTTGCCTCTCATCATAAGTATTTTAAAGCTAGTTTTAATGCTGGAAGCACAGAACAGGTTGACAGCTTTGGGGTTTGGCTTGCGTGCACTAGAACATCAATGGAAAATATTTACAAAACTTTTCAGTAGAATAGCTGAACTCCAAGCCAAAAAACAGCTAATGAAGGGAAGAAAGAATAGGACAAGCTAAATAAATGATACGGCTGCTGTTTCATTAAAAGCCTGAATATTTAATGATTCAGACTCAAATCTTTAAAGTCAGCATTGCTTATAAATTTAATATTATGTAATCGAACCAAATATTTTAAGAAATTACAATTATTTACCTATTGGATTTTTTACTAGTATTAATAGAATTACTGATGGCTTTTATAAGCTTTTCTTATATCTATTATTTTATCGGTATCATTGTAAAAGCTATATATGATATTAATTAAACCAAGTGTTTCTAGGTCCCATGGGGCTTTTTTCTTTATTTATTTACTTTATATCAAATAGCCTTCAGATTTTTTTTTCTTCTATGTTAAACCACTAAGAAGAAAAAGAACATGGTGTCCATCTGTTGCACTGTGAAAACAGGTGGAAAACTAACATGACAGCAAAGTAGTGAACCCAGGTTTAAGCCAGACTGTACCCAGAGTGCCTTGCTGTTGTACACAAAAGGAGGACAGCGGAGAAAACAGATGTCCAGTTACAACTTCTAGGACTTTTAAGGAGATGAAGAAAATGTGACTCTTAGTTAAATTAGCTTTGAAAATGTACCAGTGTTTCAGTTTACAAGCTTTACCTAGTGTCAGCATACACACTTAGTGCAACACCTCATTACTCCTGTCAAGCCAGGCTGTAACCTGAGCCATGATATCTTAAGAATAAAGCTTAGTCAGGTTAAAGAGACAGGCTATACACAAATCTCAGAGTACTTTTTTTTCCATTAAGTTCTCCACACATTTTAATTCATTAACTAGTTTACAGATGTCTGTTTCAATATGGTACAAAAATTGGTAAAAATGAATTTTACAAAGTTGAATGTAAGAAGGACTTTAGTGCATTTTGTAAGAACAAGTGCTTGATCTTTGCTCAAATTTAGAGCTGCGTTAACTAAATTATTAAGCACTAGTTCATAATAAATCCCACAATATCTAAACCAATTTTCTTCCTTTTGGCCAGGTTGAAGAAACCATCTGATTTTTATTCTATTGGGAACACTCATCACTTGATAGGACTTTTTATATCTCAGAGTCTGTCCAGTGCGAATGTTTTTGACATCTCTTAAAAAAAAAAAAAAAATTCTAAACCTTGTTCCTCACTCTCACTCACTCACAGGTGACCAGTCAAAAGCAGAAGCCATTTCTGATGCCTTGGATACTGTTCGTGGGATCAAAAGGCCACTGCTGGCTGTGAAAGTCTGAAGACTGAAATGTTGCTGCATATTTCAGAATGAGGTTATGCTTCACTAAAACTTCACCTTGGAAGAAAAACAGGTGACTATTAAGAAAAGTGAGCTAGATTATTCTAAATTATTACTATTTTTATTTCATACAAAAATAAGTGCTCACGTTCCTGATCTAAATTCCCCGATTTAACATATACCAATTAAATAAGTGGGCTGCACTACAAAAATAAAATGCAAGCATAGAAACCTCCTGTTATCTCTTTTTGCTCTCACTTTAAAAATACATATCAATTACGTATTTTCAATGTTTTTTACCCTTCATTGTGAGAGAGGATTTATCAGTGAAACTGAGAGCATAGCTTGGACTTAGATACTGATTTCACAGAGGTATCTTAGATTATTTTCTTTATAGCATTTTCATTTGGTATCAAAATGATACAATATCATTTTACTGGAACATTTTTTTGTAGTTGCTTTTCTTCCGGTCACTTCTCAATCCCTAATTATGGGGGTTCAAGCAAGGTGTGTTAGTAGTAATGCTGGGAAAAAAAGTCACAATAAGATCTTATTAGAAATAAACTTCAAAAATAATGTTTTATTGTGAGAAAAGCTCTTCTAACTGCAGATATAATTATCCTGCATAATGAACTTGCAAATATCCTGTGCCAAGCCACGGATTCTGAAAAAAAAAATTACACAGTAGCCGAATATTCCGCGAGTTTGTATTAGAAATCGAGTTTCAGAATCTCTACCTGTTTCTCTTTTGCTCTCAACTTACTGGCTCACACACTCATGCACACTCACATATACACTGTACTGCTCTACAGTCAGAGAACAGATGTTCTTTGAAAATATTCTTTACCAGAAATACAGTTGGAATAGTCAAACTGTTCGCATTTTGAGTTGACTGAAAAATACTCATAAACGCCTTAATGCTCTTTATTTTCTGACCTCAGATTTTGAGATGTGTTTTAATAATGTAGTTGCTTTTTAATTTTTTGTTTGTTTTTTATTTATAAAATTTCTGGTGTTTGAGTCATTCTTTGAGGTGTAAATGCAGAGACTCAATTCAAACCAGAATCCAGCTTCTATCCCATAATCAGGCTATGCCCCCCACTATCATTAATACCAGGTCTGTGTGCCATAGGATGTCCCACTACCAAACATGTGGTTGGAATCAGATATAGACATGAAAGTTCATTTTTTTTCAGTTAACCCAAACAATTCGGAGTGCACTTCAGAGTTTGTGATGGATTTCTAGGGGATTTTTTTCTAGTTTCACACCTTTTGCAGAAAAGCAAGTGACTGTTGATTTATTTTGCTTTGTTTTTTTATAGTGCTTGATGGTAAAAGAATGGCATTAAACACACATTGACATCTCTGAGCTGTAAGGTGATTGTATATGAAGGAAGTGCTCTGCCAGGTTTTTAAAGAAGGAGCCTTGGAGCCATATCTGTTGTCAAACTGCATTCTATTAAACAAGACAGACAAGCAAAGTGGTCCCTGGTTTCATGTCCCATATTTTTGATTTGTTACCCCAGCGTCACTGAGTCCTAACAGAGGACAACACCGTGTCAGGTACTATACAATGTACAAAGAAAAAAAAATTGGCTTTGCCTCTTAAGGTAACTCAGTAAATGGCTTTCTTCAATCTGCAGACATCACCTACCCATGATTTTTTTCATGCTTCATGAAGTGACTAGGGTTTTAAATAACTCTTTACTTTCACCTGACTGTTTTTCTGTTTTCCAGACCCTACCTGAGCCTCCTAATCAGTAGCATCCTGGTCATCGTTTTTCTGTAGACGCTGCCCCCATATTTCCTCTTCTTTGTCCCTGTGGCTTCCCCCTTCGTTTCAGAAAGCTCCAGTCTAGCTGATTTTTGAAGCAATAAATACACCAAATAGTTGAAATACTTAAAAACACATAGTTGAAATAGCAAATGAATTAAAATATTCAAGTGATTACTTTTTTCTGTTATTACTTTACCATATGTACCTACCCACCGAGTTTTGATAATTATATTTCACTAAGCTTGTGTCAGACTGATGTAGAAAGATCAGCATCATTAATAGCAAAACATTAATTTCTCTGAACTGGAAAGAATAGGTTATTTCGCTAAACTACAACAAATAATGTAAAATGCATTTATATTCTTTGTGCATCAGCAGAGATATCACATCATTTGCCCCAGTGATGTGGTGGTGAACACAAGCTAGTTATGCATGGCATAATGTAACACCTGTTTCTGGGAACACTACAGGTAAGGGCAGGACAATTAGAATGCAATGGCAAGAAATATTAGGGAATTTAGTTTATTGCCTAGTAACTGCAACCATTTCTGAAACTTGGATTTTCCTAGCTTCACACGTACACATGATTGATCCGATTTTTTTTTAATTTTTTTTTCCCTTGGTCAAATCTCTGCTATAATTCAAATACTTGTAACAAGTCACTTATCCAATTTCTGATTGGATAGATATTGAAGATAAATCATACAAATCGCTTTTTTCCAGTAAGCTGCAGAAGAGTGCAGAAGGGTGCTGCTTCAGACTACTCTAACTGTTCCCACAGCAAACTAAAAACATCAGGTAAACTGGGGTCACAAAATAAAGGAGAAAGGATAGCTTACTTCTTTAGATATGAAACTGATACTAAATTTTGCTGTGCATATAAAGAAAATTACATATAGGGAAAGGAAGAGAAAAAAAGTAGGAAAAGAATTGTACAGAACAATTTATTTTCTTTCTCCCAAGACAGACCCACAGGCTGTGTGGATCTTCACAATGTCAGTAGAATTAATGAAGTGATGCACCTCTAGCACAACAATATATACTGATATACAATATATAGACAATATATGCTGATAAACTCTGTCCCAAGAAGCAAACTGAATATAACTATTCTTTAAAGATCAAGCATTTAACAAAGCCATGCGTGTCTCTAAATTAATTATACAGTGTAGAGAAGTATAGGCTTGGTATGACAGGCCTCAAAAGTGGAGGCACAAGATGCAGTGTAAAGGAGTATAGGCATGAGATGGTAAGAGGTGGGGCAGAGACTGGCAGGAGGACTATAAAGAGCCCTCCACTGACCAGTTGAAGCAGCACAGAGTTGGATCTGGGAAAAAATAGTTTTTAGGAATAAAGAAGCAAACATAAAGTGTTTCACATAAGTAAAAACACTCCAAAGCATGTTACCAAACATAAACCCAAAAAAAGCTGCTTTCTCACTCTGGAATATAAAAGCATCAATTTCAACATCATATTTCTCCCAAGGTTCACTCCAGATGCTGACATCTCACCACACCCATCCATAGGCTGAAATCATTGACTTTGGGACCCAGGGAGCACTGGAGGAATAAATGTAAAATCTGAGGAAGGCAGATGGCAGGAAGTTTTTATACAGTAATTTTAACAATATTATTTTGATACTTTGTTTCTTACCTCTTTTTCTGTGTAATAATAATTACACAGAGAATCTAATTCTGTGATTAGATTGTAAAGACAGCAATTACACTAAATAACAAAAAAATGTTTAAGATGTCTCATTTTTGCTAAGAGATGGAATGTTACCAGTTTCCTAGATACAAATTAATGGAAATAGTTACTTTGGAAACAAATTCCCAAGACAAATAGCAGGCTTTCCACCTCTTCAGTGTTTTCAGATCACAACAGTGTGCCTTTCCAGAAGAAACAGTTTCATGAAATGCAATGTATCAATTAATTAAACAAACATTATTTGGTTTATTCAAGAGGTAATTCCATAAAATGTAGCAATGATAAACAGGACATGAGGCTGTATGATCTACTTGTCACATCTGACCTTAAATTCTATTAATTTTATATGGAAATGCTATTTGTTTCTGTAGTGGGAACTTATCCAGCTCATTTTTCAATGAACTGCTGTACCCTTCTAGGCCCCTGTAATGCAGTCAGTTCAGCTTGAGTAACACCTGTGACTGCTGTAGTTCCACTGACTGTTCTTGGATTTGATGGCTTTGGGCTCTTCATCCACAAATTGTATTTTTGTAATAAGAATTTTATAATACCATTAATAGATTTATTGGAAAAAAAAAGATATTAAAAATATTTAAAACTGCATTTTTGCATTCTCACCCTTTTAGCATATTCATTGAGTGTCTTATTGGTCAACTTTTTTTTTTTCTTTGTTACAAGGTTAAAAATCCCATATACAAAGCAACAATAAACAAGCTGGCAGAATTTTGTGGGGTTTTTTGTTCCTTTCTTTTTTTTCTTTAGAGAGATCTTTTTTGACTACTCCTTTGTTTAGAAAAACAGATGGCATTTCATAAGTTAAACTCTGATTGAAATCAAAAGTAAATTATGTTCAACTTAAATTGTTTGCAGAAGTAGTCTGGTATCTTGTTTTGGAAAAGAGTATATTTCTTCCTTGTTAAAATCCTAGCATTAATCAGTGATGGTTGAGTATCACTGCTATTAAGTTTTACATTATCTTTGAATTCTCCTCAACTGAAAACAGTACATTGTGGAATAAGAACTGAGAAATAAGGTTAATCTTAAAAACCTGCATCTACTGTAAGTGTAGTTTTCATGTGACTATAAAATTGCACATGGAATTTAGAGTCATTGTTCTGAGATTAGTATGATGATGGTGGTAGCTGACACAGGCTCATCTGTTCCCAGTCTAACAGAAGAGAGAAGAGCAAATTTGCATTAATAGATTCAGTCTAAAAGGCAGCTGCTGACAAAACTAATAGGGATAATATTCAAGCTAGCTGTGACACAGAATTAAATTTAGTGTTTGCAGGAAATCTTCATAGGTCATAGTTTTTGCCAACTACAATGGGTTGTTTATTTGCCAGAGAATGTCAGAAAAATTACCATTGAACTAGAGAATCCTCTGTTCTGTTACCTAGGCTGTCTTCTGTCCATAGATGTTTCATTTCATTATTTCTAAATCATCTGTGATGGATGTTTGTATCCAGTCTGCGTAGGCTCTGAATATTTTTAGCAGTGACAATTCTGTGATTTTCTGCTAGAAACTAATTATTTGACTGTCTGTCTTGAAAGTTTATTGGCTGTTTCACTCTGCTAAATTGAATTTCTTTTTTTCAGATGCTCTTTTTTTTTAATTCTTCTTGACTGAAATCCAAAGCAGCAGAGGAAAGTGCTACTGTCCTGGTTTAAGCCCAGCCTGTCACTCAGAAACCATGCAGCTGTTTGCTCACTCCCCCTTCTTGCTCCTTCTGCACCCAAAGGGATGGGGAGGAGAATTGAAAGAATGTAACTCCCAGGCATTGAGATAAGAACAGTCGAGTAAGTAAGATATAACACAAAACCACTACTACTGCCACCAATAATAATTATGATAAGAGAAATAACAAGGGAAGAGAATACAACCGCTCACCACCCAGCCCGACCAAGCAGTGATCTAGCCCTTCCGGGTAACTGACCTCAGTTTATATACCAGGCATGACATGCTGTGGTATGGAATACCTCTTTGGCAAGTTTGGGTGAGTTGTCCTGTCTCTGCTTCCTCCCGGCTTCCCGTCCATGACACCCTGGCAGAGCATGAGACTCACAAAGTCCTTGGTCAGAGTAAACATTACTGAGCAACAACTAAAAACATTGGTGGTATTAGTGCTGTTCCCAGGCCAAAAGTCAAAAACACAGCTCTGTACCAGCTACTAAGAAGGAGAAAAACAACTGCTACTGCTGAACCCAGGACAGCTATGTAACTGTAAAGATCAGCAAAAGGAGGAGAGAAAATTGAGCACGTGCTTCTTTTTGTGTCATGGTATATATAAGGGTGGATTGGAGAACAGGATATACAGGTCAATTTAATGGAAAGAAGATAAGAAAGTGAGATCAGTAAATGGAGGCAAAATATACTAGAAAACTTGGCAAACAGATGGCAGGTAAATTACACATTTAGAAAGGTACACCAAATGAAATACGGGTAGATGTGAACAGAGAGGTTCAAACTCTTAAATCTGTATTTTGGTGTCTCTTTTTGATGAAACATTCTAATTTATAAATCCTAAGAAACAGTGCAAGAAAAGAACTCTCTTATCAAAAATGTATTTGATTTACATGTCTGAGTAATTATTCCTAGTGTGAGGAGTGGGATGCACAGCTGTGTGGGAACATGCACTAATTAAGGTGCCTTGCACAGAAATCCTGTGTACTTATTGGAAACAGAGGTTTGTAAAGGCTCGAATGACTTCCTGTCAACATCCCCAATAAAGGCACATGATGGAGAAACATTGAGGGATGCCCATAAGTCACACTGCTTCTGAATGTGGCAAAAACAAATACATTAGGAGATGGAAGTGGAGACTAGTAACACATAGAGGTGTGGTGTGTTAGCCTTGGCCACCCATTTCCCCTCCTCAGACAGGACAGGGGAGAAAATCGGATGGGAAAGCTCATTAATTTATCTCATGAATTGAGATAAAGACAGGAAAATCAGTAACCAGTCTAGGCAAAACAGACTCACTGTGAAAATAAAAAAAAAAAATATTGCTAATTTGAGGGATTTGGGTAGTGAGAAACAAAGAAAACAGAAAACAAACTGAAAACAAGCAAACAAAAACCAACCATTTTCTCCAGTTTTTTTCCACGCTTAGAACTTCAGTCTTTCCTGCCTGACTGCTCTACCTCTGCCCTCCCAAGACCAAATGGGGTATAGAGGATTGTGGTCAGACCTCTCACAACTCTTCTCTGTTACTCCTTCCTCCTCATCATTTTCCCCTTTTCCTGCAAGTGGTCCTCTACACAGGCTTCAGTCCTTCAGAATAAACCTCCTCCTGTGTGCTCTCTCCAGGGGCTGTGGGGAATTCCTGGTCACGCACCTGGATCACCTCTTCCCCCGTCCCCTCAGTGCTCACAGTGTGTTTCTCACACTTTTGCCCTCACATTTGGGCAGGGTTTTTCCCTTCCTCCTCCAGGCTTTCCCTGGGTGCCACCGTGTCTCTGGGGCTGAGTTGTGTCCTGTGGTGGGTCTGTTGGATCTGGCTAGATCCAGCTGTATCCAGCATGGGACAGCCCCAGCCATTTCTCAAGGAGACCCCTGCAGCCCATGACACTTGGTGCAAAGAGTTTGAGTTTAACTTTAGTTTAAACCTTTCTTACTCTATCCATGGGAAGAGGCAATACCATCAAGGCTTCTGGTGAGCTGACCACAGAAGCAATGCAAAGCAGGAAACCTCCTCGTTAGCAGCTTCACTTCTAGATCTCTGGTGAGATTAGGTGTTTAATTAAATATTCATAAAGTGTAAGGTGGAATAAAAAATACATGCAGGTTAACTAAATGCAGACAGAAATGAGGAGCATGAGCTCTGAGAGAAATGCTGTCTTACTGGGCATTCTGACTCCAGAGACAACAAGGGAAGCTACTTTGTGACTGTTGGAGACATAAGACATACATCATAGTGATAGGACAAGGGGTAATGGGTTGAAACTTAAACAGCAGAGGTTTAGACTGGATATAAGGAAGAAATTCTTTACTGTAAGGGTGGTGAGGTACTGGAATGGGTTGCCCAGGGAGGTAGTGAATGCTCCATCCCTGGCAGTGTTCAAGACCAGGTTGGATGAAGCCTTGGGTGATATGGTTTAGTGTGAGGTGTCCCTGCCCATGGCAGGGGGGTTGGAACTAGATGATCTTAAGGTCCTTTCCAATCCTAACTATTCTATGATTCTATGATCACACTAATAAAGTCAAAATAGTAATGAAATAGGGATGTTTTATGAGTGTTCACTAATTTTTTCACTGTTGTCACGAACACAGAATATTTGTTAAGATCTTCATGTCTTAAACTGTCTGTAATTGTGAAGTTTTTTGTTTTTATAATAAAATTTTCATCTATGTTCTCAAAATCCACATCTAAAAAAAAAATTAATTTAAAACCATTTAAAAGCCCTAGCTACTTACTTTACCGTAAGTAGGGACTTAAACATCGCTTTTGATAGTCAGAGGCTCCTTTATTGTGCAGCTACAGATGCAAAAGTGACTTTGAAGGGAGCTGGCACTGGGGCTGGAATGAAGACAGAGAAATAAGTTTTTCCCACGGTACCTATTGTCCATTACCTCTCTTTGATTTGAGGTCAGGTAGGGACTTTTCTGCTCAGTGAAAGTATGTGTCAGGAAGATCTACACTTTCAAGAGCATAAGAGAAGAGCTGGTCAGCATACTGATCTAAAACTAGTGTTCAGAGCCTTTCTAATGGCTGTGAAATAGAAACCCTCCTTTGTTTCAGTCATGACATTATCCAAGTGTTTTGCAACACTTCTGGGAGGGACAGAGATTATGACCTCTATTAACTTACAGAACTGTGATGAAAATATGAATACTAAAGGCAGGAGAAGACTACTTTTGTTAAAAGGTCAGGACTATTTAAAGCTGATATTGCATTGCCATCTGCTCCACAGTTCTGGTTCCTCTGTGAAACACCTCTTCCATCTCTGGAGCAGTAACCCATTGAATAGGTAACTTGACTATTCTCTACCTTGTCCACAGTGAAGAGTGTGTTATTCAAAATTAAGCTGTGAGACCCACTTTTAAGATGTAAAAGTAGTTACAGCTATTCTTATGAAAGCAGAGGAAGCATGCACCTATAGCTTTGTGAAGCTTTATCTTGAAATGTATGCTTTATTGTCCACTCATTTATGCTTGTGTAATTGTGCTTTTATTTCAAGAAATCATAGTCTTGAGTCACATGGCTTGATATTTTTCAGAGCTGGCTGGAACATGGCAGGTAGAACACTGTCCAGTTTGAAAACATCAAGTATTCAAAATAAAAACATTTTTATAGGAAAGTGTGGAAATTTTGCAAGTTGGAGAATGTTGTTGAAGTAAATGAGAAAATTAGGGGAAGAAAACATTGCTTACTTTTTTCCTATATTTTCCTGGAAATACTTTAGTTACTTTTAAATATTCAGATTTCAAACCTTAAATTCTTTACATTGTTAATAGAACACTCCAATTTAGATTGAGAATTCTGTGAATAGAACTACAGAAAATAGATACGAGTGATGTACTAGAAGAAAGGAACAAGAAAAATCTCTATAGCAGACAAGAATTATGCTCAAAATAAAAATATTCAGTAATTATTCAGGAGGACACTGCTCCAAGACATCTACAATGAATTGCATGGCTTCTCTATCAGAAACAGTTATTTCTCATTTTACTAATCAATGAAATTGTCAAAGATGCACTGCACCTGCTTTTTTTATTATTCTTTTCCATTAGGAGATATGTAGTTATCCAAAGTGCTAAGGACAGTCGCCGGGTCATGTTTTCTGTGATAGTAAGGCTTTAAAAA
This sequence comes from Melopsittacus undulatus, assembly GCF_012275295.1. NCBI lineage: Eukaryota > Metazoa > Chordata > Aves > Psittaciformes > Psittaculidae > Melopsittacus > Melopsittacus undulatus. The sequence continues at coordinate 99,159,807 of NC_047528.1, forward strand.
GCTGATCAAATTTTTTTCATTAAAGATGGACCAGGGCAGCAAATTATTTTTAATTATTGATGTCGTGGTTTAAACCAAGTCCCCCAACTCCCGGAGAGTTAGGAAGGAGAATCCAAAGAATATAGCCCCCACGGATTGAGATAAGAACGGTTTAATAGATAAGGCATAACACAGAATCACCACTGCCATTACAACAAGTGAAGAGAATACAACACTCCACCAGCCACCGACCCATAACTCACTCCACCCTGCCCGGCCGAGCACCGCGTGCTCCCTCCTCCATTTTCCTCTAGAGCTCCACCCCTCCAGCTCTCTCTCCCAGTATGCATCCTGGGCATCACGTGCTATGGTATAGAATACCCCCTTGGCTAGCCTGGGTCAGGTGTCCTGTCTCTCCTTCCTCCCGGCCTCCCCTCCTCCACCTGGCTGGAGCACATGCTCAGAAAAGGCCCTGAACAAAAACACCCCCAAAACATGCCCACTACCAAGCAACCACTCCCAGCCCAGAAGTCAAAACAGAGCACTGCACCAGCTACAAGAAGGAAACATGACTGCCATGGCTGAACCCATGACAATTGAGAAAGTTGCAAACATAATCTAGCATTGTGTTTGTAAATAAGTATGCATATAATATACATAGTTACACTTTTTTTTCCTTGGTCACATGTTAAACTTCTTTTATGTATGCTTTTTTTGATATTTGCGGAGACAGTACGTTCTATAGTTTCTTCTAATACTTGTTTTACTTTGTTTAACTGATAAAGTACAAATGCATTAGTCAGCCAATGAGACAATTAAAAAAAAAAACAAGCAAAAACCAAAAAGAAGTTCATAATGATTCAATCAATCCTGGGGTATTGTAAAACTAAGAAATACAAGATTAACATTAAAGTTTTGATTCAGATGTTTCTGGAATAAACATGTTAATTTTAGAGAAGCACAAGTAAATGGAGAGTAACTGCTTATCAGATCTATTAAAAACAAAAGTACCAAAATGTTTCATGGATTAAAAAACATCCTGGGGAAAGAAACATAAGAGAGAGAAGAAAGATATTTGTATATGCTAATTTCTTCTTCTGAACCATTCTGAACTTCTAAATCTGGGTAAACTGGATGAAAACATGTATCATAGCTTTTTTTTTGCAATATTTTAGTTCCTTCAAAGCTGTTTCTGCTGTTTAAAGAGGAATACAGAATGTACCACATTTCTGTTTTCATAATTCCTGGATGTAGTAGCTTGTCATTCTCCTGTATTTTCCAGCCATTTGAATCTGTGCAGTACTTTATGAAGTTGCTTGAGCTATATCAACAGTCACTTTCAGGGGAGATACTTCAGAATACTAACAAACATTGCAAAAGATGCATCCTGCTCATAAAATCTTGTAACAAGTTGTCGTGGTTTAAATCAAGTCCACACACAGCTCGTTCATTCGCTCCCCCCCTTCGCTCCCCCAGCTCCCGGAGAGTTAGGAAGGAGAATCCAAAGAATGTAGCCCCCATGGATTGAGATAAGCACAGTTTAATAGCTAAGGTATAACACAAATCACTCCTGCTACTACTACTACAAAAAATAATGATAAAGCCAATAACAAGTGAAGAGAATACAATACCTCACCAGCCACTGACCCATAACTCACCCCACCCTGCCTGACTGAGCACCGACTGATACCTCCTCCAACCCCCCAGAGCTCCAGCCCTTCCGGGTCTCTCCCGGTTACATCTTGGGCATCACGTGCTATGGTATGGAATACCTCTTTGGCTAGCCTGGGTCAGGTGTCCTGTCTCTCCTTCCTCCTGGCCTCCCCTCCTCCCTGGCAGAGCATGAGCTCAGAAAAAGGCCTTGAACAAACCAAACATTTGAGCAGTAACTCAAAACATGCCTGCTATCAGCAACCGTTCTCAGCCCAAAAGTCAAAACAGCACTGCACCAGCTACCAAGAAGGAGAAAAATTACTGCTACTGCTCAAACCAGGACACAAGTTTCACTGCATGGATCTATTCATTATTTGTTGCCTTTGAAGCCATTCTTTTAGAGAAGATCACTAACAGCTGGCTGTATTAGTGTCTCATATCAGTTGCTGTTAATGGTCTCACTAATGGATAGCCCTTTTTTTATTTTTCTGACAAAATATATTTACAATTAAGGCCTCAATTTCCTTTACAATCTTACCAGAATAATGATCAGAACACAAGTCAGTATCAGTACAAGTTATATTAAACACAGCAGTTTCTCACATTTGAGCTACTGATAAACTAATTAACTTGGACTAATGTTGGATTCTGCAGCCACCAGACTGTGGTTCCAAGGATATTCAAATGCAGCCTTAAACTGAGGTGCCTGCTCATCACCTGCAATGGGACTGCAGTGGAAGGTTTTGTGGGCTGTCATCTCAGTTATCAGTTATTGGCCAAAGAATTACATGTGTACTACCAAAGATGACCTTGCTAGGTTGCCTGAAGACCAAGATCAGCCCCATTTTGCTGTCCAAATCCTAGTCATCTGGGAATGTGGAGCCTTCTTTTGGGGACTTTTTCCAGACATTCAAAGGTTTTCTTTGGTTCAAGAATAAGGGATTCTGGCTAATCATGTATTATGCAGAGGTTGTATACAAAACCCATTATGGTTAATAGTGCAACGTATGCATGCTTTGCAGATCTAAAATTTTTCACAATACAAACATACTGTCAAACAAGGACAACACTCTCAGTTTTATATTTCACAGATCTTTCATAGCTTCAGCATCATAAAATGAGAATAACAACCCTATGCAAAACCATACAAACTTAGCTGTTTTAGCTGTTCTCTCTAATTTATTTATGTGCAAATGCAGGATCTGATTAGGCTGCAGACAGAGGTGCTCAGACACATCTAGTATTTCCTGATTCTGAATCATGTCTTAAAAGTAGGTATTTTGAATATATGTTTATAAGAATCTCTAAGTTCACATTCAGCACATAGTAGCCTTTCTGCCTGTTTCATGGCCTGTTGTACTGTATACCTTATCGGATGAATTCCAGTTGGCCAGGGATTACTCATGTTAAATAGACTATAAAAAAGTCTGTGGTGTAAGTCACAGTCCTGGAACATTTATACAGCAACAGAAAAGTTTTATGCACTGGGTGATAAAATAAATCTGTTTGCTGGAATATCTCTTATTTTATTCAGATGTAATTTTAGTCTACTTCTGCAGAATATTCCCAATAGCATAGAGCTGATATTAGAGCCAGTTCTTGAAATCTTATTCCTCCCATCTGAACTAATAGCAAACTAGCCATAACTAAGGCATTCTCAGTGGAGTGAAATTGCATGGAAAAAAAAAAAACTTCCTAACTTTTTATATGACAAATGAAAGCTAACTGGAGTATATTTTCTTTTCTATTCAGCTGTGCAGCAGCTAATGGTGTATGTCTATGTACATGTGCATATGTTCTCTCTCAAAACTCAAGGCAAATTTTCTAAAAATATTTACTTGTACATAATTCAGGGATGATTTCCTCTACTGCTAAAATTACCGACTGAAAGTTTAGCTTCAGTGCTACACAGGAGACTAAGTTTATGATCATGACAATCCATTTCAGTCTAAGACTCTCTAGGTTGTCTGGCACTGTTGTATTGTGCATGTATCAGCGTCTTTGAGTTGACAGATACCGTAACACCAGATGAGAAACTAGCACTGTGCATGTTTACTGTATTATGCTTTAAAGATTTTGCCTTCAGTAAAATGCTGATAGAGTCAACACTGATACTGCATTATACTGTTAGAAATGGTTGAGATGCCACATTTAAATCCAAATATAAAACTCAGGTATAGCTTAGGAGCATTCTTTTATCAATTCAGTTTTATGTTTCTTTCAATTTTTTCCTTTTTCAAGTCTATGTGACTTGATTGGTTTGTTCTCAGAATGTACCTCTTCCCTCTTGGTATTCTAGACTAGGAGTTACTGGTACAAAAAGTATCCTTGGAAATCATATATTTGGAGATCTAATTGCAATAATTTGAGGAGTTAAAGCCAGCCAAGTATTTCAGTTCTCAGACAAAGCAAGATTAATTTTTCAAACTCTGTTACTAAACAGGTATTAATAGTTCCTTGTGCTGCTAAAGCTTGGTCACTTGACCAGGCTTAATAGTCTGCTGGAAGCAGTTGGGTGTTATTCCAAGTCCCTGCCCATTAGATAGATATATTTGTCCATGTATGTCCTTTCCAAATGCTGAATATCATACAGCAATGTGAAGAGGGACTGTTGGATGCTGGGTCACTTAATACCTTTCTGTAAAGGTATATTTCATTGAAGTCAGTAAAACAATTTATCTTCAGAAATTATATTCAGATGTTATTTGGTATGTATTCAAGATGATTTAGGCTTACATTTTTCTTAAGGAAAAGGAGCCTGAAGCTCCGTACTCTTGGGAACAGTTACAGTTTGCCCTGGTTTGCAGATTTCTTTACTTATTTTCCCTTCTGCTTGCTATCATCTCACTTTTATTCAAAGTCTTCCTAGATAAGCTATCAGCAGGTAGCAGGGCCATGTAGGAAACATGACCTGCTTACAAATTATATCCCATACTGGTTAGATATATATTTTTTGACACCAGAAAATACACAGAATAAGATCTTTCTATTTACCTTGGGGATCGGCAACTTCTGCTGCAAAAACAAGTGTAAAGAAGTGAAAGGGTTCAAATACTTACTAGAAATGTATCATACTCAGTTGAAGCCTGGGAATCTTTAACACTGTAGGCATGGCAGCACTCTAGCAGTGTATATCTAATCTTGGGTGTTAGGGCTTAGGCTAAATTAATTCTCTCCCTTCAAAATTACCGACCCACATTCAGGTGAAAAGCCTAGCAGTTCCCTAGCAGACGGGAGTTAGGGCATGGGGTATGTCTTGCAGAGTGAAAGCTGTAAAGTAGGGTGGATTTGATTAAAATTATCCCCCTGGTATCTACTGGGGTCTGTTGGAACAAGTCCTGGAACCACCAGGGCAGTGTGGCATGGGATGGAGTCAGGGTTTGGGTGGTGCCCACCTCAGTGGGGCCCTGAGCTGGGCAGGGGCAGGGCTGCTGTGGGGGTAGCCCCAGGGCCTCTTCTTGCCTGCCCATCACTTGCAGCCTCCATTTCAAGATCTGAAAGCTGGAACCTTTTTGCTACAGGAAACTCCCATCCTGGCCCAGGCACCACCTCCTGCTGCTGAGGTACTGCCCTGCCTGGCAGCCCAGAAGCTGACCTGTACTTATTGAGAGATGGCTTTCTCCTAGGTGTGTTCCCATTCACCCCATAGCTGGCAGCATGGTGCCAGGCTGGGGAACTGCCATGGTGCTCCAGCACTAAGCTGCTGCTGGAAAGGAGAATGTGGGACTGGATCACAATCAAAACAGCTGAGGAATGACTGACAAAGCTGCAGAGTTGTCTGTCAAGACAGGTGACTGAACCTGAAACATTTAAATTTTCCAAATAATGAGCTCATAGCTGAGCTGTTTTGTGTGTATTGTGGGGCTACTGGTTCTCACACTGATAGAGTTTGTGCATGCATTTTCTTGAATAGTGTTTCAGTTTGCTAACAAGCCTTTTCTAAGCATGTGGTTTCCTTGACAAGTTTCTTATGTGTGTGTTCTGACGCCTGACTCTTTTTTGCATTCGTGGAATCAACAAAGAATTTGAAATATTCATGTGACTATTTCCTTCAGATGAAGGGCTCATTGTCCTGTATCCCATAGGAGTCTCATTCCTCTGACAAAAAGTCTTCGAAGTCTAAAATAATGTATCTGGAATTTACAGTACTGTATCTGGAATACACAGTACTTTTCTGTGGTCATGTGCAAAAGTTTATGGAAATGGTTTTTTCCCTTATAAGGCATTCTGATGCCTATGACACTGCTTTTTGCAAGCAGCAGTATTAAAGGGAAGAGTATTCTGTCCAAACACATTTTATTTACTCAACGGAGATGATCTATAATGGAAGAGTATTATTACTAGCTGTGGTGATTTAAACCCAGCCACACAGCTTTTTCACTGACTCCCCCCCTTGCTCCCCCAACTCCTGGAGAGTTGTGGAGGAGAATTAAAAGAATATAGCTCCCACGGGTTGAGATAAGAACAGTTTAATAACTAAGAAATAATCACTACTGCTACTACCAATAATAATAATAATAATGATAAAGGAAATAACAAGTGAAGAGAAAGCAATACCCCACCACCCACCAACTGATCACTCACCCACCCCACCTGACCAAGCACCGACCGATACCTCCTCCAACCCCCCAGAGCACTAACCCTTCCAGGTAAGTCTCGGTTACATCCTGGGCATGATGTGCTATGTTATGGAATACCTCTTTGGCTAGCCTGGGTCACGCGTCCTGTCTCTGCTTCCTCCCGGTCTCCCCTTCTCCCTGGCAGAGCATGAGGCTCAGAAAGTCCTTGACCAGAGTAAACATTTGAGCAGTAACTAAAAACATAGGTGCTATCAGCACTGTTCCCAGGCCGAAAGTCAAAACACAGCACTGCACCAGCTACCAAGAAGGAGAAAAAGTGACTGCCACTGCTGAAGCCAGTACACTAGCTTAAAAAAAGAAAACCAAACAAAAAACAACTAAATTTGAAAGTGATGAATCTTTACATCAGTGGCTACAGATTTGGAGAAAATATATATAACCTGGTCAAATAAATGCAGCCTTTTTTTGAACTAATTTCTACAAAACTACCGGGTTGCCACACAGCTAAAACCTTGGTAAATTATTCCATATTCTCTAGACAGTGTAATCATGGTTGTTTCTTCAGATTCCTGTAAAACTAGTGTAATATCTTTGAGTTCAGTGGAACTGATTTATATAAGTTACCTTAAATTGGAAACAGTCTTGTAAGTAATGTGTAAGTATTGCAATTATGGGTTGAGTACTGAAATTTCTTTTTTCTTCAGAAAAATTTCCCTCTTAAAGTGTCACTTTTAACAAACAGTGGAATTTGATGGGGTATACAAAATCGATTTGCCATCGTATGTACATTACAACAATTTATTATAATTTTATAAAACTACTGACTCCACTATACTGTAATGCACACTGTTTTTTTTTTTTTTGTTTTTTTTTCAGACATTAAAATAAGTTGGGTTTGGTTTTGTTTTTCCAGCAAGTACATCACCCTATCATAGCAATAATAAAATTTAGGACAGAGTGTGGTATTTCACGTAGTTACACAAATCTGAAACAATCCTACTGACATGAGGGAATTGCCTGAGATTAACAGAAATTTAAAAATTGATTTCTTCTATATTTACAACAATGAAACTGAGTTTACTCTCTAATTTTAACAAATAGGATATCTACTTTAGTCGGGTGTGTGATACATTTTGATGACAGATCTAGTTACACATACAATTCACATTAAAAAAAACCCACAGTGTATCTAGTGTGATTTTAAATTCCCTTTCTGGGTTAAGACTACCACTGACTATGAATTTCTTTTAGAAAATATTTGTATAAACTTCCACTAGCTGTACACAAGACTACTCTTTTCACAAGTTGATGAAAAGGCATGGCACAAAGCTGAGTTAAGTATACCTAGCATTTATATAGGTTTATTATCATATTAACTCAAAAGTAGTGAAGACATCTGTATTACAATCAGTCATGTCAAAGACTAAGCAGAATGGATAATCCACCTGTTTGAAGTATGGCAGACAGAGATGGGATCCAGGAAAGCTTAAATCCTTTCACTGTATCTATTGAGTATTTAAAAAGAACTGCATAGAGCCTCATGGCAACTTTGCTGTTTGATTTTCATATTTCACAATGTTACATTGAGCTCTGGGTAAACTTAAGGCTTTTACTTATCTTTTATTTGTGTATATCACTCTATCAATTTCAATTGACTCAAACCTCACTCATGTTGGACAATAGTTTGCCCCAAGAGTGTCTACAGCAACTGAAAGCTGATCAGACAAATCAGTCTTCACAATTTTTTGCTTTCTCTGCACTAATTGCAAACTTGTTTTATCAGTTTGATTTCTTCCCAGAAAGAAGCAAGACACTCTGAGCTGCTTTGTGCATAAAATGTTTATGCACACCTAAGATCCCTATTATAATTTTCTTTCTCAAAAAAAAAAGAATGTGAATTAGAAATACACCACAATTACTACTGAAAGCCTGAGTTGCTTCATAAATATTTTACTGCATGTTTCTGCACTGAATATTGCCTACATAATGTTTAGCAACTTTCCAAAGCAGACATGTATATGGTTGTGATAGACCTGGTTCAGATCTCAAGACAGTGTAAATCTAGGGACGAACTGATTAAACTTGATGGCATGTAAGATAGCATGTAAAGCTAACAAAACAGTAATTACCTGAACTTATAAGGTACCAAGTTAATTTTAGGTACTGTTACTATTACTGTTGTTTTATCCTCCAAAACCATGTATTCAAATCAAATTATCTTGGTTCTAAAGCATAAATTATTGCAATGCTACTAGTACAAATTATGCTCATTCTGTGCTTGAATAACTTATAAGGTTCTTCTAGATTTTTTCATCTTTTTCTCACAAGTGTCTGTTTAGCAATAGAATAAGTACCAGATGTCTTAACAGCAGGCCTTGAATGAGATGTGTCAGCTAAGACCAGCTAAAACCAATGCTTTAATATCAGTGCATCTTGACATTGTGGTCAGGAATCTTTGTGTTGCATGAAGTGTACTGTATTTCCTCTTCTTTTTGTATGAGAACATAATGCATCTGAAATCTAAAATTTGCATGTTCTCTCAAAGTATAAGACTGAGTAAGTCAGATGCAACAAAAAGCCGGTTGATTCTTTACCTGAATGATATGAACTATGTAAACTAACTCTTAGGCTTTTGGGTTTCACACTTAAGTCTCTAGGTGAGTGTATCTATTTAAATCTCTTGGAAAAGATCTTTAATGAACATGGAACCGTGTTTTTAATCCATCTAATCTGAGTTTTAGTACATTATTAATGATATAACTTGTTAGATGCTTGGTTTTACATACATAAAATACCTCACCAATCCATTATTATGTTATACCACTCAATTATACTGAATCTTTCAAAACACTATTTTCTTAAGATTTCTGTTTTGTTGTTGTTGTAGACCAAAAGTCATTTGCAATCTGCAGCAACAGTGCATGTATCAGAAAAATATCTTTTCATGGCTACCTAATATCAGAACTGTAGAAGTCTGGAACTGATGAAGCAATAAAAAAAAAAAAAAAAAAAAAAACAAAGCAGCTTTCAATTTAGCTCAGCATTTGGAAATTTGGGATAGGACCTAGTGATATGTTGTGGTCTGTTGCCCAAGAAGGCTGTGCAAGTGCAAGGTATAGTAGGTTAGCAACTTCTCAACTCTTCCACTTAATGTTTAGAACTATCATTTTTCAACCTTGAAATCTATCTAACAAATATGCTTAGGATTTTTCCTGCTTAATATGTTCTATATGTGGCAAAGGCTGATTTCTGCATTCCAGAGTGGCCTAATCCCTCCAGTAAGATCAGCTGGGAACATGACTGGCTGGGCAACTGCTCTAGCTGAAAGCTGAAGCCTGGAGGTCCTGGTGGATGGTCAGCTGAGCAGGAACTGGTAGTGTACTCTGACAGCATCCTGGGCTGTATCAACAGGGCATAGCTGCTAGATTGAAGGGAGATATTTCCCTTAGTTTTTCTTAAACTGTATCAGTATTACTAAGTCCAGTCTTTCTCCCCCCTCTCCCCAATAAAGACAGACATCAGTGAGCTGGGGCAAGGTCAGGGGAGGGAAATCAAGCTGGTCAGGGCTTGATTGAGAGTCTTGGTTGGATATACATGTGTATGTGCATGTGTGTGCACATCTGTGAGTGTAACCTAATAGTTGCCTGTCCATATTGTGGTCATGGAGAAAACGGAGCCAAGCTCCACACAGCAGTGCATGTTAGGAGGAGGAAGGGTATAAAATAAAACAGGGAAGAATCAGAATAGATACAAGAGGAAAACTTCTCCCCATGAGGAAAAACACTGGAGGAAGCTGCACCAGAGGGGTACAGAGTGGAAACTCAAGACTGAGCCTGACAAAGCACTAAGCAACCTGGTTTTAATTCAAAGATGTCCCTGACTTAAACAGAAAGATGGATTAGAGGCCTAGCAAAGAACCCTTCCAACCTAAATGGTTCTGTATGTATGTTATTTAAAAACAGCAGCCATATACAAACTCCTATGATAGCTACCTTTAGTAAGTGGATGGTTGCATTAGCAGATTTTTTCTTCTGCCTTAGTTCTCACTCAGTCAGGTAAACACAGTACCAGGGGGTTGTTGGTTCTTTATTGACTGACTTTCTAAAAACACTCAACTGTTGAGAGATATTAGTTGTTTAGCTTAAAGAAGTTTTAAATATAATGAGCCAGACTTATAATGTTGTGTGGTTTAGTATGCTGCTTGCTTAGCTTTGCTTGCTTAGCATGGATAGAGATTTGTTGAAGCCTTATGCTGTAAGCTGTGGACTTTCACCTAGATATGCTTTCAGCTGGAATAGAGCTAATTTTCTAGTATTTTTCCTAGTAGCTGGTACAGTGCTATCTTTAGTGTGAAAAGAATGTTGGTAACACACTGATGGTTTAGTTGCTGTTAAATAATGTTTATCTTAGGTCTAGGACTTTTTTAGTGTCCCATTGAGCAGGTGCACCAAAAGCACAAACTAGAAGCTAAGGAGGTTACAACTGTGAGCAGAAGCTGCAGCTCAACAAGGTAACAGTTCTAACAGTCTGTCTGTATGGAGACAGAGTAAAAATATGGTAAGGTGTTAGAAGATCCCAGATCAAAAATCATCATTGGACAAAAAAGGTGCATGAGGAGCAAGTGCATACGTTGTAAGGGTTTAATTTCCCAGGGATTTCTTTGCTCAGGGTTCAGGGTCCCTCTCTGGAGCACCCATCTCAAGCTGTCCATTTGCTGTACCACTCAGTTATTAAATTCTTTTTTTCCTGGAATCAGATGTCTGAGACTCTGCTGCAGGAAACCTAGGGTCAAGCTTGAAGGCAGAGGAAGTGTGCACAAGAATGAGTGTGTGTGTGTGTGAATGAGGAGTTGAAAGGGGCACCAGTCTGCTCACTGGAGCCAGCTGCTATGAAGGGACTCCAGTCCTATTAGTTAAAGTCTTGGGTGGTGTATGAATGCTCAGTCAGTGGCTTTTCCCCTAACACAACTATCTAGAATGACATTTTCTTTATTTTGTCATCTCTTTTTGTCATGTTTGTCCGATATTGAAGATATTGATTCATTCCTCTTAAATCTTTAGAGAATCTTAAAGATTCTGCCCTTTTATGGGCAGAAGTGGTTCAGAAGCAGCAAAATGAGGGGTTTTGTTTTGCTTGGTTTAGGTTTTTTACAAGAGAATCAGACTTTGTTGTGATTTAGAACCACAAAAATCAAGGCAATACCTTATGCTCTTTTTCAGTGACCCTTAAGATGTATGGAACCATGGTGATAAACTGGAGAGGTATCTACAGACAAAACTCAACAAATGGTACATTTTTGGAGATCTCCATACAAGGTAAAAATCTTCTCAACTCCTAAAGGGATAGCAAAAGCCCTTGAAAATTCATGTTATGCTTTTGGAATTAATTTTCCCTGACCTTTCTACTTTAGATGTGGCTGACTGCTTGAATTGAACATGGAATATTTTACCTTGATACCTCACCTTTTATCTTTAAAGTATTACAGAGCACTTCATAAAGCTGTAAATTAAATACTGATAGTGCACTAAATGTGTAAGTAAATGTATCAGCAGTTGTGCACTCAGCTGCAGCTTATGCTTAGCTATGCACTTTAGTTCTTTTATTAAGAAGAATGCTGGCAGGGATTCCTAAGTCATGCCCTAACCCCTGAGATGTGTGCTTCATACTACCATCTGAACAGTTCAGATTTTAGAGGCAGAATTGTCTTATTCCAAATTCAACCTTGAAGTGTAAAGTATAACTACAACTCTGTATGTCTTGATGATGGAGATGCACATCTGACTGTCCATTGCACATTCCTAGTGTTGACACAAACAGGAAAAAAGCAAGAGCCTTGCACTTCTATTTCAGATCATGCTACAGTTAAAATCACATTTCCCCCCAACTATTTAGAAATTAATTTAGTGGTTTAATCATTTGAAGAGTCTGGGCCTAGAAGTTAAACCTCTTATCCAGACTTAACTTGTATAACTTGTACCATTGCACCCTCAAAGTAAAAAAAAAAAAAAATAATTCTGATCAGCTGAATCATTCTCTGGAGATGCTTTTTTTTTTCTCCATGGAGAGTAAAACCAGAACAACTAGCTTTTAACTTAACTGGGATAAATCTAGACTAGAGATAATGATTGACTAGGTTGCTGCTTTAACCTGATATATTTCCATTACCATCTCATCTCAAGATAAACATTTCCTTATCAGTTTATCCTCAGGGATATCAGTGGTAATCCAGTTTTGATTTATGACACAATGTAAACCAGCCTCTGGAGTCTAAAGATTACTGATGAAAACTTTTGTTTACAGGCACCGTGACTTAAGTCACATCCTTTATTTCCTCTCATAGGGTTGTGATGTAGTGAATGGCCTTTGTAGATTTTTTTTTGTCATTCTCATCATCCCTTTCATTATAACTGTCGATATCACCCTATCAGGTAAGCTTGGGAACCTAGAAGATCCCTCCTCCCTCAGTTCCTGGACCTCCTATAGAGGTTCCTAGGGTCCAGGTTCTTCCTGGTCCAGCTCAGTCCCTAGTTTCCCCAAAAACAAGACTAAGCACATACTCCTGATAGAGAGTTTATGCTATGTGCAACATACATATATGGAGGGCCACACAAATTAGGACACACAAAGCACTCCCAGGAACAGTAACAGCACCAATTGTCTCCTCATGCTACACTGACTGGTCAAGATGGATTTGCACTAATAAAAGTAAACATATATATGCATATATGTAGAAGTGGGATCTTTCCAGCAGTGAGGCTTAGACACTCAGTCTGCCTGTCACTGGCCTCTAGATCCCTGTGTCTCAGGTTACCAGCACCTGAACATACAAACTCTTGCAGCCACAGCCCCACTGCAGTTGCTGGTACAGACATCCTGACAACCCACACCATTCACCCTACCTCCCAGAACTCCCCTAAGGCCCAATATCTGACTGCCTGTGCTCTTGTCTGTAGAGATTCACAGGGCTTTCATGACTTGGAGCTGGCCCATACATCCTCTTGGATCCCAGACCACTACACCTGCTTGCCAGCTCATCTGACTTGACCTTTGCTAGTCATCACACTCTCACTTATACAGCTGCACTCATTCCATCTATTGGCACCACAGACCCCCACACACACAGATGCACGTGAAACAGAGATCCTCTCACTGGAAAATAACTGAAGGTGGAGTTTAGTAAGGAAATAGGACAGACTGCAATGAACAATATTATGCAATGAGACATGCATACTAACCAGCAAAATATTTATACATTACCACTCATTTTATCCTCTTACCCCTCTTTTTTTCCTACACTTGTACCTCCTCACATCACCTAAGTGCATCCCTTTCCTCACTTTGGTTCCTCCCTGAGACATCCCATAAGTCATGTGCAATCCCAAGATGCTCTTCCCCTGCATTCCATTGGGGTGATGGGTTTCTGCTAGGACAGGCCTCAGAGGGGTCCAGAGGAGGTGCTGTTTCCTCCAGAATCTGCAGTTTTGAGTACCTACCTGCCCCTGTGCCTCTGTACTTCTCTGGGTTGAATGGGCGTTTGATGAGCTCATGTTGCTTCTGTGATGGGTCTGGGAGCAGCTGAGGCAGGTTATTAATGAAGTTGCTCCTCCTACTGTTGTTCCTCTGTGCTTCCTTTGTGTGCAGATGAGTTTCCTATCAGTGAACCTAAATTAACCTCACAATGCAGGCCTTGCCAGATGAGAACTCCAAATAACATATTTTGTTGGCAAATACATGCCATCAAGCAGTTGGATATCTAATTGTATTCCTTTTGCTGATTTGGAAAATTAGACATGTTCATAAATTGATGAACTAGTGTGGGAAATAGAAAATTTTGATTATGAAAGAAGTCAGATTTCTCCCATTCCCCTTTGGAGTGCTCAGGATTTTCATCAATTTGGATTTCCTCTAAGAGAGTGTGAACACTGGCAGTATTTACTTCTAAATTATTAATAAGACAGCGACATTTCTGAACAAAATACACTTACATGTAAAGATATATTCTCGTTATTACTGAAAGCGTGCAAGGAAAAGCTGTTTTTTTAGAGAAGAATGAAAGAAAAATAGACTAGATGTATAAACAAAATATAACCTGGTTTAATCTGGGGAATGAACTCCTAGCCATTCTGCTTAACATTTGAAGATAAAACCTCTATAAAGCAGGAGCATGCACACCACACAGTTTTCAAAGTAACCAATATTTTGTGAATCTAGATTACTCATTTGTTCATATTTCCTAATCACAAACACACTTTTGAGCCTATGATAGTGTTTTCATTTAATAACTTTAAAAGGTAAAGCAAACAAAAAAATCCAACACTTGTGTATTACATGGTAGTAAAGGCACCTATTATTATATCTATATGTAAAAACAGCAAAATTGTAAAAGAAAAAAATATGAAAAGGATAACATACTTTTTCATACCTAGCAAAGATGAATTTTTTCGCTCTAATGTCACAAATGTCTCATAAACGTACCTGAATGACTTTGGAGGTCACATGCTGTCACGTCACCCACAGAATAACCAGAAGATGGTACTTCAGGTTACACAGTCACTTCTTCATGTAAACTTCTTTTATTATGGCTCTGTATTATTGACTAACAACAGTTTTCCATTTACCTTCACATAAAAAAGTGTTTGTTAAGTGGTTGGTTGCATATGCAAGTGTCCTCGGTTCAGCAGTAGCAGTTGTTTTTCTCCTTAGTACCTGGTGCAGTGCAGTGTTTTTGCCTTTCAGCCTGAGAACGATGCTGATAACACCAGCGTTTTTGTTGTTAAGTAATGTTTATTCTGACCAAAGACTTTGTGAGTCTCATACTCTGCCAGGGTGTCATGGACAGGAAGCTGGGAGGAAGCAGAGACAGGACAACTCACCCAAACTTGCCAAAGAGGTATTCCATACCACAGCATGTCATACCCAGTATATAAACTGGGGACAGTTACTTGGAAGAGCTAGATCACTGCTACAGTCGGGCTGGGTATCGGTCAGCGGGTGGTGAGCAGTTCTATTCTCTTCCCTTGTTATTTCCCTTATCATTATTATTATTGGTGGCAGCAGTAGTGGTTTTTTGTTATACTTCAGTTACTGGACTGTTCTTATCTCAACCCGTGGGTATTACATTCTTTTGCTTCTCCTCTCCATCCCTTCGGGAGCAGGGGGAAAAGGGAAGGAGTGAGCGAGCGGCTGCATGGTTCTAGGCTGCTGGCTGGGCTTAAACCACTACAGCAAGATTGTTGAAAAATGTGTTTTATATATACATATTTAATTTTAAAACCATTATTTTTCTCAAATAATGATGCAGTTGTACTTTGACTTGCATTAGGCTTCCCAGCTTTATTAAAAAACTTACATCAAAATCATTTCTACCTCTTTTCTACCTAGTTCTCACTAGCAAAATGGGTAAGTTTTCCCAGGACGCAGACCACGGTTGAACCTCCAAATGATGCTGGGCTGGTGGAAATAACTGATAGCCTTTCTTCCATTCCTCTTTGGAGGGCCAAGATAACGATAATTCATGCTGACTCTTATGTGATACTTATTTTCCAGTGCACATATAAGCGTTCAAGCAAGCAGAAAGTTTTAAACTGAAAATTATCTCACTTCTTGTTACAGAAACAAGGTATGAATTCAGTCTTCTCTGACTGATTACACTCAAACCCATATGTTTGTTAGGCAGATTCACCCCCTGTACCTACAATGTATTAGCTCATAACTGTATAAAATTTAGCTAACATACAGTTCTGACATAGGCTGACTTTACTAAACACGACCTAGTTAGGAGATTGATTTTTTCAGTCTAGTACTTACCAGAGTAATTATTAACAGCACATAAAGTAATTGGAAAACATCTCATGAGACAGTTTATGAAGACTCAAGGATGTGTTCTGCCCTATTTATTTTTATCCTTACAAGATACTACATTCTTTAAGTGATGTTTTCCATAGAGTTATGCTTTTTATGTTTATGATACACAACTATCTTACCTATAGAGGTTAACATGAAATTTCTAGCAACCTATAAAAATTAAATAATATAGTAAATAGAAGATTAGATAATGAACAGCTGATTTTACCTATTTTCCCTGCAATCTTCCTTGGTTCATTTCTTTTTTTTTTTAGCTACACAAGCAAGTTATTAAATTCCCCAGTAACTTTAAGGCCATCTAGGTAAGTCCATTAAAACATTCAGCTCTTATCTGACAACCTAGGGTAAGATTTAAGTTCAGCTTTGGACCCATTATTTTGCCACTGTCTCAGGGTGGACTCAAGACAGAACCAAGCCACTGAATCCACATAGGCAAAGAATGAGAGAAAAAGCATTCCAAGGAATACCAAAAGTAGATTGCAGATGGTGAAACCTTCCATAGCCCTCCATGTCGTTTGGATCCACCACTGTGGCTACAGTGATGGCAGCTGTATGGCTAGGAAAAATACTAAATAAAATATTTTCAAGTGAAATTATACTTTACAAAGCAAAATGGCATTTAAAAAAAAAAAATAAAGTGGTCAGGCCTTTTCTTACAGCACAATGTTTGAATGACCCCAAAGCTGAGAGAATCACAGACTGTGCTATAGAGGGGATAGCCCTGCTAGGCATCCTATGGCTGAAGCTTGTACAGACGGGAGCAGATCACTTGCACTGGAACCCATTCATTTTTCTTTCCCTGCCAGGAAGAGAGCTAGAGCTGCGGTTTGACCCCTGGTTTGGGCTGTTATGAGACCCATCACCTCAAGGGATAGGACATACCAGTCCTCATGTCACAGGCTTAATTTCTGAAACCAAGACTTTAACAAGGTTCTAAAAGAAACTGGAAATTTATATGGGTGTGCAGGCTGTCATTTCACTTGAAAATTTAAGCTAGAAGCCTAATCCATTTTTCCCATTGGGGTCGTATACAGACTTCTGAAGCACCTGAACTACTCTTAGCATCAGACACAAGATACAGGGTTCAGTGAACCCTGACTTTGGTGCAGTACAGCAATTACATATTTCTAACTCTTCCCTAAGGAATCAACGTGGCTTACTGTGACCCTTATAGTGAGTCAGACTCACTGGTAGATTATATCCTGGTCTATAAGCATCCTATAAAATTAATGAGATTACTGCAAGGTAACAAGCATCTTTTTTCATGTTCAGACTGCAGAACCATGACAGAACGGTTGAGAGACTTGCTCTAGGGAAAAGTAACTCCAGTCATTATGCTGGTCAAAGGCTGTTCTACAACCACAGAGGTGACTGGGAGAAGAAATAGAAAATTTAGCTGTAATAAATTACTATTCCAGACCTGAAACTTGCCTGAAAATATTATAAAAATTGTTAATATATGATCCAACACTATTCTTCCACTAACTATAATTTTCAGTTCATCCTGCATTTAGACCTGCACATCTGAAAGTTGACAATACCCTGTCCTTAAGATGGAAGAATTTAGAACAGGTGCAGCATTATGGTCTTTAGAATGTTATTATGGAAATGCGAATGATGTCATTCAGAAGGGTAGCCATCTGCTTTCTGAATATGTCACTGATGCAGCAGCAATGTAGAAATGATACACAGGGTTGTTTCTGCAATAGACTTAGCAGAAAGCTTGTGCTTTTTGTGGAGAAAAATATGTTCCATTTTTAGTTCAGTTTTAATAAGCATGTGTAGAGTATGTGTTTTGTAAATATTATAAAGACAACTATAGCGTGATGCATTTTGCTTGTGTAATTTGCATCCTATTTTACTGAGTTTTAGCACAACATTTTGTGCAAGATGAAAAATCAGCATTTTTGTGATTTAGGATTATTTTAATGAGATGTGAGTATTTACAAAATAAAAATGTTAGAGAGTAGTTTAAATCTCAAATACTAACTACAGATAACATACTTCTAGAGCATCAGCTGTAATATGAGTACTAACTTAACACCCAAGACATAGGGCAAGTGTCATCTATCAAAGAGGGGAAACGTGAAAGGAAAGCTAATTTCAAAAAGCAGCAGAATATCATCTGGAGTCAGCATTTACAGGAGCACTGTGATACCAGATTTATTAACAAGCTTTTTGAAAATGACAGAAATATCACCTCTTAATATTGTGAATAAGAAGTAAGTCTGTCTTTACAGGGACAAAATGTTTTCATTATGGCACAAAGAATGAAACCTTCCTAGAAACTGACAGGAAACAAGGAAAACTAAGTAACTGCTTAGAGACATGCAGGAGAAAAATAAATTTTAACAAGGTCAGGGCAGAATTCATATCATGCTATAAACACCACAACAAAAAACTGCAGACACACTGCTGGCTGCCAGGGATACAGCAGTCACGGCTGCAATAAACATGTATTTACAATTCAGAAACTTCTAGAAATCTTTAGTGAGTGATAATGAGGGTCCATTTGTATCAAAAGGATTCAAAACTTACATCTAAAACAATGTGGCTAAGCACTGAAGTGATGGTAGAGGAAACAAGCCAACTGTAAGTGCAGACAATAGAAATGAGACCATGCAATGCAATTTGGCTTGCTCAGCTGGAGTAGAAACACTTCAGGGAGGAAAAGAGTGAAATTCATTTTAGGTGGCTAATGAAGTAAGTGCTCTGCATACAGTCTGACCATAGAGATCACCTCCCCCAAAGCAGGGCTTACCTGTTGTCATGATGTCCACACAGGGCAATCAGGAAACAAAATTGTCACTTCCACTAGCAGGGCCCCAGTTGCTATAAGAAATACCAAACATACCTCCCTGTGGGAGCTGTGGTGGCAAAAGTACAGATGTAGTTGCCCAGAAGCATGATTAATCGCTCTGCTACAGCATCCCTGGGGGTACAAAAAGCAGCCACCGGCTATACAGGCACAGGCCTGTTTGTTGTGAGAGAAGCAATCAAAACAAGATCTAACCAGGGCACTACACATGCATCCTGGGACTTCAGATGGAGTGACAAGAAAAAAATATCTCAGCTACAGGCCCAAAATGGATAATCATCAGTAGATGAAGCAAAGGCAGGCCAGTGCAGGGACTGTGTAGTTAACCAAAACACCACATTACCTCTGCATGCGGGAGTTCAGTTAAGGTTGATAAGAATACAATAATGTGACTTTTCCTTGTTGCATAGTCTTTGGCTGTTCAACTTTAATAGTCCTTTAATACAGGGCTTTGTTTGCATAATTTCTCTTGATTGCATTTCTTTATTTCTACTGCAGATAAAAATCTCTAACTTCAGTACTGAAGAATGAGGAGATAGTCACAATAAAAATTGGACACTGCACTAGTAGGTAACTAGCTGACAGATAGGAAAACTATTGCTTAGTAGTCTGAAACAGTTAGGACAGGGAAGGAATCCAGTGTAGTACTCCTTTGAATTTCCCTACACTCAGAGGAGAAAAGACTCCAACCAAGAGTACCTCACAAATTTCACCAATACATATTAGCATTCCCCTGCACTACAAAATAGTGGATTGAAATTCAGGATTAGGAACACATTGTTTAAATAGGAATTAGAAATGTGCAGATCTATTACTAAGATTCACCAATCCTGTCCTTACCAGTATTTTCTTTCTGTAGTTCCATGGCAGTTCGGCAATTCTTTTCCGAGGCTTAGTTATAAAGTGAGAACAATGTATGTGTGAGGGTTCTAAACTGCAGAGGAGTAAAAATCTGCAACAGAACTATCACACAGGAGGAAAAACAACCCTATTCACAATAACCGGGGAAACATTTGGGCCAACTTGGGCAGCAGTACAAGTCTCATGGTGATTCGGAGAAAACTCCAGGAACAAACTTGCCAACAAAGTTTAAGTTGACAAGCAGGTATTCTTTATTGTGGCTCAGGGAGACATATGGAATAGCTCCTCCTAACGTGTGTCACCGTATTGCTACACAAGCCATCCTTATACAGTCACTGGGCATACACATATATATTCATGAGGCTACACATGAATTACATAAATTTCCAGAAAGTTTCCCCATGTGTACCAAAATGTGGTGGTCTCTGAGGGTCGTTTACTTCTTCCAACAATCTCCATAACTTTTGGCATACTTTGAAGCACGTGCAGTAGATGCTTACACCAGCTTAATTAACATTACAGACATAGCAATCATCCTGTCCTACTATCAGTTAGTTTAACTGTGCCCATCCTGGACGTCTCCTAGTCCCAGATACTCCCCATCCCTGGGTCCTGCTTTTCTGTCCTGTTTTTCTTACACTTTTTGTTCTAAGGTCATAAGGACCTAAAACTATGACAACTACAATGGTTTATCTTCATGCACATCAGTTATTTTCCATTGCTACTGTTACAAAGCCATCAAATTTAACTTTACTTAAAACTGATTCCACTTATTTACAAAGGTTTGTATTCCATTTTGTGTTTTTGTGCCTCCTTGTCTCAGTGGGCTAGTAGTGACTGATGCCTGCTTCTGCCTGGGCTTCACTAAAAGTCATGACTCACAAAATATATAGAAAACTAATCAACAAGGGTCCTGCTTACTGAGATGTGTGAAATGGAATGAAAAAGGCCAAGTGCAATATTTTTTGTGAAGCCTGGCTCTGCAACTGCCTTTTTTTCCTTTTTTTTTCCTCCTAATTTCTGTGCCATGGGCCATTCGGTCAGTTTAAAGTTTAGCTCATTTTTCAATTCATTTGCCTAATACAAATGGATCATGATCCCATTGCACAGAAATTATTCACAGATTTACTAGAAACATGCCCATAAATGTCATGCTGTTTATAGAAATTAAATGGCTGAAGACAGAAGAACAAATAGAGTAAATAAAATACTAAATAAATCAAACCTATCATAGGTGGATTCCTAAGTACACTGGGTTTGCATGGCAAGGTTTTGGTATCAGGGGAACTACAGGGCCAGCTCCTGTGAGAAACTGCTAGCAGCTTCCCCCATATCCAGTACATTTCCAAGATGGACCTGCCGCTGGCCAAGGCCAAGCCCATCAGCAATGGTGGTAGTGCCTCTGGGACAACATATTTAAGAAGTGGTAAAAAAATTACTGCACCTGAGCAACTGCAGCCAGAGGAAAGAGTGAGAACATGCGAGAGGAACAACTCTGCAGACACCAAGGTCAGTACAGAAGGAGGGAGGAGGTGTTCCAGGTGCTGGAGCAGAGACTCCCCTTCAGCTCCTTGTGGAGACCATGGTGAGGCAGGCTGTGCCCCTGTAGCCCACGGAGGAACATTCACCTGCATGGGCTTAGGGAGGCTCAGGGAGAGAGCTCGTACTCCTCTCCCCAGGAAGCTGGTCCCAGCTGTATATATGCAAACCTAATAGTGATGATCAGATAAGGAACATTCTGATTTATCACACAGAACAGAGAACTTGATAACAAAATGAAATTTATAAACAAAAGACTAGAATGTACGAGAAGATTTCAAAGGGAAGGCAGGCATGTTTGAAAATCACAAGGGAAAGACTAAAAGTTTGGTGAAAAGGGAGCAAAAAGGTTAAGGGGAATGGTAAGCTTTAAATCATACTCTTACATTTTCCTTGGAAGATGACAATTCAGCAAATTTTGCTATCTTTGTTGTCCTGCCTCTTACCTGTGTTCATGGAAAGGACTGTTAGTAGAAACACAGCTGTCACCATTATGTCCTAAATCTTAAATGGCTATTGTCCAACACGCTTTGTCAACAAAACACTCTACTAGATTTTGACCAATGCAATATAAATACAACTTCGTGTCCATAAAGGATCAAATGCATACTGTTAGGACAGTAAATACAGTGATGTGAAACTAGGCAGGTTTTTTTTTTGTATCCCAAATGCAAAATTACAAGATTTGGGAACACTTTATGGACTTAGTCCAGGATCAGTCTGATACCATTAATAGCAATTGTGTTTATTGCAATTAGCAAACAGCAATTGCAAATAACAATTATGTCTTTGACTATACCTGTATGAGTACTTAAAGATACAGAGTATTGTATAGAGTCATAGAATAGTTATGGTTGGAAAAGATCTTAAGATCATCTGCTTCCAACTCCACTGCCAAGTCCATTTATATGTTTGCAAGTAGCACAAATGCAGCTGTCTCCATGTGAGATGAACTATACTTATTAACAATAATATATGTCTTTTTGCTTTCAGATTTTTCTTTGTCCTTTCCACAAAAATTATTTATGGAGGCTTTATTAGATTTATGTGGCAAGACTGTGGTAGCCAGAGGGCTGCTGGAGTGGCTTCTGTAAGAAAGCACCAGAAGCTACCCCCATGCCCAACAGAGCCAGTTTCAGTCAGCTCCAAGACATACCTGCAACTGGTCAAAGCTGAGCCGATCAGTAGCATTGGCAGTGCGTGTATGATGAGATATTTAAGAACGGGTAAGAAATGCTGCATTGACAGAAGCTGAGAGACAAGTGAAAAAATGTGAGAGAAACAACCCTACAGACACCAAAGTCAGTGCAGATGGAGGTGCTCCAGGCACCAGAGCAGAGATTCACCTGCAGTCCATGGTGAAGACCATAGTGACACAGATTGCCCACCTGTAGTTCATCATATAACAACTACCCATACTGCATCCTGTGGAGGATTCCATGCAAGACCAGGCAGATATAGTCTGAAGGCAGCAGCAGCAGTTTGTGAAGAGCCCACACTGGCACAGGCTCCTGGCATGAACTGTGTCCTGTGGAGAGAAGCCCATGAAGAACCACGTTTGTAATTGCGAGGTATCTCCAGAGAAGAAGCCTTCAGTTCCAGAGTGAGGGGAAGGTCAGCGTCCAGGAGCCTCAGCTCTGAGCGGCTAGAGCCCCCAAGGGAGCCCCACGCCCCCGCCAGGCCTTGTCCAGCAGCCGACAGCTCCGCTGAGAACAGGAACTCACAGGGGGCGGTGCCAAGGGCACCGCCCTGAGGGGAGCAGCGGCGCGGCAAGGGCGGGGCAGCGGACAGGATGGTGAGCGCTCGCCCAGGGCCAGGGGGCAGCCTGGGAGCTCTGCCTTGTCTGCCCTGGCGGGGGCCAGTGTAGGCACTCAGAGCCGATGAGAGGGGAGGCTGCGGTGTAGAGCTCGAGATGTAAAAGAGCCTGGACTGGTCTCTTGAGGCGAAGGTGCGCAATGGACAGGGCTGCACTACGAGCGCCCTCGTGGAGGTTCTCTTGCATCAGGTGGCAGAACTGCAGCACACTGTCGGTAGGGTAAAAGATTACAGGGAAGCTGAGAGGGAGCTGAACGGCTTTCCAGAGGCCCAAACAATTCAGGGGCCACAAGCGTCCATCATAGCTCATACAGCAAAGAAGGAGGGTATTAACCCAGGAAGCTGGGAAATAGTAACAAAAAAAAAAAAGCAAAACAAAACAAAACCAAAACAAACAAACACACAAAAAAAAAAAAAAAACCACGAGGAAGAGGACAATTAAAAGCAAGGGGCTTCCTCCTACATCTGATGTCCTACCCAGAACCACTTTGCAGTTCTGCAGGGGTTAACGGGGAAACACACACCACACCAAATGAACAGCCAGCTGATGCACCAGTAAAGAAGATCACTACTGGTGCTGCCAGTAAAAAGTGGCGGGTCATAGCAGCAAGCTGTGGACAAGGTGTGCTCAACATTATGATTGGACTATTTACCTAGGGATTTTTACGGGGGCCAATGAGACTGAACATGGCATGCTTATGCAGGTTGGGAAAGTACTGAACAGAGGGATAAAAAGGGCTTGATTGTAATAAAGTTGGATTTGAGTCTCCTCATCAACTTGAGTCCGTGTCATGATACACCATATATGGTGCCCAAAGTGGGGCTTGAAAAGTGACTAGTTGTTGATCTGGTGGTGTGGCTCAGCCAAACTACATGCTGAAAGTAACAAAGGGTGTATGCTAAAAAGAAGCAAATTCAAAATGTGCAGATTGCCTCTCGCAGGATGGGTGTAAGTGGCTGAGAACTATGGGGACTGCCTTAAAAGAGCAAAGAAATGTTCTAGAAGTTTTTGCTATAATTCTATAATTTTGCTATAATGGGAATAAAGTTGATGAGGAAGAATTGAAACATATCCTTCTCTAGGCATCAGAAGCTGATCCATCTACTAATTCCATTAATATTTATACCCTGGAGATTTGGGGCAAAATTAGTATTATTTTGTGGGACTGTGCTACAAAAAATCATAGTTTCCACCACTTTATTGAGCCCTTGGCAAACTATTTCTGAAACTTTAAAAGTTCATGTCACCTCACAAGCACAGGGGGCAGAAGCGGCTCCCTCACCACTGCTTCTTTGCCGGGCTCTGCCATGAGATCAAACAAATCAGTCTTCTGTTGTTGCTCCTGTGGTTTTGCCACCTGATAATTCTGATGCTGACCTGGATAGTCTTTCTGACCCGGGCCTTATTGATCTGGAAAAAGAGTCTGATTTATATCCCCAAATCCTTATGACAAATGGAAAGATGTAAAGGGAGAAGCAAGATGGGAGGGGGATGCAGATGTATTGTGTGCTTTTCTGGTGGTGTATCTGCCAGATCAAGACCCATGGTGGGAAGGTCTCTCATATGCTCTTATCAAAGGTATCAGGCAAACTGTGATGGACCATGGACTTGGGGCCCAATATACAACTCATATGGTAACAGTCTCTCTGTGATACTCATGTATTTATCCCAAATGATTTTAAAAAATTGTTTTGTTTGATGATGATGATGATGGCTTGACTTCACAAATTAAGATTTGGGAAGGGCTTTACCCATGCTTACTACAAGCATGCTGATGACTAAAAAGGCCAATTATTGCTACAGGGCTTTGCAAGTGTGAGTAAACCCTCCGGGCCTGCACAGTGGATTTTTTAGGTGAGGCACAGGGTATGCAGAACTGGCCCTACCCTTTACACCTGAGGTTTATCTGCCAGGGCCTAGGGAGCTTAGACCGTTTGATAACGATGGACATGCAATACACTATGTAGGAGTTGAAAATGAGGCAGCTCCCAGGCACCCAGGTTGCTGAAAACTTAAGGCTGGGGGCATGTGATCCACTGCGAGCGGTTACTGCTAACATATTACTGGGTCAAGCTGATTTTATCACCAGTGCTGCGCAAGCTAGGATTTGCCATGCGGGCTTTTAGCAAGTTAAACAATTGGCACTTCAGCCTTTGAAAACTGTCCCTGAAGCTGGTAAACAGAGACAGTCTTTTGTCTGAATCAAACAACAGGCAAACAAGCTGTTTATGACATTTTTTAGACCAACATAATGAGGCTCTGGAAAAACAGATCCATAATGAGCAAGCATGCAGATATATTTCCAAACAACTTGCTATTGAGAATGCTAACCCTGACTGTCAGAAAGTATTGCAGACTTCACAAGATCTGAACATAGATGATACGCTAAATGCTTGTATGAATGTCAGGTCTAGACAACACAATCTATCTCTGGTTGCAGAAGCATTTGCGGCATTGGTTAAGTCACAGCAGTGCTTTTCATGGGGTCAGTACGGCCATTTGAGAAGGGACTGTCCAAAAGTAAAACCAAATAATAGAAGGGGAACACCTGGAATTTGCTCATGCTGTCGTAAAGGGTGTCATTATGCAAATCAATGCCAATCGAAATTTGACCAGGATGGCCAGCCTTTAACTTTACTGGGAAATCCCAAGCAGAGCATGGTAAGGAGCCATGCTATGACAGCAAATTACCCCTCCAAATGGCCCCCTCACAGAGCTGCCGCAGTCTGCGCACCAGCACAAGCAGCAGCGCTGGAGTGGACCTGGCCACCTCAGGAGAGACAATAATTCAAGACACATCAGTTGTGCTTATTCCAACAGGCATATATGGCCCACTCGGGTATGGAAAGGCAGCATTGTTAATTGGATGTTGCTCTACAAAGATAAGGGGTCTTTTTGTGCTGCCAGGGGTCATAGATGCTGACTTTGAAGGAGAAACTAAAATAATGGTGTGGACTTCAGTGCCACCATGTACAATACCAGGAGGAAGCCGAATCGCACAATTAATATATTTTTCACCCCAGTCACTGGGTGCCATCCACACCGTGCAGGGCTCAGAATGTTTTGGATCTACAGGGATGCCTGAAATTTATTGGACTCAACAATTAACTGTGGACTGACCGCAACTGTCTCATATTTTAAAATCAGGGGGGCAAGCATTACTTTGCAAGGAATTGTTGGTAGTGGAACAGATGTTACAGTAATTTCTTCATCACAGTGGCCCTATCATTGGCCTTTAATGGATGCTCATGCTTCCTTATCAGGAATTGGTGATCAAACCTCTCCAAAGCAGAGCAAAGAGGTTGGTGTTATTTTTGGACCAGAAGGGAGATTTGCCTCTATTAGGCCTTATGTGTTATCTGGCTCTCCTACCATATGGGGCAGAGACTGTTTAAGCCAATGGGGAGTACATTTAAGTACAGATTTTTCCTAGGGGCCACTATTTTGCAGCAGGACCCACCTTTAAGCTGGAAATCCGATGAGCCAGTCTGGGTAGACTAGTGGCCCCTCCCAAAAGAAAAACTGCTGCAATTATACAAATTGGTGGATGAACAGCTGGTCACATAGTCCCCACGACCAGCCTATGGAACACATCTGTCTTTGTGATTCAGAAGAAAAATAATGCTTGGAGGCTTTTACATGACCTAAGAGAGATAAATGAGGTCATTGAGGATATAGGAGCTTTGCAATCTGGGCTCCCCTCACCAGCAATGTTACCACAAATGTGGACTCTCATAGTCATTGACTTAAAAGGCTGTTTTTTCAGGATACCTCTTGCTCCACAAGATGCACCGCAATTTGCCTTTTCTGTGCCTTCAATCAATGCTGCAGAGCTGCATAAAAGATATCATTGGAAAGTGTTGCCACAAGGCATGAAAAAAAGTCAGTCCTACATTATACCAGCAATTCGCAGCAGCAGTTTTGAGCCCTATACAAGAGTGCTTTGAGAATGTTTTAATCTACCATTATATGGATGACATTTTGATTGCTGCAGAATCAGAACAAACAGCTCAAAAAGTGAAATGGCAAGTGATCCAAGCAGTCTCAACAGCAGGACTCCAAATTGCAGAAAAAAAATCAAGAAACTTCACCTTGGAAATATTTAGGATGGAAAATATCCAAACAAAACATTCAACCTCAGAAAATCACCCTTCGGACAGAAATGACTCTAAATGATTTACAAAAGCTCTTAGGAACCATAAATTGGATCCGTCCTCTCTTGGGAATATCTACAGAAAAACTCCATCCCCTCTTCAGATTATTGGAGGAGGATCTGTGTTTGACTTCTCCCCAAACACTCACCCCCTCTGCGCAAACCATCCTTGATAAAGTGGTTGTAAAGTTAACCAGTCAAGTTGCTCATAGGCAAAAAATGGACCACCTTATTAGCCTTTTCATTTTTTATTCATGTTTTCAACCCTATTGGCTCTTAGCACAGTGAATTCTGCAAGGTGCAGACCCATTGATTATTTTGGAATGGATATTTTTATACATAATTCTGGAAAAACAGTTACAACAGACACTGAAATTATAGCTATGGTCATTCAGAAAGGGAGAGAGCGGTTATTGACTTTACATGGTGTTGAACCTAATATTATCTATCTGCCTCTCGATACAAAACAATTAACCTTTTAAACTCACCAATTTTCTGCTTTTCAGTATGCTGTAGCAGATTTTACAGGGTAAATTAGTATTCATTTCCCAGAACACAAAATTATACAATCTCTACACTTTCTTCCCCTTTTACCTGCTTCACAATTAGCTATTACACCAATAACTGAGGCCCTCGCGGTATTCACTGATGGGTCTGGCAAGACAGGCCAAGCAGTAATAGTTTGCAAAGATACTGAAGGACACTGGAATGATGATATGCACAGTGTCACAGGATCACCTCAGGTAGTAGAACTCTTCTGTAGTCCATGTTTTCAAATTATGGACTACTCCAGTAAATATTATCACAGATTCTGCCTATATGCAGGCCTTGTTTCTAGGCTAGAACACACTTTTCTGAAGGAAGTATCCAATGGAACATTATTTGCCCTTCTCTGGGAGCTCAAAAGTGGCTCCTGGATCGATGGATACACCCATACTTTATACAACATATATCCTCACATACTTCTCTACCTGGACCTATAAGTGAGGGAAATACACAGTCTGATAGGCTTGCAGGTATTACAGTCTTACCTGACCGTTTTGCACAAGCTCGTTTGTCCCATGAAGTTTATCATCAAAATGCAAAAGATCTGCAACGTGCTTTTCAGCTGACTCAGCACATGAGGCAAATCATACAATCGTGTCCTGATTGTCAACAAGTTTTGCCCACACCAATGATTGAAACTAATCCTCACGGTCTTTTGTCACTTGAAATTTGGCAGACGGATGTTACTCATGTACAAGAATTTGGCAAATACAAATATGTCCATGTTTCTGTCGACACATTTTCATCTTGGATTTATGCATCAGTACACTCAGTTGAAAAGGCCAAAGATGTTTTGTCAATGTTTTATTACAGCTTCTTCTACTCTGAGAGTTTCAAAAACCATAGATAATGGCCCAGGTTATATAGCACACAAAACATAAGCATTTTTTTCAGCAGTGGGGAATTCAACATGTCACAGGTATTCCACATTCTCCCATGGGCCAAGCCATTATTGAATGAACACATAGCACTCTTGAAACCATGTTGCAGAAACAAAAAGGGGAGTTCAGTTAATCCCACAAGAATGTAATATGTTTTGAATTTTTTAAGTTTCTGGACAGAGGATGGACCTCCTATAAGAGCTCTAAGGGTTCTAAGAATTTTGAACAGGGGAAAGCTCATGTTAAAGTATGTAATCTTGAAACTCATGAATGGGAAGGCCCATTCCCTTTCACAGCCTGAGGAGGAGGGTATGCTTGTTTCCACAGATAAAGGACCTTGCTGGGTCCCTGTGCTATGGGTTCGTCCAGTCTTGTCTTCTGTCTCTTTATCACAGGAAGACTGACCCTCTGGTGACTTCCCACCCAGCCAAAAGAGAACATCTGGATAACATTAGCCAATGCGACAGGACAAGACACCTTGTACCTGTTTGGTTGCCACACCCACTAGTCCTTTCAGACTGCTATTGGACAACTGAATGGTGGCTGTCATTCCCTCAGCAGCCCAAGCAATGGCAGCCTCGAATTCTGTGGACAATGTGTGCTCAGCATTGTGATTAGGCTATTTACCAAGGGATTTTTACAGGGGCCAATGAGACTGAATGTGACATGCTTGTGCAGGTTGGGAAAGTCCTGAACAGAGGGGTAAAAAGGGCTTGATTTTAATAAAGCTGGATTTGAGTCTCCTCATCAACTTGAGTCTGTGTTGTGATACGCCACAATATAGCCCTGGAGTCAGGGAGGGCCCAAGATTGTTGGTTCATATTCAAGAATCACCTGCTACAAGCTCAGGAGTGTTGTGTTCCGACTAGAAGGAAGTGCAGCAGGAGGGCCAGACCTCCTTGGATGTATAAATTGCTGCTGAGGAAACGTAGAGGGTAAAAAGAAGTTTATGAAAGGTGGAAGCAAGGACAGGGGAGAATACAGGGATATTGTCTGGGAAGCTAGGGACCAAGTTAGGAATGCTACGGCCCAGTTAGAATTATATCTGGCAGGGGATGTGGAAGATAACAGGAAGGGATTGTATAGGTCCATTGCAAATAAAAGATAGACTAGGAACAACATGGGCCCTCTCTGGAAGCTGTCAGGAGAACTGGCTACACTGGGTTTGGAGAAAGCTGAGGTTCTTAATGGCTTCTTTGCCTCAGTCTTCACTGGCAAATGCTCTGACTACAGTGCTCAAGCCTTGGAAGGCAGAAAGAGGGACTGTGAGAATGAAGACCCTAGGCCCACTGTAGGAGAGGATCTGGTTTGAGACCATCTTAAGAACCTGAATGTACACAAGTCTATTGGACCTGATGAAATCCATCCGTGGGTCCTGAAGGAGCTGGCGAATGAAGTTGCTAAGCCACTAGCCATCATATTTGAAAAATCATGGCAGTCAGGTGAAGTTCCCGCTGACTGGAAAAAGGGAAATATAAACCCCATTTTCAAGAAGGGGAAAATGGATGACCCAGGGAATTCCAGAGCAGTCAGTCTCACCTCTGTGCCTGGCAAAATCTGGGAGCAGATTCTCCTGGAAGGCATGCTAGGGCACATGAAAAACAACAAGGTGCTTGGTGACAGCCAGCATGGCTTCACTAAGGGGAAATCTTGCCTGACCAATTTGGTGGCCTTCTATGATGGGGATACGGAACAGGTACACAGGTTAGAGCAGTTGACATCACCTACCTGGACCTGTGCACAGCGTTCGACACTGTCCCGCATGACATCCTTGTCTATAAATTGCAGAGACATCAATTTGATGGATGGACACTAGGTGGATAAAGAACTGTCTGGATGGCCACATGCTAAGAGTTGTGGTCAATGGCTTAATGTCTGGCTGGAGACCAGTAATGAGTGGTGACCCTCAGGGATCAGTGTTGGGACCGATCTTGTTCAACATCTTTGTCAGTGACATGGGCAGAGGGATTGAGTGTGACCTCAGTGAGTTTGCAGATGACACCAAGCTGTGTGGTTCGGTTGATACGCGGGAGGGAAGGAATGCCATTCAGAGGGACCTTGACATGCCTGTGAGGTGGGCCAGTGCCAACCTTACGAAGTTTAACCAAGCCAAATGCACAGCTTACAGGTTGGGCAGAGAAAATATTTAGAGAAGTACTGTAGAGAAGGGCTTGGGTGTCTTGGTCGATGAGGAACTTAATATGTGCTGGCAGTGTGTGCTCGCAACCAAGAAAGGGAACCGTATCCTGGGCTGCATCAGAAGTGTGATCAGCAGGTTGAAGAAGGTGATCCTGACCTGCTCTCTTGAGACCCCCCTTGGAGTACTGTGTACAGTTCTGGTGTCCTCAACATAAAAAGGACATGGAACTGTTAGAACAAGTCCAGAGGAGGGCCACGAGGATGATCAGGGGACTGGAGCACCTCCCATATGAAGACAGGCTGAGAAAGTTGGGCTGTTCAGCCTGGAGAAGAGAAGGCTGTGTGGAGACCTCATAGCAGCCTTCCAGTATCTGAAGGGGGCCTACAAGAATGAGGGGGAGGGACTATTCATTAGGGACTGCAGTGATAGAACAAGGGGTAATGGGTTAAAATTAAAACAGGGGAAGTTTAGATGGGATATGTGGAGGAAGTTCTTTACTGTAAGGGTGGTGAGGCACTGGAGTGGGTTGCCCAGGGAAATTGTGAATGCTCCATCCCTGGCAGTATTCAAGGCCAGGTTGGACAGAGCTTTGGGTGACATGGTTTAGTGTGAGGTGTCCCTGCCCATGGCAGAGGGATTGGAACTAGATGATCTTAAAGTCCTTTCCAACCCTAAGTATTTTATGATTCTATGATTCTGGCAGAAACTGTGGAATGTGGAAGACCCACGCCAGAGCAATCTGTTCCTGAAGGACTGTCCTCCACAGAAAAGACCCATGCTGAAGCAGTTCTTGAAGAACTTCAGCCTGTGGGAAGGACTCACATTGGAGAAGTTCATGAAGGAATGTCTCCTGTGGGAGACATCCCGTGCTAGAGAAGAAGAACATAAGGATGTAGGAGTGGCAGAGATTAAGCATTATAGACTGACCATGGCACTTCCCTATGCCCTGCACTAAGGAGTCAGGAGTGATGCTGATGTATTTTTAGTT
This sequence comes from Melopsittacus undulatus, assembly GCF_012275295.1. NCBI lineage: Eukaryota > Metazoa > Chordata > Aves > Psittaciformes > Psittaculidae > Melopsittacus > Melopsittacus undulatus. The sequence continues at coordinate 99,191,625 of NC_047528.1, forward strand.
TTGTTCAGGTTTCTTACTATCTTACTCTGTTACAATTAATTGGCAGCATATTAAATTAATTTCCCCAAGCTGAGTCTGTTTTGCCCATGACAGGAATTCATAACTAGTCTTCTGTCATTATGTTAACCCAAGAGCTTTTCAATGTGTTTTGTACCCCTGTCCAGTTGAGGAAGAGGAGTGACAGACTATCTTGGTGGGCACCAGATTGCAAGCCAAGGTCAACCCAACTCAGACATTTTAAACTATTATTCTGTACAGTAGTACTGATTTTTTTAATCTTTTTTTTTTTTGGTGTGTATGTGGGGGGTGATCCAGAAGAGCTGGCTATCACTTTAGGGTGGTTATCTGAATTTCTCTTGGACATAGGATTTAAATCCCAGAACACGAGGAGACACTTAGACACTTTTTTCTTTTCTTTTTTTTTTCCCCCTTTCCTAGGAGAGGAACTCAAACATGTTGTATTAAGTTATTCTTAAATAAAAAAATGAAGGAAATCACAGAAATAAAACAGCTTAGTAAAATGTAGAAGTAAATCAGCCCAGTTCTACTCTAAAAAGTAGCACTATCTACAGTTTCTTGAAAAGCAAAACATTTTATCTGTTGTTTATGAGTATTTCAGTGAGTCACTTTTATTTCTCTTTAAAAATGCTGACAGGTAAAGGCCCATTCCTACATTTCTAAAATCCTTTAAAGTATGGGCTGGGTCCATCTAGTTGTTGATTATGCTTTAGGATACTCTTCTGAAGTATGCTATCAGCACTAGCAAGACCATCTTCAGAGGCTTTTTACTTTCTAGGCTTCTCTTTCCTGCTGAAATATATATCCCCTTTGGCTGAATCAGTGCAGATGTCTCTGTGTCACTTTCTGCAGAGGAACTTGTCACTTATTTTAGAGAGTATTATTTAGTATGTTATAAACTGCCTGGGAAAAAGCAAGGTCTGGTAAAAAAGTCATCAGAAATCTTTTAAATGCAATTGACCACCAGAGAAACTGTAACATGAAATTCCACCCTGGGATCTTCTGCTCATTCACAGTTACCATCCACCATGAGGGCAACTGGTGCTCAGGTTTATCAATGATTAGAGAGTGGTTTCAAAGCAAACAGACAGGAATCTTCTGTGCAGTTTCTTATTAAGTGACCCCAAAGGACACACAATCCAAAGCTGCTGTCAAATTTGTGTCAAATACAGCTACATGTTTACTTGTACTTAATGTATATCTGAACGTGGCTGACTTTTTATGAATTCCTTCTACATACATAACTAGATAAAGGGTACTGTAGGAAAATACCAGTGTATATACTAGCAAAGAAAAACATATGCATTGTTGCATACCCATTCTTGTTTTAAAATTAGTCTATTTTATCTGTTTCATTACACATATTTTGCTTATCTGATAATTGTTCAGCTGTCTGAATGCAGTAACTCTTGTTTCTAACACAATTTAAATTGGAATTCACCTTGTTCCAGCTCACAGTCTTCTATAAAGAATGATCTTCACGTCTGTAGACTAATTGCACTAAGAAAGTTCACTAAAAAGACATAATTAATAGTCCATAATGTTTGGGAAGGTGACATTTCCTACTTTCTTTGAACTCTCAGACTGGTATTTGAAAACCAGTATAAGGTACTGAATCTAGGATATTTAATCTGGAGTGGTGTCTAGCTGGTAGTTAACTGAAACTGCTTCCTTTCCCCTAACAGCAATAAACTAGAAAGGACTAATTACCCCTTTTTATAGGTGCAATTTGAACCTAAAACTCTAGAGAGAGCATTGGTAGTAAACCACTGTTATAGTCAATTTCACCATCTGCACCTGAAAACTGGGACTATGGAACTAGGAAAAGAATACACATAGCATTTAACACTGGAATCCCCTAAATGAGTTTTAGTTTTGTTGCAGGGAAAATTTTCAGAACATAGCAATAGTATTTTCTGCTTCCTTTTAAAACCACCTTCTTTATATAAATACATATTCCATTTAATCCATCATTAGTACTTAATTGAAACTCACTCATCTAAAGATGATGATATATTGATATTTTTCCGAGCTAAATGAACCCTGATGCGTTAATATATTTTTTGCTTCAACCTATCTGAAGAAAGAAGCCTTAGGAGATCCCTCTAAAAAGAATGGCAACCATTATTTTTCTAAATCTAGCAGAACATACTACTATATTTTTTGTTTTCTTTAGGTCATTTTCTTTTCCCAATGAATAGGGAGGATTTATTAACTTTAGTATAACTACTTAGACTTAATTTATTTCTTTTATTTTACTGTTAAGTTGTGAAGTTCTGTCTATTTCTGTATCATTTTAGTTGTTTACATTAATGAGAAACTATGAAATTTGTTTGTGGTTACTCAGACATACCTTTTGTTAGGCCGGAGTTGTTAAAAAAGAGCAGGTTTTGTGAATGACAGCTTAAGAGTTGCCCACTTTCACCATATTACCACTCCTTTCCCTCTGCTGTGGATTTTGGAATCTTGAATGGGGTGAACTCTGCATTCATTACTTTCAAAATTTCTAGTTCTCAGTCACAGATTTTGTTGGGCTTTTGGAATGCTGATGTCACTCTAAACCAACTCATAAGCATTTTTTCAAAAAGCATACATTTCTACAGCACACAGTACGATTGTGGCCCCTTGACTTTGTTCTAGCCATTGACTTAATGTAAAGTCCAAGAAATGCTTCTGACTGTGTGTTTTTCTCAAGTATGCCTGGAAATGAAATTAAGTTTCAAAGGGGCTTTAGCTTCAGTTGATAGTAGCCTGGAAATGGAAAGACAAGCCCTTGATTTGTGAAATACAAGCAAAAGATTCAAAGCAATTTTGCCAAAGAGGTAAAAAATAATGTAAATTTATTACTACTGCAGGTAAATCTTAGGCACAGACAAAATGCAACTTGATTTTGAGCTGTTTCTGCAAAGCACTGTTTGGTTTATTTTGGAGGAGAGAGGGCTTATTACTACTTTTCTATGATTCTATGATTCTATGATTTGTACATGTAGCTGTTGCTGTCCATAAAGTTGGCTTAGTCATAAATGTCCTTAATTCACATTGAAATTTTTTCTATAAACTGTATAGATATATTTATATATATATACACAGAGAGAGTTAGTCTTAGATGGTTTAAAATGATACTTGACAAATGTCAGTTTGACTAGCATTCCTCTAATGTATATACACAAGGATTCATTTTTCCTTTTTTGAAAAGAGGTCTCACTGTCCTGCCTCAAATGATCTCCTAAACCTGAGTATACATATGGAGCTTGACGTATATTTTGCACGTTTCAATCACTAGACCAGTCAGCTTAAATACATGGTGTCTCAATACTCCATGTAGTAACCATAACATACAAACACATATGAAATAAAAAATCCTCCATAAATTTGCAAAAGGCTTGGAAATCTTTAAATAATATGTTGTTACAATAATACTTTTAGAATTCTTTCTTTCATTGACTATAATTGCTTAATGAAACATAAAATGCACAGAAGTAGAAAACTGCCATTTTGTTTACAGAAAAATTTTATTGATCCATCAATCCATTGTTTATGACTTTGCAGTAATCAATTACTTCTGACAATGTCTGATTGGGGATGATTGCCATCTCAATTTGTTAGAAGAGAAATTGTCTAAGAATAAGATTGGTTTGTGAATATTAAAACAAGGTAACAGGACATCTTGACAAAATTGTATTAATTAACTGAGATTTGAGCATGGTGAAAACTTTTTAGTTAGTAAGAGAAGCAGAATTCAAATTCATTTGGAAGAAATAAAAATGTGAAATCTAGAATCAATCTGATTTTTTAGCTGGAGAGTGTATGATTGTCAGAAATCTTTTCTTTAGTGAATCTTTTAAACACACCAGGTACCTGAAACAGAAGATATAATCTTGTTAAAAACAGAAAGAAAATAAGCAGCTGAGAAAATGTAACTCCTTAAATCAGTATTATTTATCAGATATTGGCAGACCTGGGGGCAATAAATGACAGCTGAAAATATGGCACTGGACCTTACATATTGAATGTTTTTTACTCGTTTCTTTTGCATCCCCAGACCTTTCAGTTTATTCCTAACATCTGACATGGGACAAACCTGTGTTCCTGTTGATTTACATTGCCTCAGAGCACTCTGCTTGCCAGTTCTGTTGACTGACACTTCCTGCCATGAGCTGTAGTTAGAATGTGAGGATACATTAAGAGATAGGAAAAGAAAAACTGACAACTTAGACAAAGAAAGGACAGACTGATCAGAGACTTTGGCCTGATCTGTGTTTTTCTCCTCACAAACGCACACTATCTGTGTATGGAGAGATTCTCTTATGCATAAGTTTCATGACACCATAAGAGATGCAATAGCCTGTTTCGTATAATTCTCTACTTTTCTCAATGTTTATCCTGAAGTTTTATGTCTGCAACAGTAAGAATGAATTGAAATTGCAGCCATCTCAGCTGGAGATGGAATTTGTTATGTGTGAGAGAACACAAAACTCCCTTCTAGTCAAATATACATAGATGCAGTAGCATAGCCCCAACTCACATAATCTTCTCCGTGGTATCTCTCATTTGGCTAACCACCACTGACCTAGCTCAACAGGAAGGCTTCACCTCTACAAATTCATGTTCAGTGGCCAGAGACAGTGCAAATGCAATGAACCTTTATAACAGCTATTCTAAACAACTGTCTGGTTTCTCCTGTCAGAGGTAAAGGAGACACATGGATTATCTAAGCTGTCTGTGGTAGAATAGGGGTGTCCTGGGACTTTCTGTCCTAGGAACACTCTAGGAACTCAACATGTCCTGAAGGGGAGGTCCCCAATTTGTAATAAGAAGCAAGCCCATGCTATAGGCTTTCTTGGGCTGGAAACCAAGACAGACTGGATGTAGGGCACAGCTGAGTCCCCCAGGCAAGATAACAGCACCTGTGGAAAACCTAAGTAAGGAAGGGGAAAATGTTGCTTCGCTGTGAGGTGAGACAGTAAAGTGTGAGAAACAGCCCTGCAAGCACAAAGGGGAGAAGGGGAGGAGGTGATACAGGCACCCAAGCAAAAATCCCTGGCAGCCTTGGGGACCATGGTGGAGTGGAAGAAACAAGTGAGATGGAAGAAGCGTCAGAGAGAAACCACTTTGTATTGACTGCAACCATCTTCCTGCACTGGAGGGACTGAAAGCAACCTGTGGTGATATTAAGGTGGGTAGGAGAGGTGCTTGGGATGAAGTGTATGCAAGTGCCTGTCATGCTGTTTTTCCCTCCTGTCCTGTTGAAGTGGATGAGTGAGATAGTAGTTGCATGCGCTTCTGGCAGCCAACCAAGGTCAACCCATCACAAGATAAAACATATCATTCTGAGCTGATCTGGAATGAATCTAGTTATTAGGTTCTGCAAAGGCAAGTATAACCTTTCTGGTCAAGACATACATGCAGATTTTGTAGTAGCAGTTGGTGGTAGTAAAATTCTGTAATTGAAATAATGAGACATTTGTGTTGCACTTTTTCACATAGAAATTTGCACTATACCAGGCTGTACAAAACAACATATCTATGTGAGTTTGTTTTAAAATTGGAAAAAAAAAGTAAACTAGAACAAAATTCTTCTCTTCCCCAAACCAAACAGAATAGATAAATATACATAAAGAGCATTCACATATAAACTAAAATAAGAAGAAACTATTTTAAAAAACACTGAAATATTGCAGAAATAGAAGCAAAGAAGTACAGACTCAATATATCTTGTAGGTTTTCTTCAAGGAACATCCATGAAGGTAATATGCTCTTGGGACAACCTAGTGCCATCACAAAAGTAATGACATTTGATCGTTGCATCATATATATACATATTTAAATTAATGCATATAATTTTGGTTCAATAAAAGTGAAACTTGAAGAGTAGCTGCACTTCCTAAATTTAATTATCTCAAAGATTAACTTTTATGTTTACAGAATATTTAAGATATAAAAATGTTAAATTTAATGGGGAAATATTTTTTTTTCTTTAAAACAAATGGTATGTCTTCAGCAAACTTTCTAGTTAGGGATGTAACATTATTCTAGCAGGCAGTGATAATAATGACAATCATATTGCCAGACATTTTCTGACAAATACTGGAAAATGACAGCTCATCTCCATGGAAATAATGGACAGGAAAACACTTCCTTAAATTATTTTCCTAATTGGAATTGTGCTTGAAATTGTTAAAATGTTTTGTGTTGATTTATTGTGAAGTTTGCGCACAGAAATAAACAAACAACTTTATTACCTTACAAATTACCTTACTCACTTGCCGAGGTATCTCCAGAGATGAGCCTTCAACACGGAAGTGAAGAGAAACTGCATCAGCAGCCCCAGTTCTGAGCGGCAAGAGCCTCCGAGGGAGCCCCAAGCCCCCGCCAGGCCTTACTCAGGAACCGGCAGCTCTGCTAAAGCGAACAAGGACCCACAGAAGAATGTGCCAGGAAGGACAGCACCAGGAAGCAAGGGAATACCGCATGTCACATCACTCAGGGAGCAGGGCAGCAGCTGGCGCCCGCATGATGTGCGGGCAGCTGAGCGGAGTGGTGAGGGGTCGCCTCAGGGCCAGGGCCAGGCCCCGGGCATGGGCCCGATCTGGGATCTGTACTCTGGCTGCCCCAAAGGTGGCAGCACCGGCACCAGACAGAACCGATGAGAGAGGAAGCTGCAGAGAAGAGCTCAGGGTGTAGAAAGCGCCAAGACTGGTCTCTTGAGGCGAGGGCGCACAGTGGGGAGTGAGGCCTCACGGGAGTGGAGTAGATGGGCAGGATCACCTTCGACCTGCTGGTCACGTGCCTTTTAATGCAGCGCAGGGTAGGGTTGGCTTTCTGGGCTGCGAGTGCGCACTGCCGGATCATGTTAAGTTTCTCATCAACCAGCACCCCCGAGCCCTTCTCTGCAGGGCTGCTCTGAGTCTCTTCTCTGGCCAGCCTGTAGCTGAGCCTGGGATTGCCTCGACCCAGGTGTAGGATCCTGCATGTGGCTTGGTCGAACTTCGTGAGTGCAGCCCTGCCCATTGTGTGCGCTTGCCTGAAGGGACGAGTAGAACCATTTTCTATCGACACTGCGAGGTCTGCGTTGCAGCCCCCAGCTCACCGGTTCTGTCTTGTGCCCACGCTGCCACCCACGGGGCAGCAAGAGCAGAGCTCCAGCCCGGGCCCTACCCCTGAGGAGGGCGCTCACTATGCCACACCCTGCCGGCTCCACCTGCCTCCTCAGGGCCAGACTGACGTGACATGGACTGTTTCCATGCTTCCTGAGGCAGGTTTCCCCATTCAGGCGGTGATGTCCCTTCGAGCACAGTCCCATGTGAGTTCCTGCTCATCTCAGCGGAGCTGTCGGCTCCTGGGCCTTGATGGAGGCTTGGGGCTCCCTCGGTGGCAGTTGCTGCTCTCAACTGAGGCCTCTGGACGCAGTGTGTCCCATTGCTCCGCTGTTGAAGGCATCCTCTGTGGAGCTGCTCACAGATATTAACTGTCTTTCAGGGCTCTACGGGTTGTCCCCCGACAGGTGAATACCTGAAGTTCACAGTCCCCAAGTAAATGTGTGTTTAATGAATGCTGGGGAAGGTCACTGTAATGAGCATTCTCAAAGGTACTGCAGCAGCACTTGGTATTGTAGAAACTTTTGGATGTACAGTCTCTTTGCAGTTTCATTAGCATAATTGGAACTGGAACTTACTTTAGTGCTAGTCAAATTTGGATTGATTATATAATTGGATGATAATAGTAATGCTTAGCACTTTAACAGTACTTTACATGGTCAGAGAGCTGAGCAAACATTAACTGCATAGTCTTCACAGTGCCCCTGTGAGGATGTAATTAGAGATGGAAAAGGCCTGTTAGATCATAAAATTCCATTCTCTTGCCAGGGCAGCATGCATTTGCCCAGCAGAGGACATAGCAGATACTAAACTACTGCTATATTCAGTCTTTACTCCCTTTGTGACATTATTTCAATCTGGGACTTACCTGAGACTGTAAAGGGACTTTAACAAAGTTTCTAAGTAGTGTTATAACTAAAGTGCTCCTTTTTAATGAAGGTAAAATAGATTTTTACAGCCCTTCTCCTTGCCTGTTTTTCAGTTGCACTGGAAAACGGTGTATTTGATTCTCTTCAAAATGAATAAAGAAAGGGAAGAAGCTGTTTAAAACCTCTCCAGAATAAACTCCCCTGATACTCCCTATCTGCCACTAGTTCAACACTAATGGTATAAAAGTGAGAGGTTAACTACATGAAATCTCTTTCTGTTACCAGTTACTTTGCACAAGCACCGTTCAATGTTTATATCCTGTACTTCATCAGGTTTCCAAGGTTACAAAGCTCTCTGGATGGTAAATAGCTGCTCAAAATACAATAATCAATACAATGATAACCTTCAACATTATCAATCTTTGTCTTTTTAGTATTATTTTGACTGTTTTCTTTGACAGTTCTTACACTTTGAATATAATCATGACAAAACCCCGAGTAAGTGCAGATAACTTTCAGCATGTTCAAGGCTATTTTATTTTGTTTGTGTGAATATCCATGCATTATGTAACTCTTTGTATGAAGATAGAAAATTACTATCTCAGGAGCCCATGTGTTCTAGTTCTGATACTGGTGACATTACTTCTTATCTACTACAGTGTAGCAGTGGAAACATCTGAAGTATTAAGAATCAGAGAAAAAAAATTATACTGGAGTTTAGTTACATGGTTATAGTTACTATAGTATTAGCTTCTATGTTAGTGTGAGGTTCTTTTTCCCAAACAGATTTGAGGCCAAGAGCTCATTTCTATCAATCAAGTTTTGTTGAATTAACAATAACTGCAACTGTCCTTTTCCAGTGTTACCACCTGTCTTCGTGCCCTTATTATTGCTAAATAGCTTTGAATAGCAGCCAATCACATCCATGGCATAATTGGAATTTTTTTTTTACTTTTAATATTAACTAATAATTTTAAAATAAAAGAAAATGTAGAAAGCTTGGTGAACATGAACTGAATTATTGCTTAGGAATATTTCAACGGATGTGTAAACATTGCAAGGATACTGAAAAAACATCTGTTTACTTTAAAATAGATCAATGACAACAAAATATGCTTTTTATCTTTTTTAATATATCTATCTTTGACTCAGCTACAGATAAACACAACTTGACAGTGTGCTAGATTGAAAATTGATATATTGTTTCCTTAAGAAAGAGTAGCCCTGATTTTAGGCAGCACCTTTTTCACTTACTAAATTAAATGTCTTGAAGTCTTGACTAGAGTTAGAACATCACTGTGAAGAGCACTACTCAGATAGAACAAGATACCTGGCATGGTTCGAAAAGCTTAAATTTCATTATTTGTAAATTTACATACTTAAAATATGCTAGCAAAATAAAGGGAATATTGATAAGTTGTGAAATATTTTAAATACATTTGAAGATCTTTTACTATCTGCTTTTGATTATTTTAGAAATCACAAACTCAGACTTTTTCTGCAACCTTAATAGGAATCTCTAAAATAGGAAAGATGGAATTTGAATCATTTGACCTTCATATCTGCAAGTCAGATTAATGGCAACAGTGTGTGAGACTTGTCAACTAAGTAAAGTAACAAAATGAGGTGGTCTCTTAATTCATCAAGTATACTGCTGATAAAGCTATAATTCCGGCCACCATGCTGTGGCTCTGGTGCCATGTGCAGACTGCCTTGGCTAAGTTTAGCAATTTAAGGTGGAAATTTCCTAGTTAGATGCCTTCTTTCTTCATCATATCAGAGGAACATGAGGATAGAAACCTCCTTCTGAAATTGTTCTAGTACATATTAGAAGTAGACAGAAGATGGTAAGGACCATGCTAATATTTTTACCTTGGAAAAGGAAATTACTTTTGATTTTTTGTGTTTTGAGCTAGCTAACTTTGTAACAATAATGTGCAGAACAAACTTGACCCTTCGCTGGCAAGTGCAAAGTCATTCTGTGGGAATAAATTTATACATCAGTGATACAAGAAATTAAAAACTTGAATAAGTTTTGATAAACTAGAACAGAATAATTGCTGATGGAATTTGACCTCGATACTGTAGCATATAAGGGCTACCATGTTTTAAATCTAAAATCAGCAATTCCAAGGTCATATCTCATTGTTCTGAACTTAAATTATCCTATAAATTGATTGGTCTTCTTCAAAGCACATTTTAAATAATTGGGTAAGTTACTTGGATATTTTTGGTATTTATTAAAAGTTTGTCGTACCCAATGGATGAATTTAACTGAAAATAAATTCTGTGATTCCTGTTACCAAATTGTAGCTAATCTAATGTACATCTGAGCAATCTGCGTAGGAGAAAGACTAAGGCTTCTAGTTCTAATTCTTTTGTGTGTGCTCGCAACCAAGAAAGGGAACTGTATCCTTGGCTGCATCAAAAGAAGCGTGACCAGCAGGTCGAAGGAGGTGATCCTGCCCCTCTACTCTGCTCTTGTCAGACCTCACTTGGAGTATTGTGTGCAGTTCTGGTGCCCTCAACATAAAAAGGACATGGAACTGTTGGAGCAAGTCCAGAAGATGGCCAGGAGGATGATCAGGGGATTCGAGCACCTCCAGTATGAAGACAGGCTGAGAAAGTTGGGGCTGTTCAGCCTGGAGGAGAGAAGGCTGCATGGAGACCTCATAGCAGCCTTCCAGTATCTGAAGAAGGCTACAAGGATGCTGGTGAGGGACTCTTCATTAGGGACTGTAGTGATAGGACAAGGGGTAACGGGTTAAAACTTAAACAGGGGAAGTTTAGATCAGATATAAGGAAGAAGTTCTTTACTGTAAGGGTGGTGAGGCATTGGAGCGGGTTGCCCAGGGAAGTTGTGAATGCTCCATCCCTGGCAGTGTTCAAGGCCAGGTTGGACAGAGCTTTGGGTGACATGGTTTAGTGTGAGGTATCCCTGCCCGTGGCAGAGGGGTTGGAACTAGATGATTTTAAGGTCCTTTCCAACCCTAACTATTCTATGATTCTAATTTCTGAAAAATTCAAATCCTGAAGAGTTTTCTATTTATTTCTCATCATAGTTTTGCTGACTTTCATACTTCAGATAGTTTAATTTATTTCATTGTCTGAATTGGTGATTGAATGGAAATGGATATGAATTTGAATGGATCTATGCAGGTATTACAGAAAAGTGTCACAACTACAAGCAACAGTGTAAAAGATACATAGTTTCAAAGGATTAGTGGAATGTGCTCTAGTGACCTGTGTCTATAAAGCCACAGGGGTAAGAAAATTATAAAACCTGGGCATTACTGAGCATGATAAACCTGACTACTATAAATGTTTATTTAATCTTTATTGGTGAACACGTACACTGGGAGGAAGAATTTCTGGAGGTTTGCTTATCTTTTCTTTGTTGGTATTACTTAATATATTTTAATGAATAATTTCATGAAGGGGGAATGGCTTTAAACTAAAAAAGGGTAGATTTAGATTAGATGTAAGGAAGAAATTCTTTATTATGAGGGTGGTGAGGCACTGGAACATGTTGCCCAGAGAAGTTGTGGATGTCCTATTCCTAGAAATATTCAAGGCCAGGTTAGATGGAGTTTTGAGCAGCCTCATCTAGTGGAACACATCCCTGCCCATGGCAGGGGGTTTGAAAGTATGTAATCTGTAAGGTCCTTTCCAATGCAAACCAGTCTGATTGTATGATTCTGTAATCTGAGGAAAAACATTTGTCAAGATGCTGAAGGAGAAATACCGTTCCCTTCTAATGGAACAAGAACAAATGAAGAGTGCGAAACTAAATCTCTGAATAGAAAATCTACACTATGCTTGCAACTTTGTTTTCTTGAATATTTTGTAACTTTGTTTATAGAGTTACCCTGCCCTTCATTTGTGTAAGACTGGTCAGATAAATAGCTGTTGATTTTAGTAGCCAGATGGGCTCTGTAGCACACTTCGACTCTTGTACAGATGAATAAAAAAATAAAGATATTCTACTGCCATGTTCAGGACAATGTCTCCTTACATTACATTACATTAATATCTGCTGCCATGATTATGAAAGTGTGGCTCCCAGAGGGCTGTATATTAACTGAATATCCTGTGAAGGATAAAGCTATTCTGATGTCTCAACTTTGAAAAACCATGATAGCTATCCATACATCTGAAATCTGAAAATCAGAGTTGTTTTCTTCTCCCCTGAACATGAATCTTTAACCCAAGGCCAGTAACTTTCCTCCTGTCTGTACCACACAGCCTTGAATTGCAGTGTGGATGAAATTCAAAGCAAGTTTGAGTCCATTAGTGAGAACTACTGTATTTCTCTGGGAGAACAAATGTCTGACATTCTTAAAAGAAAAAATGTTTTGGATAGGCTTTGCGCTAGTTTTGGCTGGGGTAGAGCTAATTTTCCCCACAGTAGCTACTATGGGTCTGTGTTGAATTTGTGCTGAAAACAATATTCATAACATAGGAATGTTTTTATTCTTGCTGAGCAGTGCTAACACAGAGGTAAGGCCTTTTCTGCTCCTCACTCCACCAGCAAGTAGGCTGGGTGTGCACAAGGAGTTCAGAGGGGACCCAACTGGGACAGCTAACCCCAATTGACCAAAGGGATATTCCATACCATATGATGTCATGATCAGCATATAAAGTTAGGAGAAGAAAAAGGAGGGGGAGATATTCAGAGGGATGGCATTTTTTTTGCCACGTAACCATTATAGGTGATGGAGCTCTGCTTTCCTGCAGGTGGCTGAACATGGAGGTGCCTGAGCATGGGAAGTGGTGAGTTCCTTGTTTTGCTTTAGTTGCATGTCTGGCTTTTGTCTTACCTCTTAAACTGTCTTTATCTGAAGCCATAAGTTTTTTCATTTTTATCATTTTGATTTTCTCCCTCATACCACTGTGGGGGCAGAGTGAGCAAGGTGGTGCTTAGTTTCTGCCTGGGGTTAAACCACAACAGCTTTCCCTTGAGAAAGTGCGATTTATTCTCTGCAGATTCACTTCTCTCTTATAGGAGTTAATTAATGGGGATACAGCTCCAGTTTCATTCAATTTTTCTTTAGTTTAGATTGTGATCAGTATTAGTAAATGAGGTCAACCAGGGAATGCTTGAAGACAAAGTATCTTTACAGCATCTTTATTGAAGCTAAGAGAAAGGTTTTGTTGTTTTATCTGGAGAACTGTACTGTCTGCTGTTTGATCAGTTTTGAGCTATCCAGAAGGTGTCTTCCCTTCCAAATAACAAAAATAACTTCTTTTAGTGAGGTTTCTGTGCTAGCACAGAGTACAGGATTGAAGCTGGTGTGTTATAGCTTGTGTCCTATGGTTTAACAAGTAAAAAAAAATAAGTTCATAATCAAAAAAGAAAAATAAAATCTTTAAATTATCAGTTAATTTGGAATGACAAGGGTGATGTTTATTTCTGTAACCTTCGGTTGCTAAATGTTTAATACTTCTTAGCTGAGTTCACATTAGAAAGTGCCCGTTTTGATTGAAAGCTTACATTGATGGTCCCTTCCAACCCAAACTATTCTATGATTCTATGATTTCTCTAGTCTTCTGGGCTATGCCAAAAACAAGAGATCTGATAATGGTCCTGAATAGCAGATACACACAAAGGCTGCAACTGTGATTCTATCACAGTGTGTAGGATGTGGTACTGCAGGTAAAGTAGTTCCATATATTTTCTCCCCTGTGTCTGAAATGTTACACTTGAAATTGTATCTGGTAAATTATTATATTTTAGAAAAGTAAACAGTAAAACCACCATGTAGACAAGGAAGTGACCTGAACTGAAATTACATTGTAAAAATGTCAGCATGATGTAGCAGCTCAGTGTAAGTCATTTCCTGACAATATTTATACATTCATCTTTTTTGCTTCTCAACAGAACTTCTAAAAGCTTTTTACTCTCTGACCTCCAACTGCCAGTAGTGACCACCAGCAGTAATTAATTGTATCTTTTTTTTTTTTAAATTATAGCAATAATTGTGCAAACATGTAGATTGAGGGGTTAGACATACTAAACAGATTTTTGAATTCTATTTTGGGCACTGCAAAAGATATATTCCCAGAAAGCTCCACAGAGGTTTGAGCCTTTTCAGTGGCTTGCCAAATATATTTTCTATTCACTCCTGACAACTAAATGTTTCAGCAAAATTCACTCTTGGTTCTGTGGGCGTGGAGAAAATATTTTACAAGAGCTTATGCAAGCGTGATTGGAACTACCGGCAAAATCACTGCTGATATCACACATGCACAGATGTTTTAAGAAAAAAAAATACCTTGAAGCATGCACATTTTTTTCTTATTTATTTATTTAGCAATTACTGTGGTGGCAACCACTGAAAGCAAAATAAAATTTTAAAATAACTGTATATAACATTGCATTGACACATACTAAATTTGTGGTGGTGTGATTGTAAACAAGATTATTTCCCACACAGTACACAAACATGCCATCATATATTTTCAGGCAGTCATGTATTGCTTGTTAGATTATTATAAACTTTTTTTTTACCCTAATGATCCCTCAGCCATTATTCTCTCTGAGTATCCTAAATTACAGGCAACAAATGAGCTCTGGGAAACATATCCTGTTCCCCAGGGCTTTGAAATGCTGAATCATTGGCATAGAATCCTGACATTTCCCTTTTCAAGCTGGAAAACACTTGCAAAAAGTAGCCATCTGGCTTTGTCATAACAGATGGAGACATTCCCTTCTCAACAAAAAGATGGCTGCCAGGTCTGACTCAGCTGTGCAATGTAATTAAAGGTCTCAGAAGTGAGCAAAAACTATATTATAAAATTTCATATGGAGGATTGGCGCCTGTTCATTAAGATTAGCCCTGTGCTAAACCTCCTACCATAGGATTGTTTGGTTATGCACATGCTGTAGAAGGTGTATAATAAGCTGGAATAAAATAAAGACACCAACACTGACTGAACTTCCAAAAACAGAACCCCCCCCCCCCCCCAAAAAAAAAAAAAACAGGTAGTGAAGATGTCTAAATATTTTCCTGGGTCTTTGTCATATGCAAATCATGGATTTAATGGAAAGGTTGATATAAGAAAATTGGTCCTTGACTTTTCTTTTTGGACCAGAAGATTACTAATGATTTTAATTTCTAAAAAGGCTACAATGTGCCAGTACAACAAAAGGTGACTTTTGAATCACTCTGCTTGTAAGTTTTCAATTTGAGGGACAGGATAATGAAAATTTTTCCAAGATGTAAGAATAATTTACTTTTACTAATCTAACCTAAATTGAACTGAAGAAAGCTTGCAGAACTTCCCTTTGCTATGCTGTTCCTTATAGCCAACATGAGAATAATTAACAAATGCCCTGATAATATAGGCAGTAATATTACTCTTACTTTTGGCTCCTCCCTTTCCAATGAAATGAAAAGGCATCTTGTACTTCTAAGATGTGGTAGCTGTCTGGAAATACAAAAATGATTGAGGCTTAAAAGCTTTCCTTATTTTATTTCCACCTAAATTTCAACCTTTCAAGTTAACAAAGGTAATTAACATAATCCTGACTACTCTGTGTATTCTTATTGTGATCCTGGTACACCCAATTTACCACTGACAGCACTGAAAGGATTCCCCATTCAGCTTGTTCTCCCATTCTGATAACTCATTAGTGAGCCCTGGGTTTGCTTAGTGCCTGCAACAGGAAGAGTAAATTGGTTTGTGTAAATCATTCACTACCTTCAAGGGACAAAATATTTTGGCACACCCTGAGTTTATATTTTCTTGATTTTCTGTTCAATGGATTTAGAAGCCAATTGTACATTTTCCCCACAGGCAGATCCTGTGTCTACTTTGGTATAGCAAATAATGAATTTATGTCAATGTAAGGCTGTATCACTAGGCAAAGTTTTTAAATATAGTCTGTCATGAAACAGAATTGCACCCATGGGATTCAGCAGTGACCTGAGCAGTCTTTTCATCAATGAACTGAATGTAGCAAATGGTAATGACGATAACATCTTGCATTTCTTTCTGGATATTATGTGGACAAATGCATGCTGATGGGACAGTTTGCATTTCTTTCCGGATATTAGCCTCTCAGAAAACCTCAGCATTACCTATTTCAGCATACATCTGTTTCTAATTTATAAAGTTAATTTTGTATAGTACAGGTTGATGCTATCTATATTATCAGAGAATGCATATAAAGCTCAAGTAAAACGATGGGATATTCTGAACAATGTAATTAATCAAAATATAAATCAAAGAAATTTCAAGATATCTCACTATCATTGAGCAGAACTGTTAGCTCAAGTTGAATATGCAAACATTTTGGTGCATGTTAAAATTTTTACATTAGGTACCTTTTTAGGATAACATGAAAGGCATTTCAAACTTGATTTTGCTGTAAAATCTGGTTAAGTGAAACTGAAACCAAAGTGAGTTTTTGTCCTTTCTCTTTGTGAGTTTCTCTGATTTTCGTTCCTTTTGCCTCATGTTTGTATTCTATTATTCCCCTTTCAAAAAGGTGATGTTTCCTTTCCTCCCTGTACCTCTTATCTTGGTCTTGGCTTTGCTAGTCATTCTTGTGTATTTGGGAGTAAGTTCTGCCTGTTCATAGTCACTTATGCTTAACTTGTCCTATTTGTAAGGACTCTTTGATTTGTTGTTTTGTTTTATTCTGTTGTTGTTGGTTTCTTTTTATTTTTTATTATTATTTATTTTTAATATTTTTTGTTTGTTTTGGTTTTTTTTTTGTTTGTGCATTTTTGTTTTTTTTTTTTTACTTGCACATCTTACATGTAGCTATGCCTGGGGTTTTTGTGCCTTTAGTGGTCACACTGCCCATATACTTGGGTAAATTGCATACACAAAATTTATATGTTGGGATCTCTTACACTGTTTTAGTATGCTTATATTATAATTTAGTGTAAGATAATACTAATTACAATCCTATTTATAGTTTACAGGTGTCACAGGCCTCCAATTTTTTTATATCTCCTAAATTACTTCCTGACAGAAAAATGCATATGAGGACTTTGGGTGGTGATTAGGCATTACCAGCTGTAGGATAGTTCCTATGCAGTTCATATTGGAATCCCTATAAGATACTTTGTTGTCTCCATAATGTGCATGCAGGTGTACTGTACTGCACATGTGAGGTGTGTCTGGAAACACTGGATTTATCACACATGAGCTCCGCAAAGTGTGCATGCATGCATCCTGCTTCTGAAATTAAGAAAAACACTAAGGCATCTATCAGTTGAACAGATTTTTTTCATGTCCTGTTGAGGTAGTTTTGAATTTGAGCTACAGCGTTCACATGACTTATCTCTGTATGCATGGTGAGTGTTTTGGTTTAAATCATGTCAATAATAACAATAATAACAATAATAATAATAATAATAATAATAACAAACACTATTAATAGTTTATTTTTAATATAAAGTTAATAATGAACCATTAAAGTAATAATAATACTTACATGAC
The DNA here is from genome assembly GCF_012275295.1 of Melopsittacus undulatus. Classification (NCBI taxonomy): domain Eukaryota; kingdom Metazoa; phylum Chordata; class Aves; order Psittaciformes; family Psittaculidae; genus Melopsittacus; species Melopsittacus undulatus. The sequence continues at coordinate 99,209,065 of NC_047528.1, forward strand.
AGGGGAGTCACCAGGATCAAGCAGGTGGTTTTCCCAGGGCAGGGCCCATTCCCTGCACTCCAGGTGTGCTGCTCCCTGCAATTTTCCCAGCTGCAGGAAACTCAACTGCATAATTTGCAGTAGTGGGGGAATCTTACTACTACTACTACTACTACTACAAGGGAAATCATTCATACTCTCCCTTGGCTTTTCCTTGTTATCCCACACACCCTGCAGCTCCTAACTGTCCAGCCTTGGAGAAGATCTCTTGGTGGTGTTCTGAAATAGTTGTTTAACCTTAAACAAGACCTGACCCATATTCAACAATATGCTGGCTCCCAGCAAGAGGACCAGGTTGGTTTCAAGGGTACTCAAAAGATATTCAAAATCTTTGGAATTCGCAAATGCTATGTAAATAGCCTGGTGAGGAAGGGGAATATGTGGGAGAAGGTCTCCTCCATTAGTTGATGCTCGAAGGAGAAAAGGCGTAAGGTCTAATTATTAATAGTTCCCCCTACATGGCTCCAAAGTAGGGAGGTGATGGCTGTGCTGAGAACACATACCAGATCGGTTTCATGACCAGTAATTATATTGTATCACAAGCCACTATTACAAAGTGATACTTGTGATACCATAGTCCAGGCCCCAAGGGTGATAAACACCAAAACAGACTATAGGCTTCAAGTAAGGTGTGGCATAATAAAATTCTGAGACCAAATGCAACAACTTCAAGAGCAAGTAAGTCAACACTGTGACCAGTGACTATTAAACCAAAACAAAGGATTCTTATGAGAAATTTATTTTGTCACACTCTGGTCATATCTGTTGTTATTGCATCCCTCTGTGTCCCATGTTAGGTAACAAAAAGGGCTGTCATGCTTTAAACCCAGCCAGTAACTAAGTACCACACAGCTGTTTGCTCACCCCAACCCCAGTGGGATTGTGAAGAGAAAGAATGTAAAACCGCACAATTGAGATGAGCAGTTTAATAACTAAACTGTAATATAATACTAATAATAATGATGAGGGAAATAACAAGGGGAGAGATTATAAAACTAAAAGAAAAAAACAATGAACACAAGTGATGCACAATACAATTGCTCACCACTTGCCGACTGATACCAGCCCAACTCAAGCAGCGATCTGGCCTTCTATGTAGCTCCCCTCGGTTTATATACTGGGCACGATGTGCTGTGGTATGGAATACCTCTTTGGCTAGTTTGGGTCAGGTGTCCTGTCTCTTCTCCCTTCCAGGTTCTTGTGCCCATCCTCACTGGCAGAGCATAAGACTTAAAATTCCTTGATCAGGGTAAGCATTACTTAGCAACAACTAAAGCACTGATGTGTTATCAACACTGTTCTCAGACTAAAGCCAAAACACAACACTGCACCAGGAAGAAGATTAACTCTATCCCAGCCAAAACCAGGACAGTGAGGATCATAAGATGTAGGGACACTATGAAATAGGATGTTGCCTTGCATAGTTTGGGTACTGAAGATTCTCATTCATATACCTGAAATAATTTTATTTAAATGATGTCAAGACTTCACAAAAACTCAGAATTGGGGAAATAAAAGAAGAGAGTCTAGGGTGATGTGATATAAAATCTTAAGTATAAATTTTTCCTATGATCTATGGTATCCTATGATACTAAGGTTCTCATGGCATTACAGTGACAGCACTACCATTATACATGAAAGTAGTAAAATATAGAATCTCTTGGGGAAAAGAAATAAAAATGGAGTATGCTTTCAGCAGGAAAATCCTTACTCAGGAATAGAGTCTAGAGAAATGCCAGAGGCGATAAAGTCCTAAGTCCTCTTAAGAAATATATCTGTTTGTTCACTAGTGCTATTGAGTTCCTTCACTTTCAGCTCCCCACTCTGAGTCAAATGCTGCAGACTTGGGGAACTGTGCAGTCTTTGTCTTGCTGCTATGAATGTTAGTTGTGTTACTGGGTATTTTATCTCAGGGCTGAAGGGGAAGGAAGAACATTAGCTGCTAGTGCTCTGAAAGGCAAGTGGAGTTATTTCTATGAAAATATATAAAGGAAAAAAATCTAAGCAACTCCAAGGCCAATAAAAATAATGAATGAACTATGCTGCCCCATTAGATGCCTTTTTTTGTTAGCTAAATAACAAGTTTATGCTTTACTGCTTCTGTTTGGTTTTGCTTCTTCCCAGCCTATCACAAAATCTGCTGACAAAAGGGAAGACATTTATCTTTCTTCCCTAGGCGTATGGCATAAGTCTTAAAGGGAGCATAAGAAAATTTCAAATAATTTAACAATGCCTTGTACAGCATTAAAGACAGTAACACATTAATTTTCCTTATGACTAATGTGAGCCATTCCCTGTCTCCACCCTGAAAATTAACAACTTGTTAAAAAGAAATCTCAAGAGATTTATGTCTCAGATGCCTCTCTTTTCATTCTTATGGGCATCTGCCTGCACAAGAAAAGCTGTATTGATTACCAGAGTGATCTACCACCCATTTTAAATAGAGTGCGAGCTCAACCATCAAAATGATACTTTCAAAATTGAGACTCAATTCTGTAAAAGATTGTAAGCAGATCTGAAATGCAGAATATAAAGGAAAGCCCCTGCATGGTCAAGGAATTTATGGAAATAAAGGGAGGAAACTGGATTATCCCTAAATAAAACCAAATATACTCACATTTTTAATTAATTAATTAATTTCCTGAGCCACATAGGATGTGTTTGAAATGTCTAGAACTGAGCACATTCACAGAAATGCGTAAGAGAGAACAAACCAAGAAGGGGAGCATGAAGTTAACAGGAGAAAGAGCCAAAAGACAATAAAAAGGCTCCTACCTGTTGGAAGAACTGTTAGAAGATGGGGATGACCTTCCTGTTCTCTGAGTTTAATGAGATGTTTTGGAGGTGCATAAGAAGCTAAGAGAGTTGGTTTAAACTTCCCCTCAGCTTTTGTTTACATATGTATATTTTACAACATGCAAATCATCAAAATGTTTTTTAAATGTATAACCCAAAGTTCTTGCAGGTAAATAGATGTAAAGACATGGCATTTGTATACCTCACAGGATGTAATGGCTCTGCTGGAAAGAGTTTCTACTGGGAAAATTTGAACAAGTTTTGTATTATCTTTTATTCTGCTATGCAAATTTAGACTATGCTTTAGTAAGAAATTAAAAATATCAACAAGAAGCAAATGACAGTTACCTCTCCTAAATGCAATAAAAGCTATGCTATCCCACTTTCATTGCTGCCAAACAAAAGGTAACGTACTTCTTTTCAGACATTTCTCTTAATTAGCATAAAGATTGAAATAAAAGATACAGCTGATTATTAGCCTTAAACCTTAATCTCCTTTCCTTCTCAGGTCCCTGCCACTACTTTAGAGTGTTTAAATATAGATTAATATAAAGAACGCATGTCTATCTCCTGCAATCGGGTAGCTATTAGAAGAGCAAATATCGTAACAGCTCAAATAGAAGGGAAACCCAAGAGAGACAAGGTTTAAATTCAGAAGAATGTGGTTTTCAATTTAGGCAAAACCAGGGTGGATTATGAATTGTTTGTAACTACTACCTCACTGTTTTGCTGAAGATTTGTAGTGGTAATTAAGTGATGACTTGCAAGTAGTGCTCAGTATCCATGGAAATAAATAGAGTCTGTCTTCATAGATGCAGAGATGAAATGAAAGTATTAATGGAGTGAGAATTTATTTATTTCTTAATTTAGCTTGTAATACTGTGGGGATATCTGTCTTAATTTAAAATATTTGTTTATTTCTAAGTCCTGTGTTTTCATTTTTTGTTTTGTAGTGGGAATAAATCAGACTTTCAGGTGTCTAAAAAAACCCCACAAACTTCAATGTCTCTTTTGCATTGCACAGTGTCTTTCTGGGATACTTTGAGCAGACTTCAGTCCAGAGATAGTTCTAGACTGAAATTACCAAGATATTTGCAAATTATGGGTGATGTTCTGCCAAATTATCCCTCACTCTTATGTCCATAAGTTTTCAGTATGTTATTGTGTCAGAATAATTATCTTGTAATTGAAGCAAATTTGTTTTCCACCCTGCAGTTCTCTTCCCCATACTTTGACCATTGTTGCAATAGGCATAATCCTTGTAGAGTTGCATGCTCAGTACAAGAGTACTAAATAGGAATTTTAAGTTGACTGAATTCTTGTCACTGAACCTGATTTTTCATTAAAATGCTATTCCCGTTTCAACTGGATGAGGCTTTGTTTGATCAAAAAACATGAAAAAATCCATTTTCTCCCAAAAACAAACAAACAACAAACCCTCCCCCTAACCACCAGGAGAAGGGATAGCTTATGTTCAGACCTAAGTTTTATGCCTACTTTGTGTCACTGTTAGTGCCTCCAATTTACATATGAAGTACTCCTGAGAGAAAATCCATTCTCTTCTTCAAATTAGCAAAGGAAGAAAAATGAGCAGTTGGTTTATTTTTCTGGCTCCCATCTGAATGTAAAGCTTCCAGGGCTTGTTGAGACCATTTTGGTATGATTGTTGTCATGCCCTTTTTTCATTTCTCATGATGAATAAACATCAAATAGTGTTTCTAGATTTCTGGATAACCTCCTGATTTGATAACTGATGTCCTTCGCTTTCCCTCCCTCCCTCCTCCCCCCCCCCCCATTTTAATACTACATTGGCAAGGGTTTGCAAAGCATTTCCAAAAGATATTTCTCCTTATAGCACTGTTGAGGTTGAAGTCACGTAACAAAAAATAAAAGTACAAAACTTGACACTAAAAACTTGAGGCTGAGACATGTCTACCAAATGTCTACTTTGCCTGCACTTGTGACTGGAGACAAGTTTTGTTTTTCAAGGAGCAGGCAAATTTTTTTATATAAAAAAAAAATATATATTTATTTAAATAGATATATTTATATCTCCTGTTCCTTCAGTGAGTATGGAAGGATAAAAGGATTCAGAAGAAAACTAAATGCAGAAGTCAGGTAAAGGAGGACCTGATTAACTGCAGTTATATATTTATAGGAAGATTGTTTATTTTTACATGGATAATAAAAACAATTGAATGGCTCATTTTTACGGCCTGTCACTTAACTCCTTTCCAATGATCCTAATTGCCTTGCATCTACTAACAATCATTGTTAGCAGTGATGTCTGGGGTTTAAATGCTTCCAATCAGACTCCGGACTGTTTCACATTGTAGTATACTGCCGTGGCTGTTGCTAGGCATGCAGGGTCATAGCTGAAATGTCATTACTTTAGCTAAACACACTCAGTTATTTTCATTTGCTGATGAGGATCTGAGGCTAGTAAAGCAATTAAACTAAATGTAAAAATAATTTTGATGATTCAGTTGTTTCATCATGAGAGTGTTATCCTATTTGGCCAAATAGTTGAACAGACATAGTGCTGCCTATATGCAGTCTGACTAATGAGTATTTTCTAGGTATTTCCTAGTTATTCAGGAAACTGAAGCATGGAAAACGACTTCTCAGTGTGGCTCCAAAGCTCTGCAGTAGTGGTGTTTCTTGATAGAAATAGATAATGCTTCTGAGTCAGGGTCTGGTAAATAAGAAGCTTTTGTACTATTTAAAAAAGGGCAAGCTTTGGGGGGTGAAAGTGAATACTATACAACTTAAAATTATTTTTACTTGGTAAAAAAAAGATAAATGTATAAAATATTTCAATATAATCTTTATTAAAGTATAATAAGATCAGAATCAGTCAGATTGATCATGCATTTGGAACTAATGGCAATGAAATTATTTTGAAGTATATGGGTTTGTGTTTTGCTCTTCTTGTTTGTCCTTGCATATGTAACTGAGTAGTAGATCTTCCATATTTAAGGTTTGAGCTTTTATTTACATTTCTTTTGCACCACCAACCAATAATGCAGTTGTGGGACTACCTCCCTCATGTCTGTGTGTGCAACAATGACCCATGAAATGACATCCATGGTCATAAAAGACACACAGAGAAGAGATATATCATGTTTTTATTTCTGAGATATCCCCTTTATTATTTTCTTGTGGCATCCTTCTAGACTCTGAAACAAATATTATCCTATGCTGATTCCCCTGATCTTTAACTTTGGAAAAAGTTAGCACACAGGACTGATTAAGAGAGAGTAAGAGATCCAACAACAACAAAAAAAAATCATAGTTTGAAGCCTCTTTGGATGACCTATTTCAGAGTGCATCATGGTTGCACTGTGGAAGCCATAGCAGATTACTGATGAGTTGTAGAGGTTCTACTTGGTCTTAGTGATCCACAGATTTGTCTATAAAATGTAGCACTTGGTCCCATAAGCCTTAATAAAGCCAAAGAACTTAGCTTTGCCGTGTTTGACATAATGTGGACTGAAGTCCTAAATTGCTAGAATTATATGAGCAACTGTAGATGGAGTTGTTATGGATACACGTTGTTATGGATGAACTTAAAATTTTACCTATTTCAGGTGTAGGTGTGTCCTCAGATTGCAACCTTTGTCTATAAAGGTCTCAAATACAAAGCTAAACAGTGCTACCTACTGATGAGAGTAAACAGCATGTTTCCAAAGCAAGTGCTTTAAACCTGTGCTGTCCTGTAAGTTATTTTTCTCCTTAGTGCTGTGTTTTGGCTTTAGTCTGAAAAAATGCTGATAACACATCAGTGTTTTAGTTGCCACTAAGTAATGTTTACCCCAGTCAAGGACTTTTCAGTCTCTCATGCTCTGCCAGTGAGGAGGGGCATGGGAAGCCGGGAGGAAGCAGAAGCAGGACACCTGACCCAAATTAGCCAAAGGGGTACTCCATACTACAGCACACAATGCCCAGTATATATATGGGGAGGGGAGTTACCCAGAATGACTGGATTGCTGCTTGGGTTAGGCTTGGTATCTGTTAGAGACTTGTAAGCAATTGTGCATCACTTGTGTTTATTATTGTGGTGGTTTTTTTTTTTCTTTTCCTTTTTAGTTTTAGGGTATGTTTTTATCCCCTTATTATTTTCCTTATTATTATTATTATTAGTGGTGATAGTAGTTTTATATTGTATCTTAGTTACTGGATTGTTCTTAACTCATGAGGTTTACATTTTTTCAATTCTCCTCCCCATCTCATCCAGAGGATGGGGGGGGAAAAGAGGTGAGTGAATGTCTGTGTGACTGAGTTACCAGCTGGGCTTAAACCACAACACATGCTAATTCAAGCAGAACAACAACAACATTGTAAGGGATGTAATGTCGACTGTTTTTCTGTGTGAAATGCTGAAGAGCACTGAAATATGAACTACCACAGGCTGGGAGAGGGAAAAGTTTCCTAGCTGTGGACTTATGTACTGGAATACCAGCAGTGTTTGCACTGACTCCTGAAACCTGGACTATGACACTTAGGAAAGCACAAATGGTCATTAACCAAGCATGGAAACAACCTTCAAGATACACTTCTGACTTTATTTCTGTGCAACAAAGAATTTTAATGAGAAATGGCTGTATTCACTGTTTCTCTACTAACATATTTCAAACTAGGGTTGTCAAAGGCTGTAAAATTACTGAACAGTGCAGTGGAAAAGGTTTCCTTTCAGGCAGCCTACTTTATTTTTAGATGCCTAACCTGTGGTCTCCATAGGCTAGCTCCCATGTTATCAGGACAATTGATCTTGTTTTCTGACTGTTCAAAGATACCTTATGCTCTGCTAACAGCTATTTTTTTGCCAAAAACGATAGCTGCTCACAGCTGTTATCCTTTCTAGGTGCTTGGCAGCCCCTCTTCTTTCATGCTGAGAACAAACATGGTGATATAACAGAGGCTCCAGACCCTTTGGAAGGATGACAACTAAGCACCAGCTGTAATCACTAAGACAGTTCATCCATCTTTCATTCCCCTCCTTATCATTTTCTGAAATGCCTAAAGGAAAAAGGTGACCAAGAGTGTGCTGAAGTAATTGTTAGCCATTACTAGCTGCCTTCTTTCCATGGGGAGTTTGTAGCTTATGTGCATTAAACTGGTTGTTTTCTGGGAGAGCAGGGTCTTGCCATGCTTGAGCAAGACAGTTTAATTTGTACAGATTAACCAGGCCCATAACATATATTTCTATTGCTAAAGGTTATGTACTCTCTATAGCTAAAAAAGACTGTTCTTTTTTCTTTTAGATCTTGGCCATCTCTGTTCCTACATTGCTAGAGAATATTTACCACAGTTTAAACTTTTCCTAAAAACACATTTCTAATGCTCATCCCAATCACACTCTCATTTGACAAATATAAGCAACCTCAGTCTGCTAGGGCTGATGTGCAGGAATCAGGACAAGGATGTTGTTTTAAGACAGGGTTAATAAAATGACAGCTCAGGCATCATCTTGAAAGTTCAGGAAAAATGAATTATGCTTTTTGGTTTCACTGAGCTGATTTTCTCTGCTTACTAATGTCAATCAGTTGACTTAACTTTCTCTATTTTATCAGCTAGAGAAAAGGAAAACCATCTGAAAGTAGATCCATAAGATATATATACACAGTAGCTGTAGATATTTCACAGCATACTTCTCTAATGAGATTATGAGGCAACTGCTAAATCAGCTGGTTGCTTTTTTTTTATTATGTTCATAGTTTGCTGTTCTCAAGGTTTTGCCTGGTGCAGCTGATCCTATTCTGTGAGCTCTTTTTCTTCTGTCACCTATTCCTTACTTCTCACACTTCTATCATATATGGTTAGCCATTTTCTACTCTGCCAGTTGTTCCTTGCTACCCCCTCCCTAGTCACTGTTTGCTCAGTGATCTGCTCTGACTACTGCAGTTTTACTAATAATTTCTCTTAGTTCAGCTTTTAGAATGCAAACATCACTGTGGGCTAACACAGCATATACAACATTATTTGTCCAGCTTCAACTGCTTTACTGGAAACTTGATTAAAATATGCCACTTTTTTCATAGCTCATAACTTTGCATCCACAGCACTACAGAATTGCTGCTTCAGGTGAGCATTTATGTCAGAAATAGAGTTGTGAGTTGGCTGCATTTTCCTATTTTCTTATAGCTCCAGAATTTTCTCTGGTTAGCTATGGGCCTCCTTTTCGATAACTACTAAACACAATAAAGTAAAATATGTTTAAAAAGGTTACACTTTGTTCATCACTTTCATTTATCTTCTTTTCTCTCTGTCACATATCCACAAAGCACTCTTCTCAGCTCCTATGCTCTCTGAAAGTCTCATTATTTTCTTTTAGGACCCGACCATGAGGTTTAATTGAGAATGCAGAATTTCCACTCTGCAATTGTAGGACTACAATAGAATATGCAAAAGAATGAACCCCATTCTCTAATCCTAAAATTAATTTTGAGCCATCTGAGTAATTTCTTTATCTGCCTTTTTTTTTTTTTAATGATTTATTCCATTCAAAATTCAGAAGAAATCTGGCACAAAATTAGGTTTCCATCAAGTGGTATTTAGAAAAGCAGTGTCAGAATAAATTACAAAACTATCAGATTTAGACCACACTCTTATGAATTCCTCACTAATATCAATTAACCGGTAAAGACCTACACTAAGAACAGAAGTAGAAATGATGATCAAAATATAGAAAAATGAGCAAGGAAAGGGTGAAAAATCTTGATTTTAGGAAGATTAGGCATGGTAATTTGCTTCTGCATCTGACTGGTCATAACATAGCATACTGTAGGCAGCCAGTAATATTAGTCAGTTTAAGAGAAGTGGAGTTCAGCAGCAAAGCACCACCATTTCTTTTTAATAACTTAGTGGTCTCAGATAGCATTAGTAAAAATAAATGCCCTAACCATATGGGTATCATAAAATACCCACTTGTTTGTCATCCCACTGACAGCACAGCTTGGTCTGAATAGAAGCCTTAATACTGCCGATGAAACGCTTTTGTTTTTGAAAGTATTAGCTTTCTCCTCCAAATTTGAGCTGCCTGTGTTGTTCTGGGAAAATTGTATTTGCCTTCCTGGAAAAGGAGTAAGCACTTGGTTTTTTTGTATAATTCCATTGAATTCTCAGTAACTCCCATTACTGCTGTGTTGTATCACAGACATATTTAGTACTCCATCTCAAACAGCCTCAAACCTGTAACGAATTAATATATTTCCACAGAATTGAATTCCTTTTCTCCGCTAAAACTCAGAACTTGATGCTGGTGCCAGACACCTGACGATTTTCATGTCCTCTGTGCCTTACCCCCTGCACTGTGAGCTGGATGTACTCTTTTTTTTTCCCCCTTTCTTTCTCTTTAAGAGATAATCGCCAGCTTCTGTGGGTCTAAATATATCTGTTAAGTTACCTTCAAAGTGAGAGCAAGGTTTTTCTAATTAAAGGCTGGCAAATAGGAACTACATATTCACAGAAATGATAGTGATGTTCTCTACCTCAAACAGTCATCTTTCCTGAGAGATCTCATCATAATGTATATTCTTCCTAAAGGCATTGACTGGATCCACCTTGATGTGAGTTTGCTATGATAACTGTGAGCTATGGCAAATAACCCTGACACAGACAGCTGCTACTGACAGTCCTCAGAAAATATGAAAGCACTGGACTACCCTCCCTTCAGCACTGACAGAGAAGTCACCTCATAGCATGAGCTCAGGGTGAAGAAAGACCTTTCACAGAATCCCAAGGGTTGGAAGGGACCTCAAAAGATCATCTAGTCCAACCCCCCTGCAAGAGCAGGGTAACCTAGAGTACATCACACAGGAACTTGTCCAGGCAGGCCTTGAATATCTCCAATGTAGGAGACTCCACAACCCCCCTGGGCAACCTGTTCCAGTGCTCTGTCACTCTTACAGTAAAGAAGTTCTTCCTGATGTTCACATGGAACCTCCTATGCTCCAGTTTACACCCACTGCCCCTTGTCCTGTCACTGGATATCACTGAAAAAAGCCTAGCTCCATCATCCTGACACCCACCCTTTACATATTTGTAAACACTGATGAGGTCACCCCTCAGTCTCCTCCATGCTAAAGAGACCCAGCTCCCTCAGCCTCTCCTCATAAGGGAGGTGTTCCACTCCTTTAATCATCTTTGTGGCTCTGTGCTGGACTCTTTCAAGCAATTCCCTGTCCTTCTTGAACTGAGGGGCCCAGAACTGGACACAATATTCCAGATGCAGCCTCACCAAGGCAGCGTAGAGGGGGAGGAGAACCTCTCTTGCCCTACTAACCACACCCTTTCTAATGCATCCTAGGATGCCATTTGCCTTCTTGGCCACAAGGGCACATTGCTGGCTCATGGTCAGCCTCCTATCCACCAGGACCCCCAGGTCCCCTTCCCCTTCACTCCTTTCCAGCAGGTCAACCCCCAGCCTGTACTGGTACATGGGGTTGTTCTTCCCCAGATGCAAGACTCTACACTTGCCCTTGTTGTATTTCATCAAGTTTCTCCCTGCCCAACTCTCCAGCCTGTCCAGGTCTCGCTGAATGGCAGCACAGCCTTCTGGTGTGTCAGCCACTCCTCCCAGTTTAGTGTCATCAGCGAACTTGCTGAGGGTACACTCAGTTCCTTCATCCAGGTCGTTAATGAAAATATTAAACAGCACTGGTCCCAGCACCGACCCCTGAGGGACTCCACAAGTCACAGACCTCCAGCTAGATTCTGCCCCATTGACCACAACTCACTGCTTTCTTCCTTTCAACCAGTTCTTGATCCACCTCACTACCTGCTCGTCAAGCCCACACTTCCTTAGCTTATCTATGAGAATGCTTTGGGAGACAGTATCAAATGCCTTACTGAAATCAAGAAAAACCACATCTACCTCTCTACCATCATCCCTCCACCTAGTCACTTCCTCATAGAAGGCTATAGGGTTGGTCAAACATGACTTCCCCCTCATAAAACCATGTTGGCTGTTCTTAATGACCCCTCATCCTTGATATGTCTAGAGATGGCATCAAGAATAAGTTGTTCCATCACCTTTCCAGGGACGGAGGTAAGGCTGACCGGTCTATAATTTCCTCCTTCTTGCCTTTCTTATAGACTGGTGTGACATTTGCCATCTTCAAATCCTCAGGCACCTCTCCCGTTTCCCATGATTTACCAAAGATTATGGAGAGTGGCCTAGCAATGACCTCCACAAGCTCCCTCAGCACCCGTGGGTGCATTCCATCCGGACCCATCCATTTATAGATGTCCAGATTGCATAGCTGATCCCTAACCCAATTCTCATCTACCAAAGCAAACTCCTCCTTTGTCCTGACTCCTTCTGGGGCTACAGGAATCTGGGGCCCCTGGGGAGAGTCTGCAGGAGTAAAGACAGAGGCAAAGAAAGCATTCAGCACCTCTGCCTTCTTTATATCCTCTGTCTCCAGGGCACCCACCTCGTTCAACAGTGGGCCTATACTGCCTCTTGTGTTAGTTTTATTTGCTATGTATTTGAAGCCCTTTCTATTGTCCTTAACCCGACTAGCAAGATTAAGTTCCAAGGAGGCCTTAGCTGTCCTAATCGCCTCCCTACATCCTCTAACAATTGTCCTATATTCCTCCCAAGTGGCCAGCCCCTCTTTCCATAATCCATAGATTCTCCTTTTCCACTTGAGTTTGCCCAGCAGCTCTTTGTTTAACCACGCTGGTCTCCTAGATCCCTCACTTGATTTCCTACCCATTGGGACGCTCTGATCCTGAGCTTGGAAGAAGTGGCTCTTAAATGCTGACCAACTATCATGACCCCCTTTACTGCCTAGTACCCTTTCCCATGGGACTTTCCTTAGCAGTTGATTGAACAGGCCAAAGTTGGCCCTTCAGAAATCCAGAACTGTGGCCTTGCTAGGTATTCTATTCCTCCCACACAGGATCCTAAACTCCACCATCTCATGGTCACCGCAGCCAAGGTTGCCATTGGACCATTATCACTTCAACCAAACCCTCCTTGTTGGTGAGTACTAAATCTAGCAGCGCTCCTCTCCTAGTTGGTTTGTCCACCATTTGCATTAAGAAGTTATCATCAATGCACTGAAGGAACCTCCTAGACTGTGAATGATTGGCTGTGTGAGTCTTCCAGCAAATATCAGGGTAGTTAAAATCCCCCATGAGGACCAAGGCATGTAGTCACAAGGCTACTTTCAGTTGCCTGTAGAAAACCTCATCAACTCCTTCGTCCTGATCAGGAGGTCTATAATAGACTCCCACAACTCTATCACCCGTACCAATCTGTCCCTTAATTCGTACCCACAGACATTCCACTTTCTCCTCATCTGACCCCAGACAGAGCTCAATACATTCTAGTCGCTCTCTCACATAGAGACTCCACTACCTCGCTTTGCTGATCTATCTTTCCTAAAAAGGACATAGCCATCCATGAGCACATTCCAGTCATGTGAGCTGTCCCACCATGTCTCTGTAATTGCCGCTAGATCACAATCTTTAGACCACACACAGACTTCTAACTCCTCCTGTTTATTCCCCATGCTGCATGCATTGGTGTACAGGCATTTCAGGGAGCGAGCAGAGCACGCTGATGGCACTCTCGGGAGGCAGGAGGCCTTCTGGTCTTCATTAATAGTAGAACAATGCCTCACTAGTTCAGCTAGGACCCCCTAGCACTTTGAATCTAACCTGAAGCTCTGTGAGTTAGCTCTGCTAACTCTTGTCCTAGTACCCTTTTTCCCCTGCGGGACAGGGTCTAAACTATCCTTTCCCACAAATGAAACAATAGATTGATAGTCCTCTCCAGTCCGCCATCCTTCAAGCCCTAGCATGTTTCTCTTGGGCTTGTCCCTAACAGGCCCAGTTAAATCCCCTCCCCCCTTCATATCTAGTTTAAAGCTCTGTCAATAAGCCTTGTTAACTCCTGCCCCAAAACCCTTTTCCCCCTCTGGGACTGGTGTATCCCACCTGCCACCAGCAAACCAGGTGTCTCATACAGCAGCCCATGATTGAAAAACCCAGACCCCTGCCTTTGGCACCAGTCACGTAGCCATACATTAATCTGCAGACTCTTCCTATCTATCTCTTCACCCTTGCTTGTAACAGGTATGGAGGCAAACACCACTTGCGCTCCAGACCCTTTAACCAGCCTTCCCAGGGCCCTGAAGTCTCTCTTCATTGCCCTTGCCCTCCTTGTAATAATTTCATCACTGCCAACCTGAAAAAACAGCAGCAAATAGTAGTCAGAGGGCTGCACCAGATCAGAGAGTTTCTTTTTAACATCTCTAATCTGAGCCCCAGGTAGGCAGCAGATTTCCCTGTGGGATGGATCTGGTCAACAAATGGGCCCTTCTGTTCCTCTCAGAAGGGAGTCACCCACCACAATTACCCTTCTTTTCTTCTTGGTTGGGAAAGTTCTAAGGCATAGGGATGAGTGACAAGCCCTAGGTGACTCACTAGATAGATGTACCTCTCCATCTCCATTTACCTGGCCCTGTAATTCCAGGACCTCATACCTGTTATTCAAGGGCAACTGGGAGGGAGGAAGGGACTGCGAGGGTTTTTGCTTACCTCTCTAAGACGGGACGTCCCTCCATACATCCTTGTCCCTTAAGTTCTCTCCTTCTGTCTGATGGTAGGAGGGAAGGGGATCCGTCAGTTGTTCAACCACTTCTCTCTGCCCCTGCCTTAGAGTGTGGCTCCACCAATCTATTTCACTTTCGTATTCTCTGATGGCTCTCAACCTTTCTACCTCCTCCCTCAGTTCAACCACCTGCCTGAGTAGATCATTTATGTGCTCACAGCGAACACAAGCAGTGTCACTGGCCCCCTCCCATACAAGTGCCGGGCTCAGGCATTCGCTGCAGCCAGAGACCTTTTTCAGGAAAAAGAAATATATTGTGTGGACTGCTATGTGCTCTTTTCATACCGTGTAAGAAATAGTGACATTACCCCTGAGGATGCTGGTGTTTAACAATGGACAGACCTCTGCCTAATCAAGAAGAAGGTACACAGTGCTTTATACCATGTTTGTAGCTTAATGTAAGGCAACCAAATCTCACATAGAATCTGATATCTTGCAAGCAATGTACTTGAAATGCAGTTGAATAGAAAATATTTGTTGAGCAGATACTGCCAAAGGTTTGTGGCTGCCATTAGTGACAGAGATGCCTGGTATCTTCTACAGTGTGACAGCCAAATACTCACTGTAATTCTCTGAAGTTCTGTCATAGAATAATTTATTTAAGCCAGTTTGGTTTTGGCCTTTCTACTACAGAGTGTTATGCTCAGAATGGCAGTCTGGCATTCAAGAAGATGCTTGATATGATACATTCAAAGGACAAGTGATGAATCTTCTGGTCTGAAATGACTGACAGTAGGCTGAGACACTGAAGTGAATAGGGTTTTAGTAAAAGTTTCTTGCAAGTAATCATACTTCTGGTACACCTGTGAAGCTACTTTAAATGCTTTAGTAAAGATCTGTTTGAAGCAGGCAGTAATATGGAACTATGTTGAAAATTTCTGTGAGGAGTATTGAAAGAACTGCTTTATATGATGTCATCAATATCTGTTAAAATGGAGTTTGGTACTTAAGTAATGCAATTCCTATTTGCTAGGCTAGTTGTGAACTAAAAATACCTCCTTGAAGAAAATGTTACTTTTCATTTTTCACGAAGTTCCAACCTGTTGAGATATTTTCTTCAGCACACTTGGCTTAATTGAATTTCTAAGAACAAGAAACATGTTTTGTTGATGATATGAAACTTAATAATTTTTTTAAATTAAGTTATATTTGGAGTATGAATATGCAGTATGGCACAGGTATTCTAATTTGACTGCATCTCTTTATTTGGAGGAAATACTATTATACCTACTAGGAACCTGGTAGTTCTTACAAACTGATAACTTATCTAAAGTAAATAAACAGACACTGTTATGTACATTTGATTAGTACTGAAACATGGATTTTCCTGGAGTAGCATCTAGGATGAACACCATTTTGAGCTTGAACTCTTTTAGCAAACTAACTTTTGCAGCAAGGAAGTCTAACATGCTCATTCACAGAGCTCTCTCAAAAGTAAAACTTTTGATCAGTCATTTCCAGCATGACCTTGGAGTCTTAATTATTAAATTGTTTTATACTGTTCCTTGCAGAGACGACTCATTATTTTTTCTGCATTCTTTATTCTCAAGATATTTTTCACCAAGGGACTAGCAATTTTATTTGGCTACTTACTATCTTGATTTACAGGTTGCTTACACAGATTATAGACTGTCTCTATTTAGGACATTCAAATTTATCACTTAGATGCAGCAAATAGCTATAAGTGTGTGGTTGTTTACTGTCCTGTAAATGATCCTATTTGTCACAGCAGTTAGTTTGAGCCGGGGGGATGTAACCTCTGAACACTACATGCTTTCTAAGGAAAAATTTATCAACAGAACAGAACTACCTACTCTTGCCTGCCCTGAATAGATGTGGCAACAGCAGTAATATGCAGTAGCTGTTTAATATGATGTTGCTTTTGTGAGAAAAATGGAAAAGGGAAGAGGAATTGTAAGTATATGTGATGAAAGTCATGAAGTCCAGTCTTCAAATGTGGTTTCTTTTAACTCTAGTTACAAGCACAGGAGGCTTGAGAATGACATTCACATGAAGTATATGTGGAGTCTTCCTCCGTGGCCAGTATTTTCTGCTTACTCTGTGAATCACTTCTTACTCTGTGAATCCTCCTGAGCAATATAGACAGAGATGAAGTCATTACTTCTTGCCTGCTGATTAACATCAAACAGTTCTATTCAAATTATTGCTAATTTTAGTTTGCGGAAATTGTCTCTTTTCATTTGCTTGGCCTTAAGTGCTCCATTTTCAGCATCCAAGGAGAGGCTAGAGACCCTGGCCACCCCAAAGGATGAGGGAATTTTATTTTAGGCTAGGCAAAAGGGCAAATATAGGACCACCCATATGTATTCTTTCTTGTATTCCTTGTCCCTCCCTTTCCATCATAAAAGATGCATGAGTGCATGTTATCCCCAAGGCTTTGTTTCATCATCATTTTCCCCACCCCAGAGACTGAGAGAATTACCTCAGGATGTCCAGAGAGAGAAAGCAAGAGACATGGTAAAACTATTACCCTCCAATAGGACAATGCACTCCACTTTGTTTTCTGGAGCAGGAGCTTGCTCCAGGACTCTTGTTTTAATCATATACAACATAAAAGATTCTGGAATTGTAATATCTCTCTGCTGCTTCTCTAGCATATTTAGTTTCTCATTTATCAGATGAAATACTATATTTGTTGAACTTACCTGTAAATGTTTGACTGGGTGCTGAGGTTATAAAAACTGCACTTAATAAAGAGCATTTACAGTCATTTTAAGAGTACTTTGGCTATTCAGATCTTGCCTTCTGAATATATTGTGGGTATGGAACAAACAAATCTGAATTTTCCTGTAAGATTTAATCAAAGGCATAGTTCTCAAGCCTCTAGTTTTCTGACAGTCCAAGAGCGCCATCCACAGGATAAAATTCATATTTTTATGCTACAATTTTTTTGATACTGGTATCAGGAAAAGTGGTTTTTTTAAAAAAAAAAAAAGAGAGAAAATAAAATTAAATTCAGCAAATCTATTTTTTATATCACTTAACCAATTGCATAGCAACCAAATAGAAAAACCTTTCTCTCAGGTAATCTTCCCCTTTCTGCTGGAATTGGCTGACAGGCAAAAATATGATTTAGGTCTTTAAACAGTTGATAAATAACAGTTTCTGGAAAGTTAATGGTACAAATATACTGGTTTGTTCTCCCACAAAAAAAAATCGTCTATGATATATTTTATTTCAAAGAATGACTTATGATATTGATACAGAACATACTGCTTCTGTATTTGCTGGAATCACTAAAAGCAATATCACTTTGCCCAAGGAGGGTTCATTGGATAGTAACACCATGATCTTCTGCAGGTCTGAATCATCTAGCTAAGACAACAGTGTATAAAAGCCAGTTCGAGGTCCCTTCCAACCCTTGGGATTGTGGGATTCTGGGATTCTGGGATTCTCTGAGGTAACTGCTTAAATAAGAAAACAGTAATTTCTTTGGGTATGTTCCACTATGGAGGCTCTTGCTGTCTTAATAAACTACATTGAGAAGAAAAGAAAGGATCAGAATTTCGTTTAACGTAGGAAGAAAAATTTAATTCTCAAGTAGAAGGAAGTCTGCAAGTAGATTGTAATATGCTTATTAAAACATAATTGTGAAGTAACTACTGTAAATCCTGTCACATCTTTCAAAATACTTATGAGTTAATTTTTCCTTGAATATTTTTCCAGCAGGAGTCTACATACAGAAATTGCTTAAAACTGCACTTTTTTCTCAACATGAAAAATCACTGAACTGCAGCTTCATCATAATTTTAGCCACAGTGGCAATATCAGGGTCTGGTGGGAAGTCACAAATTATTTTCACAGGTCTTGTGCTGTTAGTCATGTTTGTACCATAGTACTGGAACTGTTGGCCTGAAATTTTTGTAAGCCTTCTGCCACTAGCTGCAATGAAATAAGAAATGGACAGCTGCTCAACTTCTCCTTATTATCAGAAGTTTTCCTTTTTTTTCCCCTTTCCCTAGTTTATTTCCCCCATGACTGTTTCTATGCCTATTACATTTGCCAATTCAGTCTAAACATGCTTTCTTTCCTCAACTCTGTGTATATTTGTCTGGTTTACTACCTTTGCTGTTTCTGTTTACCACAAGGCTACAAGCTGCTCTGAAGAAGCAGCTATGAAAAAATGATGAATGACAACAAGCCAGTACTTTCTGAATCTTGTTGTTCATTTCTTTAACCTTGAATGTACTATATTTTAGTACAATTTCTAACACAGTAAGTATGATTATCTCTCTAGAGTCTGAATTTTTCCCATACTGTAAGCTTTTTGTGTAGTTAGGTCAAATGCATCAAATTTTGTTTCCATTCTACCAAATATGTTCCAAAAAGTTCCAAAGTAGAAGTGGTTTTGATCCATACATGATTTTGTTTTCAGAGTGAGTGGTCAATTTGATTAAAATATTTTTTCAAAAGCTAAACCAGGGAAGCTGAAGACCAATAAGCATTTCAGCTGCCTAGTATACCTTGCAGAATTAACCTTTGTTGATTAATTAATCCCCGCTGAAAGTTTTGTTTGAATGATATGAGATTGTTTAAGTGCAATTGTATATATATGTAGAAATATAGTTATTAGGACTGATCCAAAAATGCACCATCCAGACAGTCTGATTCCCAGCTGAAACTGCAGGAATGGTAATTTCAGAGTTGTTTATTAGGCAAAGCTGACTCAGGAAAGAATGCAGAAAAAAATCTCTATTGATCCCATAATCTTATTGTGCAGAGCAGTATTTTGAATATCCTCCCTGCAAGTGTGACCCAGAAATAATAATGCATCACTTCAAGGGTTGTTCTTCTTGCATCATTTCTCATGGAGAGTAACTTCTGGTATCATGGGAGTTTTTGTTTATGCTATTAATCTCTATTAAGTTCACTGCTGAAAACAGAGAATAATCCTATGTTAGGGAGAAAAAAGATGTCTCAACATTTTTAAGTATTTTTCTGGGCTTCAGATATTTTTCATCTTGTTTTTCTTTTGTTGAAAAATCTCTGTAATGTTTACTCACTAGAATAGCAACTCCTCTGCAGCCTTATACTTTGATACCCAACTCTGCAAGCAACTCTGTTTATAAGTATTAAGATCTTAGTGTGTTATCATCAATATATATTAAGCAGAACAAAACGTCTCATTTTCTCTTCATTTTCCTATATCTGTCATTATTGACAGTCTCACACTAAGCCCATAGCTTTGTATAGTTTTGGAACTCCTTCTGTATTTGCCCAGTTTTTACTACAATGGGATCTTGACCCATAATTAAAGATGAAAATAACTATAGTAACATAGGCGATGGTTAACACTGATAAAACAATTATTCCCAGAAATATGTATCTCTTTCAGGATCATAGGGGAAGGCTAGAAAGAGAAAAATATAACTGCTCATAAGTATAAAACTTAAAGGTGCTCTGAGATACTCAGATATTTTGTTCTATGTGAAGAATGTATAGGGACTAACAGCATAGCTTTTGTTGTATCACCAATGCACATTAAAATGATTTGCTATAATTTTAACATACAGAACATAATCACTGAGAATTCTGACAGACTTGGGTTTCTGAGCAAGCTGTATTTATTAGCTGATCCAATACTGATATGATGAGAGGTCACACTCTTTTCTGAAATCACATGATAACCTGTGTATGGGAGAGATGGGGGAAGAGGGGTGGGCCAGACCTCCAGCATTATTTTTAAGCTTGTTCACTTTAGAAATCCTTGACTAAGATATTTATAAATAATATACATCTCAGGCTCAGCCTAAAAATACCAAATTCAATCTGAGCTGCTGGTCTTGACTATAACCAGATTGCAAATAATAGAGAAACTGTGATTTGCTCAGGTTCAGAATTTTACAACATGGTATGCCAACCTTTGCTCAAATTTGTACAATACTAGCCTGAATGCAGTGGTTCCAAGGGCTCCTTATCTTGCCTTTGCACCTGGTCTATGAATGCAACAATTATTAACAACTTTACTGACCCCATGGCTCTTACTACTAATAATAGCTAATATGGAATTCATTAAAATATGAAAATTCATAGTATTATTATTATTTGTTTGGAACACAATGCCACCTATGCAGCAGAGGAATGTGAGGTCCTATTTTACAGAGCATTATTGTCACAGTCCATTTGAATATCCTGAATTTACAGGGCAATTTACACTGTAATTTAAGCATTATTTTATGAACTCATTAGCAAAAATAAAACCAAACAAGATAAACAGTGTCTCAATTCCCTTTATACAGAATAGTCTAAGACATTAATTCCTTAATTCATTATTTCTTATATTCATGAATGTTCTGACAAGTTCTTTGATTTCTACCTCACATATCTATGAGCAAAATGGTTCCCTAGCTGATGGTAAGAGTGCTCATTCTTCCTCTACCTCCCCTTCATCGCTCCAGGAAGCATGAAAGCTTCAGCAGTCTGACTGCTGTTGGATCTGCTTCAAAAGCTTTTTGGCTAACTTGATGTATTTATACCTTTCAGCTTAGAAGTTTGGCTGGAGCAGCTGGGGGAAAATGCCTGAAATTCTGTAAGTGGTAGACTGTGCTAAATTTGTAATTAAAGTCAAAATGCTCACATTAATAGATATCACAACCTGAAAAGCCAAAGATAGTTAGTGAGAGTCACAGAAGATGTAGCATCTTCTATTTTGCATGGAAAATGTAGGTAGTTATTTGTGAATTTTATCACCTCACGTGAACTTTATATTGCTAATGGTCTTTGGAGTGGAGATTGTAAGAGAATGTACTTTATGAAAGGATAGCTCAATCATCAGCACATTCTTGCTGAGTGCCTAAGAGAGCATTCTTTTTTTTTTACTGCAGTGATAGACAAACAGCTTTTATCTTCTAGTGGTTCCTTAGTTAAAGTACCATGCTTCCCAAGGTCTAGTGGGAAAAGTATTCTCTCTTACAAAATTCCATTTTCTGCATCTATGGTTTGAAATGAAACAAAATTAAATGAAAGCTGCCAAAGAAATTGTTAGCTATTATAATGCATTCTCTATTCAAATGGGAATTCAGGACATTCTGTTCTTCTATAGACCACGTAGAAGGACCTATATGCAATGCATTAGCCTCAGATGCTCTAGAAGTACCTAAAAGAATGCCAGATAGCCACTTAAGCCTCTTCAAAAACAAAACCATTTTAGAACTAATATTCAGACACAGTAATCCGTAACTGAGGTATCATAAACTGGCCCAGGAAACTCTGACCCCAGAAAGCTGGAACAAGAGCTGGTTGATGGCTACCTATAACTTCTGTGACAGGAGATGCAGGTGTGTGCTAACTTGAGCAATGCCAGCATAGCTTTTCTTCACAGTTTGATTTTAGGATTAGTCCATTTTTGTCATCTCTTGACTATATTTGGAAGACTCTCTAAGAAATGTTTATGCTTCTGAAACCTTTCTATTAATTTTAGTATATACATATCCACAGGCAGTTTGTACCTGCTGCATTTATACAGATGAAAGATTTTTATTCTTCCTGCAGTGACCAAAGGTTGGTCAAAGTAAACCTTCCTACATACTTAGCGGTATCCCAGTGAGTGATCTTCCTATCAGAGATGGAATCCTACATAGACGACTTGGAGTCCTTCATGGAATGATTTTGGAGGAGAAAGAAAGGAAGGGGAAAGGGAAATTAAGTTTTCCCAAGTTAAATAGTGTTCCTTAAGTAAGAGAAACACATTCCAGTCTGAGCTAGTTTATTTTTCTAGATTCATTACTGACAGTATGTGCAAAATCTTATCTTCCAAGGACTTTCTTAAAAAATACAATATAAGCTATGATTTTCAATATGTAAATCTTCTGGTTCTCCTGATGGGAGTAGCCTGACTGTGGAAGAAAAGCTCTTCCTACTCCTTTGCAAAAGGTAAATAACAACAGTGAGTTTAAAAGATACTATTTTTTTTCTTTCACTCTACTTTTAGCTATTAACTTCAGCAAAAATGAACTTTCCTATATAAAATGACGTACCTCTGGTGTTTCTTCAGTTTTTCTTCTGGTTTCTAGAAACCATTAGAGTGGGTTGGTGTTCTAATGATTACTCCACTAATTAAAATAGACATAATTTATATTTGGAACGGAATATTTTCTTACTGCAGCAAATGAAAAATTCTTTTTTAATGACCCCTGAATGTATTATCATAAAGTACACATTATATTTAGAGACAGCACACACGAAAAATGGCAACAGTCATTACTAGGCAGGCCTTAGGGCAACCTCACATAACCCACTTAGAACTATGAATGGTATCTTTTTGTTATGGCTGTTATTTGCACAGAGCTGCTTGTGCAGGGTTAGGCTGGGATGCCCTTGACCTGAGCAAGGCTGAGCTGGGTTTACTGGGCACCCCATGGCCGAGTGCCCATTGCGCAGCCTGTCTGAGCTCCAGCTCTGAGAGTGTTGCCAGGGAAGGGGCTGACAGCCTATAGGGGCATAGGAGGCTGCAGGGTAGCTTTCATTCCTTCCCTAGAAGCAGCGGAGGGGAGGAGGTGGTGAAAAGAAAATCCACATTATCAGTCCCTTAAGAAGAATTTGGGATCTGATGTCACTCTGCATCTCTCTGCTTTAAGAAAACTGCCATCATTGACTCTAGAAGCCATGGGAAAGGTTAGCATAACACATTAGAGACATAGATAACTAGTAAGTCTTGTACAGTTGTTGGAAGGGTATTATAGTCAGTGAGGGTATATTTTTTTGCTAGTTTGAACACAAGTGTTAGTATTTTGTAACTGGATTAACTACTGCTTCACCTTCATTAGAGTGCTAAGACTTTATGAGGCTAACAATAAATTCGTGGCTCTGTGTATAAGGTGTAATTGCTTCCACCCATAACAAGATTTTTAACAGTGTACACTCCCATGCATGCAGAGTAATAAGTAAAAAAGATTAACACATTTACTTTCAAGTCACATCAAATTCCGAGACAAAATCAAGGCATAGTACAGCATACTCAGAGATGAAGACAGGGAAAATGGTGTACATGAAACCTTAGAATGGAGTCTTTATATGCTAGTGGAACTTACAGCTATATTAGCAGATTCCACTTGCCTTTATTGCAAGAAATTCAGACCCTAATTTAAAATAAGGCTGAAGTAATTGAAAAGGAAGAAAAAGACACAAGTAGATATCATGAGTTACAGGGATACTATTTATAAACTGACAGCCATTTCTCTTCTCATTTTTCTTCAAATCAAAGCCCTTGTTATTGATGGTATCACTAGCATCTGAGTTATCAAAGACATTTTGCAGATAATTTGTGGCAATTTACTTCTCCATGGTTCTTGTTCAAAGGTTAAAAGAAGTGAGCTAAGTTTTCTTATGTACTAATTAACTTAATCCTGTCAGCTTAAAACCCCTTTGCAGTAAGAGTATGAAATAGAAGAATTCCTTATGAAGTGTCTGACTTTCTCCTCCTGGCTTCTGACTGTAGTCCAACATTATGAAAAGACGCAAATGGAAAAAACATGGGAAATCAGAGTGATTTTTTTTTTTTTGGTGAAGCTAAAAAATAAATTAAAAAATCAATAAATTTGGAAGAGATAGTAATTTTATTAGACTTGAGATGAGTGTAGGGGGAGCAGCCTGGAAAGGGCCAATAAAAGGTGCTGGGAGATAAACCAAGTTGACTCTTGAGCCTTGCCGTTACCATGTGAAACTTGTCCTAATTTAAATACCAGATAGGTTTTGCCTTTGCAGCCGTAAGAAGCTCAGGTAATACAAACAGAATCAACAAATCTAGAGGGACCCTTCCAGTTATCTAACAGGGAGTTGCAGTTTCAGTACTCAAAGCCTTTTAAAACTGACAGTATGAGCAAGAGTGAGTGGAAAGCAGAAAGCAAGCAGATGTAGTGAGAGTACAACTGGATTCACTTATCTTTATTTGAGAAATTCTACCTAGATGTTATTTCTTTTAAGCAGCAATTTAATTTTGCAATTAAACAAACTAACTAACTAGGGGTATCAGTTCACAAGGAGCTTAATAACCTTTTTTGAAACCTTTGTAACTTGATCAAAGTTTCAGGACCATAACTCTTTTCCCAGGACAGCTCTCATGTTCTGCCCAGAAATAATGACCTACATAGAAATCTTCTCTGTCATATTCAACTTTGTTTCCTATCTAGCACTGTTGATGAACTTGGTTGGATTTTGTTAAAAATCCTGCAGAGAAGACTACATTAGATTGTGCATAAAATCACCACCACACTTGAGATCATAGAATCATAGAATGGTTTGGGTTAGAAAGGACCTTAAAGCTCATCTGGTTCCAATCCTGCTGCCATGGGCAGGGACAACTTCCAGTAGACCAGGTTGCTCAAACCTCATCCAACCTGGACTTGAATACTTTCAGGGGTGAGGCTTCCACAACTTCTCTGGGCAGCAAGATGTCACCATCTTAGAAAGCCTTTTGGTATATTCCTGGGCTTTTGAAACTTTATTTTTCATAAAAAGCCTGAGTTGTACCCCCAGTCACACATTTGAAGTTGATAAAATAGTAGTGTTTACATACTTGTAAAGCAGAATCTAAGAATTGCTTCTCTTATCTTAATGTGCAGTACTGAAGGTGAGAATACTGAAGAAAAAAAAATCTTAATACTTTTCTAGTTTTATTAAACGGTAAGATTTCAACATAAATAATCTCAGTTTTTGTTGGTATGTTCCTTTGTTTTCAAGGATTTGAATAGGAAGTGAATCTTGCAGATGCATAGGCGCTTGCGTTCCTGAAAGATTCATACCCAAGATGTTCATGCAGCCATATGGCATGCGTTGCTTTTCCTGATCTTTTCAGGAAAAGGCAATCACTTTATCAAGACGCAAAATTGTTCTCGCATAGCATATGTGATTGTCAATTTCCAAGTGAATGAAAGAACCAAACAATTTTGATAACTACTCAGACAGCAAAATGTAATGCTTAAAGCATAGCAAAACAATTTCTGGTAACTGCAAATTTTCTCAGACATAAAGTTTATTTGCAGCAGCTTTCTAAAATTTCATAACTGTAACAATAACAATAAAATGGCAACAAAAGTGCTCAGGAGCTGTCACTTTTATAAATATAGTTTATTGTTAAATTCTTCTGTTTTTTTGTGGCTCAAACTGTGATATATTATTTCAGTGAAAGTTGCATACATTCCATGTAGTCAATACCAGAACAAAACTGTAAATTGTTGAAGCATCCCCAAAATGCATACATGTGTAATGTATAGCTGCCTATCTGCTGGTTAATTAACTACATCCAGAACACAGCCGACTGTGGAAACTCTTCTGTGCTTTCCCTGTTCTAAACTGTTCGTCCAACACCAAGAACAGCAAGCAGTAAAGTGCACTTCTCAGAGCTACACCCTGGAACCCAGGTTTGCTACGCTCGTCCTTTTTTTCTTTCAAATAACGGAGGAAAAAAAAAATGAGATTGGTGAAGAGCAGCACTGCCCTCCGGTGGGCAGATTAATCCGTCACAGAGGTAAGGCTTAGCTTTTCCTTCAGCACTTGGAAGAGGTGTATTTTCAGAGCAGTGCTTTGCTGTACTTCCAGCAAAACATACGTGCATGGGATTGAAATTTTCAAGTCAGTGTTTTAATATAAATAATGAAGAGCCTTACTTGGGACCTTGGAGTTTTTTTGTTTGTTTGTTTTGTTGTTGGCTTTTTTCAGTTTTAGGGGTTTTTTTGTTGTTTGTAGGTTTGGTTTTTGTTATAAGAGTAATCTGTAAAATATTCCAATGCAAGATTAGAAATCAATGCAAAATAAAATTGGACTAAATTTGTCATTTTAACTTATGAACACTACTGTGTCAGTAAAGATAAATTCACTTGTTTCATGTCTCATTCACTGTCTTATGAGTCTATAATTTACTGTCTCACAAGTTTTCACCCCGAGATGAAGGATTCAAGGAGTACTTATTATTAACCTATTTAGAATAAAATATTCATCTTTTTTAGATCAATCTTGTAGCCACTGGACAAAGCACAGAAAACACTAGCTCAGATAAACAGCAAAAATATTTTTATTTGAAGCTAAACAGAAAGAAGCAGGATAATAAAATGTCTGTATTTTAAGTTTATGTATATGCAACCACATTTACATAGAACTGTTAAGCAGTTGTTTCTTCTTAAATGTAACCCTCATAGAACCCTTTCACAGGCATTCTTCCAGTTACCAGACCACTGGTAGCAGCACTCTGAGAATGAATTTTCAAAAGCTTTGCACCCACCTTGCAAAACTTTATTATGAAAAGTTTTCATGTAAAACAGAACCAGAAGTCTGTTGAAGTCCAAATATCTGACTGAGCCAGTCTATACCCTCTGCCATCCCAGGGAAAAGAAAAGAAAGAAAACTATGAGTTTGTTCTGAGCAAATTGTTCTTGAAAGGTCCGTGTTCTAACTTCTCTGTTTTCCTAACATCTTCATTCAGGATATTTACAACTCTTTGGAGTATTTCTTCCATTGCTTTTTGGATGTTTGTCCTGGGAGTTCAATCTGCACTGATAGATTTGTGGGGTTTAGCCAGTTCTTTCTTCCTTATTTGTAAATATATTACCCGGCAGTCCTTCTGTGGTTATTTAGCATTTGTGTTTTAAGATTCCTTTAGAGGGGTGTTTTGAGCTCTTTAAGTACCTTAAAAAAAATAAAAATTCTTCAGATCCAGCTAGCTGGAAACATCTATTTTAT
The DNA here is from genome assembly GCF_012275295.1 of Melopsittacus undulatus. NCBI lineage: Eukaryota > Metazoa > Chordata > Aves > Psittaciformes > Psittaculidae > Melopsittacus > Melopsittacus undulatus. The sequence continues at coordinate 99,236,219 of NC_047528.1, forward strand.
CTGAACTACTCTATAACCTGTTTTCTTCCTGCATATTTCAGGCTGAGGCCTTTTCCCTGTCTTGTTAATATTCGCTTCTTTAGCCACTTGAAGATGGCTAGAATTTCTAATTAAAAAGTAATATTTACTCCTTTGTTCTTTTCATTGGCACATTTTCCCTTACAAGTGTATTTTTCAAGCACTAACATTATTTTCACCTGTGTATATTCTCCCTGGCACAATAGAAATTCCTCAGTGTGAGAATTTTTTTACTCCCTTTGTTCTTCACTTAGAGTTGACTTTACCGTGTCTATGCCAGTAGTAAAGTGCATGACATCCCTGACTATGACATAAACTTGTGTTTCTTGTCCTTCCAGATGCCATCTTTACATTAAGGAAGAAAAAACCAAGCACATCACATATGATCTTCATTTTCAGATGGGTCTTTAAGGCTACCTTCATCATATCGCTGTCTACTAGTACCTTAGTTTTCTTGACAGATTTCCACTTCCCCCTACCCATCTTCTCCAAAGGTGTAAACTCATATTTGAAATCTTATGCTTCAGCATCCCTTTTCTTTGCATGTTCTTTGTTTAAATTTTGTCATTCATGTAGGCTGCGTGTTACAGACAGGATTAAGCAAAGTATGATAGAACATGCTTAGCTTTAAGCATATGTTGGTATGCTTTACTGAATCAAAGTTAAAATTATGAATCAAGTTTATTTTTCCCTTGATGATATTCCAGCTGTTGTGGCAATAAGTTTTCCTCAAAACTGAATTTGTTTATTATTCATAAACACGCAAGATATTTCAAAACTGTTCTCAAGATGACCACCATCTCATCCTGCTTAAACAATTTTTTAAAACATGGAACTAAACTTCACTGTTTTTTAAGTAGATGGAGTAGTCAAAATACAGAGATTTTTAATGTGGCTCAGCTGCTTTTTAAATATTGAAAAAAGTTCAAAATTAAGCTGACACTTTCATAAATACAGGAACTGAACCATAGGCATTCCAGTGTTAGAAACATTATTTTGAAACATATTTTTCTAATTAGGTATGTCTTTAGAGAAGTTGTATTTGGAGAGATATAAAATACTGCTGAAATCTGGAGTATTCACAGTGAATTTAGATTTCAATTAACCTCTAAATATGTGGTATTGCAACATTCAAATGCAAATATGGGTTTTTTTAATATAATCACCATTCTGTGGTCTCCTGGATCTAACTTCATGACTAGCTGACGTCAGTAGTGGCAGCAATGGTGATGTCAGTACACATTTCTCCCCAATCCAGTGGGCTTCAGATCAGGCCTATTAATGATTTCCAACTATATTTATAAAAGTTGCTGAAATTCCTAAAAAAAACCCAGTGGGCTATTTCTAAAGAAATTATTTCCCTAATCCGTTTTGGGTGATTACTATCTAAACAGTATGAAAAAAACAAAACAAAATTAAACAACCCAAAACCAAAAAAACCCCAATGAAGCTGAACCCACAGGTCCAGAAAAGATTTTAGTTGTTAAAATTGCTAGAGGGTTAATACAACCTGGGAAAGCTTGCAAAATGAATTATCCTTAGCTGCAGTCTTCTTTATGGCCTGATTCCAAGCAAAGCACATTCATTCCCTATAAATATCTTTTCCTGTCATCCCCTATTTTATTTTACTTTAGGGACATGATCAGCTTTTATCTGCTTTTAAAGATCCATTTCTGACAGCAGGTAATGGCATTTGGAACCTTTTGCCTTTGCTATCACTTTGGACTTTGTGCCATGAAATTGGTCTGGGCTTTTTTTCCTTCTTAGTTTGCAGATAGTGAAAGCTGATGTATCAGCCTCCTTGATGTTTCCCACTGGGCATCAAGAAATTACCAGGCAAAAAGCCAAGTCCAAATGAGATCAACAGAGACAAAATATTCAACAATGCTGTTTTTTTCCTCAACTTTTCATTTAGCTCTAATATCGTATTGACTCTACAAAGCATGAAAGACTGACTCTCTCCAGAAACACTTTAACAATTGAAAGCTAAAGTTGTCTTTTACTATAGTTGGAGGACACCCTCTATAATTAGTTCAGTTACTTTGCATACCATGATGTCCAAGTTCAAGGGAACAACAGATACAGGGTGCTTGCAGGGCTGCCCAACTCTGGTTCCCTGTATAATCCACTGAATTGATCCTGAATATAGATCCTGAATTTACCTCTTATCTCCTTTATCCATGCTACTTAAGCTATCTATCTGTTCATCAGCACCAGAATCTCCTGGATCACCTACCTGGGTACACCTTGATGTTGGTAGGCCATCTGTGCAGATCACGTGCTGTGTTCTGTGTCTCTGTAGAAGAAACAAGAAAAATTAGATTAAACCAATTAATAATTTCTTAGAGAATATTAGATTTATAACATTAAATAAGGGATAATTTTAATTAACATTTAATTTTATGTTCATATTTTTCTGTTTAAATTTTCATGTCTACTTAAATTATAATCATCACAGCATAAAGTACTATGAAAAATAAATGCATTGATTGGAAATATGTGACATTTGATTAAATTTCTGATTTCTAATCAGTATTAAAGACAAGAGCATAATATCACTGAAGTAACTGTAATTATTAACTAGACTGAAGTAATTGGGGAATAATAAATAATAGAAATTTAGCAGGTAAAATTTGCATACAGAAAAATTGCGAAAAGCGTTTGACGCTTTCTGGTGTGTATTTTCCTGGGGAACATCTCTGAAATTTTAATATATATACATGATAATGAAGAAATGGTTTAGAAGCTCTCAGAAGTTCTTGGAAAAATTCCTTTGACATACCATGAGCCTAAAGTGAGTAGATGAACTTCTTTTTATAAAGGAGGGCTTTTAGAGAGATACATCTCAAATTGTCTGAAAATAGGCTGCTGTCAGGCAGGTTCCAAAATAGTAGCTACTGAAATGGTGTAGAGTGAGCAGAGCATACTTGCTACAGTCAAGTGTCTGTTTAAAATTTGTAATATCAACTTCACTGTGCAGTGAAGCATCACCTCATCAACAGAAGAGGTAGTCATTGTAATACTGTAGCACAATGTAGAAATCTTAGTGATTCACACAGTAGTATAAAACCTCACCAGCAAGACTCAAAAATCTTGCAGAAGATAAGCTATAAGCCTACAAGAAAACTTATTTGTGTGAGTTAAAATAGGAATAATGTGAAAACAATATGTTAATAAATAAAGTGGTTGCCTCTTGATACCTAATATGTTTTCCAAGGGGGGGCAAATTGAACAAGGGGGTTATTTTTAACCTAGGAAACTCTGAAATTGAAAAATAGGAAAGTTTTAGTTTTCTGGAAATGTTAAATACTCACCAGGAGTTGCACTAATGTGCAGAACTTCTGGGAATGATTGTGCTGTGCTTTTTTTACTCCAAATTTACAGAATAAGAATATGTCTTGAACAACAAGAAGCTTCCTATAAAATTGCGCTATTATAATATCCTCAGCTTTTCTTTTCTATTCTGCATAAAATTTCTGGTCCTGAATTCTCATCTAGTGTTTTTAGAGGAACACAGTCCAAGAACAATGCTCAATTTTTCTAAGAGTTCATTTTTTTTTTTAAGTATGAATATGACATATGTAAGGTCCTGTGTGCAGTTTGAAAGCAGGTTATGCTGTTGATTAATATAATAGTAGTCTTCTGTTTGAGATCCAAGGGGATTCTAGCCTATCAAAAGGTGAATGGAGTACAACTGACTGCTAGCACTCTTCCTCCCTCATTTGCATCCTACATAACTTAATGTATTTCTGTTCATTCCCACTGTCTGTGAGCATCCATATCCACACTTTTCATGAAGTTTAGAGCTAAGAAGTGTACCATCATTTTGGCTTCAGGTCAGTAAAGTGAGTTGTAAAAGTCATAAAGAGAAGGAGTTTTGCCTATGTGTTGTTTTTATTTTTTAAATTATTTTTCCTATAAAGCCACTAACACATTGTAGGTGTAGTTGGCTGTGCTTTAGACAGGCTCTTATTTTAATCCAAATTTTAAATTTCCATAAGAATATATTATTTGCCTATAGGGAAAGTACATTTTCCTCCTGGTTTTCAAAGGTTGAAGAAATATCTTCTTCAAGAAAAAGGTATGGGGGAACACTTGTTTGTGCTTTCCTGTAGGACCTTCTACTCATCAACTCCTTACTGAGAACATATGTAACAGGATGACCTTTAATGTTCAAGTTTTTCAGGGTGGTACCCTAGCTGCCTTTCCAAGGAGGCATTCAGAGCCTGAACCGATAACCTCTAGTATTACACTGATAGCTCCCTGAGCCCTTTCAGGTAAGCCCTATGTGGACTAAGAAATTTAGGAAGAACAGTAGAAAGACTGTAAGTTTTGTGTTTTCTACCAAAAGTTTGAGCTATATCTTATATCCTTTTCTTACATTAAAAATCCATACTAAAGCTATGCATTATCATTTACAAGCTTTCAAAAGGCGAAAGACAAATACCTATTTCCTTACATAAACTTAAAAAAAATACCAGTACAGTTTTAACAAAGTGTGCAAACCTCACTCACCTCTGCTGTTTCTGACTCATAAAATTGGCTTTCCAGCGTATCATACCTAACTATAGTAGCTCATTTTCTAAGATACATGGCATATCTTTCTCTCTCTTTTCTTTTTTTTTTAATTAAGTTTGCTCCAGAGTTGTACAGCAAAATGCCTTAGTGCTCTTCTCCTCATTGGCTAACTTAAGGCTAAGTTTGCAGATTTGGTGTCAGGTTTTATTCTTCTGCATTATTCGTTTCCTTTACCTGAAACATTTTAAAAGAGAAAACATGTAACACAAAGCCTGTGTGACCTTTTCATTACATCTGATTGTCTTCTTTCCTTTGGTTGATTACATCAAAATCAGTCCTAAGTAAGTGGGTAGATTTTACTCACACAACATTGCATGTTTTTTCATGTCAATCTATTCAGTCACCTTTATCTAACATTTTCTTTCTTTCTATAAGTAATAATATTTCTTCCAGTATGAGCTTGGAACTGTACAGTTTCTTCTGTGAAAACTGTAACCACTTTCCCTTGATTTTTCTTTTCCCTGTTTTAGCTGGTTTTACTGACAAATTTTGTAGTTGTGTTTTATTCAGAGATCTATTTTTTTTATTCTCACTAGAATTATTATCATTTGTATTCAAGAGTGTACGTACCTGAAGAAAAAATATCCAGAACAAACATTCAGCATCAAGATCAGTTACTATCTTGAAAGTGCAGATGGCTTCCTTTCATTTTCCTGCATTTCTTTTTTTTTGCGGATCAAATTGCATCCTGAAAAGAAGGATGTTATATTGTAGGTTAGCAATTGCTACCCATTGTCTGAAATCAGAGTTGCTTGCTTTTATTATGGTGATGTCTAGAGATCTTATGAGTGAAGTGCTATCTTGCAATATGCTGTACCTGTTGTGATGTCCAAGGTCACAAAATAACTTCTATTCAACTTTTTTGTTTGTGTCAGTGAGGCTTAAGGACATATTTGCAGATAGCTGTGATCTTATGTGCTCTTCTAAATCAAGACCTTAGGCTCTGCTTCAGCGACCTGATCTATGTAGGTGCATAGCGTCATTGTCATGACCACGCAGTTTTCTGCTCACAGCAAATGTGGTTAACTGCTGAAGTCTGCTGAAAAATTATGCTGTGTATCTGTAGGCAGATAATTGTTGTTCTTAATTCATTTGAAATTACATATATACGCTCAAGAAAGAAAGACATGTCTCTACAGTCCTAAGTAATAGTGGGTAATGTTTGAGACACTGGATTACTAAGCAAAAATATATTTGAATAGACTTTTAATGAATACTATTAATATGTATATATTTGTTATTATTTTAAATATATACAGTTTTAATGATTTATTTCTTTATATGTATTCTGTATATAGATATATAAAAATATTCCCACAGAACCTTAGTAAAGTGTTTTATTACCCAATATTACAACTGTTAAGAACTTACTTACACATTGACAAAAGTGAGGCCTATCCCACAATAGATGGCACAGGTATTTTTCAGGAAAAATAAGGGAGGTGTAGCTTTGTCTGCTCTCTCAGTTGAGTATGCACTCAGTGTCAGAAAGTTCTGGTGTTTTTTCTTTCTGTGTTTGCTGAGTAATTTTTTCCTAGTTGTAGTTACCCAAAGTTAGCTTCAAATTTTATATCATTTAAGTTTAATTTATCAATACTTCAAGGTAAAGGTTTTATCAAGAGGATCTGGGAGTACAGAAGATAAAAATTATGTTAGCCTAGATTCATTCAAATCCACTTTAATAAATAGATATTCTTCTCAGAACTGATTATTGCCTAGGAAATACAGTAAACAATCCAGGTAACTAAAAAGAGAGTCAACACATTAATGTAAACAAGCCAAAAAACTGCTACAACTGTGGTCTTAGCATTATGCATTTACTCTGCTCATAATGACAGAGATTTAATAAAATTTCTGCCTGATATGTAAAAGGGAATGAAGAAAAATTCAGGTAATTTATACTTAGTAAAACCCCACAACAATAAAGCTAAAATAAAAAAAGAAAATCCAGTATGTTCTTTCTACTCTACTAAATAAGCTGAAAAGATTGAATTTTCTCCCAGAAGATTGTTCAATAGAATAAAAAAATATACCTTTCTATGCAAAATGGGACTCTAGTGAAAGAATATGCCACATGAGCTGAAGCTTTCAAACAGTACAGCAATTTCTTGCAGCTTTTAGTTTTGGTTTAATAAGAGAGAGGATATGATTCTTTCTCTGGTACAGTAATGGGAATACAACCCTAAATTCAGGGCTTGTAATATCCCTGCTCTTTATCTTTTTTTTCAGATGGAACAAGAATGCCAAACCCCCTGATAAAAGAAAGTGCTGAGAGCCACAGACTTGGGGAAGAATTCTGAGAAGCACTTATTTAAGGATGCAGCAATGTGGTATCCTCTCTTGTGTCTCAGCCCACCCAGAGGCAGCTTCTACATGACTTGCTATTCTTCACTCTGTCCCAGGCTGAGTAGTTTATAGCAGTTTTTTTCCTCAGTCTCCTATTTTCTCACACCCCATCCAAAATAAAGGTTATTTGCAAAAGCTTTTCTAAATAGCACAAGAAAGAGGAGTTCCTTACTCTAAGAACTGCAGCTATAATAATGTCATTCACTTTTAGTGTGTACCTCCACTGCCCTCAGAAGTCCACTGCTGCTACCACCAGGATAACAGAACACGATGAAAGTGCTTTCTGGTCTTCACCAGCTGTGCTAATGTAAGAATGTTTCTAGTTGCAAATACTTCACTACCTAAAATTAACTTCACCTGTCCCATTCTCTCAGTAGCACATACTGGCCTGTGTGAAAAATTTTTAACTAACCCCCTCTGGTTTTTGTCTGAGCATTTTGTTGTAAGGTTGAGGGTGTTTCGTTGGTTGATTTTAATATTGTCTTAATGGTAAAATCAACATTTTAGCCTATGACTTCCCAGAAAATAGATTTTCAGCTTGGTGATTGCACTAGCTTGTGGTGTTTAGCTTTTACATTAATAAAAGTGAACATGAAGTGTTAGGGATAGATAAGATGATATGTATTTCCTCAGATTCCTACTGTGATACATCCAGACAAGAAAAGAGGCTACACTCTATTACAATTATGTATTTACAAAACTGGGGTTAATATTATATTTTTTTGTGTTCTACATTCCATTTTCCTGAATACTATTGAGATTATGTTAAATTCTCTTTGAGTTCACTTGTCTTCGGAGGCTGAAACTGTCTTGTGTGTTATCATATCATGTCGTATCCTGTAAGCCTCACAACAGTCTGTATTGGGATGGAAAATGGAGTTAATTGCGACCAGTTATAAACCAGTTACTACCTGCAACTGTGAACAAGACCTAACAGAAGTGCCTTTCTTTGCTGAACAGTAGCTCAACACAAACTGGTTTTACTCACAGGGAAAACAAAATACAAAATCTTTTTATTGGATATTATGAGTGAATATGTGAATTTTTTTTTAACATGTGAAATGCCTTTGAAGTGTTTCAGCTTTTTTTTGTCTCCAAAATTGGATAATAGATTTCTATTGAGAGTAAGAATATCTTATATTCTATTGTATACCTTATTCCATAAAGCAAATAAGATAGAGACCTTTTTTTCTGTTCTCATATGGATTTACCAGAAAGAGGATTAGGTAGACTTTGTGCACTGTCATAATATTCATGTCTTCAAACTACTGTGACATGGTTTCTTTATCCAGCTGAACCTGTATACATGTTGTAACCTATACTAGTAAAATTCCTTTCAGAATTGTTAAAAATGCATCTCTTCATGCAGTCATGGAAAGTTTATTTAGACCATATTTCTGGATTCTTGTAGAGAATAGGACATAGATTCTTCCTTCATTCACAATATTAAGATTCACAGGTTTCAGATCTTTTCCTCTCGCAAAAGGAGAGTGTATGAACTAACAAAATCTTTTTTGAAGATGAATGAGTATTCTACTTACTAAGGAAATTTTTAGAATCAAAGCAAGTGTGATTAATAATTGTTTTCTTCTGGATATTGTATTGTGTTAATTGAAGCCCTAATGTCTAATTCAAAATTAAATTGTCTAAATAACTATTTGAAAGAAGTATACTCTCCTGTTTCATTCAGGAAACACAGAGCTAAGACTACAGAAATGAGAGATCTCCTGGAGAATAAATTTGATCCAGGGAGGTATATGCCGTTTTCTTTATTTATTTATCTCCTTGCCTTGCCTTGTCTTGCTTGCCTGCCATTTTTCCTTTCAAAATATGTAACTTGTGTAGTCTTGGACATTTTAAATTTAAAAATCATGCAACTCTTTATTGTCTTTATTAGGAGCACTTTTCTTTGGAAAAAAAAAGATTTATTTAATGTGAATTAACAAAAAGAATGCTTCAAATACTAAGTAAAACAATTACATAGAGTTAGCCTGTGAATACAAGAATACGCTATTATCCTTTGTAAAATGTGAAAATAATATTCTAAATTTTGCTCACTGTCCACTTTGGCAGAGTACAAAAAGAAAAAAAGAAAAAAAGCTTAGAGGTAAACAAAAAATGGCAGAGGGAACATAGTCCAGAAACAAGTCTTTTTGAATATAGGGTCTTAAAACATACATGTAAGAATTTCAGTGCTTATTGAAGGTAAAATAATTTTAAGTAGCACAGTCATAAATTTTCACAAAATATCAATTCTGACAGGGTCTGCAGACATACTCATTAAAATTAATACAGCTTGCAAATAGAGTATGTGAAGCATTTCATCTGGTTTTCAGATGTTACTGAAATTTGATAATGTTTGGTTATTTTCTCTATGTTGGTTTTTTTTGCACATCATGGAAATTATTTAGAACTTTTTTAGAATAAGACATATGGGAACATAATTTCAGAAAACGTTCTAGTTAATTTTTCAGACCAAATCAGATCTAATACTCTGAAAATAACAAAATGTCTGGACTTATGTCAACCATGATATGGGTCTTGGTCACCACTTTTTACTGCAGGTCTGGTAGACTTTAGTAGAATGTAGAAATTTCTATCATGCAATCATTTTTATACTCTGGATAACTATATTCTTCAAATATTACCATTGTTGTTCCACACTTCTGCAAAATACTGTAAAATAGAATAAGGAAGTAGATTGAGTGTCTTAGCATGTATAAGGGCCACAACATTAAGTACACAACAGCAATCTTGTGTCATACACAATTAGGTTAGGCTAACTGGAAGCAAGGTAATCAGGAAATACTGGAGATATCAGAAATATGTGAATTGGAGTTCTCCTTAAGTAAAAAGGTCAGAATAAATAGCCTAACTGCAAAGTACCTCATAATTTACAGCCTATAAACTTGTGAGTTTCCTTATATAGATTTAGGTAGTTCTAAATTAGTGCTTAAGATGATAAAAGAAAGATCTGGCATGACAGTTTTGGTCTGACTGTGAGATTTGTTAATGCAGGAGATTGTATTTTCTTGAAACTTTTCAGAATTGAGCTGTTAGTTAAGAATTCCCTCAGTAGGAGGTTAAAATTCCCTACTGCCTGAATACTGTTAACTGTTAAAGTAATAACTTTCATTTTTTTGGTTTTTCCTCTTTTTTTCTTGTCATTTAGTAGCCAGAGTGTCACCAACTGTCACCAACGTGTATTCTTCATATCACTGTATTAGATGTAATGATTATCATATCAACTTCATGGTTATTTATTTACTCAGTATATTACATCATTATATTAAGCAATGTCATTTTGATCTATTGTACTGGGTCTGGCTGGGGTGGAGTTAACTTTCTTCATGGCAGCCTGTATGGGTCTGTGTTTTGTATTTGCAGCTAAAACACTTCGACGATGTCTGAACAATGCTTGCAGAGTGCCAAAGTTTTCTCTTTTTTCACTCTAACCCCACAGTGAGGTGGGTGTCGAAGAAATTAGACAAGGGCAAAGTCAGGTCAGCTGATACAGATTGGTCAGACAGATATTCCATGCCATATAATGTCATGTTTAGCAATAAAAAATACTATAAGTACTTGTAACTAATCTTACTGGGGAGATATACATGAACCTTTGTAATTCCTTGATACTGTTTGTAAGTGCAGGTGTCAACAGAAGGGCAATGGCACCTCTCCGTGTCAAGATGAGTCACTGGATGTGAATTTGCTTGTTCATATTCAGCTGTTCTGCAGAGGTGGCATTCATTTTGAGAAAGTCACATTCAGAAATTTTGAGCACTATTTCATAAGCAGATTACTCCTGAACTAAGAAGGGACCAGACCAATGCAACCAGGCTCAAGCATCACAGGCAAATGTAGTGCTCTGACACATTTAGTAGCTGTATTGAGTTCTCCATACAAAAGTTTAAAGGTGAACAAGTCTCTTCACATAGTCAGGATAATCCAAATTCTGTTGAAGGCTCAGGAAACATGTAAACTTGGGATCATTGCTGGACTTGTATTTAGAAAATAAAGCAACACAATACATGTGTATAAAGTAGGCTTCTAAAAAAACACAAGGCAACTTTGTCAGACAAGTGATTCATCTATCCAGGTAATCCCAGTAGGATAACCTAGCTCTTAATGGGAGATGCTCTTAGGAAACATACAGAAACCCGGTTGCTACCGAAACTAATTACTTTTGTCACCTTCCTTTGTACCCTTCCTGAGTCTGCTCTGTTATCCTTCAGAAACAGAAAATGCAAACTGCCCATTCAGCAGAAGCTGCACTCAAGATGAGAATGGCCCAAGGGCTTTCAGTAGCATTTTAAGTAAATTTTACTGATGTCCTTCATATTGTTGCCATTAACCCCCCCCCAATTGTGCCCTCAGTATTTTCTTTTCTTTCTTAGCCTCCACCATGCACTGAGTTGAACATTTCAGACAACTGCTAGTAATTCTCCCAGGATCTTTTTCCTCAGTTATAACTGCTCCTCCCAGCTTTAGCAGTAAAAATGCTATTAATGATCCCATCTCTTTAGAAAGTATCTTGTTTTCATGCCTTTTTAGAAAACAGTTTAGAAATAAGTTTCAAACAAAAATATCTCTAATTATTTTAATTTGTTTCACATAATTTCTAGCCAAAAGAAAACAACTGAAATTATACAATAGCAATGAATGATATTCATAATTCCAATATCCTTTTATTTTTCACTTTTAAGGAGTTTGTATAAATATTATTGTTTGCATCATGTAGTGATGTTTTAAATTTTTCTTCACCTAAAAGCTTGTGTTTACCAATTTCTTCACTGTTACATGCAAAATTTCATATTAACTCAGAGAAGAGTAATCAATTAATTTCTTTAAGAAATAAAAATGGTAATAATGCTGGAATGATGCATAGTTAGCAGAAAATATTTTTTGCACATTATGTTACACTTTATGACATTTTCTGGTTTTCAAAAATCATTGAGGTTTTTTAATTTTTTTTGTTATTTTCTAGTATTTCTGGGTTTGGTTTTTTTACCTTAGTTTGCAGATGTTTTACCTAGATTTTATTTTTCCTCTAGATTTCCAGCATACTCACCATATTAGACAAGTCAGCCTCATCTCTGTGCCTGTCAAAATATTCTCCTGGAAAGCATGCTAAGGCACATAAAAAAAAAAAAACAAGGTGCTTGGTGACAGCCAGCATGGCTTCACTAAGGGGAAATCCTGTCTGACCAATTTGGTGGCCTTCTATGATGGGGCTACGGAAATGATGGACAGGTGCAGAACAGTTTACATCATCTACCTGGACTTGTGCAAAGCGTTCGACACTGTCCCACATGACATCCTTGTCTCTGAATTGGAAAGACATCAATTTGATGGATGGACCACTCAGTGGATAAAGAACTGGCTGGATGGCCATAGGCAAAGAGTTGTGGTCAATGGTTCAATGTCTGGCTGGAGACCAGTAACAAGTGGTGTCCCTCAGGGATCAGTGTTGGGACGGTTCTTGTTCAACATCTTTGTTGGTGACATAGACAGTGGGATTGAGTGTGCCCTCAGCAAGTTTGCCGATGACACCAAGCTGTGTGGTTCTGTTGATATGTTGGAGGGAAGGAATGCCATTCAGAGGGACCTTGACATGCTTGTGTGGTGGGCTGATGACAACCTCATGAAGCTTAACCATGCCAAGTGTAAGGTCCTACACCTGGGTCGGAGCAATCCCAGGCACAGCTACAGGTTGGACAAAGAAGAGATTCAGAGCAGCCCTGTGGAGAAGGACTTGGGGGTGTTGGTCAATGAGAAAATGAACATGAGTCGGCTTCAGTGTGTGCTCACAGCCCAGAAAGGGAACCATATCTTGGGCTGTATCAGAAGAATCGTGACCAACAGGTCGAAGGAGGTGATCCTGCCCCTCTACTCTGCTCTCGTGAGACCTAACTTGGAAGTATTATGTACACTTCTGGTGTACTCAACATAAAAAAGACATGGAACTGTTGGAACATGTCCAGAGGAGGGCCACGAGGATGATCAGAGGACTGGAGCACCTCCTGTATGAAGACAGGCTGAGAAAGTTGGGTCTGTTCAGCCTTCCAGTATCTGAAGGGGGCCTACAGGGATGCTGGGGAGGGACTATTCATTAGGGACTGTAGTGATAGGACAAGGGGTAACAGGTTAAAACTTCAACAGCAGAAATTCAGATTGGATATAAGGAAGAAATTCCTTAGTGTAAGGGTGGTGAGGCTCTGGAATGAGCTGTCCAAGAAAGTTGTGAATGCTCCATCCCTGGGGGTATTCAAGGCCAGGTCGGACAGAACCTTGGGTGACATGGTTTAGTGTGAGGTGTTCCTGCCCATGGCAGGGTGGTTGGAACTGGATGATTTTAAGGTGCTTTCCAACCCTAACTATTCTGTGATTCCGTGATTTTGTGATTCTGTGATCCTATATTCTTCTATGTGTTCCTTCTTCAATTTTCATCTCGCTGTGACAGAATATTTCCTAATTCTCTATATTTATTGTTTTCTCTTAAGTTTAGTGTTTTCAGATTACATTATTTGTTAGAAATGAAATAAAACTTCAGCATTTATACTTTTTTCAACAAATAATTTATCTCCATCTCTGTGAATTTTGAATGAAGAATTGTTTTCTTTTGACATCTCCATGGACAGTAAAAATGATATTAATTATCCCATCTGTTTTGAAAGTATCTTATTTTCATGCATTTTTAGAAAACAGTTTAGAAATAACTTTCAAACAAAAATATCTCTAAGTATTTTAATTTATTTCACATAATTTCTAGCCAAAAGAAAATGGCTGAAATTATACAATACCTATTAATGCTATTCATAATTCCATTATCCTTTTATTTCGCACCTTTAACCAGTTTGTATAAATATTATTTTTTGTATAATTGCATTATTACACCATTTAATAGTCATTTTACTAGATCACTTTGCCCTGAAAAATTGCTTTTTTTTATATATTTGTGTACTCATGTGATCACATGTACCTGCAGTGGAAATCATTGCTCTGGAAGATTATGCTGTTTTCACCCCTTACGTGCTCTTTTTATTCGAAAACACTAGAAAAATGCATGTGATACCACAATTTCACTATCATTTATGACCTCCTTTTTTTCTTGGATAAACGTGATCTCAAAGATTAATTTTTGAAGATAACAAAGAGTAAATATTATGGGGAGTGAGGGGGTAGGGAGGGAAGGAAGGTACATACTGGTACAAGCAGAACATTTGTGCCCCCAATTCATACCGTAGGCTTATTGAAGAAAGTCAGGTGCTTGCTACAGTGTAGGAAAACATTTTATTTAAGAAATAAGAAAAAAAAAATAAATAAACCAGATTTAATTTTCATACCTGTTCTTTCAGAATCAATTATCTATCATGACTGTTCTTCGTTAATTCTGGAAAAAAAAATAGAAACTTGAGCTTAATATTTGTTATAAAAGTTGTGGGACTCTGTTAATTCATCATTTCCAGATTCTGGATGTTACATCTGTGTTGCCCTGCCTACCTAAATTGGCACACTGAATCTCTGAAAAAATGTTGGAGCTATGGGTCATTATTCTTCTAAAGCAGCCTTGGAGGCCAGTTTCTAGCAGACTGTTCTAAAATGCTTTTTAACCCAAGACAATAACTCCAGTAACTTTAAATATATGTGGACTTTTTTTTTTGTTTTGTTTTTTACAGTTTGTAGTAACAGGAAAACTTGCAATATTGTTGTATGCAAAAAAATGAAGCCTTAGAATATATGTGCAACTCAACTTAATCTCCCAATTTAAGACTAATTTGTGACTGAAAATAGTTGGGTTTATAGTTTAAAGAATTGACAGAAGTATAAGAGAGGGAATTACATTCTTTTTTATCAACAGAATTACTAGCTTGGTTCCACTTCTGTAATCTTTCATTGCTTCTATATGTAAATGAAGAAGAAAATCTCCAATCCATTTGCAAGGCTAATACTCAACAAGACATATTTTTAAAGGTAAATTGATTCAAAGTGGGTTCCTTATGAAAAGTCGGGAAAAATCATGGGGTTTATAGACTGTATAATGATTACAGGTTTTTGATGTTTCTATTGTAAAAATTGACAACTTTGTTAGCTGGAAATGCTGAAACTCTTGTATAATTGCATAGCAAAAGTAAGAAAGTTCTATACAAGCTAAAATTATGATGTATTTGTGGACTTTAAAATACTTTCTTGTAGAATTATATTGAAGCATCACCTTTCCATGCCCTGTCTCTCCCTTCCTCTGAGGGAAAGAATATTGTATGAAATCAGAAACACTGGTTTCATATATAGGGAATTTTTTAAGGCCCGGTTTTTGACAGAATTGTTCTTTGGACAGTTTCGATTTTTTTTTACTCTGCCACATTTCAGACTGATTTTATGTTTTGTTTTGGTGAGGTTTTGATTGGTTTGGGGCGTTTTTTCCTCCAAAGCATATAAAAGATGGCAGTTGATCTGCATTTGTGTGTAAATCCTCTACTCAGAGCAGCCCTGTGGCTCAGTTTTCTGTTTTTTTTATTGTGGTTTTAGTGGCAATTTTGATTTTTAAATAGAGACAAATTGAGGCTGAAATCTTGCTATACAAAAAAGCTATACAGTTCCAAATATCATTGTTAATATTTCATGTGTTTTGTTATATTTATTATCAGGTTTTTTCTTCCCATTTTGGATAGACATTAAAATAAAGAAGTCATTAATAGTTTTAACAGTAGAATTGGTTTGAAAGAGATAGTCTTATTTTTGTAGCACTTAATGGGTAAGGAGGAACAATATGAGCACAATAACCAAAATCTGAACTCTTGTTCAAATAGACAAGTCCAATTATATGAACCTTTGAGAAAGTAATTACATGCTTAGTTGAGCTCATTTTCAATATCCAAGAGTATTTTTCTTATCCTTCTGTGTTATCTGTCAGTCGCTGTTAAAATCATTATAATAAAAAAAAATAAAAATAAGAAACCTATTGTACATTATTTTATTTTTCAAATATCTTGTCAGTTGTCCAATAGGAAAAGTTAATTTGCTGCAAGAAGCTAAATGAAATGTCACAGAGGTCTAGCCTGGATGCCTTTCCACATATATTTAAAAGAATATAATCTTTTGCTCAATAGTTATTTTGTGGCTCAAGTACAGAGATCAAGAAAGTAAGAGTGATCTGTTAATTCTAGTCGGAATAATTTAGTAAATTTTGATATGTGTTATTTTGTTTGTGGGATCTTGAAAGATGGAGTACAATCATCCTTTTCCTCCAAAACAAATATAATTGTTGTCCTACTGTTATGTTAAGTGTAAAGGGGGGTTTTTCAAAGAATTCTGCACTGATGTATTTCTTCTACAAGTCAGGCTGAGCTTCTATTGAAGGCTTTATGACAAATTTCAAAAGGAAAGGAGCAAGACTGACACTGAATGCCTTTGGAAGGATGTGCAGAGTAATTTCAATATCAAAAAATGTCATGTTGTCAAAATGCTTTATAATATGTGTATTTAGAGAGAGCAAGCTTATGCTTACATTTGACACACTGAGCAGTAGGTAAATACTTATCAGCGCTCTTTTACCTCCCATATAAAGACTGCTGAGAAAGTTGGGGCTGTTCAGCCTGGAGAAGAGAAGGCTGCATGGAGACCTCATAGCAGCCTTCCAGTATCTGAAGGAGGACTACAGGGGTGCTGGGGAGGAACTCTTCATCAGGGACTGAAGAGGTAGAACAAGGGGCAACAGATTCAAACTTAAACAAGAGAAGTTTAGGTTAGATATAAGGAAGAAGTTCTTTACTGTGAGGGTGGTGAGGCACTGGAATGAGTTGCCCAAGGAAGTTGTGAATGCTCCATCCTTGGTGGTATTCAAGGCAGGGCTGAACAGACTCTTGGGTGACATGGTTTAGTGTGAGGTGTCCCTGCCCACAGTAGTGGGGTTAGAACTAGATGATCTGAAGGTCCTTTCCAACCCTAACTATTCTATGATTCTATGATTCTTTTGCTTCAGCTTTCTCCTCATTTTCTGCACTATGAACTCCAAGGATTTCCAGTATGCTACCGCTTCTCCTTTAAACTGAGTATTTTCTGTGTATCTGATTTTATTTTGCTCTGGCTGATATTGTAAACCATAATTAACCCAATGAGGTGGTAACAAATGGCATAATATTGGAGATATTTGAGGGTCTGTTTCCTATGGTCTGCCTTTCAGAGTTTCAGTCAGTTAAGAGTCCTGTCACACAGCTACACAGATGTAGAAATATTTCATAACACCAAATTGGATTTCACATACAAATTTCCCAAATCATTTCAAAGGCTTATGGACAAACTATCCTGTTCTTTGTAGTATTGATAACACAGGTTAGAAACACTTAAGTTTGAATATATATGAAGAGTAACAGTTTGCTAATTATCATGGGCAACCTTGGGAAAGATTGTTGGAGACTACACAACAAGATGAAGATGCATTTTAATGACAGTTGCTGAGTATTTAAAACTGGTGTTTTCCGTTATACTTTGTAGAGGCTATCAATATCATTAAATGGTTTATATAGGATGGAAAGAGGTTAGACTACCCCATATCTAAGTCTTTGTTTCAGACCTGTCTGTTTTCTGGTTTTGTGTTTCTCTAACACACAAACAGATGCTAAATTTTTATTCCAAAGCTTCTTTAGGAACAAATATATACTAACAAAACTTGTGTGTCGGGTATAGCAAAAATAGTTTGCATTTATTCTATCATTTATAATAAAAGATAAGGAAGACAGAGGAGAACCATTCTCCTGACATTTCACCTTTCTTTTCAATGCCTCCATAGAATAGAATTGTAGAATCATAGAATAGTTAGGGTTGGAAAGGACCTTCAGATCATCTAGTTCCAACCCCACTGCCATGGGCAGGGACACATCACACTAAACCATGTCAGCCAAAGCTAGGTCCAACATGGCCTTGAACATTGCCAGGGATGGAGCATTCACAGCTTCCTTGGGCAAGCCATTCCAGTACCTCACCACCCTTACATTAAAGAATTTCTTCCTTACATTCAATCTAAACTTCCCTTGTTTAAGTTTTAGCCCGTTATCCCTTGTCCTGTCACTACAGTCCCTAATGAGGAATCTCTCCCCAGCATCCCTGTAGCTCCCCTTCAGATACTGGAAGGCTGCTATGAGGTCTCCACGCAGCCTTCTCTTCTCCAGGCTGAACAGCCCCAGCTTTCTCAGCCTGTCTTCATACGGGAGGTGCTCCAGTCCCCTGATCATCCTCGTAGCCCTCCTCTGGACTTGTTCCAACAGTTCCATGTCCTTTTGATGTTGAGTACACCAGAACTGCACACAATACTCCAAGTGAGGTCTCATGAGAGCAGAGAAGAGGGGCAGGATCACCTCCTTCGGCCTGCTGATCACGCTCCTTTTGATGCAGCCCAGAATACAGTTGGCTTTCAGGGCTGCAACTGCACACTGCCGGTTCATATTGGCCTATAAAGCATAAATCTGTATGCACAATACTATTGCTGTAATTGCTTTTATTCATAGAAACTATTACATTGTGAAAAATTTACTGCTGTTTTCAGCTACTGCTCCACACTGGATTTTACATTAAATCAACCACAGAAGCAATAATGTTGCTACTTCCTCTTGACCTTTGGCTTTTACCTGCTTACTTTACCATGCAGTGTTATCAGCTGAGTTAAGTCATTCTTTCCCATGTGTGCCCTTTCGGTTTTTGCCTTGTCCTATTTATTCGTCACAAAGAACTTTGCATTAACATGCTTTTTTCATTACTCAGATAATCCATGCTATTTTGTTATCTGTTGTCAACCTTCAGTAACTAGTGTTTTATTTGTTGATTACTATTCTCTTCAGTTTGTTCCCATGTTCTATACCTTTTTCTCCCAATAATAAGAGGGAATATAAGGAAGGTCGTACGTCTAGGAGTGCAAAACCAGCCAACTAATTCAATCTGACTAAGTCTGAATATAAGGCATCATGTTAGCTCACCTAATTATAACTACCTAAATATTAGACATTTATGTTACAATATTTATTTATGATGTTTCTTTAGTCAGTGAAGAAGGATTGACTGCCTCCAGAAGAAAATTCTTCCCCTCATCATTAGATCTTATGTGCAAGACTTCCTTTACTCTTGGTGCTAACTATTAACCTTGTGATCACTTCTACTAAAGTAAACTAGATTCATCACAGATTTAATTTCTGGATACTCTTAATTTACCCTACTTTTAATTATAATCCTTTAATAAGCACATCTTTCTTATTCTGACTTAAAAAACCCATTCTCTTACTCTATGCTGGATACTGCTGCAAAAGTGACTGTTGAGCTGCATCTACCCAAAGTCAGACAAGATATTGATTAATGTGGAAAAGAACATCAGTGCTGTTCTATGGAGTCCTTCTGGATGTGTCTATAGAAGGGAAGTTACAATTTTGTTGGTGCAGGGTTTTTTTTGGGAGGTTTTGATGTTCTTGCTTTTTAAAAATGAAGGTCTTCCTCCAAATTATGAGAAAGGTATCATATTCCACCTCTGCTTTCTGTGATTCGTTTTTTTTTTTTTTCACCAAACCAGTCTGAAGAGTTTCAACTCCTAACAACAGCAATGCATTTATTATTATTTTCCTGATATGGATTAATTAACATGGAGGCAGATTAGTTCCCAGCAATCCATTAGGATTATTTCAGTAAATACTTAAATTTAACCCATCTTTCTGAACCTTCTTCAAGGGTTGTATAAAATACATGAGGGGTTCATGCTTATTTTTTTCTTTTTTGTTATATGCTTATTGGAAGTCAGAATTTAATTAAATTGTGAATGCACAAAATAGCATAGATATTAGCTCATATGGTAGGAATCTAAAATTCCTCAGAAGGCTTTGTCATCATTTCAGTATGGTTTTCCATGTAAAATAAATGCATCAATTACTTAATTGCATTTGGTTACCTATTACTGTATTATTTTATACATTACACATCCCATCTGCTTAGTGATCATCCCTAGGAAACATTTCTTGCCAGGTGCGCATGTGAAAGTTCTTAGTGTCTTAGAGCAAACACCCTTCCCAGATGACTCTATGAGCAAATCTTCCTACTCCCACTAAATGTTTTCAGTTTGATGAGCCCTACCAGACATCAACTCAGAGCTTTTAACATCTGTTATTTCAATACATATTTAGAGCCCCAGTCTGGGAAATGCTTAGGGACTGAAGGATGGTATCAGTGTCCTGTTCTATTTTCTATCTTCCCACCTTTGACATACCTTAGCCAAATAGAGATCTACATTACCTAAGCTTCTGAGCAGTTATACTTGTTACATGACCCTGAAAAGAGGTTGGGTTTGAGGTTTGTTTTTGGAGGGATGTGGTTTGTTTTTTTAATTAGCTCAAACCATGTGACTTCAGGGGACTGAGAGAAGATATAATTCCTTCACAACTTTCAGTTAACTAAAACACATTTTTGTGTTCTACAGTACTGTTCTTTCATCAGCTCAAGTCCAATTAAAAAAAAGGGAAATTGCTCATTGCTTGCATCTTTAATACTGTAAGCACTTTTAAAATTTTGTGATCTTGTATAAGAACCTCAGAATAAGAAATACCATCCTGGAAAACTAAATATTCAGCAAGTCCTGCAAGTTGGATCATCCTGGAAACAGGTGAAAATAGGGTGTATAGAAAGACTATGTGTTCCTCTGCTAAGTCATGACTCCTCTGACAACCTATGTCTTGCTGGGTCAAATATGCATGAGGAGATATTTGAAAAGATAATAACACGTTAGTAATATATATTATGCCACTAAGTCAAGAAATATTAAATCAGGGGTTATACAAAGAATCATATATTTTTAACTATTAAAAACTCTGATGACTGATTTAGCGTATTAAGTCTATGTCTTTCATTTCATATAAAGTTTGACAGCTAACTGACCACTACCATGTATCTTCATCATCAGTACATGCAGTTGGAAGAGTTAAAGGTAATCAATATGCAGGGTTTGGATTTTTTTAATATGGCATTAGTGAGAAGTTGTGCTTCCCTATGAATTCCCTTTTTAACTTCTTTCTATCATGTAATAAAATAAACTCATAGTCTGTTTCTGCACTTTCACTGCTGATCCATTGATTTGGTTTTCTCCTCCCTCTATAGAAGTCTGCATAGCAAAAGGTACCAATCACTTCGACACTGGAAAACAGCTGCCATAAGAAAGCTGATTTTCATTTAATTTTGATACGGGAGGGCAAGTCTGTGTGAGTAACCAAAATATTTTCCCACAGACAGCTAGCTATTAATGGAATGTCAGGCCTTAGGTGTGTTTGTGATAGACTGGGTGTTAGAGGAATTATATGAACACAGCATCCCCTCCTTTCTATATCAGAAATTTCATCCTGGGCTGGAGACTGATTGAAGAAGAAAATAAAAACAGCCCAATAAAGTTATAAAACCTGTGGAGCTGCAGGTGTAGATGCAATATAAACCAAAATGTGAGTCTGTTAGGCTTCTACCACTGCAATAACCTATGTCTTTAAGATCTAATCTCATATCTCACTAGTATGAATATAGTAATCATTTAAAAAAAATCAATTAACAATACTTAAATAAATTGTCATATTTCTCAGGTTTTGAACACATTAATAGAGTATTTGCCTTTGTACCATTTAAAGTGTTTTTAAATTGTGGTTTAATTGTTTTATCATGCAGCTCACAAGCAGTATCATAATACTAGAACTTGGAAAATAACATGCAATGTATTTCATTAGTTTTCTATTCACAATTTTTTGGCCAATAGATTGAATAGTCAGTTTATTATTCTTAATTATATGTTATTTTCTGCAGTGAGTAATTTCTGTACTGTAGGCTGTTCATGACCAGTGAATACTCACAACTTGCAGTAGATGGAAATTCTCTCTAATTGGGTAATAACATCACTTAATATCTTTTCCTGAATGGATCATACCATTTCATCAGTTTTGTCATTTGGCAAACCAGCCAAATCCAGCTTTCAGAAGTCTTATCAGTATATAGAGGAAATGAAGGTGAAAAATAAATTTTAGAATTACAAGTAAAATAAAAATATACATCCAAGACTTCAGAAAAAGCATGAACCAGAAGACAAGTAACTAAATGAGAAATAAAAGAGTAGAAGCAAGTGAAGTCAATGGCTAGAGGCAAGTTTTCAGTTACAGGATGTACTTGTTATTGAGATGTAGAAGAGACCTGACACAAACCCCATAAAGTTCAACCAAGTTCCACAAGTACAAAATCCTGAACCTGGGATGGAATGATCCTATTTACCAGCACTGGCTGGGGGCTGAGAAGCTGGTAGGGGTGTCTAGGTAGGGGTGTCTAATTTCTGCCTTCAGCTACCTAAGGGATGATTGTAGAAAAGATGAAGCCAGACTCTTCTCAGAATTGCATAGTGAAAGCCCAAGAAGCAATAAACGCAAATTGCAGCAACTGAAATTCCAATAAAACATAAGGAAAAAAAAATAAAGTCACTATGCAGGTAGTCAATGCTGGAACAGGTGGTTTTTCCACTTTGAGGTAATGAAATCTTGCTTGGACGTGGCCCCGAACAGCCTGATCTAATTTCAGTTAGTCCTGGCTTGAGCAGTACCATGACCTTGTTACCAGCTAGAATTGTTTAGCAAATGAGTTAATTTTTAGAGTCCCAAATTCAGCTGGAGGCTACCCATGCTGTTATTATGGCCTTGACCAGAGTGTAATCAATATGTATGAGTGCATGTGTGACTCCACTATCACATGCCAATGCTGGAAGAAGAACTGAACTGTAAATGTCCACAACTTTCACTTCTCTGGTTAATCACTTCAGTTGGATGAAGCCTTGGGTGATATGGTTTAGTGTGGGGTGTCCCTGCCCATGGCAGGGGGGTTGGAACTAGATGATCTTGAGGTCCTTTCCAATCCTAACTATTCTATGATTCTATGATTAGGGCATAAATTCAGAATTTCAAAATGCAGTGACATCTTTGAGTAATAGTGTTGTATCTTTTACTAGAGATATACAATGTCAATGATACAACTAGTTAAATTACGCAAAATATGACAAAAGAATCCAAAATCCATCTGTGCAAAACTCCTCAAATTTGAAATAGAAAATGTCCTATTAGGAATAAGACTAGTATTGTTTCATTCAGCATGGATGTTTGCAGTGATATAGCTTTGGCTACCTTCCAGATATCCACCCTGCCTTTTCTTCACTTTCCACTCCTTCACAGGACAAGAAAAAACAGGAAAGGAAAGCTCATGGGCCAAGGTAAAGAAGGGGATAAAGACTGGTTACCATCAGAGGCAAAACAGACGGCTTGGGGAAAAGTAATCTAGTTTATTGCCATCCCCAAGTAGTGCAAGCAAATGGCAACTGGGAGGGTTATGGTTAGTCCATAAGAGGTCCTCTCTGCCAACCCTTCCTCCTCACATTCTGTCCCTGCTCTGTTGTGGATCTTTCCCATGGGCTGCACTCCTTCAGAATAAAAGTGCTCCAGCCTGGGCTCTCAGCGGGCTGCGTTTCCTTCACAAAATATGCTCCCCCTCCAGGGTGAGGTCCTCCATGACGGCAGTGTGGGTAACTGCACCACCACAGTCTCTTTATGGGCTACAGGGAAACATCTGCTTCATTGTGGTAACTCCAGGGGCTGCCAGGGATCCCTGCTGGGGTGCCTGGATCATCTCTTCCCCTCCTGCCATTCTTCCTGTGGTACTTACAGTGTGTTTTTCACACTTTTCCTCTCACATCTGGGCAGGGTGCCTGTGTTGGGTCCATTGGATCCAGCTAGAATCAGCTGTGTCTGGCACAGAACAGCCCTGGCCATTCCTCACAGAGGAGTTTGAAATTAGTCTTCTTTTATTTGCTCATCAGTGTATAAACATAAAAAGATAAACATTTATGTTCGTATATATGTGTATCATACACAATATATAGAAAAGCAATTCTTACTCTAATTCATTTGATGACTCCAAGATTGCATCCATTTGCAGGACTTCGTTTACTCTTGCTCTGCAAGGGCAGTATGATTTAACTGCCCCAAATTTTGTTCTAAAAATTTTGTTTTAAAAACTTTGGTTTTAAATAAATCACTTTTTATTGTTAGTAATGGGAAATATTACAGAATTTCTTACATTGTGTTATGATAATGTACTAAATTGAAGAGTCTACTGTCAGGCCAAGATTTTGATCATGCTTTAGAGTGCTTTAAATCTGATCAGTTGTGTGGAAGATGCTTTCAAACATCTCAGTTCTCAAAGACTGGGCAAAGAACTTGTATGTCATCCAAGAGTCTTATTTTGATCTTTTCTCAGTTGTTCCAAATTTTTACTATCTCAATTTCTGTCAATTTACAGGTAGCTAGAGCCTCTCTTGTCCAAAGATTGTGAATGTGGCTGGTCTGCTCAGAATCCCCAGCTCTGTAAGGAGCCATACCATAAGTCTGGATTTAGGATCTCTGATACAGAGTCACAAACAGTATCTCACAGGATATGAAACATAAAATCAGTATGATTTTACTCTTCTGGAGCTGATTTACTCAAAAATTTTGACATTAAATTTGTAACTAGAAGTTTTGGACTGGATAGTACCTTTTTTTGTTTAATTTACTTTTCCATTGTTAATGATGCAACACTGGCCATCCACACTGCTTTAACTTTATCAAGGGCTTGCATCCCCTGGTACATTTATGCCTGGCAAGAAAATATAAAAGAAGCATACATTTCATAATGTCTTCTTTGATTAGTTCTCCAGATATGTGGGCAAAGAGCCATGCCTTATGCAGATCAGATTTTTGCTGCTGACTTACTGTTCAGGGCTCAGCTATGGCACAGTACTAAGCAACTAGTTTGCCAGCCTTTCCTATATAAAACAAATTACTTTTAAAGAAATTTTTCAAGCAGAATGATGAAAGATACGACTTTCCCAGTTGTCCTCATAACTGCATTTGTGAAGAATTAGCAAAAAAACTTTACAAGAAGTAAATCTGACACTGGTACTTAATATGAATTTTCAGTTAAAAATATCAGATTACAAGAAACAGTGCAAATCCATTGACCAACCTTACATTTCTGTGGGTTTCTTTATTCTTTATCTGAGACATAAGTCCTTCTGTTCTGAAGTGATTTCTTCACATTTGCATATCTTGTGTATGAGTATGACTGTTCAGGAATGTTGTAAAAACTTATGTCAGTGACATTTTATGGTGTAATTAGTTTACAAGCATCTCCTATAAATATCTGTTCATGTGGATTATTACCCTCCGTTTTAGGTTGTGTCTTTTGTCAGTCCTTAATTCATAGAGCTTTCAAGTTAGAAATGAAGCTGAAAAAAGCATCTGCTAAGAAATATGTTTGTCTTAGTTACTATGAAATTTTGTTTGCTTCTCTCACTGCAGGTTTTGTGTGTGTTTGTGTTGGACTGATTGTTCTCTCATGGTTGTCAGTCCGGGAGTTAGAACGAGGTAAGCAGCCAACCTTTAATCTTTCCAGGAGTTCTTCAGTAGACTCAGCGGTGGTGTCATTGTGATTATTTTTCATATTTCATGCCATGCTTTTAATGAAGGGGGAGGAGAGGTTGGAGATATTTGTTTTCCTCCTCTCCTCCCATGGAAATCAATGTGAACAAAATAGGCAAAAATATATAAGTGTCTGAAGTATGTCTCAAAACCATAGAAAAGAATTTTCATGGTTTAGAATTTGGGTGGGACCCCTGGAATGCAATCCTAGCTACAGAGTTTTGGTTATTCATTTGTATTCATCAACTACGGAAGGTAATATGACAACCATTTATGGGGTTTGATTCAGAAAGACAATGATAATCCTCTGTGTTCTACATCTCTTGGAATCTTTAATTTTTATATAAAAAAAATAATATTTTAAAGTCATCTATTGATGTGAGAGAAATCCTACATTAGACAGTAAAGATAGTTACTTTTAATATTTAACCAATACTTAGAACGTGATAGAATCAAGCTACTAAGACTCAAAGTAAACTATCTTTAAAAAATGTCATGATTTTCAAATGGAACTGAAATTTTGGTTTAAAGGTCTTGTGGATATCTATTAACTGTGTCCTGGTTAAGGCCACATCTGCAGTATTGTGTCCAGTTCTGGGCTCCTCAGCATAGGAGAGATATGGAGTTACTGTAGAGTCCAGTGAAGGACTGATCAGATTGTGG
Organism: Melopsittacus undulatus; assembly: GCF_012275295.1. Lineage (NCBI taxonomy): Eukaryota > Metazoa > Chordata > Aves > Psittaciformes > Psittaculidae > Melopsittacus > Melopsittacus undulatus. Next base: position 99,262,321 of record NC_047528.1, read on the forward strand.
AGTTCTCCATCCTTAGAGATGTGCAAAAGCTGTCTGAACATAGTCCTGGCCAGCTGGCTTTAGGTGGCCTTGCTTGAGCAGTGGGGTTGGATCAAATGACCTACAGAGCTTTCTTCCAACCTCAACCCTTCTGTGATCTAAATTTTTGTTTGGAAGGAAATATATTTAGGTCTGTGAAACCCTCACAGCTAACAGCAAAGTGATATTTTGAAACAGTGTGAAGGAAATTTTTTGGGCAATCATTAACCAAAAATCCATACTATTTCATACTGAAGAACAGGAAGACTAAACTACTGTAAACCATTAAAAAAAAAAAACAAACCAACTTTTGTCAGAATACTCATGTTTATTCTTTCAATTGCTATTGATTTTCATTCTAGATTTTAAAATTTGCTTTCCCTACTGAGTTTCTTCCCCTCTTACCAGAATACTATCACACAATAGAACACAATGAGCTTAAAGGTAATGATGGTGTGTTGTCTCTTTAGAACATGAATAGGCACTAATTTAATAATGTTCAAATAATAATTATAAAAAATTAAAACATATATTTGACTTATATAGGAAAAAAAGGCCTTTGCTATTTAGAAACATTTGTTTAAACAGATTTGCAATTGTTGGAATGGCCTTCAAAGAAGTTCTAAGTAGTCTGCTGTTACTAGTTGCTAGCAAATTGGTGTCATTAGGCTGTGCTTTCTATTAAAAGTTTTTATTACAGTATTTATTAGTTATATGCCTTTATCTTAAAAATTATGATAACTGCTTGATATTAATGCCTTCAAACACAGTCTACAAATACCAGTGGTACTGTAACTGGTATGCAAAAGGCATTTTTCTGTCAATCAACCAACCACATTAATTCAGGGCTTATCTGAAAATTTTCTGTGTGTTACACAATGAGGAAATATTTTTAATATATAATGAATTGCTTTATGTACATCTCATATGCTGTAGTATATTAAAAATCAAGATTAAATTTACTGTAAGGACCAGTTATCTAGTTTCCTCATAAATCCTCCTAGCACTTCATGCATGTATTGGTAAGAAATGTGAGGTCAAATATAGTTTAACTATCTGGCACTAGTATTTTCCAGCATGAAGTGAGCAGAATTTAATAAAGAAAGTGTGGAGTAGTAGTTCTTAGTATTTTTAATCCAAAACACAAAAAAATCTCATAATTCACTAAGTATTACTCTTCCCATGTATCTTTTTCCCTTGTGTCAGGCACAATTGGGCATAACATTGTCCCCTTTACCCATTTACAGTGCTTCTGGAAAACAGTGTTTGACACAAAATTGAAAGTAATGAGAGCTAAGGACAATTAGTATTCATAAAAATATGTTTACAGTTGTAACTATTGTAAACATTTAAAAAATTCTATCACTTTTTTGAAATCAGCACTAGGTAAAACATCCCTGGTTGCAAAGAAAACAGAAAGCTAAAACTGATTGTATTGTTGGTTTGTGTAGAATAAAATCTAATATAAAGTTTTTAATTCATTTCTATGTAATTCAAAACATTGAATTTTATTTTAATTATCTAGCCAAAGCAGATGGGAATACACATGGCTACATGGGAACATTTAAAATACTCTCTGGGACATCATTCACTCCTGCTTTGCAAAACAGATCATCAGCTGATTTCAAAGTCCTTGCCTTTGATGTTGAACAACTGGTAAGAACCTATTGGTCTCTGGTTAATTCAAAAGCATTTGTAGCTATATTAATTTCCTAACATAACCTGCTCTTGATGGCTTTTTTCCTTCTCTAAAATGAGATATTTCAGGTCCTAAACCTTCAGACTTCAGTGTATACCTTATTTGTGAAAATTAGTGAAGCATCAAAGGGGAAGTTTGCTTTTGTAGTCTAGATTTGAGAAGGAAAAATTATTTAGTATTAAAACCACGAATGCAATGTCAATTTGGTGTATTTTTAATTCCTGTATTTGCTCAAGATTTCTCTTTTCCATATAGATACAAGAAGTTTTTCAAGCAAGTGATCTGAAAAATGAATTTGAGAGATGTGAAATTTCCCAGTTCAAGTAGGTGTAGTTTGCAAATAAACATCAAGTTCCCTACTTAGCTATTTATCTCAGGAGTGCTTACCAAAACCTTGCTTTTCAAGAGATATTTGGGAACATCCTGTATTATTTCTTTCATGTCTTGTGTCCTCCAAGTGTTGCTGTGGGAAGTTTGACACCATTGTGTTTTCTTGAGCAAACTTCCGTCACAGACTCCTGTATATCGTTGTCTTGACCAAACCAGAAAGGTTGCACCCAAAGACCAGCTCACGAAATTTCTGTATTTTAGAGCATTGACAAATTTCCCTCCCCTCAAGAGTTATTAGTTGTGCTATGTTTGCAGGGTTGCTGGCCCTTTCTTCTAATTCAGGTTAGAGATCTGCTGGCATAAGCTGAAATGAATGGAAATACATTCATGTCCTTACAGACCTGTATTCACTTAAATTACATTCCTTAGGTTGTTACCGATGAGGCTAGCATATGACACAGGTAAAGCTATACCCTAAGTCCTTATTAAGAGTCCATAAAATAGGTACAGTAAGATCTGTTTTTTTATTTAATCTTGTTTGACCTTGTTTTTCACTATCCTATTATGTTTGTTGCCCTGCTGAAGGTCAGCTGGCAAAAAAGACAAGTATATGCATGCAGTGAAGTCTGTTCTGAATTAGGTCCTGATTCAGCAAAACATTTGTAATATTGTCTTCTATTATCAGTTTCAGAACATGCTTCCACATTATCCACAACATTATAAACTCAAGGGAAAATGTATGCTTTTGTGCTGTTTTTTGTTATAGGTTTTTTGTTGGGTTTTTTTCTACAGGAAATCTGAAGATGGCCTTGAAAGAGTCAAGAAGTCAGAGACTCGGTAATGGCAAATGAGAAAGTGGGCAAGAGACAACGATACTATTAATTTAGAAAATTATGTAGACAGTGAATGGATATGAAAATATATCTTTAGAGATTGGACAAGGCTTTCTAAAGCACGCATGAAGCTTCAAGACATAATCTCTCCTCAAAAAACATCCTTTAGAATTAAAAGAAAAAAAAAAAGAAAAGTTATAATCTCTGAGACTGTCAATTTAGGAAAAAAAATGGGAAAGATAGTAAAGATGGACAGAAAGATGGACAAGAAAGTAGGTAGGAAATTAGCTAGAAATTAGAGAGTGTTTGTACTGAGCTTGCTCATGCAAAGTTGCATAGATTGAGGGGCAGATTTCACATTGTCAATAGCAACTTAAGTTTTATTAAAGGAAGATATAATGACACATAGGCAAACAAAACAGAGAACAAAGGATTAAGACTGTAGAACTGGAATATGTCAAGAAATTAATTATATTAGTTGTTTTATAGGTGAGAGAACAAAATTAAAGAAATATGCACTATTGTGACAGCAGATGATGCACTTCTGTTACACCATTTGCTCCTGTGATATCAATGTTTTCTGTAAATACATAAAATAGCTAAATATTCAAAGTGCTAGTTCATTTGAATGACCATGCTTGCAAAATGAAAATGGGTAATAGCCAACCATGAATACATGTATGTTGAAAATAGGAAGCACATTTGAATTAGAGCAATCTTTTGATTGAAATAGTGCACAATTTAGTTTCTGCATGTAGAATAGGGGTATTTCTATAAAAAATTGGGCATCGAAGATGGAGACAACTCTGAACTCAAGACTCTGTATGCAAGATATGGGTTTCTAGAATTTTCTCATCTGGTCAATCTAGATGCCTTTTTTAGGAGCTGGTAGATTATGCCAAAGAACATCTTATTTTTTTTTCTGTCATCTACAACAGGAATCTAGATATTGGCACTGTCAACACCTGTATTGGGTAAAATCAATTCCACCCAGTATCTTGACACAAATACCACAGAAATCACAAAAAGATCTGATGTCAGTGAATGTTGGATATGGCTTTGAATGCGCCAGTAAGGATCTCTCTTCATTCCTTCTTTGAAATAATACTTGAAGTATTATTTTGTCTCAGAAGATTTTTTCTAGTTGACAATTTAAAGTGTTTACCCCTTCGGACAATCTCGTTACATCACCCTTGAAACTCTGCTGAGTCACAAAGATAGCAATAAAAGCTTTTTTTTTGCTCACATGGCATAGAGATTATCAGAAACATTTAAGAAATTAAAGACGAGAGTTTTTCCATATATATTGCAAACTGTGAACTATGGTCAGCAGAATGGCAGGATTAATCTCCTCTTATCAAAACGACTCCTGAGTCAGTTGTAATTGGGTAGTATACATGCTTAACAATTCAAAGTTGGAGAACAATTCAAATTAAATGGAGAAAAACTTTAGCAAGCATCATACTTTGACACTACCTTAGTCTAGCTACAAATATGAAACTTCATAATAGTATCTAGAAGGAACGGGAGAGAGCAAATAGAAAACACTCTGGATAGAATTCAGGCACCTTAGAAGTCAAATGTAGTTTAATCACTGATTTAAAAACATCTATGCTTTTAGCCATTACTGTTTCCCTATGAGAATCTATGCAGTCATACAGTAGATCCTCACAGATGCAGAATCCACAGATGATGTTTGCTTTATAGAAGTGTTCGCTCTGTATTATAGTTTTGCACCATGAATATATTACATAATTTTCATGACACTTCAAGGCTTACCATAAATATTTTAGGGCTTAAACTAGAAGGCCTGTTGAATAACAATAAACCTACTTCAGTTTATTCAAAATTCATCTCTGTTGCAGCAGTTCATATAAATGTTGTTTTGGTTTTTTTCCACAATGAAAATAATAGCAGATAAAGAAAAAAAACACATTTCTTCAAGGTTCGAACCTAGAGATAATCAAGAAGTGTTTCTTCATGTGTGATCTTTGCCAGCCAAAACTTAAAGATATTCTGACTTTGCAAACGGAACCTGTGTTGGAATGAAATATTGGCTAGGTGATTAGTCATATAGCAAATTTACTTCATTAGCTTGTATAACTAATAACCTTCTCTCTTTTGTATTGCTAGTGTTGTTGTGGTCTTCACCCTTTATTTTAGCCACATGGTAACAGTTGAGAGAGTAAAAAATGAGCTGGTTTTGCACATCAACTCAAATAAAACTAATCTTACCCAGACACTGAAAATTGATGTGAACAGCATACAAGTCACAGGTAAGACTGGTAAACATTTTTTTCCTCTACATAAATTCTTGAGAACTGCAAGTAACAGGAATGAAAATTTACACTCCCAGCCAGCGAAGAGATTGTTACTTATGGCCATGGGTGCCCTCCTTCCCCATTAGAGAGCTTACAGTAACAGCTAAATGAACCATTTACAACTTTGTCAGCTGGAAAGTATGTCAGCATGGTGTATGTTCATTAAGGAGGGAGTAAAGATAAAGTCATGATTTCCCAGTGAAAACCACTTGATTTCATCTCTTTAATGTAGTATAATATTTGTGATTTCATTATCACTCAGATTAAAGCAATTAAGCCTCAACCATGTTGTTTCATAAGTAAATTCAGTTTTGTTTCTCTAAAGAATATGAAAAGGGGCTCAGCCTTACAGTGAGTGAAGATTCATTTATTGAAAATATGTCAGTCAGAAGATGCCGAGTAGAGTGTGGCTTCTGGAGAAGTGTGCCCAAGGAACTGACCTCATATGGCTCTAAAGCATAGTAAAATGTAAATGGAAGAAAAGGAATGTGGCTTTTAAGTAGTTTTAAATTTTGCAAATATACAAATATAGTGATTTTATGTAAGTACTAGAAAATATATCGCCTGTGTAGAAGCCAAACAAGATCAATGGGATTCCTTGGTTTTACCCCAAAAATCTTCAAACCAGACCTTTACTGAGGATGAGGATAAAAAACAACTTGAATCCTTTGAAGTGGAAGTTGATTAGCTGACATCTGAAGATATGCTGGCGATACTATTAAGTAGCAACTGATTGCTTTATGAGGGTGGGATCTCTGATGTGCAATGTCTCTTACTCTATTCTAAAATGCACTTTTTTTTCTAAGTATATCAGATGTTTGAAAGCTAAATTCAGAGTCTTGACATCTTTATTTTTCTTTCCTATTTTCACCACATTTCCGAAGTTGTTGTGAATAGCTTCACATCACTGTGGAAAGTGATTGCTCATTATACTTTAAAAATGCCACCAAAAAAGAATTATGAGGAGCTTTTTAAAAGATTGTATATCTATTGATGAACCTTGGAATAGTTAAACTTTTCTTGCTGTGGATCATTAAAATCCCCTTTTCACTTGAGGTATCATCTGTCCATTCCATCTGCAGTGCTTCAATGAAATAACAACCATAACTAATTAACATTTATAATTGTATATGGCACTTTTGCACACTATACCTCAATGTGTTCTTCAAGCCTTTTTCCTATTTCAGAGAGGGAGAGAACTACAACACAGGTGTGGCTTGATTGAAATCATGGTTTGCACAGTGATTAAAAGTAACTTACTTTCTTACAAATTATCCCAAGTTAATTTTAACTCATTTATCTGATTTAAATAATGTTTTATAAGACACAGGTGCTCTGAAAATCTGCATAGCATAAAAAATGCCAAGGCAGAGATTTCCCAGATGAAGACATTTTATATGCAATACAATGAACTGGGATTGAAAGGTGTTGATATGAACATTTCCTCCTTTAGGAAGATCATAGAGTTTGAGAAAGACTGGGAACAGGGTAACATGATCATAATGAGGGAGTCGGGACACTGCTAGTAATTCAAAAGAAATAGTCACAGCTGATTTATTTATTTTTTTAATTTCCTTTCTTTGAGTTGTACAAATGGTGATACAATGCTATAAAAGGAATTTATAATGAATTTGCTTTCTTCCAGTCACTGCTGAAAATCTCACTACGATGATGCCATTAACTTCAGGTCAGTATCTTTCAATAAACAGAAACTATTTTTTTTGTCACCACTACAACATGAAGAAACATAAAACTTGCAGTTTGGCTAGTATAACTTAGTAAAGGTGCCTCGGCTGTAGTTGGGTCTTGAAAGAGAGGGTCCATTCAGTGATAGTTAGCCACCCCACATCATTTCTAACCATTTGAGAAAGCACAGATCTGGAGTCTGTACAAAAGCTCTAACAGCTTCCTTAGTGGATCAAAGAAAAAGTTGAGTCTCCACCAACCAGCTGAGTTGCAAGCTGAAGTTTTTGTAGATTTAAGCAGATAGATGAGACTGGAGAGTCCTACTCTTGTGCTGTGGTCATGAATATACTGGGAAATGTTCATTGATTGATTTTTCATCCACTACTACTAGAAGTCTTATGACAATATGAAGCAGACACATCTTGATCTCACAAATTCACAGAGTACAAACCTGCCAAAAGTCAGTCAGACAGCTGAATAATACAGCAGATGCTTTGTAGATACAGGTAGGGTTGCCATATTCAAGCTGCATACAAAGCATCATGTATGAATTCTCCAGGACAGGGTGCAAGACCAGGAGCTTTGTGCAACTTATGTGAGCTAAATATATGCACCTATGAATATAGGAGCCAAGTACTTGTTGATTGTCTAATTACAGCCATAACGAAGAAAGAATTATTATTAGTTACAGGTCTACAAACATGTATAGTCCAAAGTGTATAATTACCACAGCTTATTCCTAATGATACAGTTAAAACTGCTAACACACAAATTTTCTCCTATCTATCCCTGCCTCTGGTATGCTATCTCTATGCTCCCCTGAGTCATAAGTTCAATGTTGCTAATTATCCTCAAGAAGAACTGGGGGGGGGGGGGGGGAGGGGGATCAAAAATTACAGAGGAAGGAAGGAGGAAGGGAGCTGGGAGCTGTCAGCACCCCAGGCTGGAAGGAGAACGTTCCTGATGTGGATTACTTTTTTGTCCCTTTGGTCTTGGGTTTGCCTGGGGTCATTTTTGTATGTTTGCAAACAATGTCTTCTTCTTTGTTCTTCCTGTTTCACTCCACAATATACCCGAGTATTAACATATGTGGTATATTTACATCTCCTGGATGCTTGGGTTTTGGCTCTATTGACCCTAAAACCATCCTTATCCACCTCACATGTTACTTTAGTGAAACTGCACAGTAACTGAGCATTTTTGATTTGTGCTTATAATATAAGATGCCTCTGTCACCTTCCTGTGCTTTTCCTTGCACATTTTTTGCTGTCAACTTGTACGTGCATTATTGGGAGTTCCTCTAGCAATCCAGATCTCTTTCAACAGTCTTCAAGGCATAGCTACCTGATAATTGTTCTGTTAGAACTACTTGCTTCTGCAGGTATCCATGTTTTAGGGCTTGGTATGTTTAATTCCTTCCAAAATAGTGATCCTTTAGACACTATTTAGACAGATATGTAACTAAACACATATATAGGTATATAACGTATATGTCTGTGTATATGTATGTAACATTTGACAATTACTGTGAATGTATGAATGAAGCTTCCTTCTCCGAATGTAACTGAGAACAGTCTGTCCAGCTGCACACTCCCTGCACCTTCTGCTGGGCTCTCCTCTCTCTCTGCCAGAGGAAATGTGTTCTTAAACTTGCTGAAATAGAATGCTTTGTAATCCATTTAATACATAGTGACCTAGCTTAGCTTAATGGTGTTTACTAGATACACATGCTTTAATTGAAAATTGGTAGGAAGTCCTCATGCAAGTTTGTGCACTTCTAGGTTTGGGAGAGCAGGAACATCTAACAAAAATGTGATGTCTGATGATCTGCCTATGGCAGGGGGGTTGGAACTTGATGATCTTAAGGTCCTTTCCAACCCTAACTATTCTATGACTCTATGATCAGCAACTTTTGCCAGAAAAACTGATAGACAACAAACTATAGAGGTCTTACTATGTCTCTCACTATATTCTTTCTTGCCTTTCATCCTATAAACTAAGGGATAAGATGAATTAACTGTAGTGACGTAGGGATCTTTTTGAGCTGAGTACCTCATCATCCTACTCTCATATTTAAGTCAATGTAGAAAGTGAAAATAGTAAACAGGGATGCTAACGCAAATACAAAGAGGAAAAGAAAAAATGTTTGGAAGTGGAAACACCAGGGGCACCCTCAGTAATTGCTGTTAAAAGCACCACTACTAAATGGAACTTGTGTTGGAGCCATCACAAATGAGCATTCCACTTTCCCAGAGTGTTTTGCAGTTTACTATCACTAATACAAATCTACTTATGTATCTAGGCATTTGTTCATGTGCAATTATGCATGTATAAATGTAAATATACAAATACTAGATAGTTTGAGGCTCCTCTCTTCACACTGCGGTGATTGCTTTGTTGAGCGATTTGTGGAGTTATTTATAAAATATGCATATATATTTTAGTACTAATATTGAAGTTTTTGTAACTTTTCAGTTTCAGGTTCAACAGATCCTGTGAGTCTAACTACAAGCTCCTTCTCACCAACTTCAGGTCAGAACTTTAAAATATCAGAGAAAGACAAAAAAGAATTTATGTCATTTTAACCGAAAAAGAACTAACAGACAAGTAAAAAAGGTCTTTTGAAGTTAGTGAAAAGCATGTGACTAGAGCTAAAAGAATGAAATTTAAAATAAACTTGGATTCCACATTATTTATCTTATGTTTATTATGACACTTGGCCTTCAGGATCAAGGCCACTCAAGCTGGTGCTACTGTACCATTACCTAAGCTGGGATTTGGGGATATAGCAAATAGTGTAGATATAAGAGCAGACTAGCTGCTGCTTAGTTCTGCCTAAGCAACTGCAGAGGTGCTCCCAGAGAGCAATAAGGAGACTTCTAAACTTGGGTTGTATTTTGCCAGGTTCAGGACAGCTCGCTACAAGCAAGCCCTCAACAACTGCAGTAGGTAACTGTGTATGGGGAGAAGCACGGAGGTCATATCAAATAGTCTGAGATATTAGAATCACTTAGAATACACTGTTTTCATACAACCACTTCTTATGTCATTCAGTTCTCACATCCCATTCCTACAAATACATGATATGTAGGTTTATCTTTGATTTGACAAAAAAGACCTCTTCAAGAGAAGGGACTTCTAAGATTGTACATTCTACAAAAATTATATGTGTGTGTATGTTGATATATATATTTACATTCATACTGGCTGCTCATTTGTGTTTCCTGTTGTTTGTTGAGGTTTTAACAAAAAAAAAAAAAAAGGAAAAAGCTGCTTGAATCTTTGAAAACCTCCCTTAGCCTTATTAAATGGTGAAATATATGTTATTTATAAGCATTTTCAAATGGAGCTAATATATTTACTGCCATTTTTTAGTTGACTATAGCAATTACATTATATTTCAAAGTAATCTGCTGTTTAAAAAAAAAAAGTCAAAATATTTAACTAGAAAATGTTAATTTATTTTTATCCAGTAGGTGGCAATACTGTTTAGTTTTCTGAGTTGAAGAATAAATTGGACTCAAATCATGTCCTATGTAAACAATGTTTTCTTGCATATTGGGCTTGTGGAAAACATATTAATTGCTCATTGTCTGGGTTTCTGCTCTGGGTCTAGAATGCACAGTTTCGATTCTGTTCATCTGTGGCAATTCATTCATTGGCCTTGTGTCACCAACACTTGACTAAAGTACGTTTTCTTTCGATTACCAATTGGGTGCAAAATGGCAGCCCTTTTTCTCTACATTGTCTTCATTGCTAGCACTGGAAGTGTTTTGTAAAGCATTTTGAAATGCTACAATACTTCCAGATACATCCAAACCAATTTCAGTCTTTGTCATTACACTGATATACAATATTATATAAATATCTAGTTAATTTGATAACAGAACTAACAGTTTTATGAAAGAAATAAATCAAGCAATAATGCTTAGAGGCTTCAATTTCAGGTTTGCAAATTAATATTTTTCCTTTTCACTTTGCAAATGCAATTTGAATATTTTCGTTCTTGCAATTTTGAACTTTTCCAGTTAGCAGTTACCAAAACAAAGGAATTATGTGAATAATACCAGATGAGTAATTTCCATGGAATTTAATGCAATTATCAAGAATTTAAAATTAGTAGTTATACAAAGCTCATTTTAGCTGTGTATTTTTGTTCAGTTTAATAGGACCTGCTTGAATTCTACAGATGTCTAAGATCAAAGTAATCTAAAGACTAAAAGATGTCTGCAGTGCATGAACATTTATGCTCTAAGAAAACACTAATACTGAGATTCCACAATTTTAAGGACCTTCCCATGTATTATTTTTTGCAGAAATTTTGCTTTTAACTTACAAATTTAGTTTGAAAATCTGAAAAGACTAGGGTTTCTGAGATTCCTAGTATTTTGAAATTCAGTCTTAAAGTCTTTAATTTTCCAGATATGCTGGTTAAAAACCAAAATTATTTAACATGACAAAGTGCAACATTATGATAAGTTGAAGAAATGGAAAGTTGAAGAAATTAAATTGTATTCAACTAAACCCAGAGATTTTTCACTTGTATTTAAACTAAAGTACACATGTTATTCAAGAGGAAAGTATCATTTATTATCTTGCATAAAATAGTTCATTTCTGTAGAGGAAGTAAATGGGAATTCCTGGGAATTTTCTTCCAGCCCTACTTCAAGCTTAGTTTCAAAAACTGTATCACTTCTGAGAACTTTCTCCATTCTGTGCCAGATTTATCTTTTTAGTGTGTGATATTTCATTCCAGGCTTCTGAAAATGCAGTTTTGTAAAACACAATAGAGTGGGTGATTTGATTTGTGCTAAAGTAACCAGAGGTAAGTCAATTTTCCTTGGTAGTGAAACTGCATTACTACTCTGCTGTTATTGCTATTTTCTTTATTATTTCAGCTGAATGTTTGCCACCTGCTGAACTTTGTGATGATGGTGTAACCTGCATCAGAAATTATTTATTTTGTGATGGAATCTTGGACTGCCCGGATGGTTCTGATGAATCTGAAAAAAGATGTGGTAAGAATGTAAATCCCTGTAAATAGTCTTTTTAAACATGCTTAAACCTGTCAATAGTTAGTAAATTGGTTACAGGCAATAAACTGCAGTGTTTTCTAACCAAATCAATTCTACAAAAATATTAACAAGAGCGATTGTTATAATCTTTATATTGTAAATAGAAACAATTTTCTTTAACTTTTCGTTAATGAAGAATATGTTTTTTAAATAATGAAGAAATACTACAATCTGGCTATATTAATATACAACAATATAGACATAACTTCTTGCTACAAAAACATTAACAATATATATAAACTGAATGAAATTGATAAAATAATATTGACATTTCATATAAAGTTGTGTACCAGCAATATCAAATAATGTTCATACAAAATAAATTAAAATTATGACCCCATAAAGATACCAAGTCACATTACCTCATATCAGAAACCAACTAATAGCATAATAGCCAGAAGAGTTTTCTTTTTTTATTCCAGCATTAATATTGTCATATGAAACATCGCAAATGGCTTTTTCCGTGTTACTGTGTATAGTCAGCTACACTGGTATTGTACATCCAGAAAGTTAGATGGGTCAGGTCCTGGCAACATTTTGTAGTCACAGTAGGTGAATATGACTGCTGCCACAGCAGGATGTAGCCCTGGCAGGACAACTCTTTGTGTTGGCCACTCACTTGCATTTCACTACACAGTATCAGGGAATGGGAGTGTCTATATGACTCTGACACAAATGTTTGAGTTGTTGTCACCTCAGTGATGATGATGTGAAAATCTGAGCAAGCAGCTCTAGGTTGGCCTGTTTGAGCAGGAGGGTGAGATTGATGACCTCCAGAGGTCCCTTCCAACCTCAGCCCTCCTGTGAATCTGTGAAAACCTTACAAACCTGACACCTGATTTTTTTTTTTAATGGAAAAAGTTTATATACTTCAGTGCCAGTGGGTTTATTTGCACATCTGATTGGCTAGTTTGCCTGAGCACCTTTTTGTGCAGAGCAGCCATTGCTCCACGTAAACAATATGAAACTGTACCGAGTAATCTGACTACGCTGCTGCTTACCAAAGCTTGTGTGCAGCTTTTTGGTACACAGGAAGGCATGCACGTGGTCTGCATTGATCTTCACAGCCTCGGTCAAAAGCCTGTAAAGTTTTATTGCAGAGAACTTCACAGACGTTTTAGGAGACAATGGGACAATTAACTCCCTGAGTGCATTATTTAGTAGTTTTTTGGGAGTTTTGGTTTTTTCTTTTAAATACAGAATTTGTTGCTAGCAATCTGGAAAGCTTATTTCCTTCTGCTGTGAGAACACCTTCTGAGCTTTCCTGAGAATAATGGTGTGGGCAGTCTGATCTGAGCTTTCTGAAACATAAAATGCTGGGCTCTGGTTTAAAAACAAGCAAGCAAGTAAAAGACCAATTTTTTTTAAACAAGCTGCAAGCTCGATTCTGGAGGCTGATGACAGACTGACCCCTTCTGCCAGAAGTGGAAATTTCTCCAGAGAAAATCGAAGACCTGCCCATTACCTGCATTTTTTCTAAGTGCAGCCAATTCAGAAGGGAGACTGAGCTGAAAGTCTGGGGAAAATATCCATCAAAATACTTCAGTAGAATATCCACTGAAACACATCCAAATGTTCATTTAGCATAACAGCCGCATGCAGCTAGATCATAACAATGATGGGCTCTGAGCAGGTCCCTTCACAGCTGAGGAAATCGGAAGGTCCTAAAATAAACTCAGCTAGACCTTTGCTCCACTGCAAGCATTAAGGTGGTACAACCCCAAACAGTTACTCAATCATTCATTTCTACCGTCATACAGTTGTTTTGAGACATGGATTTTGCTCAGAATTTTTAATTTTATTTTATTTATTTTTATTTTATTCCTTTTTTTTTAATTTTTACTTTAGATATAGCTAAATAAAAAGTGCATATCCAGATATGTAGAAATAGTATCCAGAAATAGTATTATATATCTCATCAAAATGAATGTTTTTTAGTTTCAAGTTTTGCTAACATTTTATTAAAGATGTTACAGTCAGGCCTGCTATATAGGAAAGGATTTAACTGATGTTTACATTGGTAGAAACAGACAAAAATAAGCTCATCTACTTGCAGCCAAAGCTCTGTAAATATGACTTAGCTCTGCCCTGGAGGCTAAACAGTGGTTTAAGTTATGAATTGTATTTGAGTAGACATTTTCAGTTGAGGCATAGCTCATGGCTTTTGGATCCAGTTCGGATATCTCCCTGAATGTCTACCATATATAAGTTGTGAATACCTTGCTCCTTTGTAACTGAGGATATTATTTCTTAATCTGTATTTTAACAGTCATTAAAGAATATGCACAACTGAACTGGAAATTTCAGGAATGTGCATACAAGCAAAAGTAGACAGACTATCATAAGGAAACCAGCTACAGTTACAGTCCACTTCAGGGGGCTGGATGATGTGCCTGTGTTCATCTTCACTGATGCCTGGTATTTCTAAGCAATTCATTCAGCTACCATTAGTTTATCAGTTTCAGCTCATAACCTTGCAGAAATGTAGTTCTGGCTAGAGGAAAAATTGTTGCTCCATGACTCTTACATATTCAGTCTTAAAATTTTCCACCCAAAAACTCAGAGCCTTTCTAAATTTATATATTTAGGGTTTTTAGCAGATTTTGCAAAACCAGTGGAATGGTAGCAATAAGCAGTACGCATGTTTGGGATACCTGCCAATTTTTCCACTTCTTTGATATTTAACTTATGTCTAAACCCTAGACTAACAGTACAGTCATATAAAAGCTAAAATGACCTAGATTTTCAGGAGTGTTTCAGAGTTTCACAGTGAGATTTACAGCCAATTCATGTTTCGTGCTATAAGTGCTCTTGCACATAACAGAGTTGCTTCCCTTTAAACAACTTGGTTTGTTTTTTTCATCTTGATGATTATTCCCTCTAGTAATTCTGATTTTAGAATACATTAGTGACTTTAAAATATAGGCTATAAGGATGAATTCTAATAGGTTTTTTTTCCTGCATTAGACTGAATTCAGTATAATCTCAGATACTCAGAAGAAATTCATGTAACTGAACTTTTTTTCTTTGGGTTTATTGATTAAAATTATCTTGAAAGGTTTCTTGGTGGCTCTGCAATGCAGTGCAGTAACAAAAAATATTGCAAAAGTGTGGTTGGCAATTTCAATGAAAGGATCTCTAGAGAAATGTGAAAGCCTGAACAGCATCTTTTAATCATAACTAGCATTGCTGAAAACAGCCATGCAGAACCTAAGTGTGAGGAAAGGGGGACTGGAGGCTGATCCCAGGAGGTGTTTCTCTCTGCAGACTTTCTTTGCAGTTATCGTATGTCTAGGTTAACATTCTGTGATTACCTACCTCACAGCACTACAGTAATAAGAGATCAATCATATGTAAGTCAGGAAGAAATGTACTGCCCTTGGCAGAGAAAGATCCTGTCAAGTGAAATATGTGGGCTTGATCTGAGCAGTTTGAGGAGCTTCTCCCTGCAATTCAAGGATAACAGGATTAAGTCTTCCTAATGTGCCCTCTATGTAACATAAGTAAACAGGAATGTACAACAAGGTGCATGCTGGGGGAACAGGGAAAGTTGTTCCTACAAAAGATGTCCCCTGTCTCATTAGCAAAACAAATAAGCTTTTCCTCAGGGCTTCAGGAGGAGGCAGAAGTATAATGACTTCTGCCTGTCTTTGACCATGCCTGTTTCTGCAACAATGAACTTCTAGGAAGTTCTTCAGGGAAACAGAATCATAGAAACATGGAATAGAATCCTGGGTTGGAAGGGACCTAGTTCCAACTCCCCTGCCATGGGCAGGGACACCTTCCACTACGCAGGGTTGCTCAAAGCCCCAACCAACCTGGGACATAGATCTCCACAAGACCTGGGAAACATGCCAAGTTTCTGGGGCTTTTTTACTTTCAAAAAGGCTGAGTGGAGGTAAAGAGCAAATTATTCCTTTCTATACACCTTCTAGAAAAGGCAGAGAGGTAATGCCAGTCCCAGCTATCTTCCTGCTCATTCCTGAGACACTCAGCAGTGGCTATTGCTAGACTCTGAATGAGCAGCCTAAGGACCTTTACCGGAATCTTGCTCTCCTGTTGTAAGTTACTTACTGTCTCTTAAGAGATAAGAAGAAACAAATAAGATGAAACAAGAAAAGAAGAAATGAATTGTTGACAACAGCAAACTTTTATCATTAATTTTATTATAGCAATATGCTATATCTATTTTTATTACTGCCAGTGCTATAAACTCCTTTTTAGCTCAGGATGTGTATTGCTAACCACTTGTTAACAGTAACACTTTTTTTGCATACTTCATTAATAACAAACTGGGCACTTTCCTTCTTCTTACACTGATTTTATTCTTCTCAGTGGAAAGTGATTGTAAATATCAGTCCATTGGTAAATACATGAATTAAAGTGGACAGAAAAAATACTTCTATACCATTACCCAGCTCTAAAGCTGTAGCTTTTCCTGAAAAAAAGGGTTATATAGAATAGTAACTCTCTTTCATGGGTCTTTTTCTCTATGTATTTAAAATTTTATGTGTTCTGTTTTCCTCTTGAGGCCCATGAAGATTGCAAAAGGGAATATGTTTCTATTCCAGCTCATGCATTAGACATATCATCATTAGTAAAGTTCATTCTACACTGTCTTTATTAACAGTACATGCCTGACTAAAACAAAGCTTGATTTTTATGTTCTGTTTGCTACAGTGGTAGTCAGAAAGAATTTTGCACTTAGAAAATGAACAGACAAGGAGCCACAATTTATCATTTTATATAGCATTTCCCACAGGAGGACTACACTAAATAAAATTTCCATTTAATTATCAATATGATTGATTATTCATAATTTGGATAGTCATTATAGGTATGATTTCATTTCTGATGTTAATGAAAAACTCTATCTGATTTCTGATTATCTGCCTCAAATTGATAAACTTCTCCTTACCTCTTCAGATATTCATGCATGGCACTGATTTTATTCTTATTTGAAAGCTCTAGTATGATTTCTGAATAACTGAAGAGAAAACATTAGATTTATTCCTAACATAATGTTCAAGAGATGAAGCAAAAGTTTCAGCAGTGCTTTTGTGTCTGCTGAAAAGAAGCAACTCTATGTGAATTAGTGTTTCCAATCTTGCTGAGGCTTAAAAAGATATATTTTTTTTAAATAACTGTTTTTTAAACTGAAGAATGTGCATAGAATGGACTAACAGAACCAAGGAAACCAAACTAATAAAAGCTTTTGAAAAATTATATGATGATGGATGACATTTACCTCAGATGAATGAATTTGATAGCTAGCAGGAAACTTGGGATATCCACTTATCTCTTTTGAGTACTCAGTAGTATATAAAGTGAGGGACAAGGAAGGTCATAGAAGCAGAGATAGCAATAGTCAACCATATCCTTTCTTGATTTTATTCACATAATATCATATTGTTTCTTGTAGTGCAAACACAGTTTCCTGATTTAAAGTAGCTGTAGATGAGAACTGCAAAGGCAAGGTCCTATTTCCTTACACATGTATAAAATAAAACCAAAGAAAGAGAGTTAGATTAGTTGAGTCTAACTGTTGAATTTGAAGCATTTGGTTTGGACTAGTTTGGATTATTTGGATTGTCTCTAATTTAAAAGAAAATTATCTGTACTGCTTTTCTTCTCCTATAGCACTTTGAGATCAAGTAGCTGTAGGAATTTTAAGTGGGAGTAAGTTTGTAGTGTGTTTTATTTTGTCTTCCCATTGTTGCTTACAGATCATTTCCAAGGTAATACAGGTAAACCAATGTCTAAGTTCCCTCTTACTTTGGCTCTGATTCTGTTTTTCGAACAGAATTTTGACAGATGTTCTTCACTGTATCTTTACAGCTGCAGTTTGTGATGGAAAATTTATGTTGACTGATTCCTCTGGGTTTTTTCACTCTATGAATTATCCAAAACCATATAATGCAAACATCGTTTGCCAATGGATTATACTGTAAGTTATCTTCCTATAATTTTCTACTTTGCTTTTTTACTATGAAGTGATATTGTTTCCTGCACATGAACTTTATGCCATTTGTTTGTACTCCCAAACACCCAGTATGGGAAATATGTAATAGCATTTTCTCCTTTCGATTTACGTAACTTTTATTTAAAAACTTACATACCTAAACCCCACAAATATATCAATAATTTTCCCACATACAAAAATTCTTAGGTATAATTTTGAGAAATCTTGCGTATTGTATACATGCACAGGAATATATTTGTAAGCTCAAAATAAATCACATAATTCAAAATAATTGCAAGATATTTGTTTCAAAGTATTACAGTAAATGCTAGTCCGTAGATAATGGGTTTATATGACATAACTGTTACTAATAGATGGAATTTTCAAGAATTCCCTTGTCAATTATGGGTATGCTTTACTGGGAGTTAACGGCACCTTCGCTTCTAAGTAATTTAAGAGTATGTTTTAAAAGTGCATGAGTATTATTTGACATAATAGCACCAAATGCCTTTTAAGCTTAGGCACAAGAAGTGGAATTGGTTTAATCGAGAATATATACCTACATGGAGGGACAGCTACTTGACACTCTAGATCTACTTCATAGACCAGGGAGAAAAAAGACAGCCATAGTATGTGATAAATCTCATTCTAAAGTACACATCTAAATTAAGTTAGATGATTGCAAGCTGGAAGCTCCTGAAAATTCCTACAATGACTGCCAATTCAGAAGTTACTGCTTTGAAAGGCAGTAATTCTTATTATGGCTTTGTAACAATGGCTATTCTTTGATTCTGAGAAGTATTAGTTTGGTAGAAAAGTTTCAAAGGAGATTAAGGAAATGCCTTTAAAAATGGATAAAATTTGGACTTTTCATTTCCAAGGCTCCTTTGAAAGTGCTAGTCTTTGAGTTTGTTCAGGTCTTTCATCTTCAAAATAAAAGTCATGGTTTTCTTTCTGTTGAATACATTTTTTCCTTCTCATCTTCAGCAATACTGTTCACCAATTATTACTGGGTACATAGGGTTTTGAGAAATAGGTGTGTCACAGGAAAAGCACAAAATTTTATTCTTCAGGATATAAGCATGTTTCTCAATTCATGGTCACAGAATTTGAGCATGATAATTTAATTGTCTGAATTATACTACTTGCTTCTAAGATGTTATTTTTGCTTAAAACACTGCTGTAGCTGCATGAAGCATTGAATTAGGTAGATAGCTGCACCAGACATGTAACTAACAAAAACTTAATTTTGGAAGGAATCATGCGAATACTATAGTACAGGTGCTGCAAATCTGTGTCATTACATATCGATCGATGACAAAAACATCCATTTGGTTTTATTTTCCAGTCATCTGCTTTCAAAAAAATCTGGCAAAACTGACAGTAAAGGCATAAAAAATTCCATGAGGCACTCAAATTTCATCTTCCTTTTAAACTGAATTGTTTCTATGAGGGAACTTTTGGGATTTTCCATTACCAAATGGGACAAATTTTGTCCCATTATTTTTATTATCCCTATAGAAATGTGTTTCTATTAAAAGTCATCCTACAATACATCCAAGATTTTATTTCTCTTGTGCCTTTGTTTGTCTAGAAGGATTTCCCCATTACCTTTAGGAAAAGCTTTTATATTTTCATTCCATTTTATTCTTCCCCATATGAAGATGTAATTTCCTCTCCTTTTACAAGTAAGAGAAGTATGCTTAATATTTCCCTGAAACATTTGCTTCCTTTCAACTTTATGTTTTACCCTTTACAAACCATAGATATATTTTTCCTATAGAGAAATATATAACTAAAAAAAGGACAAATACAAATATTCAAATATTTACTTCATGCTCCTGTACTAACCGGTATTGATAAGCACCAGCAGGTTGCTGTTGAAAAGCTATCCTTCACTGCGTCTCTCAATTCCAGGAAACAACAAGTCATGGTATAGGAAGCTAAATGGAAATGGATTGTGATGATAGAGTTGTAGAATTTGGACTACCATACATGTTTATTGGAAAGGCAATGGGAGAGCTGCTTAAATATAGCTTATGGAAAGAACATAGCATCAGCAAAATAAACAGAATTTTTTATACTTTTGTTAAAATGACTTTTGTTATTAAACTTGCAGGGTGATCGTTAGGTTTGATAATACGTTCCCAAAGAGTGGATTTGAGATCTTCAAATCTTCATGCGAATCCTTGTTTTGTCATAAGAGACATTATTTTGTACTTTCAGGAGAGACATTTTAATTTGTTGTTGTTCTTATTGATACTGTGATATCTATTCTCTGACCTTAGGAAGTCTACCTGAGCAATGAGATGTTATCTATCTGTAATGTATTAAAAAGTAATTGTATATTAATGAAATGCAGGAGGGGAAAAAACCCCAACCCTAAAAAAAAAACCCCAAAACTTAAAAAGCTGCTCAGATGAATATCTCATTCTAGAATTTAGAAGATTCAGTTCCCAAAATACAGTTAACTACACTAAGTAAAGGAGTACTTACACTGTTATAAAAGGTTTATGGCCCATACCTTTGGTAATTTTACAAACTAGAAATTAACCAAATAGATTACTAATCTTGATTAATGTAATTTCACATTCTTTCTGAATTTAACATCATTGAATCACACAATGAGCTTACTGCAGTCAAAAAAAAAAAAAAGAAAAAAAAGATTACTACAACATGAATTTCATTTTTGAGGTTTATTTTTCTCTTGTTATCTTAGGGTGCCTCAAGGGCTATCCATTAAACTGAACTTCACTTCCTTTGAAACACAAAAATATGCAGACAATTTATATATTTTTGAAGGTATAGGACAAAACAAGATTTTAAGAGGTAAGGTTATTTTTGGGATAATATTAATTTTCCATTAATAAAATCTAAGTGGTAAAATAAGCATTTTGAAGTGAAAAAAATGGTATGCGTAGGTTTAAATAGAAGAATGCATTTGCCTAAAGTTACCCTGTTAGGCAATTGATCTCAGTATAAATATCTGAATACTTTGTATACATTTAGTATAAATTTAGTGTACATTTTGTATACATTTAGTATACAAAGTGACCAGATAAATTATTCCATAATATATTAAGAAATCTGCTTGAGTTTATATCTTATTTGAACAATTTGATAACTTGATCAGAGCCATGGTCTTGTAGTGTCCATTTTTTATGGAAAATATATTGCAGAAGAGCACATAACATCACACACAGTAACATAAAACGAAAGCATCTAAACTGAAACTGCTGGGAGTACTGCAGTACCCCCTGAAATTCATTACAAGCATAGCATCACCAAATTATGTAATCAATCCTGTGATTTTAGAGTTTCAGAGTGCATACCTGTAAATTTTGAAAACTTTTACAGCATAACAAGCATGGATATGAAATCTGTAGTATTGAATATGTGTACTGAAGGAGCTATGAGAGATGGGATATGCAGAATACTTATATGGTAGCCAAACAACTAAATTACTTCAGAGTTATGAAGGTACTGTAGGCAGGATCACAGTTCAAGAGGGAAAGCATTCTTTAAGACTCAAAAAGCTAATCCACTGTATTTTTATGACACCACTGGGGATTTTAATGTGCATGGGATTGTTTCCTCTCTGACTGTATGATTCTTTATTTGTCCTCAGCTTCTCTGTCAGGGACTAATCCTGAGACAATTTACATTTTTTCTCATGAGGCTACAGCACTGTTTATATCAGATCATTCTGAAAATTACAATGGCTTTAATGCAACATACTCTACATTTAATGCAAATGAACTAAGCAGTAAGTGTTCTTTTTTTGTGTGGTTTTATACTTCAGTGTGTGTGTGGTTTTTTTTATCCTGAAAGCTTGGTGAAAGTGTATTTGCAGTTTGACAAAATGGAGATGAAAAAGGAAGCAGTATTTTCTGGCCTCAGTCTACTAATTAAATCCACTTTGTGAAATTTCATACTATTTTATAGATAAAATTGTTGATTTCAGTCCACAGTTTTACAGGCCTGTATCTAGCAGTAGGGTGATGCCTTACAAAGTTAATTGGGCCATATCTCCATCAGATTCTTCTCAGCTACTTTGTTTGCTAATTAACACTGTTGAATCACTGACACTAATCATTATTCTGTTATCACCTGATAGTACCTGCTCACCAGGGTTTCTGATGGCCTGAATTGTTGCCACAAATAGTAGTTCCAAATGGTAAAATTAACATTCAGGAAAATTCCTGCTTCAGTAAATAGGCACTGGAAATAAGTCCAGATGTAACAAATCTACAGTGACAACCAAAAAAAACCAACGTGACTCATGAATTAGTGTTTTTTGGTAGTTGAGGAAAAAATTACATGCAGATTGGACAAGTGAAGGCTTCTTCAGCTGCTATATTTTAATCAGGATGTGAATAGGGGATGTGACTGGGAAGGGATATGGTTCAGGAAATATCCAGAGTGCCAGCAAGCTCTTGTTATGTGGAAGACTTGCTCTCCAGGGCACCATGAAAAAACATTGAGCAAAATATCATGAGAAGCAAAGTGATTAGGATGTTGCAGTAAATACATGTGAGCAAAGAAGGAGTAAAGGAGAAGGACAAGGAGAGGAACATCCGTTTTAAATGGAACACAGCACTCATGTGAGCACTCAGCTCTGGTGGTGGGCCCTTTCAGCTGAAGCAATCCAGGCCTTGGCAAAGAAAAGAGGAAAAGAACAGGATTAGCCCTTTGTATTAACTAAGCAAAGGGTCCTTTCTTGTTCCCACTACACATTACTGGCAAAGGATCAAAAAAGAAGGTTGATGAATGAATGCAAGAGCATATAGAGCCACCTTCAGCAATAGTGCTTTGTTAACAAGTACAAATGGCAAATTTATTTGAGTAATTATGTTGCATTGCATAGATGAAATTGAGTCACTGAGCTCCAGTTTTCAAACAGATTTAAAAATACTTGTCACCTTGCATAATTCTATGAAAACACTTCACATCTCTGTCATCTTTATTTACTAGAGGTTCTTTTTCCCAGATTATGAGAAAATCAATTGCACTTTTGAAGAAAGCTTTTGTTACTGGATACAAGATTTAGATGATGATTCAGACTGGGAGAGAATTCAGGGTCCTGTTTTTCCCCCTATGAGTGGTCCTGATTTTGATCATACATTTGGCAACATGTCAGGTAAGATCAAATACAAGTTGCTTACAGCTAAAAAGGAAAAGCTTGATTTAGCTTATATCACTATACATTGGATTCTTCATAGTGGTATTATCAAGATGTAATTTTATTCTGCCATAAAGGTGAGCCACCAGACAAAACGTTTCATGGTGCTGGTTGTCGTCTTGTGGAAATATACCAAAACTAAAAGAAGAAATAAATATATAAAGGGATTAAAGTGTGAAGTATTGAAAAGTGTCAATGTTAACAGTATGACAAAGTGCCTTATCTGAGAAAGAGATTTCTATTATGTAACAGTTTTATAGGTCAGATAACTGCATGTTTACCTTAAGGAAAAAAACAAGCATAGTTACCTTCAAGGGAAATCACTTCTATTTCATCCCTATCTACAGGTGACATCATGGTTGTCACAGAATAATTGTGATCTAACATAAAGTTAACCTGCAGGATACAGAGGGCATTTGTGTCCCCAGTTAGAATTGCACACCAAACACAATAACTTAAAACATGTACAAAACCCACAAACACTCCAGCAACTGCCATAGTGAAATGACTTAATTGTAAGTGATCATATCTGATGTGTGCTTTAATTAGAGACATATTGATATGAATCAGATTTCATATATGTGTATCATGACTGCCTATCCCAGAATTAGACTCAAAATTTTTTTTTCTGCTTCAAAAGGAAACCCTATCTTTCTCATCTGATTTGTCAGTCCACCTAAAACTAATTAAATTAATTTGGCTCTTGGAATAGCTATATGTATTCTATGCAAGAGTGCATTCTTAGTCAACACAGGAAGTGAAAGGCCTGATTCAGATTTCAGACTACTTGTCAAGTACTTTAAAAAGCTAGCTAATCTAGAAGTATAAATTACAGAATAAAGTATATATAATTTAAATTATATCATTGCATTTATTTTTAGATTCTGTGAATATAATATTTGCATATGTTATGTGATAGACCAATCAAAATTTTATAGGATAAAATCTAAGATTAAATCCATGATGTCAATAAACCAAGGTTTTTATTTTAGGACTTTTAACTCTGCCTAATTTTGCTTTTCTTGTGACAAATCACGATGTTTCTGTAGCTTGGACTAACATTATATTTCCATATGGCAGCAGAAGTCCAAATTCCCAGCTGCAAGGAATTAACTCAGAAAAAGCTAACCTCCCAATTTTCTTGTTTAAAATGCTTCACCTTACTATGAAATATTTGTGTATTCATTCTCTCACCCCCTCAGTATGCAACCCATATTTTGCATGAAAAATTTTATGTGTAAAAAATTTATAAAAATTCCAGGAAATTCTTCTTTAAAATCACAAGCAGTGCCAAACTGGAAGACGTTTTTATAAACTAAATAGAAATTGCTCATGCGAATTGCTGTCCTCACTACATAAAAGGCAGATCTCCCACTGACTTCAAAAGGACTGGTTTCTCATTTCATGTCTAGTTCTGTGGAGTGTCCAACAAGCTTAAAAGCTCATTTTAATTTGTCATTGACTGATGAATATAACTGGTGGTAATCATTCACATTTATTGTGTCAGAAATCTTCCAAGTCATGCAACACTACTTGTACTTAATATTATAATAATCATAATAATAATTATTATTATTTAAAATGTAAAACCTCTCATTAAAAAAAAAGTGGTAATTCTAACTAAAATGTCCTCATTATCTTGCAGGATTTTATATTTCAACACCCATAGAACATGCATTCAGAGAAGAGAGAGTCCGGATTCTGAGTCTGCCTTTGAACTCTTCAAATTTATCTTGTCTAAGCTTTTGGTATTCCTACATAATACCTAAATATATACTTTGCTTAAGAATAAAACCAAATAGCTTTCTTCATATATAATATTAACCCAAATCAGTGTGCCAGGAATACACACCTGTTTCTGTTTGGATTTCCATGGTCAGTCTCAACTCCAGGCCTGCAACTTTGACTCCTTTATAGGTTTGATTCTTGCAGTTAATTTTAATGCATTTTCTTTTTCACCCTGGATCAAATATTCACTTCTATACAGAAACTATATTAAGAATCCCTGAAATATTTCTTGTCATGAAGCTTATCTAGGCCTCTTCAGAAAATATAGCCAGTACCAAATAAAAGTTTCAGGTATAATCTAATCATATGATTCATTTTATTTTCATGCTAACTACAAATTAGTCCTAATTCCATAAAACCATTTAAAAAAAGCTTGATTTTTTTTTTATGAAAACTCACTCTGTTCTAATAACACCAAAATTGCTGCTATCCCTCTAGGTATTTCATGTATGGTGCTAATGTTTATTGTTTAAGAGTGAGCGTAAGTAATGTGTATGGTTTGGAAAAGATCATTTTTGAGAAAAAAGGAAACTATGGGAACAACTGGAATTATGGACAAATAACTTTAAATGAATCATCTGACTTTAAGGTTCGTAAAATTACTACTTTTTTTTTAAATTTATTTTAGCTAAACAGATAGTTAATTTTCTGCCAAATTAACCCAACAATCCACAGCTTCAAAGATAATACCTAGTACTATATACTAATACATGCTAGCATGCAGAAGACTAGAGTCTCCATTTGAATTGCCATCCCACTTCCTTCTTCCCTACTCTGGAATTTGAAGTATTACTTTTGTGGAAACCAGAAAACCTTAACATTACCATGGGACAATCAGTGTTATCACAACAGAAAGCTTTCAACAAAACAGTGGTGTTTAAAGCCTATCAAAATCTGAAGTGGAGGTTATAATTTCAAAAGTCAATGTGATGTGAAGCATTTAGGCATGAGAATATTTAAATTAAATTACTTCAGAATCTGAAGCAATACTTTCACTAATTGATTGCAGAATCATGCACTGAAAGTGTGTTCCAGATGAAAATGTATTTGATGCTGCATGGTCAAAAAACAACTCAATCTATCTGTAAACAAAAGGAGGAGGCTTCTGCTAGATAATTCCATCAGCAACTCTCTATTGAAAACAATTTATTTTTATAGGTATTTGGGATACCTTGCCTTGCTATAGTAGTTTTGATTGATGCAAAACCACTGCCAGAAAGAGACATTTACTATCTAAGAAAGTAAATGCATCTGTGACCTGGCTGCACCAGATTTCCAGCAAATGTGTGTTTTATGATCTCAGAAAGAGTACTATACCTAGCTGTATTTCACCAGCACAAATTCCTTGGTAGCAGGATTACTTTAGATCTGTGGATATTAACAAATGAGATCAATTTCAGTTTTTCATGGAGATATGCCATTGGATTAGAAGTTTGGACTGCTTTGCATTTCAAAAATTGCATGTATTTATATATAAAAAGTAAAGTTACTGAATCATGTTCATCATTTATATGAAGAGTTCCTGCAGTCTTAAGAATGATCCACTCAGTTGGCATGGTGCTGGATTTTTTTTTGCAAGGAATTCTGTTTTTTCCTTGATGCCCTTCTTTGAGTGATGCACCAATGTAGGCTACAGTGGAAATAAGAGCAATCAAGAAAGAAGACTAAATGATTCAGCATAGGAAGGTGAAAAATATTTAATTAAAATATAAAATTCTATTTCTTTTTTTCAGGTTATTTTTGATGCCTTTAAAAGACCCGGACTCAGTGATATTGCCGTGGATGACATTGGCCTGACAAAGGGGAAGTGTAATGATAGTATTTATGTAGAGCCAACTGTGATTCCATCTGTTACTGCTGTCCCTTCAGTTCCTAGTAAGTAAACACTAAATTACAGTTAATTGATTGCCATTTCTATTAGTATTTCAGTATGAGGGATTCAGAATTTTCTGCCTTCAGTTTTATAAAAATCTCTCTTCAGCATTATAACATTATCTTCAGGATAACATACTAGGGGTCAGATTCTCTGCCTAAGACTTTGTTGATAGTAACAGGTCTGGTAGATTCACAGCTTAAGCTAATATCAGTACAGTATCTTCCAAAACTTGAAGCCTGGAGAATAATGAAATAATTAAAAAATTGCCTCTAAAAGCTTTAATTATTAAAGCTTCCAGAAAGCCACTGAAGAGAAATGAAGACGAAGAAGAAGGAAGATTATAACTTCTATATTTGAATGATAAAAAATGTATCAGGATAGCAAGAGAATGAGCAAAGTCACATGAAAATATCACTAGAAGTATCTATTCACCAAGGTCTTAGAACACATGCACACTGAAAACTCCCACATTTAGGGGAATGAATCTATAAAACAGTGCAAGAATGGTTTAAGGGTGGAGCATGATCTATGTGAATGTCTAATACCCAAAATGGAGGTATTATCACAATGAATGAGTTCTTTCCAAAATGCATTTGGCCATACAGTTATTCCTACTGTATCTGATGACATAAAATAAAGCAATATTTGCTTTATTAAAATTTAAATAGGGAAACAGAAAGGACACAATCACAATTCTGGTTTTGGAGGAAATAAGTGGACAAAAAGAAAACCCAGAAAGCAATCAAGAGACTCTTTCCACTTCTTTATCTAATGAGAGGTTTCAGTATTTCCATGAATTATTGAATCTGTCAAAACTGAAGCCTGATTTCTTCAATTTTGCCTTGGGTAGCTACTACTTGTGGTAAGGCAGAATTTGAAGTTTATGTTGAAGTACTGTGTACTAATATTGTCATTCTATCAAATCTATTTCCTTTAAATTTACTGCATCAGGACAGATAAGAAACCAAAACCTTCTAAATATAAGAGCAAAATTCTGGTTTTGGAGCTCCATCTTGAGACATGGGAGGGTTCAATAAGATGTCTCTATCAGCAAAAGTAAATTTTAATAACACTAGTAATTTCAGTCATAAATCATCAAAGTCAGTTTTGGAATTTAATTGCAGTTTTCATAAAAGTAATAGTGTTGATGTCTGCCACCTCCAGCCATCTTTCAGGTGCTGTGGGTAAACACACCTCACAAGTTAGCGTCAGTCTAATGATTAGTGGTATTAACGACCCTGTGATAAATAGTTGCTGAGTGCTGCTGTCAAAACACAAGAGAAATGTCACTTAAACTATAGGGCTCTACCCCAAATATGGTGATCAAGTTTTAATATTCAAAAGAAGGAAGTGATCACATAGCATATAACTCCTTTTCAACCAGATTACAGAGGATCCATACTGTTCTATATGATACGATAGCTCAGGCTAAGCTGTTGCTGAGGGAAAACTAACTTGTTTGCATAGCTTTACTGAGGTATGCTATGTATATGCTGTCTGTAACCTGCTAAAAAATAGTGAATGTTATCAGTCATCTTCAAAGAAGCATGCAATTACTTTGATGGATGTGGTGTAAGCTTCCTAACACTAATGGTTTCAATACAAATGTCATGTCTATAAACAAGAGATAAAAGAATGTGAGCTAAGCCAATTTCTTCTGCTAGACTTAGAGCTTTAGTAAGAGGCACTGGCATCATTCACAGTGCCACAAAAGCTCATTGAAAAGTAAAACCAAATCTTTGGTGGTGCGATAGAGAAGCTGGATTTGCTTTTGTCTTTTGCACAAGACTGTCAGCTTACACTTTCATCTAAAACAAAGACTGCTTTCATCTTCATATTCATTTATAACCTGTCTTTTAACACAAACAACAGTGTGGAAATTACAGTGTAGATTACACATTTAAGATGTATATGTCAAAATAAATTAAAATCTTGGCCAATACACAGAGGATTTTCTTTATGAATAGGTCATATGTCATTTTCTTCAGTGCTGAGAAAAATTGTCTATTATGCTCAATGAAAAAAACAAGATCATTTGTGCTGATTACTATTTGGTTTTTAACAAGTGACAGCTGTATTAATAACTCCATATAAATTTGTGTTTAAAGATCACCAAAAATTATTAAAACATTTTTTTTCCATGCATTAGTAAAATAAATTAGTTTTTCCATGTAAGAGAAAAAAGATAATTGCTAATGTGGCTTACATGTAGTCAACACGAGATCATATTTCATCATAAATTGCACCTGTTTTGCTATTAAGAATGTTTGTTCTGCTCGTATTATCAGATTACACTGACTAGGAGTCATATGTTTTTTATGAAGCTTTACAATAGTTGTGTCTGTTTGTACATGCAATAATGTTCTATAAAAAAAGCCAATATAATATTTATTTGTTGTTAACTGTATTTGCAGGTAGTCCTGATTGTGCACTGTAACTGAAACCTAATATACTCGTTAATCAGTGTGTTATTGTTGGCAGTTCCTTTTCCTCACAAGAGTTTGTCTTTTTCTTGCCAGGAGTGATGTGGTGAAATAGAAAGTTCTGTGGCATGGTTGTTGTGATGAAGTGATAAAATTCAAATCTTTCCTGTATATATATATAGGAGCTTCCATGAAGTGTGATTCAATGGGCAAACTCAGTAGGACTTGCAGATTATGTGGTCTCCAACCAAGAGGTTCAGATTATGGAATACTGATAAAGCATAATGAAACGCAAAATTTCAGCTGTAATGTGTGGACAAGGGGAAAATGTTGAAGCTTAGCCAAATTCTGAAAGTTAAAAAAAAAAATCTATTTTAATTCAAATAATAAACAAAACAAAATTTGAAAAAGTAAATTTCTTTTGCCTTAACTCCTAATTCCTGAAATAGGTGAAGGAGCACTGTTTATTTTTGAATAAAGCAATTTTAAACAAAAGAAGTGGGAAAACACCAAAGTTCATTAAGATGGTACAGCTGAACTAAAAATAAATAATATTTCTCAATGTGAAGTGAAGTTTTGGAATGGGAAGCTGCATACTTTGGATGTAAACTGCCATCTAAACTATATATTGAAAGAGAATATTGAGTAAATAAAGTACAGTTAGATGTCTGTGTGAGTGCATGTATCTGTACATGCATATCTACAATATTTGCTTGTAAATACATTTTATTTGGTTTTATGTATAAGTGCATATACATGTTTATAATAAAGATGTCAATAAGAAAAAAAGTAGTTCTTATTGGAGCAGTTGTTTCAAAGAAAAAGCAAATGGCCACTTTTACCATTTACAAGGTTTAACTAAAAGTTTTTGAGTCCTGATGAAATCAAAATGACAGTATAATGGGTTTTTTGCAATAAATCTTATTTGCTACATGACAAAATGTGCTTTATACTTGGCTATCAGGTAATGCTGCAAGAAGATGAATCAGATAGTAAGCAAGGCATAAAAGCTAAGTGCATAAATAGGTTAGATTTGGGGGGGACTTTCATCTGTTTCTTTGACATTTTCTAGCTTTTCTATAAATGTAATAGTAAATTACACAGTTGATTATAATTTATTAAAGAATGTATCACATTATTTTATTATATTTTCTGCCATGTGCACAGCAGACCAATAATCACCAAATGAAAGACAGACTGTATCCTTCCCCTAACTACACGGGGAAGACTTCTCATGGCATGATCATGAATACAGTTGTGCATCTGAGCGCTAGCACTTCACAAATAGCAATATAAGAACTATAGCTGTAACACTACAGCACTGACAGCATGGGTCAGCAGGCCTTAGACACTGTAACTAATAAGAACAGTGAATTTCTTAGAAACCTTATTTCTTCAATGCTCTGTGTCCTTACCAGAGTGTTGGCTTCTCACAACTCATTCTTCAGGCTAAATATCACTGCAACTCTTATCCTTACAGTGATGAAGTTAGCTTGAATATCCTCTTCATAAAATTATTTTTTTCCTATCTTTTAAACAACAGATTGCAAAAGTAAGCAGTAGGCTAATTACATTTTTGAAATGTTTTCTTTTACAGCTGACTGTGGAGGGCCGGTTGAACTCTGGGAGCCAAACAGTACCTTCAGTTCTGAAAACTTTCCAAACAATTACCCTAATCAAGCTTCTTGTAAGTCATTTTTCTCCAACTTTCCAAAAAAAAGTTTAGCTATATAAAAAGTAGACATACTAAATCTGCTTTCCTAAATGAGATGCCATCAAACAAAAAAATGTAAGCTATATACAGTGGGATCTTTTAACTGAAGAATCGATGGCTTTTAGCAGAATTTGAGGAATCATGTTCCAGTTGATTAAAAAGTGATGAAGACCAGCATAATCCTTTGGAATGGGTTCAGACAGGCCAGCTCTGTCATGGCTATTACGTCAAATATCTTTATGTCAATGTAACAACAGACAAGGTGCTGAACATCCCCATTTTACCATTATACCTCAACATATCCTCCAGGTTAATGTCATCATCTCTTCTGTTAAATAGCTAAGCTTTTCTAGGGCCAAAGAATGTGTGTATGCATTTTGCAAGGGATCCTCTCTTTATAAAGTGTTTCTACACTTTATAACACTTTATAAGTGTTTCACACCAGTGAAAAGTACTGATGATCAGAGGGCAGGAGCATCTCTCCTATGAAGACAGGCTGAGAG
The DNA here is from genome assembly GCF_012275295.1 of Melopsittacus undulatus. Taxonomy (NCBI): domain Eukaryota; kingdom Metazoa; phylum Chordata; class Aves; order Psittaciformes; family Psittaculidae; genus Melopsittacus; species Melopsittacus undulatus. The sequence goes on from NC_047528.1 coordinate 99,293,731, forward strand.
ATTTTGGCTTGTTCAGCCTGGAAAAGGGAAGGCTCTGGGGAGAACTTATTGCATCCTTTCAGTACCTGGAAGTTAGAGAGGGACTTTATGTAAGAATAAGTAGTGATAGGACAAGGGGTAATGGCTTTAAACTGAAAGAAGGTAGATTTATATGAAGTATAAGAAGGAAATTCTTTACTGTGAGGGTGGTGAGACACTGTAACAGGTTGATCCAAGAACTGGCAGATGCCCCATCCCTTGAAGTGCTCAAAGCCAGACTGAATGGGGCCTGGAACAACCTAGTTTAGTGGAAAGTATCTCTGCCCATAGCAGGGGGAGGGTTGGAACTAGACATTCTTTAAGATCCCTTTCAACCCAAACCATTCTATGATTCTATGGCTCTATGAAAGTCTTCATTACTGTACTAATGCTACTTGATATAGATTAAGCTACAGCTGGCAAAAGTGAAAATGTTACATGGTGGTACGCTATGTGCTGTTGACAGATGAAACAGGGAACAGAACTCTGTCATTACTTTTTAATGAAATTTTAATTATTTATTACTTCACCTTTCACTAGAGAATTGTGTTGTGCTGCTAATCACAAAGGTTGTAATTTTGTGTTTCTGTCTCATTTGAGTTATAGCTCTGATTTCCAGGTATTAATTTCACAAGCTCTCAAATGAGATTTCTACTACTGAGAAAATGTTTTTCATTCCCTGAACAGATAATAAAACAATTTGGTTTGATTTCTTTCTTTTCTTTTTTTTTTTTTACTTTCTTCAGAAGATTTTGATAGCATCTACACTTACATAGATTAAATATTGTAAAGGATAGGCTAAACAGAAGGAAACACTTCTACTCTAAAAAAGACATCACACTTGAAAGGCAGGCTTCTGTGACTGATTTATTATAGAAATTATCTTACTATCAAATAAGTCTTTAGTGACAAGACTGTCACATTTTCACAGTTACAAAAGAGTTAGCTTTGCTGCTTTAGGGAAACTCACAGTTGTAATAAATCATAAAAAAATGCATGTGTGTGTCTTAAGAGCCTAAATCCAATTTTCAAAAGTGTTTTAGAGGTGAGAGTCAATTGAATTTTGAGTGTTGATAGCATAAGTTGCTTTTAAAGATAAGATTTAGTCTTCTAAATCTCTTGGGTGATCTTAATAGTTTAACAAAGTTGTGTCCTTCCCTCAAATCCTTCAACCAGAATTTGTAAATGTAACAGATAAAGAGGTGATTTTTGTGTGTGTGTGTTATTATTTTCTAGGTGTGTGGTACTTAAATGCTGAAAATGGAAAAAACATTCAACTTCATTTTCAGTTTTTTGATCTGGAAAATATTTATGATGTAGTTGAAGTCAGAGATGGCAGAGGACCAAAGTCCTTACTTTTGGGCAAGTAACACCATAGCATGCAAAATTAATATAATCAGACTGCTGGAGCAAACTGTTGGATACAACATAAAGGAAATTAACTCTCTCTAATTTTATTCAACATTTCTTCATAT